>NC_134173.1:54414120-55015120 GCF_964188355.1 Buteo buteo | reverse complement strand
GTTATCTCAGACCTAGCCTAACGTCTTCCCAAGAAACTGCTGGGGGAAGAGGACTTTGGCATAAACCATCTATATTTTGCATGTGTAAGTACTTTAAGGCAATATTTTGTATCATTTGCATGCAGAAAGAATACATCAAAAAGACAGCTTTTATACCTAAGAAAGCGTAGTTGATTTGAAAAAAAGAATATCCAAACAAAGGACTAGAGGGTAAAGAGGATAAATTTTCAAAAACTATTAAAACAAGATGGTCATATTTGTTCCTCACCTAATGAATAATATCTAATGCTGAAGCAATAAATAGTTCACTTATATGTATTAGACAAGAATTAGATGTACAATCCAGTAGCAACCTGAATATAAAAGAGAGACGGTCATGTAAACTGATGTAGATGGAATTTAAAAAAATTTTAAATAATTAGTTACTGTAGAAAAAGAAAGAATAGTCCTTTAATACATTGTGGGGTTAAAGTTGAGGTCTGTTCCCACAGGCCTGATGATGAATGCTTATTTCTCCTAGGATCCTATTACCTTAAATCTGGAAGAAATATCATTTTTCTTTAGTTGCCAAAAATGTACAAAATAATCAACTCATGTGGCAAGAAGTGCATTAATGTATCCTGTTATTCTCATTTAATTAGTGGTCTCCAAGTTTAGCTACTTGCTGTAGTTTTTTGATCTCCGAGCTAATATGGACTGACAACCTGGTTTCCTGTGTGGTGAAGCCATACGATTTTTTACGGAACACTATCTACTTATCTACTTCAGCTGACAAACTATTTACAAGGAGTACCGGTTTTATCTAACACAGCAAACACTGGGAACCACTTGCAGATTTTTTGACTGCTTGCATAGTAGTTTGCATCATAAAACATAGGCATGTTTGACTTATACTTGAAATTTAACCTCAGCAAACCAACAATGTATTTTGTAAGAAAAATGATATTACAATTAAACCACTGAACTTTGAACACTTAAAATCTATACAGAAAACTGTATAGTTATCCCAACTGCTACATCCAGATTTTTGTCTGCATAGGCACAGCTTTTAAAAATGTGCTGACTTTTCAGAACAACAGATGACCTGTACCCAACAGGCAGCACCTACTAGTGCATCCAATGCATTTTAATAATTTACTTAGTGCAGTTATAAAACACATATACATAAATTTATGAAAACACACAGTATGTCCTTAGAAAGTATGCCAGTTAGTAGCAGCATTATTTCCCAAATGTTCACCAAAAAAGAGTAGGCCTTCAAGGCCTGCAACATAAGCGTACTCTAGAAGTGCATTTGTTTATTCAATTTATTAACTGGGATGTCTCCCATCACAAATAACGTTTGTCTTACGACCTTACAAGAGTTCTCAGGAGTTACGCTGAGGATCTTGTCCTCAATAAACAACTGCCAGCTTAGTTAGGATCTGGTGATGTAGACACTTTCTCCAGGCCTGCTGAGGGCCAAACTACCTCACCCTGCAAGAAGTTGTGGTTAGAGGACTTTCCCCCCAGGAGAGTTAGTAACTTATTTTCCAGTAGCCTGCTGAGGAGCTGTCAAGCTTTCATAACTCCTTGCATGTGCTGTTCTGACGCAATCGCATGCAGAAAGCGCCTTCCATTAGTCATCCAATGAAACCTCCAGCCCCCAAGGAAGGTTTCTTGGTGAAGGTTAGTTTATTTGAGGAGGATCTCATAGTGGCAACAGCTGAGGTTAGAAAAATCTGCAAAGGAACGCAGAGCTGTTTTGTTATATTACACCAGCAAAACACTTCATTAAAATTCAGAGTAATTACTGTTGAGTCGTGTGTAATGATAGTTCCAATTAGCAGCAAAAAGACGATTAAAAAAAATGCCTTTTGGCTAAGAAGAGATCCTGGATGAAATCTCTGAAGTTTTATATGCTTAGCGAGAATAAAGAGACTGAGGCTTTTCATGCATTAATTTATGGGTTTTTTCAGTTTCCTTATTAGCCAAATACCATGGAGGAGAGAGATTTAACACCGATTCGAGATCTGACTGAACTGTTGAGAATGGGTTAGTCACTTAGACTACTTGTGATTATATACTTTGCAAGCTGGTACCAACTTCCACGTTTGCTAGTCTAGTTAGAAGTCTGTCCTACTGACAGGAGAGCATCAGGGAAACACCTTCAGGTGTGTAATAAATTAAATATAAAGGCTGTGCCAGGAAACTACAGTGAGAACCTTGAGAAAAGGGGAATGCACAGATGAATGGTCTGGGAATATGGGAATCTGCCAGATGCGGGAAAAGAGGACACAAAAGAATTGAAGAAAAAAAAAAAAAGAATAAAAGAAAACCAGTCTGGCAGCAGTGACCAAAAGGCCACTGATAGTAGGTGCCTCTACCCCTCTTGTGCTGGTCATGATCAGAATGAAAATCTACTATTATTATCAATTAATCCTTCAGTTCAAATGGCAGTAGAACATGCAGTAGTTCTGAAGGTTCAAAGCCCTCTTAATGAAGCTAAATAGGGATCAATATAACAAAAGCTCTGCATTGTCAGGTGGTTTTAAAATCTTCCCTTAAAATAATGCTTTTAAGGCAGCACAGAAAACCAGAAAAGGGGCAATAATGAGGTTGTTCAGGTACTTGATTCTTTCCTTGAGACTCCTGCCTGCAAAAAATTGATTTGCAGGTTACTTAACCACAGTATTTATAGTCAATGGGTAAATATGTGTGTCTCATTCTCTGGTTGTTCAATTTGATGTCCTGAGGTCTGATATGCAGAAGTGATTACGGCTTCACCCAAAGACAATATGACCTGTGTTTCCAAAATCTAAATTTCTACATTTTTAAGTACCTTGGAAAACTAAATTGTGTGTTTTAAATCGGTAACCTTAATATAATGAGAAAACCTTGAATTTCCCTGTGCCTCAGTTATCTTCCATGAAATGGTGAGGGCATACTATTCCATCACCCATGGAAGGGTTGTGCAGGTAAATTAGTATTTCTGTAGTGCTCAGATCCTAAAGCAGGAAGCAATGCAAAGGAAATAAGTAATTCTGCTGTAGACCAAGGTTTAGGTAGTGTGCTGTAAGACTGTATGAATAGGTAACTGAATGAATAAGAAAACCCAGTACTGAAGAATTGCTCACTAAATGACTGATTAACAGCTCATTCTGTAAGCTGAGTAAAGTAAGGATATTCAGAGGGGAAAAAAAAAAGAAGTGTTACACAATTCAACAAATTGTAACAAGTATGCATAAGAGAAATGAATTATGATGGCATAGGTAAATGTAAATGTATTTTCTAGCTTTTAATATAACCTTAATTATATTCTACAAAGTAATGTAGTTATAAACACATAATTCACAAAATAGAGAATGGATAACATAATTCAATTTGCAGGAGTTTCTGACACTCTAGGAGTGAAACTTCAAGTCACATTATTTTAACTAAATGCTAATAAACCTTCATACTACACCACTTATATTCTGTGTTAATTAAAGAAACACAATATCACTATTTTTTAAATATTACAGTATCAACACTTCAGGTTGTAGAAATTCGCAATGCCAGGTATCCACATTCCAAAGAACCCAAGAGTAGGCGCCTTATAAAAATCTTCAGAAACATTTTAAAAGTCAGCTTTTATAAACATAACTGTAATAAAATTACAGTTGTTCTAGGGCTAGAAGCAGGTAGGTTTCAGTCCGTTGGAAATTTGCCAACCTCAGCCTTCTTGAAGAGCAAAATTTCTAAATTTACTTTGGGAAGAAAATAAATAATTAGACCTTAAACCTATGACTGGTCCAGGACAGACCATTCCTCAACTTTGATTTCAATTCAGGGTAATTGCTGGAGGAAAATTTCACATTCATTAGCAAGGAATACAACATTTTTCTGATAATCTAATGTGTGTGTTTGTGTGTGCATATCTGCAAATAGATTACATCAGAAAATAGAGCTTAAAGTGCAACGTTTACCTGGTCCATTAAGGAAGTCTTTAATTTGCACAGTGATAAGAGGAGGCGGAATACCACTTTTAGGATCTACCTCTCCTGCTACTGTCTGCAACCAAATCTTGCAATAATCCAGAGCTTCCGGTAGAGTCTTCCCAGGGTCTACAGTTAATAATGATCATAGTCATTAATGATATTCCAGGAATATGATACATAACAAAATGCTACATACAAAATTGATTAAATAAAATTAAAAAGTTTAAAATGTAACACAGTAAATAATATTCCTAATACAACTGTTATACATAGCATTTGTGCCTACAGACAGATGCACGTGTGTAACAATGCATGCATACATAGGCAAGAGGGCAAAGCTGTTATTACGCAAAATGTAGAAAACCTGCAAAAATACCAAGTAAAATATTAGTGAAAGACTTCAGTTACCACAAGATGACTTTAAATAGCGCACAATTTTAGCTTTATTTATGATGACACTTAAGCGGTCCTTACAAGAGGATATGTGCTCAAACCCTGCTACTTCTAGATTGTATTTTCATTGCCAGGTAGAGAAAATAATAATGGAAAGATAAATGATAAAGGCTAAAAGACCAGAATGCTACAAGGTCTCGGCAATAGAGCACAATGACAACATGGTTATATCATTCTCTTTGGAGTTTCACTCAGTAGCTAATCAGTAGCTATTGTTGCATACCACCTTGAATTGTATTCCTCTGATCAGTTTATAATATTACAATAATACATTAAAATTAATCTCCTCCAAGTGCTATTCTTGTCTTCATTTTCCGCATATCACTAATTGAAAGAATAGTACTGTAAAAAGGCTTTTTAATCTTTAGCAATTCATGACCTTCCTTATAATAGTCTTCAAGTCTGGCACTACAAATCTCAAATTCTAAATAATTTTACTTTATTATCAAGACTGCTATGTTAATTATTGAATGCCTGCCTCATCCTTAATGATTTAAGGAGATTTTCTTGATGTTATACTCTCCCATTTTCAGTCAAGTAAAAACTGTTATAATTGCCTTATTTGAGTTTTACTGAATGGATTCCTTTCAAGAACAGTATTTACATACCCACTATTATAGTCAACATATGGTATCGTGGTATCACAGTCATATGTGGACTGGGTATATAAAGTCAGCTTTGGAATTTGTATTTCTTGACCTTATCATGTGATTCATATAAAACTTGGCACATATGAACCCTTATGTGATTTCAAAGAACCTACTGAAACCAATTGATCATGACTTTAGATCTATATGGAAAAGATCAAAAGTTAGCACATTCTTCTGTTTTTATTTGATCAATTTTCAGGCAATGACTTTACAGCAGTATTTGTACTGCATGGCATATACATTACAGCCTTTCCTTCGCTTTATTCCCGCTATACATTTATAAAGTCAGCTCTCAACAGTTATTTAAGAGCTGTCACTGCATACAACGGATTTGTATATTTTCCATGTGAATTTGTACATTTTTATGGTTCTTAGCCCTTTCCTTTAATTACGTTAACAAGAATGGTGTGGCACACTCCCTTTTCTATGTAACTGCTTTAGGGAATATCTTGTTTCTTGTCTGGAGTTTGCCTAGTATACTGAAAATAATAATATTAATAAAATCTTTACCACCAAAGTACACATCTTTTCCAAAATATAGTTTTGCAGTTATTCTGAACAAGGATGTTATCTCTGACTTGGTTCTATACCATAATATCTTGTTTTGTGCTGGTAGCTCATCATAAGTAATATGCTAATGTTTTTCAGAATATATAGTGTAAAGCACTATAAAAATTACTGAACATTGCGCAACGAACACCACTGAATCGATGAAATTGATCTCTTAAGTTATTGTTCTTTCAGAAGTATTAGTATAAACATTTAGGTGCACCAATATGGGGCAAAATGTTGCAGTATGCCAGTATTTTGTCTCATTTCTGAAAGATACCATCACATACTATATATGGCAACCTAGATCATCTACCAGCTTTTCAGAAAATCCAGCAAATTTAGTCAAACAATTCTTTTGAAGAATACATTTACAGCTATTCCTATTTATCCTAAGATGTGTTTATGTTGTAAAATACCTAATAATTATTTCAAAGTTGTAGCTGTTTAAAGATGAAAATATCTCTGATGAAAAGAACATACATAGCAGAAAACCCTTGCATGACATAATACATTAGCTATACAAACACTGCCGTCAGGGCACTGGGAATTGTAGCATGTAAGCACAGAAATTAAAAAAAATAAAGGAACCATGCAGCTCTCAGGAGATTATTTTGCTCTGTCATGTCTCCAAGGAACACAGCAACATCACCTCTTCATTACCTCGGGCACTGCAGGACTGGGATACGTGAATAACGAGGACTCCAGAATTTACAGATTAGGAACACAACACAAAGAAACCTCAATGCACAAAATTAGCCTGAGTCCAACAAAATATATTATTTTTAACGCAGCACTGGCCTTACTGATTTCAAGGTTGTTTTTTTTTTCTCTTAATTATCTTTTTAGTTCAAGTGAAACTGTGTTATTCTGAAACTGAGGTAATTCTGGAAGCAGAATAGTTGCATTGACACAATTTTGCATTGGAGGCAATAATCCCAAAGGGCCATGCAAAGAATTAGTTTGAGTGCTTCCAAGCCCATGGCATATGATTAATTTGGAACCTGGGTAACAGACTTGACCGTACATCCAAATACGCCAGATACAGATCAATAAATAAGTTTTACCATAATGAGAAGAAAGCTAAAATCCAGAATTTTCAGAACTCACTGTGCTGGTGTGTATCTCAAAAAATTGGAGTTCCAAAAAGGAGCTATAAGATGTATCTGGGTAAGAGAAGTTCATTTACATCAAAGGTCTAAAGACTGAAATATGCATATCTTGATTAAAGTACCTTCTCAGGTAGAAAACAGCATATGCATTTTCATAGGGTTAAGGATCAGGAAAGGAATAAAACAATATCAATCAATCCCTATGCCGAGGGCAATGGAATTGCCAGAGAAGCAATCGAATGCAAAGGAGAAAATTTAGGCTGAAAAGTGGGGAAATCCTGATGGGGACAGCTGTTAGAAAAAGGACTCTTCTCCCTCAAGGAAATGATGGAAACGTTCAGAATGTTTAAAAACACACTTGACAGAACACTATAAAATATACAATAGGGAACAATTATGCATCAGCAGGGAACTGGTCTGAATAATGTATTATAATAGGTCATTTCCATTTCCATTTTCTATGATTCTCCCAAAAATCAACACTTAAATTTGCAGTTATTTGTATAAAGAAAATGCTGGAGAAAACCCAAGGGATGCATATATAAGTAAAAGGAGAGGCTAGAATTACTCCACAGCAAGCCAAGAGAGAGAAAAGAAAGGGTTGAAAAGTGAAGAGCAGTGAAGACGGCCAGAAATTCTATCCTCTACACCATGTGAAAAATTTGTCTGTGGCAGCAAAAGAAAAATGGTGAGACAACTATCACAGATTGACAACCAAGACTGTAATTTAAAATCTGTAAGACTGAGAAGCCGAGACCTTCAACACATCCACATTTCCCTCCATGTCTTTTTTTTTTTAGAAAAAAAGAATCTCTGGCTATTTTTGAATCCACCCAAAGATCCAAAGCCACTTTTAGTCTTGCTAAGATCCAGACCTCAGCTCCAAACTTCACAGTTTATGAAGTATCTTCTTAAACTTGATTTGAATGTGCAAACTTTTGATTTCACCTGCTATGCCCTCATTCTTATGTTAACAGTAGACAGCAAACCCCAAACTTCTGAAGAGAAAGGGGAGTAAGGGGAAACGAAAGGAAGGAGGCAAGAGAAATTTCACATCTTGAAGATTTCCATCCTCCAAAATGTGGTTTGTTCCAGTTTGTAGCTGAGAGCCAGGGCAGCCTGTGGGAGGCTTTAATGGTGGGGCTCAGCGACTCACAGCCCCCAGCAGCCGCCAGGCAGGGGACAGGGCTACCGAGCGTGTGCACGGGACGGCAACTTGGCCTGTTCAGCTGGAACTTTACCCAGACCCAGTGAGCTCTGCAAGATGCTTTTATTTCAATGGATGAATCATATTTTGGTCTGCAGTCAATTTTAAAAGCCAGTACGATGCTGCAATCAGCTCTGCATTTCAAACTCTGAAGTGGAACGTTTGGTCTTGTTTTAAAGATGGTTTCCATTGGAATTTAAAGAACACAAGTGGGAAAACATTTCTACTAGCGCACTCACAAGTCCTGTGTCAGGAAGTTCAAAAATGAGCACTTACAGTAACCTGAGGAATGTACATTCCCAGGCCAGCTTGTCTTTATGGGTGGGGGCTGCACCGACCCCCCCGTCCATGGATGCAGATGTACTGGACAATAAATATACTCAGAGGGGAACAGGTGACACTCCAGCAGAACTCCCTCAATGCTGTGCTAGGAAACAGCCTTAAATCCTCTCTCCGCCTCGTAGGAAGCACAGGCTGACAGAGAGGCAGTGAATCAGACTTCCTGCCAGAGCCAGCCCGCGTTGCTCTCCATGCAGCCTGGGCTTTCCATTAGATCAGAGGTTACATGTGGTCTTAGCTACTGCATCTGCTCCTCATGGACCCCCTGCCATCAAAGGCGTGGGTGTAAAAAAAATAAAATGAAATAAAATAAAAATCAAGAATAATTCTGGATGGCCTCACAATGCCTGTTTTTTGCAAATGCTTTGTTGGTGGAAGTTGAAGAAATTCCATGCATAACAGATATTTACTGAGAAATTTCTCTCCCTTAAAACAACCAAGCACTACAACCTCCTCTTTGAAAGTAAACAAACAAACAAATAGAAAAAAGATTTTTCAAGAATGCCCAGAGCACAATGCTCAGGAAATGAGGCAATTTTGTATCTGGATTACATTACCTGAAACAAAGCAAATAAAGATTTAAAAAAATATTTATAAAAGCGGCTTATGAGATTACATTAAAAACAATTGCACCCACTTTTATTTAAGTGGAAATGGCCAATGCTCTGTTTGCAAAAACTAACGGTTAGCAGATGCCTTTTTGTTAAGTGTAGGATGAGCACTGAATAAAAAAAAGCGTTGTTTTATAGTATCTTTCAGGCCATTTATACAGAAGTAAACTCAGGGAGCAACTACTCTTTTTAATGGTGCTTATTAAACAGTTAATATTTATTCCATTAATTTATTTACTTTGATTTGAAGTTCCTATACCTGGCAGTAGCATAACTGCAATCAAGCTGTGCAATTACAAAAATAATTTAAAACACAAATGAAGCAGTTTAGCACAACCATAATAAAATTGAGCTAACATTTTAATAACCTAATAAGTCTCCTCCTCCTACAAACTGACTTGCCAGTGGACTTGGTTGGAGAGAAAGACTGAGGAAATTGAAAGCACAACCATCAGGTCTTTCACTCCAAGGCAGGCAAATGCTCCCACATACAGACACTGGCCTGATGGAAATGTGCTGCTACTAACTGCTAATTAACACATTAACGATACTTCACTTTAAAATAGCCTATTTCTTCCTATTTTATTCACAAGTTCTTATTTCTTTCATGTTTCAGAACCTAAGCAAAAAATAACACAGCCAGTGACAGAGGAGCCAAGTTCCTTGGATGAAGTTTGGTGTTTCAGCCACTGTGCAATACTCTCTCACACAAAAAAAAGAGTGATAGCTTAATGTGCAAGGTCCTGAATTTTAAGCTCTATTAACTTGAAATCTGTCAAAAATAAGAACAAAACATAACAATATTAAAAACTTAATTTCTACACATGTTCAAATCAGTAAACCATCATAAGGCAGTAAGCTTAGTTTTGTCACCAGCCCAGGATTAGCTATTATTCTCTTAAAAATTCATGCTGGTGCAGTTTTACAAGATAATCTCCCTATTTTATTCAAAGCCTCATAAACCAGACTCTCATCTAATTACCTGTTAGAAGCATTTCTAAATTCTAGAGTATTTTGTTGACTTACAGCTGAACAACCTGTTTCTTCAAAATACACTAATGGGAGGTGAGGGATGGAAAACATAACTAGATCCAAACTATTACCAGCTTTTCTTTACATTAAAGTTTTTTTGGAACTAACGTCCATCAAAAAATAAGACCTTCCTAATTTCACTATAGAATTTTATATTTGCTTCTGCCTTGCAAGATTTGAGAGTTGTTTCAGAACTGTAGATTTTTTTCACTTAGAAAAACCATAAGGAATTACAGCACAGTATTTCATAACACTTGAACCTACTGCTGTTGAACTAACAGTAGTCGTCTTCCGAATTACACAACAAAATTGATTCAAAACAATTTTCCCAAACACTTCAAAACATTCCTAAAATATTCTTTTGCAGTGTATATGGTGTATATATATACACAGAATGATGATTGAAATGGCAGAGTTTTTATTAGTATGTCTTGGATCTAATCTACATATTTCATATATAGCTTAACTATCTAAGCTTAACTCTGTTAGTATAAGTAATGAGAAACCACCCCCACAGGAATACCAATAAAACTTTATAACAAACATCATATATTTTTCCTTTTGCCCAGACAAGTCTCAATTTTTTAGGTTTTGATGAAATTTGCTATGTTACAGGCCTGACCTTCTGAGCTGCTGCTGTGCTGTTGCCTATTTCCATCACGTAATGTAATGCACACAATGTTTTCATCAGGCCTGCTTGCCCAGTCCCAGTGTTTAAATGTTTGGTTTTTTTCAGGGGGAATATGCTCCATCAGTTCTTATAATCCAGTTAAAATATATCTTTTATATTTAGCTTGTGTCCTCTTCCCCATCCTACCTTAGATAATGGAGACATAGTAGCATGCATACATACAGACACAAGAAAAGCAGTCTTCTAGAGAGTCTAACTGGAAATACTCTTAAGCAACATTCACTGTAAACTAAACATCATTTATGCCTTCTTCTCACCCTCCACTCCTTGATATACAGATAAGTACAGGGATATAGTGCATACCTATTGTACAGAGAGAGAGAAGCTAACTTAATTCTTTTAAATAAACTTTATATTATTCTTCATTTGGATGATACACCTCTTTCAGATAAAACTGTCAGCAAATAGTCACAACATCAAGAAAAATTGACGTGATTGATGAAATCGACTGCTGCAGCACAGAAAATGCTATGCAAAGCTCCAGATGCTGTATTATATGATATGCAATATATAGAGTGTGCATATATATATATGTATACACAAACACATATAAATAACACAGAGTACATGGCTCTTTTCCCTCAAATACGTGTGCTAGAAATGAAAAATAGAAATTTCCAAAACTAACACGTCACTACAGTGATATGACAACATTAATCCTGGACGATGTAACTACAAGCACAGCAGGTCTTCCTAAACAAGAGGCAATAAAAACTTTATACTACCTATTTTGCTCTGTGAATTAGCGTGTGACTTGAAGTGTGGATTAGTTTTATTAACTTATTAATACATTTAGAATGGTGTTTTGAGGCACTAGAACTTTAGCACCCACCTCTCAAACTCTTTTTGAAGAGAGCCTTAACAGTCCAGTAGCAAGCACAGGATTCTGTCTTATACATGAGCAAGGTACTTACTACTGCCCGCAAGGGCAGCAGGATGAGACCAGAACTTCTACCTTCACATAATGTCTGACTCCTGCCTCCACACTCTTTTATCTTTGCCTGACATGGAGACAAAAAGCCAAAGAAAAGGGTAAGACCCATGTAGGGCTAATCTTTGGTCCTCCAAGAAGACCTCTTTGGGTGTCACTTGAACAACTGCCGGTGACTGAGGAATTCTAAGGCTGTATGTTCCTACTATCTTTATTATTTACATTTCTTGCCATGCTTTTGTGCTCTCTAATCCACTTTCAATTTGTAGGAAGACTTTATTACAGCTTGTGTTTTCTAGAATTGCTCCTGTAGACATGAAGATGGTGAAACACTTCAGAAGTTAATTGTAGGAGCAGAATGGAGGGAACTTTGGCCAGTTTATTGGTAATGTGGTGGCAGCTTGTACAAGGACACACTTGAATGCCTCAGACGTGAGAAATGAAGAAGTCCTGTTGCATCTTTCCAAAACACTAAGTTAATGCAGTTGTGATCTTTAACTTACAACTACGCCAATTTTCCTTCAAGCTTTGCTTTGTTAATTGATTTGTTAATTCTTTTCATGTTGATTGCTACAATGACCACCTTTCATATAGTATTTACCAAATACATATGGGAATCTGGAGTAAAACGAATTCATGACACAGCTGTGTTTCTGTCAAGACAGGACAGCAACAGCAGAGAAAGATGAAAATACAAGAATGATAAAACAAAATGTGGTAGAGAACAAATCTCCCTATTTTAAGTATCTTCTCTCTGTCTACCTCACTGTTTAATCCCTCTTAAAAGTTCCACTATAATTCAGATTTCTGAAAAAAGTTAAGATCTATTAAAAATAGCATTTTTAGTCTTTTGCATGAGCACATCATTTTAATGCCTATTTTCAAAAGATACAATCTAATTGAGCAAAGATTTGGTATAGC
Source organism: Buteo buteo (assembly GCF_964188355.1). Classification (NCBI taxonomy): domain Eukaryota; kingdom Metazoa; phylum Chordata; class Aves; order Accipitriformes; family Accipitridae; genus Buteo; species Buteo buteo. The sequence goes on along the minus strand of NC_134173.1, from coordinate 55,002,665 downwards.
TGCACAAAAAACCCATATACTTTTCACAACTAGTGTCATGTATTAACACTGGGAAGAAAAAACTAGCAATGTTTTTTACTTACAGCTCTCATTCAGTGAACAATTTAAAACCCCATACTTTTCTGGCTGCGTGTTCAGCAGATCTCTGCATCCTGATTTACACTTTTTTTGGGGAACACTCTGTAATGATCTATCTCATTAAATTCTTATACCCAGTACTGGCTGCCAGACAAATGAATTGCAATCATTTGATTTCACTCTTCAGCAGTACAGATAAGACAGGAAAAGAAAATTTCAGAATATTTTCTACTGAACAGTTATTCTGATATTTCTTATTATAAGCTTTGCATATGAAATGGGAAAACCACCCACCCATTCATTAAGAGAAGGAAATTCTTACAAAACCCTATTACTCAGCTGAATGAAAACTTAAAATAGATGACATCATTAGACGCCATTTGGAAGATCACTATAATTTTCTTACAGTTTATGATCAAAACACCAGGTGCTTCTACAATGTTTATCTTTAAATTTTATCAGTAGGCTAGTATAGGAAAATATTGTGATATTCAGTCATAAAAAATGATTTTTATGAAATCATCTTGGCTTACGATTCTTACTTCCTTAGAGAACATTAAGAAGTTAGAGTAATGCAACAATCCCTATCGCAATCTGGTAATGAGAAAGTAATATTGAGGAACAGGAAGAACTGGTTGCTAAAAGGTTAGATCTTAATTAATTGAAAACATTTTACACACTTAACTTGATTCAGCTGTGGGGTATAATCCTAAAAATATGTATATTGACTGATTGATTTTCAAAGACATCCTAAAAGTCTCTCAGCTGTTTTCCACCACTCTAGTAACTTTGAGACGTGCGATTATTTTGGCAGTTATAACTAGGACTGAATGCTAAATGCTCTTACCTGTACACTTGTAGTCTGAGGCTACTCCTTTAAGACCAGCATCGAACACTGATATTTCTACCTTTTGCTTTCTGTGGTGGCAGCTCAGGAGCACAGAGGGCTGTGATACAACAAGGTAGAGAAATGGCTGTAGCTCTATGTCCCCAGTTCCCCTGCGACCAGGCTGCCGAACAATAGTTATGCCCAGGGCTTGTCGAGCAGAGGATCTTGTGGAAGCATGAAGACTTTCCAGTGACAAAAGACCTGTTTTTCTTCCAGTAGACAGGGGAACATTACTGTTCAAAAGATCATCTGCTGTGACAGAAGAAATGCATGGCTGACTGGGCTTCTTGGTATGATGGCTGCCACTTAAGGCAGCTTCTGGAAGGTTCAAGGAGCTTTTGCTTATTTTTTCACCATCTTTCTGATCTTGTACTGATTTTGATTTAGGTAAGGCAGTGCATGAGTAAGTCATCAGGGAGATTCGACTTGCTGTAACAAAAACGTCAAAGGGAATGAAATTGAGATTCTTTACAATGGAAGACTGGCGGGAAGGACGGGCAATGCGGTGCTGGCTGGTACCACTGTGCTGCTCGATCTGAACGATTCTGATCTTAACACTGTCGCTGCCAATTCCACTGTCCTGTGCCCCGCTATAACGGGAAGAAGTCTCAACTGTTCCTCCATCAGACACATCCATTTTTTTCGGGTCTTGTTTGGAATCCTGCAAAGGAAAATATTATATTAACTTATGATATCCATATCCCAACTATTTCCATTTCAGTGGCAGCAAACAATCACTATATAAACATGATGTCAAAAAAGAGAATTATAAAAAAAATCTGCCAAGTTAACTTTAACACAGTAATCACTCATGAAAACACAGCAGGTGTTTGTTCTAATGAAATGATGACTCACAACAGATGAAGTGCCAAAAGAACACGTGAAGGAAAAAAAAAAGGAGTAATGATTTCTAAGCTTAAATTACCTTTTTTTTTTTTTTCAAATTTAAATTTTTTCTTTAAACTCTAAAGAATCTACAAGAAATTTATGGCTTAATCTAAAACCGTATCTCTGTGAAATAATGCATTGTAAATAAAAAGCCTAGTCAGAATTGTTTTCCAGTTTCAACCACGGATGCTCAAAAAGTCCTCTTTGGCACTAAAATATACAGTGATTAGATGAAACAGAATGTAATATTAATCAACCACAAGATCAAAAAAAGACTAAACAGGAATTCTAAGCTGAAATGTATATTATGTTGTAGAAAAAAATATTTTTCTTAAGAGTTATGGAAATGACAGCTGCCTTATATAAAACACCAAAGTTGAAGGAAACATCAGCACTATCTAAAGACTGGCTCTGTGACGGGGTACTAGTTCTTAGATTACCAAGGCTCACCAAAGCTACATATGATCTCGGCTGTCACATTCACAGGGTTTCACATGAGAAATCACTGCATATAGAAATATTTCAAAGAAAACAAAACCACTGATCAATAGAAAAAAGAATGTTGCTTCTATCACAGGAAATGCAAGAGTGAAACAAAAAGTTGCAAGGCTGTGTCCAGGGACCACCACATAGTACCAGGTCAAGAGACAGAGATATCCAAAATAAGCAAGTGCTTCAAGAAGAAAACACTTTTAATAATGCTCATGAAACAAGTAGAAATCCTACAAAGAGCTTGAGGACAAGGTAGGGAGCATATGCTAAAATATTTGGAAAAAAACCTGCAGAAATTCAATAATAATAATAATGGTGATGATGATGTATGGGCAGCTCCTCAGATTCATATGGAGTTTAGAGTCATGCATTCACCCTGTATAGCTTCCACAGCATAACTTACACTTCCATCTGTGCTGCCCAGAAGAGGTGTTTCTGCTCTGCTCTGTACAAGAGCTAACAAGAAATGCTCAACTCAGATTTGTGACCCATCCAGCCCAGTATGCTGTTTCTGACAGCACTAGGAGGAGACTCTGTCCAGTGAAACTGTGGACCCTGGCCACTTCCTGCAATCTGTTCCTCTCCTACTCCCCAAGCATCCACAGCTGTTGCATTTGGGATGCCAGTGGTACATGCCTGTGTAGTCATTTTAGTAACTATTTCTGGACTTCTTGTCCATTAATTTGTCCACTTCCTTTTTGAATATGCTGACAGTGTCTGGCCTCCACAGCCTTCTGGGGTAACAAGTTCCAATTTTTTTTTCTTTGGCTTAAACCAATCTCCTACTAGTGTCATTGTAATTCCCTGATCTTTTGTAGTGCATGATTTGAACGTTCAGGTCCACATTCAGCTTTAGTTGCTATGACTTTGTAAACCTTGATCATAGTCCCCCTCAGCCTTCTCCTCTCCAGACAGGGAAATCCCAGGCTTTTTATCTCTCCTCACAGAGCAGCTGCTCCAGCACCTTTAATAATTTTAGCTTCCCTTCTCTACTTCTGTAACTCCACTATGCACTTCTTGAGTACTCTACACAGTATTCAAGAAGTGGGATCACTATGGGTTTATATAGCAGTAAAAAGATGGCCTTCTGTCTTGTTCTCAATCTCCACCCTGATGATGTCCAATATTTTGCTGGGTTTTTTTGGCTGCCACTGCATATTGACTCAATCATTTAATTTCTTTGTTCCAGGACCTACTTCAATAGTTTCTTTTTATCTTTTTCACCCTAGTGAATCTTTGAAAATGGAGATATAAACTAGGATAGACCATATCTTAACTTCCTCTTGAAAAATGTAATAATAAATTACAAGTACTTACAAAATTCATCAGCAACTCAACTATAGGAATGAAGAGCAGTGCATTACTGAATTTCTTCAAACTTTGGTCTTTATGCAGCAATATTAATAGATTCTACACATACTGCAGGAATCGGGTTGTGGGGGAGTTAAAGAAAAGCAGGTTTTTTAAACATTCCTTTATATTGTGCTTTATGAAACAAAGGGAGCAAGCCCCTTTCCTTTTCTTTAAAGGAATGAACATACTAGAAAAAAGTATTACAGAGGAAATCCTAAAACAAAACCATTAACTAGCTGAGATTTTCTTTGAAAAGGTTTTTGCCAGCTCTGGTTACAATCTTTTCAGATTCACTCATGTACATATTTTTCAAACAGCCAATAAAATTCCTTGCAGCTGATTTCTATGGCAGGCTCGTATCACTGACTTGTAAATGTGATACCACTTCTAATGCAGCCTCTGTAAAAGTAACTAGAGACCATTTTAATGAATTACTACATTGTGAGCCAAGAAGTCCTGATTCCTCCTGATACCCTAGCAAAGTTAGGCTATTTGCACCTCAGCCTCTGTGTCTGGTAAACTATAAAGTGCTTCACCCATATCCAGCACTGATGGCACTCTCAAAAATGGTATAGATGGTTCTACCGCTCATGTATTGCGGGCAAGCAAAAGGCAGGAAGGATGGAGCTGTGAAACAATCTTGCCACATCATTTAATGGAAATGCTGCCTGAAACAAAGTAGAGGGCATAATACCCAGCAATTTTTAGTTGCTCCACAGTCATCAGTCTGATGAAAAATCTTTTTAGAAAACATGGTTCTGTAGTGAATGACGCTCTTCAGGTACTACATGGTATTCTCTTGTTCTCCTCTATGCAGCAGAAATTTCTACAGCTACCTGACATTTAGGTTAAGCTTGACCTGGCTAGAGGGATTGAAAATACAATGTCATCCACTAAATGATAATCTTCCAGGGAGAAAAGCATTGCATGTGTACGACTGAGTGGAGGGAGAAAGGACAGTACTTCTGGTTTCTAAACAGATCCTGTCTTCTCACACCTAAGTAGATTTGACTTGAAGCCTAGTTCTTTTCTTTTGCCTCTTTTTATAATTATTTATTAAATGTGCTGGTCTATCTAAAGCACCTCAAGGAAGGTAAGAAAGTAGCTCTGCCTCCATCCCCATTCAGATTATAGTTTCTCTGTGAAGACTACAGCAGAGGTGCTAATTGGTCCCAACTGCTGAGTTTCCTGTTATGTGGACATTCAACTACAGAAACTTTACTGAGACCCCAAAGCAATTCATGCAGGTCACCAAACAGCAGTCAGATGGTAACTTCTGCTCAGTACTAAGCAGTATGGAATATGAACCAGTGCCCAAAAGGTGAAAGACATCATATCCTATTACAGTTTTCCATGCCATCCGGTTCCACAATGAAACTTTGACGTATGGATGCTCTTACCACATATATTATAAAGGCTGGGACAAGTGAGTAATGATTTGCAAGACAGCTTTATATAACACAACTGGGTACAAAATAAAAGTGCAAGAAGTACCACTGGAACTTCTTGCATCAATTTCAGCTCAGTAAGCATCAAGCCTTCTAACCAAGTTTCACAGTTAACCTGAAAATAGGCCTAGTAATAAACTTGGGAATCATTTAGGTATTCCTCTAACGGGATAAGGAGATGAGAGGGAATGACTCTCAGTTTAGCACGTCTAAAAAGATTCTTTGCTTTATTATGGAATAGATGGGCCAATACTTTAAAGATGTCATGAACAGCAATATCAGCTTGCTGTTGGCAAATGTAATGGTAACATTTATCATTGGGCTGTATTATATCAATACTCTTACTCTTTACATAACCCATTTAAAATGAACAATAAAAGTTTTCTTTAATTAGCTACTGGTGTGCATTAACATGATCATGATTAAACCATAAAAACCAACCGTACATTACTCTGGTCCCCTATCCCATGTGTTTTAAATTATTTTAGTTGAAAATGTACTTTGAGTCCCTTTTAAAAGTTCGACCTTCTGCTTTCAGAGAATTAAATGCATATTACTGTAGTGGAGAAGATAATGTTTCAGACCTCCAGGCATATATTAAACACACTGGCAGCACATTAGACAAAATGCTTTACTTATTAGATACTTCCTATTCTAAACAGTGTCATCAAAGGCTAAAAACAAAATCCATATAAAAGCTGCACAATGCTTCCACACAGAACCTGTGCCAAAATCCCTGTACTTTCCAACTAATGAGGAAAGGATGTGTACTCTTAACATATGAATGTAAGATTTTCCAAGCATTCACTTTAGGAAACAGGACTATTGATTCCACATGGCTTATGTTAAATGAAACTGTATTGGTAAAATAACCTTTAAGATATTTGGCATGATAACTATAATTAAACAGTATTCAAAGGAATAAAACAAAAGGGAATTTGGTTCCACAATGGCTAATTAAAATAAAATGAAAAAACACAGCATGTCATCTATCAAGATAAATTGTTATTGTTTAAGAACTATTTAAATACTGTTAAAATATACTTTTAGATAAAATCTGAAAGGACTGGAAAAATATTTGTGGCTTAAAAATGGATAGTTTGGCGAAGAAAAAAGTATAGGACGCTGAAATTTTATGCTGAGATAATAGCTTTAAAGCTTTGAGCATAACCAGATGGTACTTAAATCAGAGGAATTCTACAGTTTCACTGTCAGAATGAGTTGCAATATGGAAAGGTTTTCAATAGCTAGAAAAAACATGTCAAGATGATAGTTTACTTCTTAGATCACTTCAGTGCATTTTCTCGTCCTTTCACAGTTATATATCCTATCAATACTAGACACCATAGTGAAAAGGTGTTGAAAGCTGCACTAGTAGCTAGGGAACTGTGGCTAATTCTTCCTTTTCATGTGTTGAGATAGGTAACTTTACTAGCTTAACCCCTTGAGTTCAATAGGGCATATGACACATATATCTATCTAGTGAAAGGGCATGGAAATAGCATGTCCTGTAGAACACACCCAGATAAGTACATCATAAAATCAAGGGTAAATAAATATATTTGCTTTTCATAATTGGCAAACAGTCCAATCTGAGGTCACTGCAATCTTAGCCAGGTAACTCTTATTTATTTTCCACTCCTGATAAAAGTATTTAGATGGTAGAGACATGTCTTCAAAGTGTTCACTCCGTAAAGAGAGGCAATAAAACCATCAAGGTAAACACACAACCTAATACTTTAGACCAATAATTAACACATTTTCCAAATCAAAGAGAGGTATTTTACAACAATTGGCAGCATTTTTTCATCATATTTTTACTTCCTTAATCTCTCAAGAGTTTTCAACGATAACAAATGTAAGCATGTGCAAATTTCACTATAAATGTTGCTATCAGTTTTATTTTCTTTCTCTGATACTTTACAGGATAATTCTTTAATTAATAGAATAAGTGTTAGCAACAATCTTTGGAAGCGCAGCTCTCTAGATCAAAAGCATGCACATGTGCATAATTTTTCCAGCTTCTCAGAGTAATTATGGTTTTATAATGACACTATTGAAGTAAAATTTCCAGCCTTCTGCATAGCCATTCCTTAACTCTGATCAAAACCCTTCAGCCAATCATGAGATCATTCTTCACATTACATAAATTATGGAAAGAGTCACAAGTGTGAAACCACAGTATCAAAGTGCCAATCACATCTGCTCCATCACCATGGCATGTGACCTAGTTTTATTTCTTTTGCTAAAAAGTAGTAATATTTTCATGGAAATAAAAATCTTGCCTACCGCACAAACTGAGCTACAGAAAAGGAATATGTTCCTTTTTTTTTTTTTTTCTGTTATGCTTAAACTGGAATTACAAAGAAAACACTGCATAGTTTCTTTCTGGCTTTGTTCTAAATAATTCATCCTCCATCAAAGAGTCTCCAACAGTTTAGAAATGTATTTGACGTATCATTGTTATCTAAAGAACCTTTTTTTTGGTTAACCAAAGTTTGCTACATTGTTCTACTGAACACTTCAACTAAACCAATTTTATTTTGTTTTGCATACGAGTTATACAATTTACTTTAATTCTGACCATTATCAAAATTATTTTGTAAATTGACATATTAATCTCACATGGAGAATGAAAGACACACATAAAAGCATATTAGACTGCTAAATTATGTCTTCCAGTCTAATAAAGTTTCTCTTTTAAGTTTTAAATTAAAACTTCAGTCCTACCATTTAATCCAGACAGACTCGCTTCTACTTGTATCAATCCAACTGCAGAAAGTTCTGTATAACATGAATCCAAAGGTGTCCTCCAAAAAGGGAACTATTAAATCAAGCCAAAATGAGGCAACAAAAATATCAGAAATGTCTGAAATAGTTTATTTCATATAAAAGTCAAATGTACTTCTTCCACTAAGGAATTTTCTTTTTAACCAGAATTTGCTGCAAAACAAATGATGCTACTTTGAAGTGCAGGGCTATATATATGAGCTCCCAGACCAACAGAAATACTCCTGACAGGAATTTAATTGTAGTTTCACAATACTGCAGGAATTATGTGAAAGATGTGATGGCAAGCAGCAATACAAACTCAGCTGCTTTGTGCAATGTTTTTCCAGCTCCTCCAGAGTAAGAGGGTACATTCTGTTAAACACTGATCCAAATATTCATAAATCAAAGCTGTGCCAAATGTTCCAATTGTAACATGGGTATATGCAAATGCTAAATCCTTTCTAACGCCAACAGAATTATTTTTTTTTAATCTTAATACAAACAGTTTATTTTGCTACCCTATAAAAGGCCAGTAAGAAACTTTTGTGTTCATTTTTGTTTTTTCCCCTAAATGATTTCTATTTAAAAAGACCAGGCTGAAATCTGGCAGAGTACTTTGTCCAACAGTAATTTTTCATTATTATTTTTACCAAAAGTATTAGCTTTTTTTCATGTTACTTTTCAAATTTAATTTCAGAATTTTAAGTTCTATCTTTGCTTTTATATGAAAAAATCTGGATTAAAATAAATACACATATTTACTTTAGATAAGGTGAGGGTTTGGTCATTTTTGCACATTCTTTTCTTTTAGTTAAAGCCAAGAAACAGTGTTTTTCCATGGGAGTCTGCATGCATATTTCACTTGGACACTTTAAAAAGCAGTAGTTGAAATTTCAGCTTGATTTTGCATTACATTCTCTAACATTTCAGTGTTAAGATTTCAGTATAAGACTGCAGTTTTATCAGTCTTAGTTTTGGGTCATGTTTCCATGCAGAAAGATATACTCAACTAAATGGTGGTTTAGTGTTGATCTGATCTCACAGAAAGCAACTTTGTCTCATCAAGCCAGTTGAATCTTTCAGGAGGCTGAACGAACTCTCATTCACTGGTGTGCCTAAGCACATCAAGAAAAAAGCCCCACAACAAAAAAATTCAAGGACCTCAATTTTAACTCATTAAGGCTGTGGTTTCACAACAGAAAGCTTGCTCTCAAACACTAGAGACAGACCAATTACCCAATTCAGTGCCCAGTATGGCTGTATAAACAAGTTTGCCATTGCAATTGGCACGTCGCAGCCTGCAGTGGGATTATTTTAAGTGGTGTTGCCAGTGACCAGTTCTGGAAAATTACAGAGCTACTGGGTGACACCTACCACAATACCGGGCTTAGGTGCAAAAAATCCTGGGTCCTACACATTGATGTTTTCTTGACCAGGCATTCAATCATGGATCAAATACTTTCTCACGTGATGAGTATGTTTAAAGTAAGAACTCACAGAACAATTCTTAGATGCAAGAGTTTAAATAATTTAATAATATTAAATAAGGATATATCAGATTATTCACTGTTATGACATACAGAGATGAGAAATTTAACAAAGTTATTTACTCCCATTGGAGTAAATTGGAATATTCTCCCATTGACTAATATTCAGTGTTCTGTAAAATAAATGAAAAGATGCGGAAGCAAATGCCAAATACCCTGGCAGTAATTCAAAGCAGAATTCAACAAAGCCTTAGAATGCAAATTTAGGCATCATTTTCTAGGATAAGATAAATGAATGTGTGAACAATGAAAAGAGTCATTAATATAATGCAATAAAGTAACTTGGTACTGCAGCCTCTTAAATGAATAAGTGTACAGTTAAATGAACTATTCCCCAAAATCAAATGCTACAATCTTTTCCTTAATATATATTAGAGCCTTTATCTGTTTTGAGCATCTTAAAGGCAATTAACTAAATCCACAGCAGATTAGAAGATGTCATGTACAAATGCTGCCCAACTAAGCAAACTTCCTTCTACATTATTTCTAGTAATGTAAGTCAGACTGAGTCAGACTATATGCCACAAGTAGAAAAATCCACAGTACAGGAGTCTCCAGTGAGAAATGTCCAACTGCTGGCACACGATTGCTCACTGGAATGTGTGCTGGGATCCCGAGTGCCCCAGGTTTTAAAGCTTCCAGATGTCTGGAAGACTATCTTTTCTGCCTTACTGCCCCCCCCCCCCCTTTTTTTTTTTAAATTTTTTTAGGTCATTACATCTCACCTGTATCAAGCCAAATAAATTTGTATCTAGCCTAATGTTTGACTAAATCATGTTTCAATTTGTTGAGAGTATCTTATAAAAAGACTACACAAGGAAGTAAAGCTCATGAAGTGTCATGTGAACTAAAGACTAGGAAATTAAGAATTCCAGAATATGTTTTTTTGGTAACAAGGCCATCACAAAATATCCCCATTTTTAGCAAGTTGTTTGTCACAGCCTCAGTGTGCAATTCCATGCTAGACTGAATTTGTGTCTCATTTGTGCCTTGTATGAAACATCCAGTTCAGGGTCTTGAAGCATCCAAAAAATAATCCCAGAAAAAAACCCAACAACTAAAACCAAGAAAAAAAACCTGAGAAAAAAGGTACTTGTTTTTTTGGCCTGTTCTGTTCCCTGCACGGGCTCATTGTACTACTACAAAGCAGAGAAGGAAAAGGACAGACTGTGGCAGCCCAGCTTGGATTAGCTTAACGAGCCTCAAAATTGCATCCTAAATTGTCCTCTCTGAACTTGTTTAAAAAGAATAAAAATAAAGAAAAGAATTGTGGTATTGGAGCAGGAACGGAAGGTCAGGAACGGGACTTTTGTAAGCCCACTTCAGGAGTAGATGACACATGGAGCTGCATCTTCAGGCTTTTCTGACTAATCAAGCCTGGCAGCCTTCCAGCTGCCTTAGTCTCTCAGGGCTAGGAGGCTGCTTCAAAGCACCCAGCACTCAAACCATGCTGAGATTTGACTTTATACCTTACTGGAGAGTCAACGGAGAATTATTATGAAACACATCCTGCAGCAGTCTGCCATTTTCAAAGCTTCTAACAGCAGCGCTAAGATTTCATTGGAGCCATCTAACTGTGGGCTGACAGCAACATTAAAGACAATTACAGGGTCTACATACCAAGACAAGTTTTCTTCTTAATGAAAAACATGTTTAGCCTTTACATGCTTTTATATGGCATTATTATGGTGTTTTATATTAAAGATGCAAAAAATTGCAGATATTACTGAGTATTATTTACATATACTGTTTTTTTTTCACAAAACTAATGTTTTTCCAGTTTGGGGCTATGAAGTTCCCGTTGGTTCACTAACAATTGCTGGTTTTTTCTGCTTTTTTCCTACTTGTTGAATGTTATTAAAATACTTTCTTAAATATTATTCTAAGCATAATTTTTTTTAAATTATGCAACTGCTGCAGTGGCCATGCATAAAATATGCACTGTTGTAAATGGAATTGCACACAGCATAAGAACAATATGTCTGTGGTCCATACTTTCAAAATATTTGTGAGGTGCTGCTTTAAAGCTAGTGCTCCAAATAGCTTCTAATTCAGCTGTATAGGCTGTGCAAGGTATTCCTTTCTGCACACCATTTTAAAAACGTTGGTTCTCATTCCCAGTACTGAAAAAATAACCTTTGAAAAGCAAGTTTATGATGGCCCATCTTCTGGAATCTCCAGACAGCCCAAACAAGTGATGGACAGAACTGCCTTATCTATTGAAACACGTGGTAAAATTTGACATTTGTAAATGTTATTTGAAATGTTCATCCTTTAGTGTACTGCTATAGAATATTTTATCAAAAACAAACTTTGAGGAAGTATCTTGGCATTTTCTCTTTTGTCTCTAAAGCCTTTTTAAGATACTAGACCTGCAGTACATGCAGTAGTATGACACAGCTATGAACTACTTTTAATCACATCTTTAATCTACAGCAAAATAGAAGATAGGGAGAAGCATAAAATTAATGAATGGAACCAAAAAACCCCTCCATATAAGGGACCAATGTTATGCTTGAATTATTACATAAATACTAACAAGCTTTAGCTGTTCAGAGTGATGATCATTATTATGTATGTGTATATATAATCATATATACAAATATATAGTACAAAAAATTTACAGTTTTGTTTGTTTGTTTGTTTGTTTAGTTAGTTCTCAGTTTTACAGCACCTACTGGAAAATTCCCAGTCTGTCAGAATGCAGCACATAAGAATCTGGGAAACTTGCTACCGAATTCAGGTTCAGCTTGCTAAGAAATACATGAAGCCTTGTTCAAACAGCCAGGATGTGCAACTTAGTCAAGCTAACTTTCTGACTTTTATTATTTTGGTAGCTGGGCCATACTGATCCTGGGCATAAATTCATTTGCCATTGTGGGCTTCATCATGGACAAATCTGGACAAACACGAAGGATCCAATGGACACAATGGGTAAAAGCCCCAGATGTTCAATGTGTAATAAACATTTATCTGGGGAAAATGCCTTACTGCCAGATAGAATGAATATTATGAAAAACAGGGAGATGTTCAAGAGCATGTAGATCAGTTAGGTGCCCATCTCCTACTGAAAAAATAAGAGTTTGGCACATAATTTATTTGTGATTCTGAATCTCTCCTACTCTCTTCTGTCTCTGTTTTGGAAGGCAAAGAATCAGCAAAACCAGCTGATCTGTGGAGAACAGATGCATATTCTAGTAGGAAAGCAAAAAAGACATACAAATTACTGCAAGAACACAGCGGAACTCATGCAAACACACAGACCTAATTATCCCTGTAGCTATGTGAAGAAAAAATCCCTGACTTCTTAAAATACTGTCTTAACTCAAACTGTTCTTCAGACAAACAGGAGTTTCATGAAACCTATAGGCAGGATCCCTACTCAGTAAAGCTAACAGATTTTCAGTTTTATGGATTCTCTATTTTAACCAACTTTCCAATAATTTGAAATTGTCACTTTTAATTTCTGAGAATACTCTACTAAGTCACTATTACTCCTGTGCTTTGATGGAGAAGGTTAAAATTGGTGGAAATGTTTACTTAGGAGGAGTCAAGAATGAAGCTTTCAGTCTTGATTCATGCAATGAATCACAGGTAATTTGGGGGGAAGGTACAATCTCAGTGAAATGAAGAGTTGGAAATACTGCCTAGACACATGCACTGAGGAAAAAAATTCTAATATGCAAGGTTATTAAGCAAACCCATTAAGCACAGCAGAAACACCAAAGTTGCATACCATGTATACTTTAGATAGGTACTGGTGGCCAATTATCTGCAGAAATAAGTTCACAGTAATTAGAAATGGCTGCAAACCTGAACTTGGTTCAGTAAATGTTATTAGCATTGTGTGCATGACTCATATCAGCATCTTATCACAATCATAATCTACGATTTCACTGTTTGATATAGCAACCAGTAACTCAGAGTGAAGCTAGCTGTAAAAATGTAAAGGTGGACGTATTGTCCTGCTCTTTTATCTCCTCCATACTCACCAGAAACACTCTGCAACGTAAGACAGTGTGACAACTACCTGTACTATCTAAATGGAAGTACAAACAGCACCAGATTTTATCATGCTTATCAAAGCCACAGAACCTGTGCATGTACTTCATGGCCTTGTCACCAAAGGGTGACACTGTACTAAAATGCAGTTCACTGCAGTCTGAACACTGTCTGTCCAGGAAGAAACGCTATTACATTCTCTGCCTCATTCAACAAAAGTCCAGCACAACATTCAAATGTTTAAGATGAGTGGAAAATTATTATTACTGAGACAAGTGAACTTCCCTGCAAGCAGGGCATAGAACAAAAGTGAATTGTTGGGATTCAGAGAGGCTCAGAAGCCCACATAATCCCAGAAATTAATGTTGCTAATCAGGGTGAGGATATTAATATCAGAAAATTATTGTCTACTTTTGGAAACCTCAATTGAAGTGTAAAGTTCAAACTACATTCTTCCATTCAAAATACCTGGTTTAAATTCAGCCATCTCAAAATTTTCATGGTGTGACCATGGATGCAACTTGTGCAGCATTGTAGGGGGATGAATGAAACTCTCCAAAGCAATTCAAAATGTTAAAAAAACTGCTTAGATTTGAAGTGTAAAACTAAATCGTGCATTTCTACAAATTCCAGGCTAATACAAAACTCAAAAGATTTTTCATGAGAGGTTTTCACCGTGTGAAGTTTCTGTGCATGTGTGCACATCCACATACATGTCCTTTTGAGTAATCCTCATGTGTTTTGCCTTCCTATCTGCAAAATGGACCTTTTCTCTTAAGGCTTCCTATTTTAGTGTGAATTTAGTTCAGTCCCTCACCTCTTTTTTGCTTTGTTGAAAAGTAAGATTTCTGCTTTGTCTTAGTAAAATCACAGCCATTTTCTCAATACAAGAATTGCATCTAGGTTTCTACTGGAATGAATATGTTTACTCATAGGAAGTATCAAAAAGTACTGCACAGCTCTTCAAATAGATATCTCCCTGATATTTTTGGCAGCAAAATCGAATGATGAGACAAAGCTTCCTAACAATGGAAACATGGCATGGCGATGACTCAAGATACTGGCAAGGATTTTATTTTGATAGTGTCCTTGAACTAACCAAAGATCACTCTAATTTCAGGAAAACATCCAATAAGTGGCTATGTGGGAATCCAAGTACTGGTAAAACTACCAGGAAAATGATGCAAGTATTATTCAGCTATTCCAGCTAAGGGTTTTTATTGGCATTCTCAAGAAGTTACACTTTTGGTACTCTCTCTGATACTATCAAGCTACAAGTTTACTCTACATTTAAAAATGTATGAACAGAATAGCTCAATGGTAAAAATTATCAGAAGACAATTAATGTCATTTATATTTCAAAAGATTTAGCCATTCCACAAAACTTAAGTACTGCATTAAAAGCAAGACTCTACAGAAACCAAAATAATGTCCAGACCACCAGACAGACCAAAATAATACATAGTCTATTTGTCTTCATCTGAACTACTAACATGTCAATGTGTCAAACAAATGAAGATGACTTGGCTCAATGGAAATGGTAAAGCAAGAATCTAATGCAAAAAACTTACATCTACTTTTAATAAAGATGGGGAGACACTTTTTTGCCTTCCCAGGAAAGGGAGGAGTCCTCACTAAGTTTTTCTCAATTGTAAAGAAAACCCACTTCAGATTCACCAGAGTCAGAAACTGTCTTTGTGCAACACCATTATTTACAGATTTTCAAGGTTAGTTTCTCTTTGGCCTGTGACTTTCATTCAGGTGTGAATACTCTATATGAGGTACAATTTCAGCATTGCTAGAATAGCGTCCCACCTACAACATGAAATAAGATTCTACTGTATTGCATGCTATTAAACTTTAGCAAACAAAGATTAACTTATTGCATAACATATCAAACTACAGGCATCCACAATGGAAAAAACTAAGAGGGCAATAATTTTTCTACCTCAAGGGAAAGAAAGTGTTTGTTAGACATCAAGATATTTGGATTTGAATTTTATTAGACTCTTTCTTGTCATAAGAGAACTCTCATGCAATTTAAAGGATTAAATCTAGTAAGTTCTACTTACTACCTAAGTGGATAAGATTAATCTGTAGAACAAACTGTACTAAGAAAATGAAGTTACACATGGCACAGATTTTGACCATAAATTCTATGCACATGTATGTCTCAGATGTGTTAACTTTTTACACATATCTTCATGTTGTTATGTATTTGGAAAAAAACGCACAGACATCAAATTAACACATACAGATTCCTTTCACATTTCATGGTTTCAGGTCTTTAACATGAACAGAAATAGGAAAGATATGTCACCTTACAATTAAACATTCACTATCTTACAAAGGTGCTGCAGAACACACATTTTCAAATTTAGATGAGACTGATTCAGATGCCATTCTTTTACTAAGGTCTAATGAATAAAGAATTCTGATCACAGATTGGAATTTTTTTAGTTTAAACATTAAAAAAATTATGAAACTATAATATGGCTGTAGCTAATCCTGCTCAGCATACAACTGGTTTTAAATAGCCCAAGGATACTATTGCAGCTCAGACTCATGCAAATTCATTTGAGATAAAACAGTAAATACCACTCAAATCTGTCCAATAAAAAACCTGGACCTCTTGAGCATCTTTGCATCCATTTCATTTTATATACATAGAAGCCTATGGCTATTCTCTTATATTTAAACTCCTTACTAATAAAAAGAAAATTTATTCATATGCGTATTCTTGTCACTCTTCAAACAGTACGAAAAGCTCTCAAATTTCTGCAAGAACAAGCAAATGATTTTTTAAGAAAATACCCATATTTGTTTCCTGCCAAAATCTCTGGCATGAGCTACAGGATATATCATTCTATTAGGCAGTCTCAGATGATGCAGCATAACCTGAATCTGAAAACAGACTACAGCTGGCCAGAAAAATTGAAAAATAGTAAGGCAGTTAATATGATTAACAGCAGCACACTCTGAAAAATTATGCCTCACTGCTTAAGAGACAGCGTAGTACTAAAGTGAAATTCTGGCCTTAAGAAAATCAGTACAAAATTAAGCAGCATATATATCCCTAGTTGACCACCCAGTCCATACAAGCCCCACAAGTGGCCAAACAATGTCTACTGTCAGCTATTGAATAACAGCTTTCCCTCAGTGGCAACACCTGTTTTGGTTTCTCACCATCCATTTCCTGATTTTCACAAAACATATACAAAATTAATTAACATTGAGACTTCTATTCTGCTTTTTAATTTGGCTGAGAACACAAAATATTATGTATTATTTGAGGAAGACTGACATACAGAGTGATCATATTAGCTTTATTTACTTCTAAAAATAAGTTAAAATGCATGAAAAAGACTGTTCCTCATGAGGGAATGCCAGCAAAAAGTGAGGATCCTTCCCACAAAGAAAACAGGGCAGTTCAAAATCAAAATTGTTCCCTGCCCACTGACTATAACTTCAGTTAACTCTTTACTGGCTTCAACTATCCTTTCTCCTTTTACTCCTCAGCTTTCCCTTTAAGAAAAAACATATTATTTCACTTCAAAATGAAGAGAATTACAGAATCCATGTGTTTATAATTACTGTCAAGAATCAAGTTTTCTGCACTACCAAGCAGGTGATGTTCCATACAGGGAAGAAACTCTAACTGGCGCTGTCTAAAGGTAACGTTACCACAGCATCAAACTCTACTGTATACGAGCGTTAGATGACTCAAAGGAGATTAGTCAAGATCAAAGAATGCAGAACCCTCAGTCATACATTGTGTGACCTAACACTCCAACTTTCGTCTCCTCATCAGATGATTAAGCAAATCATCACTATGACACATTCAATGTCCACAGTGTGAGAAAGTCCAAGCACGTGTTCTCTCACACTTCTGTTTAGGGTGAGTTTGAGCCACCGTGTTTGTCTTTATTGATTTTGTCCTGCCTATGTTTCAACAACCAAATATACTTGTTATTTATGGCAAAACTATAATAATTCTTACACAGTTTCTTGTTTTCTAATTTTTTTTTTTTTTTTTTTCAAAAATGAACCAATATGATTTCTTGCACATGTTCTGTAATTTATAGAACAGTTTGAATTTTGGACCTATTTAATAACAATATTTTTATTATCTCTGTAATGAATACTTCAGATTTTTTGGTTAATACATTAAATGATCTGAAATGGCAAAGTTTTAACTTTACATACCACTGAGTTATTAAAAGTATTTTATTTTGATAAGAAAATACAATAATATTTAAGTTATTGATAATAATAATATCCACAAGTTATGTTCAAAATATTGCTAGGCAGAGATTGGACAGAACATTTATGTCTTTTAGACTATTCCACTAAGGGTAGTATGAGACAGAAGAAATGTAATTCATAGAGCAGAGACATGAATATCAGGTTCAGATAATCAAGTACTGTAGGCTAAGGGGAAAAAAAGTAGTGGACCAAACCCCTAACTTGCACCTAAATCTCATGTAAAAATTGTTCTATCCCATGAGGCTCCATCTTAAAACACTTATAAAAATACCAAAAGAGAAAAGAAAAAAAAAAACAAACCCTGAGAGATTAATTACTATTAATGAGAACACAGAAGAAAATCAACACTTTGGTCTTTTTGTTTGTTCTTTCTTTCTTTTTTACTGTAAGTTTTTTTATTTTGCTGTTATAATTTATTTTTTCCAGAAAATAACAACATTCCCTATGAGGTATTTTCCCATTAGCTATGTTCCAGCATGGTAGTTTCATTACAGTTTAAGAAAGTAGAAAGTCTTTAAACGCTATTGATATGAAGCTTCACAGTGTTCTGATGAAATACTTGTATTTTTCCTTTCATTAACAATAAAAAATGTCTTTTGAAGTAATATTCTTTGGAGTGTCCACGCAAGGAAAATTTGGAAGCGTGCCTATAATTCATAAACTTATTTGCAGATTATTGTTTTGGGTAAATTCCTCCCCAGCTATATTTTATGTGAAATTTTCATATGCATGAACATCTTACCACCTTAGTTTAAGTGGTCACAGAAAATGTTAAGGAAAATGTCAGAATGGAAGAAAATGGTCCTGAAATTGGACCACACTGTTTAAATGGCTATGGGATACAACTTCTCATTTTTTACCACAGTTCATGTACTTGTGGACATCAAAAACTAGCAGGAAAAAGTAGTTTCTTGCTAGCAAAAAGGAAATACACTTTGAATCTATAATTTCAAGTTTGGTTTTACTATATTAGGAGTTCTTTACCTTGTAAGTTTAATATATATCTTGTTTCATATGTTTGTTGATCTTTTTGAACTACGTAAGTCAGAATGCTTATTGAACAGACACTTCATTGAAAAATGAAAATTTTCTTAGCTTTGTATCTCAGAGAGAGACCATAAAGTCTATTTTTTCACTTTAATTTTACATTTGCAGAAGTTGAACATGAAGATCTCTTCAATACAGCCATTTCGGTTGCAAGAATCAGTTTGGAACATCACTTTTTTTCTAGTAATTGTAGGACAGAAGCTGAAGAACACATATATTTATAGCAAAACAGATCTCCTTTGTTTCCTGGTTCTTAATTTTCCTTTTTCACATTCTAAGGACATTACTCAGATTGATATGAAATGCCATTCCTCCTTATCAAAACTTCATAAGCTTGTAGGTTATGGAATTGATTCTCTTTTACAAATTCATATGGGGTGTACAAGGCATAATCTGGATTTAAAGCACACAGAATTGGCCTCACTATACAGGAATGGAAGATGAGACATCTCCTAATGCTGGTGACACAAATTAGAGCTACTTTGGAGACCTAGTTGTGGTGTGTGCTTAGGAACTACAACTTTCCGCAATCCTTCTCATATGAGAAAACATTTCTCTGGAAATAGTTTGTTATTTCCAAAGCCATAAAATAAACACAGTGAGAATAACCAAGCCTAATTTTAAGCTAACCCTTGTCAAACTGCTTGAGAACCTCTGTCAAACTGCTTCAAATCTAGATAATCCAAATCTTGTTACTTCCTCTTTACCTTGTTTCTTAGGGCTGTTATCTTAAACTTTACACTTCGTAACTGTCGTGGTTTAACCCTAGCCAGCAACTAAGCACCACACAGCCACTCACTTACTCCCCTGTGGTGGGTTGACCCTGGCTGGATGCCAGGTGCCCACCAAAGCCGCTCTATCACTACCCCTTGTCAGCTGGACAGGGGGGAGAAACTATAACAAAAGGCTTGTGGGTCAAGATAAGGACAGTTTAATAAAGTGAAAGCAGAGGTCGCGCGCGAAAGCAAAGAAAAACAAATGGTGTTATTCTCTACTTCCCATCAGCAGGCAATGTCTGGCCGCTTCCTGGGAAGCAGGGCTTCAGTACGCGTAGTGGTAGCTCCGGAAGACAAAAATGCCCCCCCTTCCGTCTCCCTTTACTTAGCTTTTATATCTGAGCTGACATCATATGGTATGGAATATCTGTTTGGTTAGTTTAGGTCAGCTGTCCTGGTTATGTCCCCTCCCAAGATCTTGCCCAGCCCCAGCCTGCCACTGGGGGGAGAGGGGGGTTGGGGGCAAAAATGTTGGAGAGACAGCCTTGATGCTGTGCCAGCACTGCTCAGCAGTAGCCAAAACACTGGTGTGTTATCAACACCTTTCTAGCGTCTGATGCAGAGCACAGCGCTATGAGGGCTGCTATGGGGAGTATTAACTCCATCTCAGCCAGACACAATACACCCCCCCCCCCCCACACTCTGTGGGATGGGGGAGAGAATCAGGAAAAAAAAGTAAAACTTATGGGTTGAGATAAGAATAGTTTAATAGAACAGCAAAGAAGAAACTAATAATGATAATGATAACACTAATAAAATAACAACAGTAATGATAAAAGGATTTGAATATACAAATGATGCATAATACAATTGCTCACCACTCACCAATTGATGCCGCCCAGTTAGTCCCCAAGTGGCGATCCACCTACCCCCATTCCCCCCAGTTTATATACTGGACATGACATCACATGGTATGGAATACCCCTTTGGCCAGTTTGGGTCAGCTGCCCTGGCTGTGTCCCCTCCAGACTTCTCGTGCCCCTCCAGCCTTCCTGCTGGTTGGGCATCAGAAGCTGAAAAATCCTTGACTTTAGACTAATTACTTAGCAACAACTGAAAACACCAGTGTGTTATCAACATTCTTCTCAACATTCTAACTCAAAAACACAGCACTATGCCAGCTACTAGGAAGACAATTAACTCTATCCCAGCTGAAACCAAGACAGTAACCTAATTAGAAGTTTTATAATACCTCATGCTTTTAAATGTGAAATCATGAAAAGAAAAAAGAAAAGGAAGCTACTTTTACTGATTATTCACACAAAAATACAGTCCACACATCCAGGTAATGAGATCATTGCTAACAATTTTATTAATAGATTAAACAAATTAACCAGCTGCAATAACTTTGTGATTCTCCAACCATAGTCCTAACCCACCAGAAAGCATCTCACAGCCCAGGATATCAAAGATATGGTACAACATGCTGTTTGATCTGCTGTTCCCTGAAGTGAAAATTTGAAGCTTTAAAACACGGGGCAAAAGTGAGCAGATAGGCAAGGTCTGATCAGTAATTGTGCAAACTACAAGAAATACAAAATTCTCTGAGAAGTATTTTATTGGTTCACATTTCGATACCTACTGTTTCTGGGACATTACTGTTACCATACACTAAGTTTGCTCTGCTTCTAGTCATTGCAGCAAATTTCAAAGGCATAATGAAAAAAGTCTTTAAACCCTCAGGAAGTTATCTTCACACAACATTACCTTTTTTAAGTGCCAACACACTTTTGGATATCAAGACATACCTAAATTCGTCTGATCTATATAAAATACAGAAACCAAGACTGTTTTGGCTCTCTAACATTGATTACCTTAGACTTCAGGAATCAAAAGACAAAAGATAAACAGCTTCTTCAAAAGAAACTTGTAAATGAGGATGCCAACTTCTCAAAGTTTCAACATACTAAAAATACTTCCAATTACACAAGCTTTCCATAAGGATACTAACCAGTCAACACAACATCTGTGCAACATGTGCATCTGCCACTTCACACTTTGGCTGTCTGACTTCTTAAGTAGTATTATCTGGAACTTGTTTTACCAGTTCTCTGATTGTTTTTATTTTTAAACAAAATGCAAATGGAAAACAAATTTATGTTTGTTTTAAAAAAAAAAAAAAATGCTACTTTTTGATTTTTTTTCATTCTCCACAGAGCTAATACATTGATAACCTTGACTAAAGTTTAATTAAATTGCTCTTCATCTGAGAGCTTGCTCTGTTAAAGTACCATAGGCAAGAAAGACTGCTACAAACTCCATTAGCTATCATTCCTTCAAATTGTGTGATACAATTGTAATAGCACTTTCGCACACACTGCCTGCTGATCATGTTCTTTAACTTACAGTGAAGTTATAGCAACAACAGAAGGTTGATGAGATTGCCATAAACAGAAATAAACTACAAGAGAACATAAGAATGGTCCTGCTGGGTCAGACCAAAGGTCCTTCTAGACTCCTGTTCTCTGACAGCAGCTGTAAATGGATGCTCAGGAAAAAAATAAATAAATAAAGCAAGCACAGAGAAATACTTCTTCAGCATACTCTTCCAGACTTCCTGAGTCAGCATATTACAGGGTATTATATTCATCAGAAATGCTTTCTAAAGCCTAATCTGCACTGATAGAGAATGACTCACATCTGCAGATATTACTGCAATGTCTTTAATGTGACAAAGCAGTACACAGTTTGATTCAACCAGGCTAGAAAGGAATCAGCTGCTACAGATGAGTTTTGTATGCCTTCTCTCTTTTGGAGACCTCACAGTTAACAATTAGTTTGCTGTAATTAGAGTGTTGCCTATTGCTTACTGAGGCATTTGCTGATTTTGTTTGGGTATCTGAGCACATAGGAGCCATACTTCCCCCAGCCTTTCCCATTATTGGGATGATTACAAGTAACATTCTGCTCACTATGAAATACCCAGTCTTTACATTAGTTAGATTCCAAAAATAATTTTTGTGGTAAAAGAACAAAATGCCGAAGTTGAAACAACTTTTGCTTCCCCCCACCCAGTATTATCATCATTTATTCAGGAAGCTGGTGAGTTGTCTTTGCAATTTATCAGAACATGGGGGTTAGCCTTATGGAACATGTAACATCTGCTGGTGAGGTTTACTCAAAGTGATTGGCCAAGAGCCAGGTCTAGAAGCAAAATATCTGGCAGGCTTACGAACACTGCTGAGGCCAGTGCTTGGGTAGGCTAGATGGAGTGCTTGAAAGTCGAATACCTAGAAGCAGGTATTACAAAAGCAGAAAACATTAGCCAGTAGGTCATGCCTTGAATTTCTGAAAGAAAACAAAGATCTGCCCACAACAGGTTTCCCCAATTTTTGCTCAACACTGCCCCAGGTGAATGACAGCTTGTGTCCACTGGCTGTTGGCTCTGACTGCAAATTATGCTTGAAATATATATCAGTTATGAATAAAAATTCCAGACAGACACTTCAGTCCCAGGTCACTCTTTGTGTGACCATTTTACCAGTACATCCAAGTCCATCCTTCACCAGCTCAATTGTTAAATGCAGTTTCTCCTCAACTTTAACAAGATTATTTTTTTCATATATTTTGGGGAAAGAAGTAACCTTTTAAGCATCAAATTTGTGCAGGATCTACTGTATTCTAGTGGCTAGCAACGCACAGATACAGTAACAGCAAGTACATTGAAGAATTTTGGAAGCTTTGTTCATTGCTCGGACAAAAATAACAGAACCCAGAGAGGGGCAGGTGAGGTCTGAGAGGGATCCAAAACAGGCATAATTTTTTGGTTTCTACTTATACTGTGAGCAAATATTTCCATATCTGCAACAACTGATCGTTGAGTGCAGCATTCCTTACTGCAGCTAAAAACTTGTGGATAAGAAAAGCACGATGGATGAAAAAGATGATGAATTTGGCTATGATTCTTTCAAGAAATAGCTTATGCTGCTTTTTATTAGTATATTAGCTACCTATCTGAATTTCAGATTGTACGGGATAGGTATGGATGTGTAGCATACTGAAGCATGCATTTGGGCCAACAGAAAATAAACAAACAAGACTATGTAACCTGACAAATAGGGATGGAGGGGATAAGGAGAAATACACTGGCAAGAGACAGAAAATGGGTGAAGGCTTTAGTTGACATCCTCTGGAAAATACTTCAGATGTTTAACTTGCCTTGAATTTTAAAAGCAAGCATCTTGTGTTCACTAGTGTAACTGATTTCTCTCCTACAGCCATAATCCTCACAGAGATTTTGTGAAGAAAAAGTAAGCATTTGAGAGTACCTTTTAAGTTCTTCAGGGAAGATAAAAAAATAACTGTGCTTTGTATTTATTACCTCCAATATAGAGAGTTAGTAGACAGGAACATTGTTTAGGGTAAATTTAAGCAAAATAATTATTTTGTAGAAATTAATATTTTTCCAAAAGTCTAGCCTTACTCTGAGGCTTATGGAGGAGTACTTTGTACAAAAAATAGTTGGTAATAACCTCAATGGCCACATTTGGTTGAGAAGTATAAGATTTACTGACTTGCAGTAAGATATGTTACCCATCCATGCATGCCTACATGGACAGCAGCAGACCAAGATGAGTGCTGGTTTGTATTTAATTGCTTTTTCAAAGAGGAGTTCTTGTATTTTACACTTCTAAATGCTAGTATGACAAATAAATGCTTTCTTGCCAAAACTCTCCAGGTGGTAAGTGATGGACACCAGGAAATGGATTTGCCAGATCAAGAAATAAACTCCTTGAGAACTCACCTGTTCTATCACGGATCAGCAGTAAAACTAGTTATCATTTATATTGGAAAGACTTTTACCAGAATATTTAAAATTCTTTTAAGAATGACGACATATAGTCCTTTTATTAACATTGCACCTATAATCTTAGGTGTATCACTGAACAAAATCAGGACATTAACTGCACTTCACTCCTATATTTGTGTTTCTTCTCCTAGCGCTTCTGTTTCTGTTCTCCATGTGCAGGTATTACACTTTCTTCTTGCAAGAATTTGGCATATATTAATTCTGAAAAAGTGAATAATTATGAAAAGGCAGCAACATTCTTTGCCCCTCAGGTAATTTATCAAACACCACATATGTGTCCCTACTCTAAACCTGTCAAGCAGATCAAAGCAATATTCTTTGCAATAAGAGACTATACTTTATGAAGAAGCCAGTACAATAGGTCTACTGTACATCAAAGATGAATTTATAACAGAGTATAAAGCTAGGGCTTATAATAAGTAAAAACACAGCACTAGAGACCTGGCATGAAACTCTTCACAGAATATTAAAACACTTAAAGAAAAAAAAATTACCCATAAATCATCACTTCTTTATTATTTTTGTCTACACTAATCTTTACAACATTGCCCTATAAACCACCAAATATAGTCCATTTGGAAATCACACCTTTAAAGTTTAAACAAGGGGTTGCTCCTTTGATGACTGTCTATATTTATGTAACCAAAGCATAAAACAGAGAACCACAATGTATTTTATTTTTGAGGTAGGAGACAATTATTTAATCCTTCTATTTACCAAGAACTTCCACTGAAATCAAGCTTTCTAACTAAGATTAATGATGTTTATAGTTGTTCAACAATCCTCAGGAATTATAAAGTCAAATATTTGGAAGGGAATGAATTTTTTTCACATCTTAAATGCTGCTTTTTTCCCCATTTTTTCTCATTCTTCTCCTTCAATACACATGAAAAACATTTTTCCAATGAGATTCAAAGCCAATATATATCCAGTGTATTTTCTCTTTATTCTTCCAGCTTTAAAATATAGTTAGCTATTTCAAATATGGTTTCCAGACAAAAGGAAGAAGAGGTAACACAGACTGCCACACCGACATTTGGGTATTATTAACATAATTAACAGCAATTATTGAATTTCTAAAGTCATAGATTGTAGTTTTTAAACAAGAAGTAAGATGCACTTTCTTTAACCGGAAAAGAATTACTTATTGGAAAAGTTTATGAATGACTATAGTGGATTCTCTATCACTGAATTATTTTATTATTTTTATAAAAAGTATTTATGTAACAGACAATAATTTAAAAATCTCTCTAATTAAAAATCTCTCATCTGAAGATGAATTAATTGAAGGACATCTCATGATCTGAGGTAATTCCAATTCTCCACTGTCACCTTAATCAAAGTTTCTATAAAACTCTGAATTATCAAAAACCCCTAACAATAGAAAAGCTAGCACACCTGTCAGCTTTGCTTCCAATGTTAGACAGCCTTCCAAAGGACATCCTCTTTATTTGCCCAAATCAGTTTTAAAGTTATTTCTTTCAGCCTTAACGCAAAGCACTAGTCTCATTCAGGCTACTTATATGACTTACCTGTCTGAAATTGCACCCCTACCTATTTTCCAATTAATACTTTTAATTTCATTTTGGCAATTTATCTATTGTCATTAAAGTTTGTTAACTCTCCTAATTTACTTAAGTTCATAAATCAGTAAAAATTTCAGTCGTTAGTTCTACCTTAAATAGTGACTAAAATCGAACAAATCCAGTATCAGTACCAATCCTTCAAAGCCTACTTGGCATCTCCAACAAAAGCCGTGTGCACTGATGAGTAGATAATCCCTTAATGAAGTCAGACTCATTGCGATTAATGAAACAGCGTCATTCAGTGTAACCATGTTTGCAAAAAATTAAGAGCAAGTAGATCGGCTTAAGTTACTGAATTAATTATTGGTTATTTATTTATTGAATAGGCACCTACGATGAACCTGCAATGCTGAACTGTTGAAAGAAGAAAGTTAAGAACAGCTCTTGACACTTGGAAGATTATAATAGGCTAATCAGCAAGTTAAACAGAACTCTTAACAATCCTTATTATTCTGCTTACATAGTCACTATAAAATACTCCACAAATTCAGCAATGCCAAAACGTCAACTCTTCTGTTTCACTAATATAGCAATTATAACTTACAATTATATTTTGATCCTATGTTCAAGGCACATGTACAGAATTCTATTTTTAATTGTAGTGTTCTGACAAAAACTAACAGCTGTCAGTATTAATGTATTCTAACCCTACTAACCAACTTTTTATGGCTGCAGAATCAGAGATTAACCCATCCAGTTGAATTCACATTGTGAAGAAAAAGCATCTTCTGAGAAATCATAGTCTTACTAACTGAATAACTGCAGTTTACTGGATTAAGGTATGTCTGTGGGTTTTGAGACCCATACACAGATTGTTCCTAATTATGAACATATTTAAAGGAAAACTCAGACATACTATAAAAGATACTATAATTCTAATAATTGAGAGAAGCTGGCAAAAAGCCTACCTTTATCTGAATAGTTACACACAGAGATAGTTTTATTTCCTGCACTATTAGATGTTCTTTGTAACCTTCCATTAATTACACTTACTTTTAAAACTCTTCAGATGTCTTTGCAAAAAGCACATGATAAATTCCTGAGAACTGTCAAATCAAAACATGCTAAATCATTGTCTAGCTTTGTCAGATAATCCAGTGGTAAAAAAGAACTAGGAGAGCTCTTCCCATTCAAGTCTAAAGAGCAAAATTATAAATTCAGCTTTCAAGACTGCCTTGAAGAACTGATTGCAACAGATTCCCAGTAATAAAAGCAAATAAATGTAAAGACATAGAAATATTTTAATACTGGTCTCATTTGAGGGTCAATATTTATTTTTATACATTGTGAAAACAGAGTTAAAATTCAAAAGGAATCCAAAAGATCCTCTCTAGCAGACATCAAGTTTTGCTGACTATCAAAAAATAATTTTAGGAATATAATTTTAGGAGCAGAGACCTCTGCTCTATTTTTGTATTTCAGAAAGTCTTTAAAAACAGGGCCTATATTTTTTAGGTTTGTGAAGTTACTGGTAGGAACATAAAGCTATTAGGCACAGAAAGACTTGCAGTTTTCTCTTTGCATGCTTTTTAAGGGGAGAAAATAAATTTGTTGCTGCTACTTTGCACCAAAGAGGACCTGATTAGAAATGTCATTAATATAGCAATATACATTACTAGAATATAATTGCCCTAACTAGAGTGGTAGTACAGCTAGTTTCTCTTCCCATTTATACCAAGTAGCAGTGCACTTTATCAAGAGTAAGATAAGCCTCATTCAATCTACACTAGTAGCTTCTAGTAATGTTTTCGAACACTGAGAGATTACAGAAATATCTATTATTAAGGCCAGGCATACTCTAAATTACAGATATATACTGACTCTCACAAAAGATTGTGAAGTACTTAGAACATGTACAAGTCATGTTTTATATGTTACCTAGCACATATCACCAAGGATTAAAACATAGTTAATTTATATTGAGAGTGAGATCCAGACAGAAACTGTTAAAATTATTTTGTGCTGAAAACTTATCCATTGTAATACTGCTGATTTGTGCTCATTTGCTACAAG
The DNA here is from genome assembly GCF_964188355.1 of Buteo buteo. Classification (NCBI taxonomy): domain Eukaryota; kingdom Metazoa; phylum Chordata; class Aves; order Accipitriformes; family Accipitridae; genus Buteo; species Buteo buteo. The sequence goes on along the minus strand of NC_134173.1, from coordinate 54,974,698 downwards.
TCAACAAGAATTCAGGGAAAAGACAACCATTGCATTCTTCCCCTTCTCTTTAGAAAAAGAATATCACTGCTCAAAGCCAGACATGTAATGACATTCCCATAAGTTATTTATTCCTATAAGCAATGAGCTGCACACATGCTTTTTTTGTGTTGGACTGAATGCTAAGTGGAGGACTGAATGCTAAGTGGATTATTGCCTTTCCAAGACTTGAACCTGAAGTTCTTAATTCTGTCTGAAACCCAGCTTTAGCCATTATGCTGCCACAGAAGGCTGGGGGAGGAAAAGCACAAATACAAATTTCCTATTTGTCTAAAACCTTAAAAAACCCACCACAATTGCTTCCCTGACTCCAAAGGAAAATGTTTATTAGCACATCAAAACAGGCACCTGTAAACTCAGGGTATTTCCAGTCTTAATTACTTGATTGTTTAAAACCCCATCCGTAAGTTTATCATAATCAAATATGGATTGTTATTATAATTTATAACCTGAAATTCTACACTTCAAATTCATATATGTACATATAGTCCCAGGCTAAAGGCAGGGATCAAAAAAAAAATCCATTTCCAATAACCACCATATTTTAAAAAGATAGATTACTAGTATCCCATTAGATTACTGCTAGATTTTTACTACCAGTACAGTTAGACAAAATTTAATTATATAGCTTTAAGATTTTTCAATTTGACTTATAAACAGAAATGACTTTATTTTCGAATGCAATGTCCACTGCTAAATGAACACACACACTGCTGGAGAACCCTACATTTCTCTATAAAACATTAATTATGTTAGCTGAACAGCAGGGATGAGTGTGCATTTCTGTAAAATTTATATAAGAAAATTAGTTCTATTTTCAGTGTGTGAGACACATGTGTAATATCCACGATACCTAATGCAAAACATCAAAAGAAAAAATGTTTTCCTTCCAGTGACTGGTGTCAAGCAGGTCATATCCCTTTATGGTACTAAACATCTGTTGGGTGTGAATTAATTTCAGTGGCATAGGTTTTCTTAATGAGTGATGTGATACAATGTGGATAGCCACCTGCTTTCAATCTGCTTAAATCCAGTCCCTAGAAAACTTTCCATCCCTTTCCTCAGTATATCCTCATATCCTCATTAAAAAAGGCAAATGAAATATTAATTCTATAACATCAAGAATTCAACTCAGAATAATACGGACAGAAATATTCAGGAATGTCACAGTTTTGCCTCTGCAATTTTATTTTTTTTTAAATATGCTAAGCTTGCTTGCCTAAAGGATACTTCATTTCTTTCCTTTAAAAATGAAGAACAAACAAGCTCTTCAACTCCTGCTTTTGAAGAGCCACAAATGGCTGTTCAACTCAGCCACTAAAAGATTGCTTTCTTTCCAACAAAAGAGGTTAAATACTTAAGAAAAAGCTCCCTAGGCATAAGCACCAGTCAGGTGCAACAGAGAGGAGGTGCTGAGAAACCTGCTGGTTCTCTGAAGTTTGTTTACAGCTGAGACCTCAGGGACCAATGAATAAATATATCTGCAGTAGGCTGTCTTCTCACAAGTAATTATATTACTGACAAGTAATTATATTACTTGTGAGAAGTAATTACAAGATCATTGTAATTGTCAGAAGTATTATTACAAGATAATTTCTCACTGTTTATCCAGGGTAAAATAAACTAGATAAAGCATAGAATGCAAATCCATGTTTCTAAGTTACAGTGAAAATGTTTCAGATTTAACTCAAAACTGCAAAGTTTGTAGCTGACAAAACAAGTAATTAGCAAATTAAAAAAAAAAACAACCCTGAAAATTCATCATGGAAACAGGAATGGCTGTATCATTACTAAGAAGATTAATTTCAGAGGGAAGAGGAAAAGAGAAGGAATAGCCATATTGTCAACTGACTGAGCTGAACTTCAAATTAAATTTTAAAATGTTGGGGTTGATTATTTTAAGTTCTGACTGTTTTGGACAGTGACTTAAGAGCAAGACACATGAAAAATCAGAACTGTATCAGGCAACAAGCTCACAACAGATAAGCATGTCTCTGATTTCAAACCTGCTCTCCATTTTGATGGGTTTTCTCATCAGACTTGGAATACTGTATACAGAGAGTATGTTGTAAGATTGTGGCTTTCAGTAATTGAGAGAAAAGTCTGTTCTGAAGATAAAAGATTCCCACTATTGATAAGCAATGCGCTAGCTGGGAACAAGAGCTCAAGAAAAAGCGTGTGTGTCTAGTCAACTAAGTTTCCGTGGGATAAGGAAGAAAGTCGTCACCTAGAAAAATAATTGGTCAATTAGTCTAGATTAATCAACTGTGAGTAAGAGTACAAGGCCAATTTAAAGATTCGTGGTTATCAGTGTACTCTCACATTGATCTACGCTGGGGCTGAACACATTCAATATATTCAAGAATGGAAAAAGGAATGAAGATCAACGTGAGAAATTTTTCTAAGTATATTAACTTATTCAGGGCAATAATGACAAGGGCCAACTGTGAAGAACTGAATACGCTTAGAATGCTGAATGACAGGGCAATAAAATAGCAGATTAAATACAATATAGGTAAGTGTAAAGTGATGTAAGCATGAAAAAAAACCACCTAAAAGGAATGTAAAAAGATGGCCTCCAAGTTGACTATTGTCACATAAAACCAAGTTCTTAACCTTATTACAGACAGTTCTATGAAAGGGTCAGGTAGCAGGAAAAGGATCAGTAGCAGATATAAAACCCCAATTCTCTTATCAAGAATTACAGGAAAAGGAGATGGAACAAAAGGGAGAATATCACTGTGCCAACATATAAATCCATGTGTGCCTGTCTGTATTTTGAATATTGGGTGCAATTCTGGTCTGGGCGTCCAATTCTGCTCCGGACCATGCCCCACTTATTCCTCAAAAACGGACACTGTAAAACTGAAAAAGAGCCAGAACAGGTTAACAAAAATAACTAATGGAATGGAACAGTTTGTAGGGAACAATCCTAGTTAAAAAAAACCCCTAGGATTCTTCAATCTGGAAGAAGAGAGACACTGAAAACAGGGTATGATCCAAGCATGTAAGATAAAATGGCCCAGAGGTGGTGACTAAGAAATATCTTTTTTTTTCCTAAGATAAGAACTGGATGCAAGATAAGTAAAAAGAAATTAAATAAAAACAAAAATAATAAAATTTAAAAAGGGGGTGGTGGTGTTCCCACTGCGTACAGTTAGCTGTGGAACTTCTTCCTGCACTTTATGGCAGATGATGAAAGTTCAGATGATTTTCAAAGGCAACTGGACATAACCATGAGAAAAAAAACACTGAAGACTATCAAATACATAGACATCACCACTACCTCTGCAAGTGTCTGAGCTGCAAACACTACATTACAGCTGGGAAAATATTGTAGGGATACATAATTAATGTATCTGTTCTTATATTGTTTCTAAGTCATATGCTAATGTAGGGCTAAATAAATGAGCCTCAGTTTAAGCCACTATGGCCATTACTGTATTATGTGTCTCAAATACCAACTATATTTACCTAGTCATGTCAATCATATTTATCTAGTAATGGGTCTGAAATATTTGTATTAATTCCTTTCTACATTCTGTGCAGTAAGTTCAAAAACATTGATGAATTTGTTGCAGGTAATACTTATGAAAATTTAGGGTGCTTAAAAAGAGCAAGACCACCAAGCTAAAAATTTATAATGGTGCTTTCTAGGCTTAACAAAACAAAAAACCCCAGGATAATATGGTACAAAAGAAATAAGTACGCCATCCCTTCCAAAAGATGATCCCAGAAAAGCCCAACAGATTTTGAGCAAAAGCAAATCTGCCGGTAAAACTATCAAGCACCAAAGAAAATCTTCAGATCTGTTTCCTTACTATAGCCTTTTAAGATAAGAAACAAAACCGCAGAAGGTATCATGATATTCTGAAGAATTTTTATTCCTGTATGAGAAACAGGACAAGCCTTCAAATAATTTCAGAAGACACAAAACCACATTTATCCTTGCTTTTACTACTTAATTTCTAAAACAAAGGAACTCTGCACAATGAAAACTGGGGAACTGCATATGAATATCATGAGTGAGTCAGGTCAAGATTGCTGGAAGTTAAAACACTTATGTGTGGATTTCTGAAACAAAGTAGACTGTAGGAAACCAAGAAGAAAGAGTGGAGTCAGGAGACTGGTAGAAGGAAAGAATATTATATTAGCTTTATGACTTAAGGGTGGGTTTTTCTGTGGGATACTGGGCATAATACAAACATAGATCAAAGAGCATCCCCATCTCTGGCTTTCTTAATGATGTGGTTCATCCCTGCCCCCTTAAAATATGTTTTTTATTTTGTTAAAAAGTATAAATATTTAACTTGCTTGAAAACACTGGTTTCAAAAATAGTCATGTGTTATTCTTTATATATGGTTGTTTTTAAAGTAGACTTAATGTGATGATTACTTGATATTAATGAATAACAAAGGAATTACTGTTGGTAAATCCACATGCCCCAGGCAGTTTTAATACACTGAAGTTCCTCTTTATCTAATAAAAAAAGATTTACCTGCTTAATGATTTTTAGGCTTCAGAGAATGCAATTCACTAATTTTTGCCATTTTAACTAAGTGTGGCTTTTTTTTTTTAAATCCAAAGCAGATGAATAGAATTTACTGAACTCAAAATCACATAAATTAGAAATTGATAGGGGGCTGCTATGATTAGTTAGAGATTATAACATTAGAACCAGTTCAATCATAAAACCACAGCAGGTACTCTTCTCCTGATCTGAAAAATCAGTGGAATGACCCTAGCTCAACATCTTTTTGTCATGTCCCTTGTCAGTGTTCTACATCAAATAAGATCTCTCCTAACATCCAAACTTGAATAATGTTTCCTTTCATTTTTAATTATACAACTCCTTCCATATCTCTACAATTCTTTATACAACTCTAGATGATTCTACTTCAGCCTTGATGTTTGCACTTCTCAAATATTTGTGGCCTCACAGCTCCAAAACAGTCATCTTGCAGCCAAGGTGTATGCATTTGACTCTTATGATCCACCCCCTGCCCCATAAATCATACCCAGAATCCCCAAATATTTTGTTGTCTTTTCTTTGGAATACTGGTTAGCTTCAAAGAGCTGCTTGCTGGAAGAACTGTCATCAGCCCACATAGTTGGGACCCTTGAGTGCTCACCTTGCTGGAGAAAGAATCAGCAGGGAGGCCTACAGAAAGAGTGCTAGAGAGAAGCAGAAAGAGACAAGCTTTATATATTCACAGTTTTTACTTGGGCATTTACTGCAAGCAATAGAAACTATTGGCTTTGAAAAAGTGTAAAGCATTGCTAAGTATCAAACAAGATGAACACAGCTAAGTGACAAAGCTAAGATGAACAAAGCAAAGCTTCTGACTGACACGCTTTGCCCTTCCTCAGAATCCACAAAGCAGATACCTATCAGATTACCCGATTACCTTCTATGATAAAATGGCTGGATCTGTGGACAAGGGTAGAGCAGTGGATGTCATTTACGTCAACTTCCACAAGGCTTTTAATGCTTCCACAATACTCTTGTGTCTAAATTTGGACATTACAATCTGGATGGGTGAACTACCAGATGGATATAAAACTAATTGAATGATTGAGCTCAGAGGGTATTGATTAATGGGAAGCAGTGAATATGTGCAAGGGCAGGGCTGCTATCCACAGGGACCTAGACAGGGTAGATGAATCAGCCAGACAGAAACCTTAGGACCTTAAACAAGGAGAAATGTGAAGTCCTGTACCTGGGAAGGAAGAACCTCAGCAATGATACAAGCTAGTTGCAGAGCAGTCCTGATGGACATGAGCCAGTGATGTGTCTGGGCACCAAAGGTAGCCAGCGGCATCTTGGACTGTATTGGCAGAATCATGGTCAGTAGATTTGAGGGAAGTGATTATTGCCCTTTACTCAGCACTCATGACATCAGATCTGGAATACTGTGTCCAGTTTTGGTCCCCACAGTACAAGAAAAATATCAACTCAGTTCAACAGAGGGCAACCAAAATGGCTGCAAAATCAAGACAGCAATATCAGAAGATGACAATAAGTTTAATGAGGTGGCATCCATGGGCATGTGTACAGCTACCTGATTGCAGTCCATAGAGAAGATGGTGCCAGACTCTTCTCAGAGATGCCTGAGCGGCATCTGGTGCCACTGGTGGTAGAATGAGAAGCAATGGACCCAAGTGGGAACACAAGAAACTCCAATTACATATTAGTTTGTTTTTGTTTTTTTTTTTAAACCATTTGGGTGGTCAACTAGGCTGCCCAGAGAGGTTGTGTAATTTCTATCTTTGGAGGTATTCAAGACTTGATTGAAGCCCTAGAGCAGCCTGATCTAATAAGGTCTTGTGTAAGCAGGGGCCTGGACTATATGAACCCTGTAGGTCCCTTCCAACCTAAATTATTCCATGATTCTATCCTACCTTAAGCTTTGTATGCTAAAAAGCAAATCAACTGTAACTATACACATATGCATAACTGTGTTTGAACAGACACTAACAGGAAACAAATACAATGAGATAAATATACAATTCATCACTACCGACTTTTCCTTTAAATAAGGTGTCATACTGTAAAAATAGCTTTCTGAAAACAGATTAAACACCACATCTTTAAATGTGGTTGAACAGCTTGCCTGCAGGAAAGATACACAATCTAGATTATTATCTTAACTAGTAATAATGGGAGTGCCTTAAGAAAGCCAAGCAAATACACTCATTGCCTTAAATCACTGTCATACAAAATTCCATTCATAATCTGAGTTCCAATCCAACCTTCCTTTTGAATCCCAACCCTGGTGCTCAAAAGTCCCTTCAGACCTTAAATTTCCCTAAACCTTTTCACTAAGCCTGAACAATGATTCTGTGCATTCTATATGCTGGATTGTTTTTTCTTTAAAAAGACTAAATCCCTACTAGAAATGCAGAATTTTCAATCAACAGGACACCTTTGGAAACTAGAATTTTTTGCAACTTTCAGTATTCCATGATCAGATCTGTAAAAATTCAAATGCATTTCTAGTTCTTTCAATATTTCATCTGTAGTGTCTTTAAAGTGGCACCATTGCATTAAAAAATCCATGAAGGATTTACCATTCTTGTTCACTTCCTACGTTCAGGCTACTCTTGAATCCTACAGCTTCTGTTACAGTTCATTTTTCAGTATTGAAGCACACTTTTTGACAGACACATAGTTGGCAAAGTTTTTGTTGAGTATCTCAATCTTTTCATTATTCTAACAGAAAAAAGGACAATCAATAAAATCAATTCCACTTACAGTCAGTTATCTCAAGAAATTCAAGGCATTCCTTTATTCCCTTTCTTATTCAGAGAACGCCTGTGCACTGTTTTTACATACTTTTGTTTATTGTGGGGTTACTCATTTATTCATGAGTCCCTGAAGAGAAGCATTGCATGTGCATAGGTTCTGAATACCCTTGAAAATAACTGAAGAAGTACTTAATGCAAACAGTTTAGTGGTGTAAATTAATGTACAAATACCAAAATAATATTTATTCAAAACTGTTCTATTCCTTTCAACTTCAACAAAAAGTCACTGCCATGCTATCTTGGGGCAGGTTTGGAAGACAGGTTTCATACATTCTGATTTGGAAATGCAAACTTGGTTTTTCCATTTCATTTTGTACTTTCCTATGGGGAATACAGTTTCTTCTGTTTTTTCCTGCTCTTCTGTTAATCATGCTTAAGGATCTAATAGAAATATTGGTGAAAATCCTCAAATGCTACAAACCAGAAGCTCTAAATCTGCAAAGCAAATAGGCACTGTGAGGAAAAAAAAAAAAATCTTAAAGCTATTTTATGTGAATTGTCTTGCTGAATAAGACTGTGATGAATCAAAATGCAAGAGGAACACTGCAGCAGGAGAAAGAGAGCACAGGTTCTGTGTATCACTATGACCTGCGTAACAGCCTAGGTAATTTGCAGTACTTTAGGAAAGCCTTTGGAGGATGGGTAAACAGCTCAACTTTTCTCTTAAAATATCAGACAGAACACATCCAAAGGTGTTTGAGGAACTGGCTAGTGCCACTGCTGGGATCCTCCATACCATATGTGAAAGGACGTGTTGTCTGGGAGAGCCTTTGATATCTGGAAAACAGTAAACGTCATACCCATCTTCAAAAAGAGCCAGGAGGAGGGTCCAGGGAACTACTTGATAGTCAGACTCATTGTAGTCCCTGGGAAAGGGACAGAATACATTTTCACAGAAGCCAATTCAAGGGCAAAAAAATTTTGGGGAACAAACAACACCTATTTACCAAAAGGCAAATCATGCCTTACCATAATCTGATTGCCTCCTATGATGAGATGATTGATTCTGTGGATGAGTAGTGGAAGCTGTTTTCTTCGACCTTAGCAAAGTTTAGACAGAGTCTTCCACGTCAGACTTGTATCCAAACTGTTAAGTGTGAACTGAATGGGTGGACTGCAAGGTGGATAAAAACCACACTGGACCTCTAAATTCAGAGAGTAATGGCCACTGTTCCAAAGTGCAGCTGAACTCTACTTAGAGAGTGACGTTCTCCAAGGTTTGATCATGTTTAACGTCTTTAATAAAGACCTTGGCAATGATACAAAACATACCCAAAGAAAGTTCACAGATGACACCAAACTGGGGGGACTTGTTGATACACTGAGGGGTAGGGCTGACATTCAGAGGGACACTGACAAAATGGAGGAATGCTTTAACAGAAGCCTCATGAAGGTCAAAGGTAAAACGCAAAGTCCTGCACCTGAGGTGGAAAAATCCCAAACCAAATACAGGCTGGAGGCCGACTACTACAGAGTAGCTTTGCAGAAAAGAACCCAAGGGCCTGGTGGACAACAACTTGAACATGTGATAGCAGCATGCCCCCATACTGTTGAAGGCTAAGCACCTACTGGGCAGCGTTAACAACAGCCAGTAGGTCAGAGGTGAGATTATTTCCTTTTATTAGATACTTGTGAGTCCACATCTAGAGTGCTATCTCTAGCTTTAAGCTCAACAGTAGAAGAAAAAGATTGACAAACCTGAGTGGCCAGAGGATCATCATGAGGGTTAACAGGTTAAAGCACAGGATTTATGAGGCGAAGGTGAGAGAGCTAGGTTTGTTCAGATGGAAAAAGAGAAGGCTAAGGATGGTGGTGGGGTATCAAATTGCTGTTTCCAGTTACCTAAAGCAGTGTTATGAGGCAGATGAAGTCAGACTGTTCTTGGAGATGCAGAGTGAAACGTTGAGAGGCAATGGTTAAAAGTTGTATCAAGCAAAATTCTGAATGGATATAGAGACAAAAATTTGCCAGAGTGAGGGTAGTTAAGCACAGGACAATTACCTAGAGGGGCAGTGCAACCTTCTTCCTTGGAGATAAAGAAAGATTTGACTGAACAATGTGCTGAAAAGCCTGATCTAGCTTTGACATTAGTGTTCTTTCGAGCAAAAGAATGGTCTCCAGAGGTGTCTTCCAACCTAAATTATGTTTTGATTCTTGCAATGATATAATTAGCAGGTGTGAAGTATGAATGGCCATGTGCAGGCTCCGGACTTCATTCACTGAGATGAAAACAGCAGCATACAATCAGTGTATTATGTTTCTCTCTGCTGACTAAAGGAGAAACATGAGGATAATAATAAATGTGAATATATTAGAGGGGTGGTTTCATATAGGCACATGAGACTACAGAACACTGAAGAAAGAACTCGACAAAAAGTAACCAACTATTGGATTTTACATTTTCAGTATAGTAAATCAAGATACAGTTCTACAACTTATTAAAGAAAAGGCAACTACCACCTTGAACCAGAAATACTCCCATTACTCATTACAGGAGACCTCAATAATGCAAGGGAGATATCACTGAAGAACAAATAGGTATCTTGGGATGTAGTCAACAAAAAACTTTCTGAAATTATGTAGTAAATTGCTTTTAAGTTTGTACAGTCCACATCACTCATGCAGCACTTCTGCACAGTGCCAACTCAAAATTAAAATTCTTGGCAGCCATTCAAATCTTCTGATTCTATCCATTCCACTGACAATGGGAAAACAGTGCTCCACAAATTATTTATTGAAGATATTCCCACATATACTTATTTATAATGTTCATCTCCAAAAGAGGCCCTATGTCTGCAAAGTATCCAAGGAAAAGAAAGATATGCCGCGTTTCTTTTCTACAACTTTCATGTTTCAACATGGTAATGAAACAACACCCTTTATTTCCCTCTATCCTTGGGAAAGGATAAAGGAGCGGAGGGTGATGTGATGCCTAGATTAGCAGATACATACAACTTCTGGGGTTTTGACAAGGTGAGGAGAAAGGACTATAAGTAGTTTGGCTGCTTTAGAGCATTCCTCACTTCCACCCAGACTCACATGTATGCTGAATCTATGAGATTCAGGAAAGGAAGGAGGAAAGTTTCTTCACCTCTCCCATTAGCCAAATTCTTGATTGTGTCTTGCTCTTTAACTCTCTCCCTAAATCTTGTTCTTATTTGTGAAGATTTCTCAATGGGTCCAACAGCCATTCCAGTGGACTTGTCACATATTAAGTTCTACTGTCTTAAAGATGCCATCAGCCTGACTAGATTCCTCATTTTGAAGATAAGGAATACTTATTTTTTCTTAGGACAAAGTTTTCACTTTCTTTTCTCCTATCTTTTTTTGTATCAGCCCAGAAGTTTAATAATTTAACTTACAAGTCTGTCACAGTTAGTGACTGGCCTTCAATGCAAACTGACTTTATCAACTTCCAGAAATAAAGAATAATGACAAATTCAAGAGATGGTTGCTGAACACTGTAAGATTCCAGAAAAAAGGAGAAATTAATCGTTCAGAAGATGAAGGACCCTTCATGATGTACCCATCATCATTCTTAATGAAGAAGTATGAGAATATTCAGAGGTGGATTGAATCTCAGGGACTTGAGTGAAGACAGTTAATGTGAGTAGTGGTTACCAGGCACAGAGAAAATTCTACAGTTTACTGGCTTTAGCAAAGCACAGTGTAGTACGTGAACTCATAAGAAGATGCCAAAGTTTCAATAAGAGTTAAAGTGAAATGGCAAACAACCTCAAAAACCTACTTCAAAATTGATTTCCTTCATAATTTACATAAGATAATTGTCCTTGTACATAAGATTTTGCAGAACCACCTTAGTCCAATTTACTGAATAATATTCGTGCTAAAATAACACTCATCCTATTGTTAGAACAACGTTAGAATGCATTTTAAAGCTGACCAAACAAACAATAATAAAACATGTATTTCATTTACCTACATAATTTTGTCCAGATGATGCAAACTCCTGATCAGAGCTATGGTACTCTAAAGAAAACTGGCTGCAAACCAGGGAAAAAACCTACCTCAGTGGTGCTACTGGAAGGTTCCAGTCCAACCATATTGGCTTGTACGAGCTGCTGAAGAAGTTGTACTTGAGCCACATTGAGGAAGAAATCCAGATTTGTTGTCACATTCACCTCCAAAGAATGACCACACACCAAAATTTCCTGTGGAGAAATTAGGGAAAATACTAGATAACAACTACTGGGGAAATAATTTTCAGCTGCTATATAATTGTATTGTGATTCTCTGCTGTATTCAATGCTTCAATATTGCATATAGTATTAATTTGGTCTTTTTAGAAGAAAGTGGTGTCTCAAGCTTCTAAACAAGGATACGGCTTATTCTTTGCTTTGCTTTCAACAGCATAATTATTATGACAAATTTTGCAAGAAAAGCATCTCATGTGTGAGGTCTTTTTTCCATCTCTTGGTAGTATCAAACAGTGGACTGCAAGATTTTGGTTTTTATTTCCTTGGCAACGACTCCTATTCTCCTTTCCTTCCAAGAAAAGGAGGTGCTTTTTTAAAAAAAAAAAAACACCAACAAAACAAAACAAAACAAAAAACAACAAAAAACCCAAACCATAAACTCTGCTCGATTTACAATGAAATCATGTGTTGGAACTCACTGATAACCAACCTAATTGATTTCTCTTTGACTGGAAACCATTGCTAGTACCTTGGCAGAGCTAGCTGGATGGCCACTGTTTTATTGGTGTTATCTAGCACAAAAAAAAAAGCTCTTCACCACTGTTGGCAAGCGATAAAGAGATGAAAAACAGAACCAATGAAGAAGGGTTGCTTAGTAAGTAGAAGTACTGCCCCTTCTCATGAGAAGGTTGCACAATGTTCAAGCTCTTCATAATCTAAACTAGACCTCTCCCTTCATTAGTGAATGTCATCCAGGGAATAGATAACAAGAAAAATGTATGTATAAAAAACAGACTGAAATTCTTGAACATAAGCCTTAGTAAAGCTCAGAGATTATTTTTTTTTAATTGAATAACTTATGCATCCTAGCCAACCCCCAAGCTTTTTATTTCTTTTTTACATTAAATAATTTTCCATCTGCCCTTGTGATGACCCTTTACACAAAATATGAAGCTGTCAATTTTTTCTTTCTATGCCCATTAGCTATTATTTTCCAACAATGTACACCTATTGCATGTTGCAATACACACCTAATACCCTTAACACTCCTGTACCAGTTTTGCTTTTACCAGGAGGTAGCTGTTATGAGAAATACTCCTTGTCAGCTGACAAAAACTTTCTGATATCTCCCCTACATAATATGTTTTAAATTCTTGAGCTAAAAACCAATGTCAAAAAGTGAGCCAATACCTTTTGTGTATAACATGCTTCACAGACTAATCATTAACAAGCTGACCCACAGATGGGTAAAAGTGATTGTTAAATCTGGAGTACCTTGAAGTACCAACAGTAATGGCTGGGGAATGGATGCTTTGTGGCAACCTGTGGGCTTGAAAAACCTGGCTAAAAGAAGTCAGCTCAAATTTCTTCTTCTAGATAGTGTGTAGATTGTATTTTCAGGCTTCTTTATGAAAGCTTATGAATACAATATTTTGTAATGTTGTACTATAGCACTTCTTCTCAACACTCTTCCATCACAAATCTTTTTAAAATATCACTGGAAATCATTAAAGGATTCCCATTTTCTGAATTGCAAACAGGCTTATCTACCCCTGGACAGGCTGCCTTAAATATCGAATGCTATACACAAATTCTTTCTCCAGTAGAGAAAGAACATTTCAGCTAGCGACTAAGACTTTTGTTTTTCCTCCCTGGTTGGTGATATCTGTGTTTGAAAACACACTTGGACACTTCAAATGGTGGAACAGTTCAATATTAAGATTGTCCACATATTAAGAGTTATGCTATTTCTGTTCACATTTTGTACTAACCTCCGGGTGTAAATTCTCCGCAGCATCAATTTTTGTAAAAATAATTGCAGGAGCTGCAGTTATTCGAACTGTGAAATCTGTCAAAATTGGAGTTAAAATTGCTCTCCTTTCCTGATGCCGCCTTATGCTAAAAAAAAAAAAGAAAAAAAAGACATCATAAATTGTTGAAGGGCAAAAACTGCTCATATTCTTCTTTACATCCAGCATGTAGCACAAAACTGCTTCAATACCAGTTTGGCATTTGATTGTTACCTCAATAAGCATTAAATATCACCATTATAAATCATGTTAATTCCAATCCTGAAGGCAGACTTCTACTTTCATTTCACGGAAAAGGTATGTCTAAATATTTGACTCCTCAACCCATCTCCAGCTAGACAACTTTGACATTTGACATTGCTGCTTCTACTGTTTAACGAACTGTAGAAAATAATTTGAACAAAACCACAAACTTTATTATCAGTATTTTTCAAACTCGCCTGTGGGTGCCCTTCACTTTAGGGCATGAATAGCTGTCACGAACCCTGCATGATATTTGAGTTCATGCATTAAAACTCTGTGGTGAAAAAATTCTGCACACAACAACATAACTGACACAAAAAGACATGAAAAATCATACTAGCAAAGCCTATGAAACTCTTGCATGTTAAATTTGTAATAACTATTGCCCAAGATGTTCAAAATGCCTTGAAAATAGAGGGCTATCAGTTTTCCTCCACTGCTGCTGTCACTGGTCGTTCTTAGTTGCTACCTTTTAATCTAAGTATCAACACTTGCTTGCCAAGAATATTTGTTCCATTAAACTCGATAATTACATTTGTTTTCCAGCTGGGTGTTTATTTTTTTTTTTTTCCTTTAACCAAATACTAAGCCTAGAGGCACAACTCTGTTATAGATGGATCACTAATAGCTTATGACAACCCATTCCAACTAGCCAGAATCTTCTGGGTCAGGTCAAATAAACTATTGCCACAAAATGCCATCTGAGAGCCTCTGATCAGGATAAAAAAATGTAATGGGATCAAGATGGTGTTCAGCCCCTAAAAGAGGATACAGTTCAAATTCCTGGGAGAACCCTTCCATAAAGACAGTTTTTTGATAATTCTTTTTACCTATCATCATGTATAGAAATGTTAAATACCTGTATTTCACTAAGAACTCCTCTAAAAATCATCAAGAAGTTACTGGCCCAAGGTAAGTTTTCCTATGCTTGCAAAATAGAAAGTCATCAACTGTGGAACAATGCAAGTTGAAAGTATATACTAAATCATGCAAGTAGCTATCACAATACAATATAAAAGACAACTACACTGCCATATAGAAGAAGAAAATAGATCTATGCAGAACTCCTCAGACATATCTGCATGTCAGTTAAGGATACCTGTATTACCTTTCATCTCGCCATCTCCTGTCCAGTAATGGAGATGCGGCAGTTCAGACATCAGCATAAATCACACAAGTGAGCCAGACACATGAACTATGCAATTAGACAATTAGTTCTTACCATCAGCTAGAGTTATCCACGTTAATGTCATTAAACAATATGGGTATATGCCTGTCTATGCAGAAATCTCTGGACTACATGTGGAATAGGTAATTAAACCTCTTGATTAAGTACGGGTATCAATATACATAGTCTAGTAAAAAGTAATGGTTCTGAAATGGATTATGCTGAAGAGTAAACAATCTCAAATGCTGATGGTTTGTAGGCCAAGGGTTAGGCCGAAAAGAAATTAAATAGATATCAACATGACTGTAATTCAGTCAACTTCAAAAGATTCAAAATCCATAGATGACAATTTACTGCTTACAACTGTTTCTATTTTGATGCTTCAAATTTTACTAACAATTTGCTTAAGTGTCCTCAAAACATGTAGAAAGCATGGCAATCTACAAGGGAATATAAACTGTCGAGGCTAGGCCTTAAAGCTTTTAAATTTATTTGGGGCAACAGTATACAGAAGTTAACAGCAGATGCTACACAGCACAGAGCTAGTATTTACTGAGCACAAGTCTAATAAACTTTTGCTTCAAATGACCTTCATGAACACGGCTGAGCAGGCTGCACGCTACCACGAGTAGTACGCAGTGTGCTTAAGAGCAAGCCAATTAATGGGTGTGAGAAAACTACCATCTTACATTAAAAGCTTTAACATTTTAGTCAGCTGTAGCTCTGCTGATCTCTAATGATGGTTTTAAAAGCAAGATTAGTCTAATTAGATCCCAAAATTAGAAAGCAGACCTGTTAGTGGTTAGCATACACCTTCAACAGAGAAAATTATTTTAGATTTTGCCAGTTCTACAAATGCTTCTCTCCCTGCCATCATCTTCATTTTAAGTTTAAACCAGATGGCTTTCTACCCAATTCCTATTTCCCTTTCTCAATAGGATGAGAAAGAAATGCCTTCCTTTTTGAAGAAAATGAAGGAGCTAAGTACTAGAAAAATTCTGTGAAAGAACACACAGCTATACAATAGAAAACTTCCACTTGAAGGGGCATAAAAATGCTAGTAAGTATGATTTCAATATATGAAACAGAGCTGTAAAAGCAAGTTATCTGTTGAACCCTAAACCCACAATTGGCTCTCTTCAATCATTGTTCAAATTATTTTTCAGCTCATACATATTCCCATTTCTTAATTTTCAGATGTTATTCTGGTAGATATCCAGTACACTGCATCTTAGAGGACTTTTTTGGTAATATAGCTGGATTGCTGATTTTTTTTATTTTATTTTTTTTTTTAAATCATCTTTACATGGTATCCCTGTCCTGCTTTACTTACTACTTTCCGCATTTCTACTTGGTGAATTTGAAGCTCAGCCAAATCAAGTATTAGCAAAATAATCGTAAGTACAAACAGAAGGCAAACAGAGCACAGTAAATAATGAAGGGAGAGGATATGAGAAAGAGCACAAAAGGAACAAAGAAACAAATTCCACTTTGAATTATTAAGTCTTCCACACTGCACCTAAGTGCACCGTTAACTTAACACAGGTGTACGCCACATGAGCTTATGAAAAAACTTGATTGTGAAGAGTGTAATGATGGCTCTATGTCTGCAGCACATTCATTCCATGGTTCATTTATGCATCTGTTATATATTTGTCTTGGAAAAAAAAAGCAAAAGCTAGTACTTTTAGAGATTTTAAAGCAGTTGATCATCTACACTTAAAAGTACAGCACATTTGAAAGACCATATGCTAACGCAAAGCAACAAGGCAGCAAAGCAGTTGTGATAAGGCCTGGAGGTGCCTTTTTCTCAGTGATGAATTTGGGCTATATCTGTACAATAACATGAACCCTGCTTATGGACCACAGATCCCCATTGTAAAAGCACAGGACGAAAATGGTCTCTGTCCTCAAAGGCTTACAATTTAAGTATAAGAAAAAATGCACCCTCAGACAGGGAAGTAAAAGGGAACAACTAACAGCGCCATAGGTAACGATATCCGTACAGTGGCAACCTGAAAGCTGTCTTAAGAGTTTTTATATTACAGTATAATAGAAACAAATTTTTTTTTAAGGATTTGGAAGAAGACAATGCAATAATTTTGTGAATGTTCACAGGAAATGCCTTTAGAACAGACAGATTAGCCTAGGAGCGAGCAAGAAAGTGCTTTTCTAAAATTAAATGTGACAGCCCTGGTAACTGGTGTGATGAGGTCTGATGAGCATTGAGTGTAGATGAGTCAATGTAAATGAAAGAAGACACGTAAGGGGAAATGGATAGACATAGCAGTCTGGAAGTACCTTGAAAGCAAAGACATATCTAATGATTAATATGACAAAAAATGTTGTGGGAAGAAGAGATAAAAAAATGTGAAGAACAGAATTTTGGAATCAAAGCAACAACACTTGATTACATCAAATCAAATCATCCGTATTTGATTACATCCACTCAGAAGTATGTTGAATTTATATGAGGAGGAAGGACTGCCAAAGATTTGATGTTGCACTAACTAAGGAGGTGTGATCATGTGAGACTGGATAAGTTGTGAAAATGCACAAGAAGGACTATAACTTGGCTTCTTATGTGGAAAAAAACTAATTGAAACAAACAGAAAAAACTGGCCAGTAAGAGTTAAACATAACCTAGGTGTGAAACTTGGAAATATTTGCCTTATTCTTAATTATAATTTTTTTCTTAACAACACCTTACTTAACCTAGAGTTTGAGCCCTTATATACTTAAAAAAAATACATAGGTCATGGATAAGCTCATATACATTCAATACATGAATGACAATCAAGAGGTCATTTATGCCATGTAAGTTTACTATCTACAGAGAGATGAAATCTCACAAAGAATTTTGTGACTTGATAAAGCAAAAACCGCAAGTACTAGCATGGAATAGGCCTTCTCTAGTATGTTGTTAACTTAGGACTACAAAAGATTTTTCTCTTGCAGGTTTCCCATGTAGTTGTACAAATCAGTTAATCCCTGACCCACAAATGTATTAGGATATCAAACGACTAACATCATCATGCCTCAGGCCTCCATCTCCCAGTGGGAAGAATAGTTCACATCCTTTCAGCTCTCTGAGGTGTTGCAAAGACACATCACAAAACAGCAAAATAGCATAGTAACATTTTGAGGACTATCTAATGACCAAAATTAGACAATGAACAAACATATACCATCTGGCTATACAGAATGACTATTGTTATATAATTATGCCTCAGTAAAGCTGATTTTCCTCTTAAGAACGCTGTGCAAGATTTCTTTGCTGTGGATTAATAAAGAAAATAACATACTCCATCTTATTGTGTAAGGCTTTGTACAATATGAATACAAGCCTGACTTCAGGTACAATAAACACAGCAACTGAAATACAGGACTGAATA
This sequence comes from Buteo buteo, assembly GCF_964188355.1. Taxonomy (NCBI): domain Eukaryota; kingdom Metazoa; phylum Chordata; class Aves; order Accipitriformes; family Accipitridae; genus Buteo; species Buteo buteo. Next base: position 54,956,576 of record NC_134173.1, on the reverse strand, counting down.
CAAATGTATTGCATTTTATTCTAAAAGATTCACAGGGAATGCCCCTGCTTCCCTACACGTGGATCTACAGATAATTTTTTTCTGGTCTTCCTTATTAGAGCTTGGCAAGCTGTGCAACTTTCCAAAAAAGCATGAAAATGAAAACTACTCAAAGAAGAATCTGCAGGAAACCTTTCTGAGGATCCTTGCAAAGCAAGAGTGGTATTTTGTTCAGTTTTGTACAACAGATCATTGGCTCCCTGACATACTCAATGAGAGTCGCAGAGAGCTGTTCCAGATGGTGGTACGCCAAGGACAAAACTGTAATGCAGTATATTGCCACACTCAAGTCATTACCACACAGAGAAGTAATGCTTTTAAGCTCAATTAATTTTTTTTTAAAACAGAGTTTATTCAGGCTGCAGGAAGCAGAAGTTGCTGCTGGGAGCTGTAGAAGGATTGCACAGGGACGGGGGCGAGGCCTCATGAGAGGATATATTTCTTTATTTCCTTCAGGGCTGTTGTTTTTTCCATTGAGAGGAGGGAGAGGGAGGAGGAGATCTGCAAGCTGAAAAAGGAGTTTTCAATCAAGAAAACTTCTTTTGGTTAAGTACTCCCAGTTCCCCACATGCTGTTTAGTAAAGGGAATAAATGTGGACAGGTTTCATTTGTACATAACCTTATTAGAACTGTCTGACTGTTTCCAGTATTCTTTTTATATATTACACCATTAGGGAGCTTTTTATAACATCTACAGTGAAGTATAAACATTTCATAATGGAAAGAGTTATGAACCATGATCCTCAGTACAGCACAGCATTTGGACATTTTTTTCTGAGAGACGGCAACCACCCTACCAGAGTGCTCCGGTTCCCCCATTCTTCTTGGGGTGATCTGCGGAGGCACAGGAGGCATCACAGCAGCACTTCACAATAGGCCCTCATGAAGAATTTTACACTGAACACCTTGAAATATTCCAACACTCAGTCTCAAAACTTGAAGCAAGACTGCTTACTTTCCACATTACAATGTAAAAGTTAAAAAAAAAAATTGAACCCATGAGATATTAAGTACTAGGAATATGGAACTCCAGAAAAGTGGTGGGAAAACTTGAAGGATTCACTTTCTGTGAAAGGATTGTTAAAGCATTTAAAAGATAAATTATGTCAAAAGCTTTCAAATATTTGTTTGTATGATATGCATAGGTCTTACATTTAGAGTGATTTGGTTTTCATGTGAATTTTTAAAACAAGACCAAATTTCAACCCCATAGACTAAATTACAATGTAATCTATTTCAGAATTTTTACGACTTTAATTTATATTAAAAAAATACAGTAATGCTTTTAGAAATGGGAATGGAAAATGAATGGCTAGTATCTATGCTGAAGTTTTCTGTAAAGTAACTGTATGAAATACTTGGGTATAGGTTGTATTCTATACTGCACCACATAGCACCTAAGAATTAAAAAAATGAGGAAAAAGGTTCTCAGAAAAGAATCTTAAACCCCAGTGAACCTAATAAACGATAATACTGGTTCTAAACCATAAGTAAAACCAAATAGAAGTATATTAAAACCAAACAAAGAAATTAACCCTAAAATAACAAAGTAAAAATAATTCATTATGTTCCAGCTTAAAAATGTCTAAGAAACTTAAAGAATTAAAAAAGAAAATGGTATCACAAATAGGTCAAGGAATAAAGCTTCTGTGGTGGCTGCAGGAAATCTTAAGATAAACTTCACCCTGAAAACAGTAAGCACTATGTAAAACACCATGTAGCCACCCTCTTGGTGCATGCTGGAAATATCTCAGCGGATGGCAGAGTTCAATGCAGGTTCTTCCAGTTCTCAGCACACCACTTCCACAGATCATAAAATAAACCCAGATGCAGCAAAACTGACTGCCAGCTAAAAAGCAAAAATGCTAACAACCTGAAAAAGAACTGTAGTAAATGTGTAAAATTTTAGGCCAAAAGGACAAGGAAAGCCTCATACCAACTTTCTCTTTAAGCAAATACAAGCTGGAATTAAAATACTGTATTGCATAGCAGGAAGGAAAAGCTAATGTATTTAATTACCACTGATCTAAATTAAAACCCAAGTAGAAGATTCATTCAAAAGCAATTTCAAAACAAACGTACTTATCTGTGAAATATATTCTAATAAAATTTTATTTTGGAAGTCTGCTGAGGAAAAGAAGAATGTCCAAGCAGTTATTAAGAAGGAAAAAAAAAAAAAAAAAAAAAAAGAGAACTCATCGAGTATCTGTAATAGCTGCTTCTCTTATTCTTTATCTCAACAGCTTTTCAGGAATCCCACCAAATTTCCTATCCAAACTATAACCATAAAACTCAGACCAAAGTGTGCTGGCAATATAATTTCAGTCACCAATGGGAAGGAAAAGGAAAGCCAGTTCCTCAGTGGCTGGTTTTGCTATGTTAGCTTAACTTGCGAATTGGCTAGAAGTCCTTTGGAGATTAATGTCATGCTATCTTTCAAGAAATGCCAGTGGGTCTATGTTGTTTTGTGAGAAAGAACTTGATGGGCAACTTGCCCAGCATCAAGGCCCAACTAGAAGGTCATACACATTTTTTCCAGTCTAAGAAATTAAAAGAAAAATTGTCTATGGAATTATGTTACTTAAAAAAAAAAAAAAAATCATTCAAAGACAGGAGGTGATCTTATAAATGAAGAACAGATACTATTACTGTGTTTAAATTTTTATCTGTACTCTTGTCACTCCTTGTGGTTTTATCATTACTTTGGATAGATCTGCTTTTCCTGCCCTGTATTTTTCAGTGATAAAGTGGAATTTATTCTTGATCACATCTTTTTCCTGCACGCACTCCTCCAGAGTGAGCTTATTTGCTCTCTTGGTCTTTCATCAATACATCAGTTAAAAAGCTCAGTCTGCATGCCCTCCTCACACAGCTGCTTTTGCTAGAGTTTGCCTCACTTTTAGAAACATCTCCAAGTCCTCTCATCTCTCCTTTTTTTAAACATTTAACCAGCAATATTTCAATTTTTGTCTTTCCTTATGATTCTGCCTGTTTTTCTGCATCACTTTTAGGAACTCATCCCTCAATTCAAATTGGAATCTTACCTTAGGAACCATAAAATCATGCATGCATGTCATAAAAATTGGATTGTTTTTGCATGAATTAGACATAAAGGACTTTTAAATGAAAATAAATAAATAAATGTGTGGGCAAACAGGCATCTTCTAGCAGAAATGCTTCTAAATCCACAAAGTGACTTTTGAAGGCTTGCTCTTGGCCATCAGACCTTATTCCTGTCAGTTTGAAAAGAGAACTGTGACTGCTACACAGTCTATAAAAATTTAGTTTTAAACCACCTGTATGAATTTTGAAGTATAAAAAAGTATATTGAAACTAAAATAAAAATTTCAATTTTGCATAAATTACAAATTTAAAACCCCTATTTTATATGTGAAAACTTTAAAATGTAAAATACCATGCAAGTGTACACGTTTTAGCTTTCAACCCTGTTTAACTAGAGGGTAGGGCTTCGTATGCGCATATCATACAATATACAATAAGGGAGACTCAGTTGAAATAGCTTATTCTCAAAATTCATCTGGTTTTAGTTACAGAAGTGCAAAAACCAGTTCAGAACCAATAGGAAAAAGTTCTACTTCATCCTCCTCTAACTTAGAAATGTCTAAGCTGGCTTTACTCAAGCTTTGTAAAAATACAAACAAAAGAAGTTAAAAAAACCCCCAAACAACTAAACACAACAACAACAACAACAACAAAAAAGCAAATACCAAAACCTCCCATTGCTTGTAGACTGAGAAGCTGAAGTCTCAGCCCTGGAGTTATTTTTATGGACATACAGTAAGCCACTCAGAAAAGAGCTTATAATGGAAACAAAGGCACACAATAACTAGATAGTAACTACAGTGTAACAATAACAGTAATATGCATTTCAAATGTATAATCCAAAACTCCATGGAAATGTGCTTGTAATGCTGAGCAAAAACAATACAGAATTATTTGATTCAGGTATACTGTGAATGATATCTGCAGTGTTTGTGCTGTGTAATTCTAGAAAAAGAGTAAGTTAAAAAAAACTTCCTACCTACTGGCCATGTTCCATTCAAGCGCTGGATTTTGAGAATTTCTTTCACTCTCTGTCAAAACCCCTCCTTTTCCATTTTCCTTCTCTGGTTTCAACTGATTCCAATGAGCAGTACCAATGTTTATAGATTGAAGATCTATTTGATATTGCCTGTCTTCAACCTCTGATCCAGGGTCTCGAAGTATTCCTAGATTCAGTGCTCTCCTGTAGTGCCAAAGGAAAAAAAAAAAAAATCAGCAACAAAGGTCAAAATCAGACCAATCAGATATTCATTAAGATACAAAATTAAGAAAATTAAGGTATCAATTTTGCCATTCCTGATTACATCTAAGCATTATTTTAAGTCCAGATCCTCAGAAGTATTCAGCTGCCTTGTTCCTATGGTATTCAATTGGAGATACGCAAATAAATATATTCCAAAATTTAGCCAGATCCACCAAAGTTGATACGAGATCAATCCATTGACTTCACTGCAATTTTGATCAGGTTCATATCAGCAGCCTTATGGGGAAGCAGGACTAATTCATACCTACTGATCAGATAAAGGATATCGCATTCAAGTCCTCAAAAAGTACAGCTACGTATCAGTATTACGAACAACTTTATTGTGAGACAATTGTTCCACTTTTCAAACTTCTCAAAGAATAAAAATTAAAAAGAATATTCCAAGATGATAGAAAAACAATTCAATCTTTTTAACATGGAATTTCAGTACCGCGCTTTGTTATTAAAATTCTTCTGAAAAGTGAGAAAAAAGCATTTTCGAGTGAACCACGTTACTTGCAGATTCTGCTAAATTCTACTACATTAGATTTTACAAAATATTTCAATCTTGAGCTGAGCTTGGGAAACAGTCATACCCAACTTCAACAGAACATACAAGAGCTATTGAGTGGGTGGAGGCTGCTGAGACCATTCCATTTTACCAGTCACCAGTATCAGAGGAGTCTCCTACCACCATTTGTCTTCTGCTAATAAGCAGTAATAAATCTTTCAAAAAATTATCTTGCTCTTTCTACGCTGGGAACAATATAGCTTTATGTGCACTGCTCATCTGATATTATAACAAAAATGCGCAACTGAGTTTATCACTGCTTTTCAAAACAAGCCAGTAAAGGGAGCAAGGGGATCTTAATTTTTTTTTGCTTTGAATCTCTGATCATGTCAAATTGTAGTCTATTTTTATTGATTTCATACATATGAGTTGAAGCTTAAGCTTCTTATTTGCATATGCCATCCAACCTACTGTTCCATTCTAGGTTGCTGTCTTACGCCAGAGTTGTTATTTAGTATATAACTACTGTCTCCACAGAGAATTTAATAACAATTTATTTAATCATTCATGCTAACAATCTAAAAATAAATAAGGATTAAAGCAGCACAACTCAACCTGTGATGCAGGCACTGCATGCAATCTGTAAGTATACATATGCAACCTATTTCAAAGTGCAATCCCAATGCTGCCCAAATCCAAACACAGTTGAAACTGCTACTACCATTGCTATTGTCACCAATGGACTATGCTAGCAATTAAGAAAATTAAATAATTAATCATATCTACGCACAGAGGCATGTGAATGGCAGGAAAGCTGTTTTGATCAAGTCATTCCTGGTGAGGCAGTGTGATGGCATTGCTCAGTAGCCCAGTAACTTTCTTAAATGCTTAGCAGGAATACACTGAAAATCTGTTATGTCAGTAGCACTATTTCAAAATTAAATGTGGTTTCTTAAAACTCAAGAATGTGTTTGTCAACTTTCCACACAGAGAGATCTAACCACAACAACTGTGTCTTTTATTATTGTTTCTAGGCATTATTTCATCAATATGAATGCAGTTCTGTGTTTGTTTTTGTTTTTTTTTAAATAAACATGGTAGATTATTGTATGACCCAGTGTCTATTTACATACTTTATCTATTGCAAGTAAATATTGGAATATATGTTTTGTGAAATATTACTGAAAAAAAGCACGAAATGATGTATTTTATGAAATCTGCTTAAGTATATAAAATAGAGAATATGATACTAATTTCACCTGCATAATGAATTCTTCTCTCCTGTACTTCACAGTAAAGAATATTTTTCATTCATTCTTTTATGAGCAGCTTGATAACTTGCATTAAGCTGTACCTAGCACTATATTCCTTAGGCTCGTTCGGCACAACCATGACCTTGTGAACTGCATTCCTAGAGCAAAATGTGGCTGTATGTGCCAGTCTGAAACTCCCCATTGTGACAATGGCTATCTTCCCCTCAAATTAACTTATTTAAATATAAAACCCAATGAAATCACTCTTTGGCACACATTTTTAGGTGCAGCAAAATACACAGATGTACTATTCGGACATAAGGTAGTAGTACATTACATTGCTGGTATAAGATTTATCCATTGGATCTTTATTTATTTGATCCAATTAATTTTGTAAAATGTCAAGGATTGGATAATGTTTGTACTGCTTTGGGGTATCGCAGCCTAATACTTTCACACTGATATAAAAACTGCATTTTCATTCTGTTCCTACTATTAACAATCTCCTATATACAATACAAAACTCTTCCTCTGATCCTTTAGATACACCTTTAAAATCCAAGCAAACAAATTGTGTTTCTATAGATTACACATTTCAAGAAACACATATTTTACACATGCATGTAAAATACCAGGATTAGTTATTGATGCCTTGATGTTTTGACTAAGCTGATTATTGCTCTCAGAAAGTACATCCTGCCAGTTTTATACAAGGATCAAAATACAGCTTTTTCCCAAATAAATTATATACATACAGGCATTTACATAAGCATTCATTTCTGGTTTTTCATATCAACTATTTTTCTAAGTAAGCCCCCAATTTATTAGTTGTATACTTAGAAGAATGAGAATAAGTTAAACCATAGCAGAACTGGCCTAATCTTAAGCATACATGCTATGTATGAACTCTGCAGCCTTTCTGATTCTGCAGCTTCCGAAATCCTTGTAGCAAATAAAATCAGGGAAACTGAGTAAGCCAAATTAATGACTTTTCTATCCCTAGCATAAACACTGTTTTACCAGCTGAAATGTACTGTAGGGGCTGTGATTTTAATTGCTTCCCCCTTCTGAAAACAACTTCACTATCCCATCTAAACCTTTCGGCAGGTGGTGTAGAATACAACAGTTGGTCAATAATACAGGAAGATCATAAGCAACCAAAGACGACCATAAGCATGTAACAGGAAACATAGCTTTAATGTTTTTCTTTTTAAAATTGATTTAGTCTGGGTCAGGCTTTTTCTATGTTTATATAAGGAACAGCTCATGTTGAACCAGTTACTACATGCTGCTGAATAGGCATAATTCTGAGACCCACTGCAAAGAAGTTAAATCTATTCACTTATAGCTCATATGAGGCCTACAAAAAGCTAAACAAGCCAGGAAAATGGCATTTGAAGACTACACATTATGTAATGATTAAGAAATATTCACAGACTTTACACACAACAGCTAATTTTTGTTAGAACTTACTAGATCTGCGTGCACTGATTTCCACTTCCAGGTACAGAGATGACACACCTATCTATACAAATTTCAATTATTAAAGGTTTTGTCTGGTAGTAAAAGATTCTTCTTATTCTAATTTAAAATGAAAACAGACAGTGAGCTTGGATCAATATATACCCTCTACTTCATAGGGATGAAACCAGTGGCACCTCATTGGACCTGGATATAGATGCTATGCAAGAGGACCACTTCCTCTTCTGCATAAGCTTGTGGGGTCCCAGCCCAAAGGTAGTCTGAAAGCCCATCACCTATGAATGAGACGTAACTGAACAAGTGCAGAAATCACAGCAGTATTTATCACTGACCTAATGCTCCTTAACTGCCTTTTTCCCAGTTCAATTCAATAAAGTTTCCTAACTTATGCTCCTCAACAAGGCCATTGAATGTGTTATACCAAACAGGGGAAATTGAAACAACTGTTTCTTAGGGAAGCAATGGACCCCAGCTCCATTTGGAGTGAGATGCTGTAGATGTTAAGAAGGGCACAGAACAAAAATGTGCTAAACCTAGAGCATCTATAACAATACTGGCCTTTGAAAATGCTGAGCTTCTACCAGTGAAACCCCAGACGGGGATCAGCTTTCCGAAGAAAGGCAACTGTTTGGGGATTTTTTCCTTCTTTTTTTTTTTTTTTTAAATTATAGAAAGTAGATGACCCTGTCACAGGTGAAGAAGCTAACGCTTGAGCCACTGGGAGAGAAAGAGAACATCCCAAGGATATTAAAAATTCTCGAGAGCTACTGTAATTAGCCTGGAGGAGAAGGGGAAGATGAAGGAAGGTGTCTCCCCCATGGCTTGGCTCTCCAGACAGAAAAAATAAAAAGTGTAATTATTAATAGTTTCCTATAGATGGTTCCTGAAGTAAGGAGATGACTGCAATGCTGAGTACAAATACCAGGTTAGTTCCACGTCCAGCAATTCAATCATATCATAAGCCAGAGTTACAAAATACAACGACATGTTAACTGTAGCCCAGTTCCCACAGGTGATAAACAGCACAACTGGGAGCATTACTCCAAGTAAGGTATTACATAACACAACTTTAAGAACAAGCACACTAACTTTGAGAGCAAACAAAGCAACATTGTGACCAGCAACTACTGAACAAATATAATGAATGCTTATAACCAATTTGTTCTAACGTTTTCCAGTCAGATTTGTCATTATCTCAACCCCTCAGGCCCTGCGTTGGGCAAGTAGATGCCTCTTTGTCAGAGGCAAAGACTAATGCTTGAGCCACTGGGAGAGAAACAGAACTTCCCCAACATCACAGAACATGCGTAGACATGATCTTAGAACATGAATAAAAGAAATCCTGTAGCATGACAGTTCATGATGGAAGACTTGGATTTGCCTAAGTTTGGAGAGATTAAAAACATATATTTGTGAGGAAGACCAAAAGAAGAATAAGAAGTTAAGGAGAAAAAAAGGAGGGCGCAGGAGTGGGCAGGAGGGAGAAGAAAGATGAGATCAGGGCACTAATGCTGAAATTAAAGAAAAGCAGCAGGTAAGAAAATTCTAATATTGCAAGAAGAGAGGGGGAGACATCCCTAGGCAAGAAGGTAAGGTCCTGGCAAATTTCTAAAATTTTGTACATGATCCTGGGTACGCCTTCTGCCACTGAGTGAGGTCTGTATCTTCCCTGAAGGGTAACCTCAGCTTTGCTACCCCACCCTGCCATCTGTCCACAGGGAGACTTACTTGTGGTTTAACAAACACCATGTTTTATGACTGCTGGGATGTTGGAAACAGTTTATTTTAGTCTGGGTCAGCAGAGCAGACTCTCAAATGCTGTCAGCAGTAAACTCCAATTCTCACCATTTCTGCCTCTTTTCCCCAGGAATTATCCCACATATGACTGGCTTTGTTGGCAGCTGCTCCTTCTCCCCTCTCCAGCTCAGCCTCAGAAGAACTCAGCTACTGCCCCATCTCTACACTTGCTGGCAGCATACTCCAGATCGGATACCAGCAAATTTTTATTAAATACAAATATAAACTGAGCACAATGAGGCTCCTTTGTTTAATGCTTTACTGATTAGCAAGTGATACTATTTTGTTCATATGTCTATACTCATGTCACTTTTCATTCTAACATTACATTTAATCTTTACAGGAATCTGTTTAACAATGTAAACTACATTCCCCCTGATTATCTCGTGTTGTGTTCTGTACAGCCAGATACATCAGCATTATCTACAGAAGACACTACATGCTGGGTGTCCTGTAAGTCAAAGTGGTTAAGGTATCTGGGTTCATCTTCAGATGTAGAAGACCCTTATAAAAAGAAAACATCAGTGCTAGCTCCACGAGCAAAATAAAAATGACTGACCACTTCTAAACATTTACATAGTGGACAAATACATCATATTATAACTCAAAGGAGGAAGTTATTAATTGAATTCTAACTGAACACATTTTGTAGTCAACATCTACTCTATAATGATTTGCAGTGTTTATAGCTTTTGTGAACAGACATAAATCAACTTACAAGGTAGATTACTCATGCAATTAGTATGTTGAAAAAAAAAGACAAGTAGTGACTGAAACATACACAAAAATTTCTTTTGGTTGTGCTAGACTGCTTCAAACAAGTGATACAGTGAAGCAAAAGTACAAGTGTAACAGGTAATCTTCCTCTATTTTAAAGTTGGATAGATGTCTGACTTGCGTCTCCTGGGCACTGGTTCCTTTTTCATTCTGTATACCCATAGATGAGTATCATGGTGAAGAGAGGAAGACCCTAAGTAGTTATAAACATCTTTAGGTAACACAAGGATAATCATATTGGAGAAATTATGGAACTCAGTACTTTCAAGTCATCCAAAGATTCAACTATGGATTAGTATGCACCAAGACATCCTTCAAAACATGATGCCAAAGCGCCTGGTGGAAAAAAACCAGAAGACAACTGGATGTACAGAACAAATCATTTACACTCATGATCATCCAGAACGGAGCATCAAATAGAAGAGTACTAAGATTTAGTTCAGTATCATTACAGGTCTTTTAGTCTCCTCAGTGTCAGAGTCTAGAATACATATAGACATGTTAGAAACATGTTTAGAAAATTCAGCATTGAAAAGGAGTTTATATACTGCTATTTCAAGACACTGAGCTTCTAGACACTTCAAGCACAGCACAGAATCTAATAGTACAAAGATCTCAGTTCCTGGCAAACAGAATGACATTAAGGGAAGGTATTCAAGATCTTCAGCAAAGCCATCACACTATTCTACCTAAAACTGTTTCTCTTAAATATCTGCAAGCTAGGTATTACACAGTCACATTTGAAACAAATGTAGATGGGATAGATAGAAACATAGACCTGACTTATCTCCTCTCTCTGCTTCTAGACTTTCCAAGTTGTGCAGCAGTAACTCTTCTACGGAAAATACCAATAGTAATAATAAAACTACTTAACTTTTCCCAAAAAATCTTACCAAAGTATGCTATTTTCTTTTTACTAATACTTTTCAGCACAGCTGTTTCTTGCCAAGCTGAAGTAAACAGCTCTTCCCCTACAATTACTTTGTAAGCTTTTTCTTAAAAATAGACAACACAGACAAAAACATCAGTTCTTAAGCAAACTGCTCAGTGATGAAAGACGGTAAAACTACAATTGCTTTTTTTTTTTTTGGCTAACTACTTTGTGTCTTTTACTTGACCAGTTTCATCAACTGCAACTATTGAGTAATACAGATATTTACTTTCATCGAAAACCATTTTAAAAGAGACTGATTTTCATTGAGCTATCATAATACAAGAGAAAAGAGATTTGGTTTTGACAATACAGAAGAAGAAATCTGGAGAACTGGATTAAATGGTTCGTGCCTATTTTGCATGTGTGGCTGGTACACTCTCAAATAGAAGATGCTGTCTCGGTTAGAGCTTGAGGTGACAAACCTAACTGGATGCATGGAGACATAGAAGAGCTAAGTCTGCCAGGTCTTCATATGTGCACAAGAAGGTTTGGGACTAAGGAGACTGCTTCGACAGGCCTCCTGTGGGCCTGCAGGACATGCTTCCCTCTCTGCAAGGCTAGAACATGCCAAAGGAAAATAGGAAAGGCAGATTTAATGCCTATTTTCTCTAAACTCATTCATTATGTTACTCTAAGCAACAAAATTAACCTCTTCAACAGTTTACTCATATATATTGTGGGCATAATGCCAAAATGATGTTGTGAATATAATTAATTGCATAAAAATCATTTTGAGGTCATCTGATATACAGTGCTATAAGAATGCAAATATATAAAAATATGTATAAAATTAACTACTGCAATTTTTTATCAAGATACTATTTACGTATGCTATTTACATAGCTACTTAAATATTTTTATTTTGAAACCCAGTAGGTACATATTCAGAGGAAAAAATAACAACACCCCCTCACACCCATTAATTACAATGGTGGTGCCATCTGGGTGCTACTGTAATTCCATTTGCTATCCATTTGGGAAGGTCAGATTTTAGTGAACTGGACCACGCCAAGGTCAGGATTGGCAGCAGTGCATTGGATCATATAAAAGCTACTAAACACATGAAAGGAATTACAGTAGATCACACATCAAACATTTTGGCCCTGCGCTTCCTTCCTCTAGTCCTACGGGCAGGAAATGCTCTACATATCCTGTGAGGTGACCAGACATTTAAAAGTAGCCCCTTGTTCCAAAGGCTCTGGTACAATAATTGCCTGCAAAGAAGCTGAAGAACTTCTGCAGTGCAGTTGTCTTCTAGAATTGTATCTGGAACACAGTATGAATGATCCTATGATAATAAGGTATGGTATAGTAAACTATAAAGTAATTTCAGTCTCTCTCTCTCAAAAAAACCCCAACCATAAAATTAAACTAAGCTGAAGTTTGCAGCTGTGCATTTAGATGTTATCTGTTTAATTACTTTTGTAATTTTATTGTTTAAATTCCTCAGCAAAAATAACAGCATGAGCAAGTCTGAACTTTTAAGGATCAGTTTTTCATTTTTATACTGTTCAATGTTTAGACAGTTTGAGGAACCTCGTTATAGTTTTGAAGCATTGACCAAAATTCAGGGAGCATAGTATAAATACACAGTTGACAGACTGTATAAATGACAAGTATGCACAATTCCAAAGGAAGGTCTGTATGGTATTTTTGGATGCCAAATGTTTCTAGAAAAAACAAGTGGAATAGAGTTTCTCTAAATAGAGTGAGGAGAGAGCTTGAAGAGTTTAAGTGGGTGGAATGGAAGTCTGGAGTGGGTGTTAGCAAAAAAGCCAAAATACAATATAACCCAAAGACTTTTATGCTTTTGTTTCACAGTAGAAATAATTTTATCTCAAAACTTAATGCTGTTTGGCAGTAAAAGGATCTTTAATTTTGAGTTTTTCAAATATTTTATGTGTACTTGGTTTACCATATAACTAAGGTAAATAATCCTGTGATTTTCTCATTGCTTTCATCCTGTGTTTTACTTTGTTTTAGTTGATTCACCTAGTTTAGTGGTACAATACCTCAGTCTTTTCAGATGTTCTATAAATTCACCTGGAAATACCGAGGTTGAGTTTCACTGAATACAGTCTTCATATCTGACGCACGGAATTTTTTTAAGTGGTGTGGTAGAACCTGGTACAATGGTACAAGCTAGAAGGCATACTGTCCACAGTGTGTTTGATAAGCTGACATGGGACAGGATTTCTTTTCGCTGTTGTGTCAGTATATCGAACTCATACCTGGACACCAATCAAATTATATACAAAGTAATACAGAACATCAGAAATAAATAATATCAGCTTTTCCTTTATATTAAACAAGGTGCAACTAACACATATTTTCAGCATGTATATATTGTAACAGATGATGTTTATAGCATAGGTAATACAACAAGAAACCACTCTAAAACATGAATATTTAACTTTCCAAGTCAATTCACATTATGTTTGGCACTGGTACTGATTAAATTAGTTTCTCAAGATATCACTTATATTTTCTATTTCTTTTTTTCAGAATCATTGTATTCATTTGGTAAGCTGGAACTATTTTTAAAACACTATATATGATATTGTAATATATGTCAATAAAAGTCTTAAAAATTACATCCTTTAATTGTTCTTTTCTGAGGTCCTTGCACTGCTTCTTCCATTTAAATATCACTGGGAAACTGCGCTGGTAGAAAACTCATTCCATATTCATTATGAAATATATTACCTTTCATGTTAAAACCAATATTTTCTTTTCCTTAAAACCCCATTAAACTATTGTTAATGGCACTTCCAAATTCAATATGCATCTATGCCTAACAAGATATATTGAAGGGGACTTTACTTCCAAATACACTTTAAAAAAGGGGAAAAAGAAAAGAAAGAAAAAAGATGCAAATGTCTTAATTTATTCACAGTGACTCTTAGGACAGCAAGAGGCAGAAATTTTTCATAGTCATATTGAAATAACAGTTATATTGAATAATGTGTATTTCACACTTCCCCAGAGAATTAAAATTTATCTTGTGTGTACTGAAAGAAAAGATTATGATCTGACTAGAGAGACAGTATAGTTTCAAGCTTCTTCTAATCAGGTTGTAGAAGAAACCAAAACCATATATACAAATCTGATCATCCCACATGAATCACTCACTGTAAAACACAAAGAACGGCACCTTTCATTCACATTATGAGCTGTATGGGAGTACTTGAATCATTACTGTTTGTGTGTGTTTTAATGCTATAATGATTAAGGCATGCTACTTTTTTATTTAATATTCTCTTATATGACTTGAACATATCTACAGTATGCCTTTGGATCTCATTAGAAAATTTGGAATGCAGCAGAAATGCAGGGATTCACTTTATTTAAAATAGTTTTAGATGCAGAAATTATTGGAGGATAGTAAAATACTTAGGTTCAACCAGACCTCCCACAGCTCACAGATTATGAAACTGTAGCCAGTTAGCACTACTAGTCTGTTAAACCAGACTAGCTCTTGCTTCTCCATTCTGAAATGCAATAAATACATATTGTATGATCATAATATTTAGATTTATCCAGATTTACTAGCATCAAAAATAAGATTCAATTTGTCTCAGGAATGTACCAAGACAGGCTGGACAGAAAGATGGCCTTTTAATCCTGAACATAGGGGCAAGCTCAGACTGTTAAAATGATCCTTTTGCAGTGGAACATGGAAAATTAAGAGATGTCAAGATAACTTTAGAAAAGGAAGTAAAAATAATCTAAACATTGCATTGACTGTTTGATTACCCAATTGAGAAGCTTATAAATGTCCTGTTGAAAACACAATTAGCCTACTTGAAAAATCCAGATTTGCCTGAATGTTGAATTTTTTTCATGACAAAACTATTTTTACAGACGTTCATTCTTTTCCCGCTTTTCTCCTAGTTTAGGTTGCAAATCAACTGGTTTCTCAAGATATTGATGCATATGTGAATGTCAATCTTCTCAGATAATTGCCACAGTCTCTTCATCAGATATGATGCATGTCTGCATAATAATTGCATCTATTGTATTGTATTTTTCAGGTGAGGAATTTCGTGTACTCCTACTCTTCCAAGTCTTTCTTCTTTTTAAAAGATATTATACCTCCCTAAAATTAACTTTGCTGAAAGCACATCTTGAATATTTGTACCTGTAAGTCTGAACTTTTCCCTTCATGATTTAAATTCAATTTTACCTCTTTTCTTCAGTTATGTCCTATATAATAATAATATTATTATTACTATCATTACTATTTTCTTCCTTTCTGTCCTATTAAACTGTCTTTATCTCAACCCATGAATTTTACTTTTTTTTCCCCTGATTCTCTCCCCCATCCCACTGTGGGGGGAGAGGGCGGGAAGTGAGCGAGCGGCTGCATGGTGCTTAGTTGCTTGCTGGGGTTAAACAATGACACAAATGAAATTCTGATACATAGATTCTTGTCTTAAGACCTGTAACAAAGCTAAGACTATAAGCCACACATTTTGAGTCCCATTCTTACAGTCAATTTTAAACCCACTAATTCCTCCATGTTATTAAATTCAATTACTGCAACTTAAATTTACAAATAGTTATTTCAGATTGAAGTGACTGTAGCTTTTTTTTTCTTCTATGATGAAAAATAAATTGGTAGCTTTTGTTTTAAAAGCATACTACTGCTAAACCTTAAACTGCGATACCAATATATTGAACTTTTTGAAAGTAAACTTCTACACGCACACAGACATACCACTTTAAAAGGATTATTTATGTAAAGCCTCTTTAAGATATTTAGACTATGCTTTAAAAGATGAAAAACAGAACAAATGAAACCTACTAGGAAATTGACCTGAAAACTCATCTTTAGGACAAAAGTATAAAATATATAAAAATCTTAGGAGAACCAGAGAGAACAGATAAAGAACATGACAAAAACAAGCAGAACCAAATTCAAGAGGATTCTCATTCATTCTAACTATTGCTGAGGTAACTTTTGGCAGCAGGAGGCAACATTTTCTTAGAAACCTACATCCTGCCATAGGAAGCCACAGAATACACCATTGCTTTTGTAAACATTAAATATAAAGCCTTCACACTAAATCGGTTAAAGCCTACTATTCAGCATGTACACAAAGCTTGCTAGAGAAGTTTTTAACAGAGATTTTAAGCAAGCTCCACTTACAGGGCAATATCAGGCAAGAGTCATCCTTATCTACTCAAAATACCCCTGTATATTCACAACATTGACCATGAAGACTACAGATTCCAAAGCCAGGTAGTTCAATTGACTCCATGAGGCACCCAAAACATATAAATGTTGGTGGTTATGAAGAAAACTCAGAGTTTCACTTTCTGCCTGGAGCTAAAAAAAAAAAAATAAAATTCAAGGACACTACACAGGTACAAACACAAACAAATACCCAGCTCACTACACTGTCCATTGGGGAAACAGCAAATTCTATCATCTGTAGTTAAAGTCGAGTTTAATAAATACAGTTGCTTAAATTTGTTATGAGCTGCAACGTGTGAAGAATACAATATGTAGATTTTAAAAATTATTTTTAGAAAGCAACTTCTACAACACTTGCAGTTACATAATATATCAGGCATTTTTTTATTATGCCAAGAACATGGAAAATCAACCATTGCAAGCTGTCTGAAGAATAAAGTGTATCGAAAGAGAGTCTGAACAAACACATACCAGAGAACTGCATTTCTCTGAATTTTTCTTGAGTATATATACACACTTATATACACATCCAACCTTAAACTGGGAAACAGAAAAAATTCAGATTGCTTTGCAGCTGATTTGCTAATCTGCAAGTTTCTTCCTGTTCCTTGAAAAACTGTTAAATAAAAAGATTAAATGATACTAATCAATAGTTAAATAACTTTGGTTATCAGGAAGAGTTCAAATCTGTTCTGTTCCTATCCTGCAAGTACAGGATATATCTATGTAATACGTTCTATTTGTATCACTTACACACCTTTTTATTTTTTATTGCTGGAGAACACACACTATCATGCCAGAAAAATGGAGTATCTGTGACTTACGCCAATCACTGTCGTTGAACTCAATGGAGATGCCTGATACTATCTCTGTATTTTATTACTCTCAACATGCACTTGTGTTAGCCATTAACATACCACTGTTAGCCATTGCCTTCTCACAGGAAAAAAAACCTCCTAACAACCAAAAGCATCAGAGGGCATGAAAAATGTTTTGAGAGGCTGAAGAATGCTACATTTATCTTGGTGTCCTACAACTAATAAACCCCATAAGAATATGACCCAGCTCCCCCCTCCCCCCCCCAATAAAAAGTGATGGATTTATATCTCTAAGGACAAAAAGAAAAAAAAAAGAGGAAGAACACCTTCTGAAATGCAACAAACCCACTGTATATAACTTTTAAATCTGTTTTTTACTGCAGCATAATCAGGTTTAATAGCAATAAAGGGAGATAAACTAGAGTGCACAGTAAATGCTTAAACATAAGAAACATTAAGCATGACTTTTGACGGTACTTAAGGTGGTTGAGCACTAAGCTATCTTGGAAAATCGGTAAGGGCAAGGAAGCATACTCACTTAAACAATACAATTTGAGTTGTGCAGGATAATAGTAACAAGGATTTAATTTTGCCATGGGAGCTTTGAATAGTATCACATAGAGAAATATGCTCAAATAACATGTAATCATTCTGTATTATTTCTGATAATCCTTTTTGTTAAATAACTGAAAACCAAAGTAGGAATACTAAATAATGTTAAATGGAAAAGAAAGACATAGGCAAATGGTTTTGCAAAAGAAAGAAATCTTCTATCCAAAACATAGTTTAAGAACTGTGGTATGAATTTGTCATAGATAAAACCCTGTGAGGGACATCAGAGAACCCACAAATATTTATGGAATGAACCACAATCTGTATACAGAAGTTAACAAATGTCTCATTACAAATGGGATATGGTTTTCCCAGTAACAGAAGCACACAACTTGCATTATATTTAACTTGAGACCCTGTTATAATTAAAAATACTATAAAGAAAAAAAAATCGTCTTTATATATACTGGAAAATACTTTTCAACAAATGAAACATTTGCTGAAACCAAATCTGGTGGAAATTATATTTACTCACAAACAGTTAAGAAAACTGTGTAGACTAATAAGTTTTTAAAAGCTTGCCTGAATTATTTTAGAAGAAATTATTTATCACAGCCAAGACTTCTGGATAGTATTTTTCATTATATAAGACAGAAAAGTAACCTTGATATGTGGATTCAATCATATATTTTAAGAATCAGCAAAGGAAACTCTAGGAAGAAACTGTACAGAGTTTGTGTAAAGTAACTGAACATTACTTAAGTCACTTGTATAGGGGGACCACTCCAATTCTTAAAATGGCATTAATTCCTAAGGACCAACTAGTTATTTTCTCCCACATTAACAGAAACCCAAACACCTCCCCTCATTCCCCCCAGTATTTTACAATAACAGGCAAAATATAAAGCTACTTGGTTAGTGAAAGAGAAAGATTAAAGGGAGGTAACTTGAAAGAAGAAAAGAAATGTAAAAACTTCAATAATGTTGCTTTATAACATAAAACATACAGCACAACTCACATAAAAAATAACTCCAGCTTTCAGATTTCCTTTTATTTTCCAGTTTTACAGCTTATCTGAAAAATTTTTCATTGCATTCAAGCTGCTGAGTATGTAAACTGTGAAAGGTATCCTGGGATATTTAAACAGTATTTAATGTCTTTTTTCTTTGTCTCTCTGCCTTTTTTTGTTTACCTTTTTAAACTGTTACAGTATGTTTAATAATGTTAATGCTGAATCTGAGAATTTTATTAAAATTCTTAGTTCATAGTGTCAGATTCTGTGCTGTGTTTCAAAAGCTCAAAGCATGATGGCAGATTAAGCTGAGCCAAGCCCAGGCTGCTGCATTACTACCTTTTTGCTAGGGCTAATGCTTGTGCGCCTATACAATAAATAGACTCAGGGCAATGACATGACTGAAAAAAAAATTGCCTGATGCCTTCAAAATATTTTGAGCTCCTTCAGCTCCCTCAGCCAGCTCACTATACACAAGTAGAACCAGCAACACCATGGAGCTGCAAAGAGAAATAGGTCTTAGAACAGCTCGAGTTTAGATTTGCAACCTAGGTGGGCACAGAGCTCATTGCCCAAAGACCACTGTGGCTAAAGTAATGTTAAAAATCACCATTACATCCACCCCACTCTGGGCTGCCCCAAGGAAGCCCAGGGCCACGCTTTATTCCTTTAGCCCCCTCCATTGGGCATGGCTATTCTGCACATCACTTGTTTCGGCAGGAGGGTGAGAGACTTCTCTACTCAAAGAGCTCTTCGAACATCTGACAAGTTTTCTCTCCAAGTTAGTAAATCAAGAATTAATTTGGGGAAGAATTAACATTTTGAAAAATACTTTCAAATGGGAGGAAGGGCCATTATTAGAGTTAAGGGAAGCAAATAGTTACACAGCCTGATTTCAGTGAAGGAGTTGTGTTTCAGTGCTGGTTGAAGAGAGAGACATGAGATTTCTGAGGGGTTCATTTAAAATTTGCAAAAGGTTATGAAATAAAAAGGAGAAGAAATGACTCTTCCTAGGGAGAAGATGACAAGAACTGCAATAACCTTAAGGTCTCAATAAAAACAAACAAACAAACAAAAAACCCCAACCTACGCACAACAAGTATTTATCATCTAAAGATTAGGAAATATCAAGGCAAGTAGTTAAAAATATTGAGCATTTCAGTATATAAAATGATAATAGGATATAATAAAAAGTTTAAAAGGATTAAAACCAAAATTCAAACAGTTTTTGTTGAATTTGATTGATTTTATTTTGATTGGCTTCACTATAAGAGGCTTCATCACACCGGAATTGCAGTTTTTTGGAAAAAAGGAAATGGAAAAAAACTATATTAAACAGCACCTCAAACCAGTACAAACAAAGGAAATCCTAATCTCTCTTCCACTCAGTCACCATAAACATTATAGATTTCAAAACTGAAGTTGTATGAATTTCATGTGTCAAGCTCCATATATATCACACAGCAAATACTAGTTAACTGTGTTAAAATGGTATTTGAGACAGCAAGAAATATCAGAAGACCAAGGAAACTGAGTTCAGGCTGCTGTGTATCTTTAACTTAGCCTTGGCTTTGCAGAATATACGGTAGTTAATATGACCCACAGCTGAGAAACCTTTTTATAGAATAAAGTGTAGCGCACTGGCACAACAGAGAAACCAATGCCCTTGTGAAAGTTTTACTTTACAACTGCTATTTACTTCTGACCTCGAGCTGTTAAATGATGGCATCTTGATTAAATAGTCAAAGAAATGGAGTACATGCTACAATAAATTATATAAAATATGGTACTGAACACTTCGTAGGCTCCTTTTTTGAAGAGATGCTTCTCTTATGCCTCTCTTCCAAGTTCACAGCTAAACCGTCTGACCTGAGAATTTCACAACCTGAACCCACAGGCCAGTTTAAAGGGAGCCTGAAAACCTACTTCCAATTTAGTTCTAAATCACACACAGGTGTTAGTGAGTGAACTACACCTGAATAATCAAACAATCATAACCACACCGTAAACTCAAAAGTTTTACCAGAAAGAATAAAAGCAGTTGCCCTAAGCACTGAGATCTTCACTCTAATGCACCTCCTTCACTGCAAAGTAAATGGACTAGAGTGAGGCGAACAGCCAAAAACAAGGCTTGAACATGGAGCATGAGGTTGTTATCATCATATTTGCCTGCTGAAGTGTGCGTGCAAGCCAGTCATAGTAGCCAGGCATTGATCTGGAACTGGTACGTGAGGCCAGGGTATTGCCTTGCACTGCTAAAGAAAGAATGGGGACCTCCACAGGGTGCCCAGGCTCAGAGAGGTTCTCCTCACCATGCCTCGCCACTGGAGTCCCTCCCAAACACGTGAGCAAGTTCCCATGGTCCTCCAGGTCAAACCTGAAGGAATTTGAGAGATCTATGAAGATGCTTTTTGAAATCTCCGTCTGCCTCTAGAGCAGGACTATTGGGCACACACAAACACATCTCTGTGAATCTCTGTAAAATTAGTTTCATTCCTCCTCCCTCTTCCTCCTCACAAAGGGCTGCGATGCTGCTAGGGTGAAGAACACATTTGTGCAAATACCTCAGCCAAGTTAGAAGCAGTGCCCCCAGCTGAAAGGAAGGAAAAACTGCAGATAGAATGCATATTGAGTTCTCAAAACAAAATTGAAAATAACAATTAATCATTGAGGAGGGATCTTATTTTTGATATTAATTTTTTTTTTAGTATATGCATTGTTTGAGAGTTACTAGGAGACTTCTAAAAATAACTTTAACAATTTTACAGATTTCACCTTTGCTCTGTTTGAATGAATTTGTTATTCCTTTGAATTCAGTCTTTATTGACATTTAGTTGACAGGTTTTTTTTTCCTGACATATTTAATAAGGTTTCCAAAAGAGCTGCCCTGATTAACAACAAATGGATGCTTAAATGACACAATAATGGCAGTGCTCTCTGAAAGGAACGTTTCTATAAAGCATATTTCAATTTGATTTCTATGAGGAACTGCATGAAGAAATTAAAAACTATTCTAAGAATCAGATAAAAAAATTCAGTCCTACTAAGTGAAAGAGAAAATATAAAGTGGGTATGTGTATTGAGCACACAGTGATTAAACTGATGAATTAAAGAGAAAAATAAAGTTGTAGAAATGGTTTTCTTACTATGAAATTTATTTTTACTATCACATCATAAGGCAATGTATTGTAAATATATGTATTTAGGCAAATTAGTTATGTATTATTGCAGATTCCAGTTAAACTCACAATTAAAGAAATTTCAAGTAAAAATAAGATTGATAGTTAAAGCTGAATATTTTTAAAGTTGAATTCCAAATATAAATTTAGCTTTGAATAGCTTTGGTATTAGATAATTAACAAGCTACATTTCTGAAACTAAATGGGCAGTTCCAGCTGTTATTTTATAATTAGTTTCCACTGACGGTTTTAAATTAATAACTGCTGCAATAGCCTCAAACATGCCAATGTTAATTAGAAGTGGTGTTTCCATGTAATGCTATCCATATATATGAATATTTTACTGGGCAAAAGGTCTAAGCAGACTTTTCTTTTTTGCCTCTCTACTAAAGACAGAAGAAGAGAAAAATGTAAAGTAGGAAAAGACTTCACTTCCAAGCCCTATTCCAGAGAGAGGTATAGGATTCTTATGGAAGAAGATAACAACGACTTTCCTAAGTTCTAAAAAAAGCATGGCTTCAGGTACAATAGCAAATAACAATATTTAGAACTTGCAATTTAATATGAATATTTTGATTTAAACCCCATTTCAACAATTAATAAAGCTAAAGATCATTAAGTGCAAAAAAAAAATATAATTGCATATCCAAATTAAATGTCAAGACAATCTTGTTTAAAAAAAAAAAAGACTGAGGAATAAAAACATCCTGGTCTGATAACTGAAAAATTAAAAAATAAATTAGAGGAACAAGTTTAAAATATTCACTGTTACAATTTTTTTGCCTTAACACAGGAAGAAAAGAATGGAAAATGCTCGTAGTGTAACCCTGTTTCACAACCTCTATGCAATAAAAGAAATATTGCTCCTTGAAATGCTACGATTTTTTTCCCCCTGAAAGTTATTTTCCTACATAACATTACCCTGGTAGTTTTAAACATTCTGAAATTAAAGAAAAACTGTAATAGAGATTTTATGATGCACTGTAACTTTTACTTTTTCTTATTTCCTATGTTACAATGCACATTTTAATAAGCTGCTCACACTTCCATCAAAAACCCTGTAGGCATACATTTTTTCACTGATTATCTTTGTTACCTTTATCCCGCCCCCCCCCCCCCCCCCCGCCAAAGAACTCAGGTTAGCATTAGCTAATTCCTTGTTTGCCTACCAAATAAGCTTCAATGAAGTATTAAAAAAAAAAAAAAGTAAAACAGAAAATAAGTTTTATTAGAACCTTTATAAAAATAATCAATTCTTATAAGGAAATTATTCATATTAGGTGCGTAGTCTGGGAAACACTTATCGGAATACTAAACATCTATGCAAAAAAGAAGTTTGGGTTTTGCTTTTTTTAACTGATAATTAGTTTGAAAAGGAAAACCTTTTTGCTCATACTACAGTTATAGAAAATCCAGGCTTTTTGTAACAATACTTTAAAGGTATAGTTTTTTGAATATAAATATGTCCCACAGCAATGTAATACTAAACAAAAAATATTTCTGAAGAGAAGATGCTTATAGATGTGGGTGCTGTTGAAAAGTTTTGAAAAGCATTTGATTTTCCAAACCACATTTGAAAGAAAAAAAACATATTTCCACACAGACTGCTGGCTATGTATGTGTTTCTTGCAAAAACTTCCATCATTCTTTCCTTCCCCTCACTCCAGCACTATCAGCACAGACACACAAAATTGTTTATTACTACTTTTTTTAAACTAAAGGATTTTTGTTAACCAATTATGGGCATTACATGATTATTACAAGCATGTTCTAGATAAAGCTCCTTGAAATAAAGATAAATAGCAGATATTTTTTAAGAAAAACGACATTGCTTTGTTATTTGAAAATGTTTCAGAGTTAAAAAACAGTGGAAAACAATAGACTACAAAAATGAAAAACATAGTAGCTTAGATACTTTTGTAATAAAAAGACTTGTCTACATGAAAAGTTTTAAGAAACAATACGAAATAATTTACAGCTACCTTTTCATGATTAAACACTTTCCATGTAATTTTTTTTTGGGGGGGTGGCAGGGTAGTGTTTAAAGAATTTCCATTTACATTCACAAATTGAAAACAGTCTAAGGACAGCTTTATACTTTGATCTATGAAAGATCTACACATGAAAATGACCATGAACATTCAGACCTGGACTATTAAGCTTTGATGTATGACATGAATGAAATCCTTGGATCTCAAAAATGATGAATCCAGAGCGTGGACAACAATTAGATTCTTTATTGGCCAACCTGAGGAAAGCTTGTGATTCTGTTCACCTAAACTTCCAGAACTTGATAGTTTAGTAATATTTATTCTGGACTTTATAAGCAAGGCCTTTTCATAGTAGCCTCCAAACAGCCTGTATTCTCTATGCTCTTTGTCAGCCATTTCATTTTTGTCTTAACAACATTTTATGTCAAAATTATTTTACTCTATCTGTTCATGGATACTCCCTAAATTCTATTAATTAATGTTTCACATCATAAGTTTGCTAAAAATTCCCATGCTGGGGATGATTGGCAATTATCTATATAATCGAGCAGGCAATTTGCACAGTATTTGGTATAATAGGGTCCTTATCCTCATATGGAAGTAGAACTAAATGTCACCTCAATTTCAACTCTGTGCTGCTTCATATTTAAGCAGAGCCATGCATCTACTTCCTCTTATTTTTCAGTCAGAGAAACAGAATTGCTCGGTCTTGTATTCAAGTTTTCTCAGCCATTTTCCTATTGATACTGTCCAGTTCTCCTGGTAGCTTAGCACAACTAGTGCTATTCATTGTTATAAATATAAACCCCCAACAAACACACTTTTATTTTTTTTTTTAATTCAGTCCTTTTAATGTTATGTTTTCACTAACTAAAAGTGCTCAAGGATTCCAACTATGCCCAGCTTAATTGCACTAAGAACTGTTTGTATATACAGGAAAATACCATTGTAATCTAAAAAGGTGACAAAATTATCTCACAGAATGTGAAATAACTGGGCAGAAAACTGGTTAAGATGACTACAGACACATTTGATTAGTTCCACTTCTTTAAAGCATTGTAATTTATTCATGCTGATATTCTATGTTAGCCACTTTTATTAAAAGAGAAAGAACTAAGGAAATGACAAAGGGAAAACATATGAAGATGCACAAAGAAGGAAATGTGGCTTTTCAAGCTACCCCAGGAGATGCTACTCTGTTTGCTGCAGCCATCTCCATACATGAAAAAGGATCTTCTGGCCTGGTGCCCCCAGAATTGCTTTATATCCATCAAAAGTCTGTTCTTTGGACAACAGATTGTCAAACAGATCTAAATAATCTGCTAGGTTTGTTGTCTGGAGAAAGACTTGAGCAACTTGATCTAAATTGCTTTGAGTAGGAGGCTGGACTAGATGAACTAGAGAAGTCCCTTCCAACTGAAATTATTCCACGATTCTATGCTTCCTTTGGATTTTTGTAACAGAATCAGCCACATAACTGCTTTTAGCAGTCTCCACATAAAAACATATATTTATGTTTTGAGACAAATGCTTGCTGCTAGTAAGGAATCTTAACTGATATCCTCCAAAGCAAACAAAGCATTTCTACAAACACCAGAGCTGCTAAAAGTCTCTGTGTAGCTGGCATACAGTTAAGTTCTTAATTTCATTACACTAACACTGTAGCAGAAGTGTACCTTTGTTGTTAGGTACCAAAGAATCCATAGACAAGAGAGTTTTATGAAGATCTTGAGGAAAAAAACTTCAGCCGGAATTTTTACCTTACTAGACACCAGAGTGCCAAACAAGAGCAAGTCCAGGAATGAGAAATGCAATTTTTTTCCCTCCAAAGAGATGCCTTTTTTCCCCTGTAGTTACAGCATTTATAAAATTTCCTTCCAATGTGATTTCTCTGATATCAAGTAACTGGCTGACTTTCACTCCATCAGGGCATTAACATGATTTCCCTATCTCAGCACTCTTCTTCCCCGTAACTGCTAAACCTTTCTCTGTTTTGTCAAATGTATTTGACCATTCGTTTGGCTACTTCAAAAGTTCTAACATACACAGCATGATCACACAAGCCAAGAAATGACCACATAATCTTGTTTTTCTGTAGCCTGCTGAGTCGCCTCTAAGCAGCAGTCCCCCCACTCCCAAGTTTAATATGACCAAGTAGTTAAAACCCACAAAAATGCAGTTCTCTCCTTCACTGCTTAGCAGAAACCTCATTTACTCTGACTGACTCCTTCAAGTTTTAATTAACTGCTCTTCCCTCTCTTCAGCCAGGCTAGACAGCTCTCTCATTTGCATCCTTATCCAAAATCTCTATTCTGCTCCCTGACCCTGTCCCAAGGCCTTCTGGTATCTACAAGAATTCTGCTCCACAGAACTGGCAGTTTCTTGATGGGAACATACAATTCTGGTCATATTTGTTGAAGACAAACACACCTTAGCTGGGGTTTAAGAATCAGAAATTCATAAGAAATCATTAAAACAAACCACAGAACTCCTATGATTTAGTAGAAAAAAAAAATTGAAAAGGAGAAATTGTCTCTTACTGTGCATAGCTAAAAATGTGTCACTGTACTTTCAAGAGCCGTATATTTACTGTTATGGTACATGCATCTTTGTTTACTATGCATATCAATAGTCTAAACTAAATTAGTCCATTTTCTACTGGAGGAAATAGTTATTTTTAGACTAATTTTTAGATGGTATAAGAAAACTGAAGTTACTATGTCAATACATTTCTTTCCAACTTCCAATAATCACCTGAAAAAATATTTGTGCCCTAACTTTTGGGGCACATTATTTTCCAACATTCCATTTTTAATTTAGTTCTCTCTCCAAGTTAAGCAAGTAAGCTATTTTTCCTAAGACACAGATGCAGTCATTTCAGCTTACAGGCCAGAAGTGGCCCAGTTTATTTAGTATGACCTGCAGCCATACCAGATTTACCTTTCATGCGCTGGCATTCTGTTAATGATACATGAGCACATTCAATTTTTCATGTATGAATTTACGGGACAAATTCAAAAGACATTTGGAAATTCTATTCAGCCTCTAGCCATGAAAAAGTTTCTCAGCCTTTCCTAAAAAAAACGGTTTCTAAATGAGAAGCAAAAATTCTTTCTCATGAAATACTACAAAAGTGATATTAATTGCATGTAGTTGTAGTTCAGACCTAAACAGAAGACTGTTTAAGCCAAAGTGACACCACAAATTAAGTTCGTATCCCCACACCAGAAACAGTGTAAAGACAGGGGGTCAGAAAATGATGTATTTTCTTTTATTCTATTAAAAGCAGCAGCAGCAAATTAGACAAGAAGAGAGGTTGGAAAAAGACAGAAGATGACATGTTGGGATTAATAGAATGCTGTAACAGCTAATTATTCAGTAATTAAGAGGCTGCTGTAATTTATTTTTTTTAGAGTTTCTTAAGCTGGGTATTGTACTACTTATTATACCTCTGTTGATATTTACTAAGAAATCTTTCACCAAAATACATGAGTTACACATTGTGTGAGTTTTCTCATTTTACTACTTCATTTTTAAGCATTCTGTATTAGCTCCAGTTACACATTTTTGTTATTTATTACACATTACTGCTATCTTGTGCCATCTACTGTGGGCAGGTTAAAAAGGGCAAATACTGTGTAGGTTAAGAAATCTCGTATTTGGAGAAAAAAATACTAACATCAGGCCTATGTGTTAAAAATATCTCACTGGGTTTTTTTATTCCTTGAATACAGACTGTGTGTCCTGCCCTAACAATACAAAAACCTTTGTATTTTCTTATTTTCCAAAGAAAACCTAACAAATAGTGAAATTAACTCCACTCACAACTCCACTGGTCTAACAGCAGTGACTGCCATGTAAGAAAATGAATGGCTATCTTCAACCATGCTTCTGTAACTACAGTATGTTCTGGATCAAAGAATATATAATTAGAAAATGCATCTACTTTGACTCCAAACTGGAATCTTAATATTTTTAATTAAAAAGTATCAATTTATATTGCTGAAAAGTGTTGAAACTTGCTTAAACAGATCAAAATAGTAACCCTTTTCCCCAAACCAAAAGACCACCCACTACCAACTTCAATATTGTCTCATAAAACTCTGCAAAGTAACTTGACACTCTGCCCCGATGTATTTTAAAAACACTAAAGCTAGTATAATTGGATGATTAAAGAACAAAGATAAGACTGAGTCATTTGACAGCTGCTGAGAAATTAGAAGAATGGTCACTGAAGCAGTTAGAGGAAATTACTGAAAATGGCAGACATTTCTCAGAAAAAGGCACAGGAAGCACGATGTTGTGAGACTGGTCACAAAGAAGCCAGTAACAGTCAGATGAGAGCTGTATGTGGCCCAGTGCTTACTTCTACCTTACCCATTTGGTGCCTTGATTTCTAAAGGAGTACTGGAGCATATCATAACTGTATAAAAATATGAAAACCAAATATTCATTGCACAAATCTAGTCCAGAATGTTTATATACATAAGAAGCAGAGACCCATAATGCACAAGGGCATCAGAAACTTTAAGCAATTGAGTGACTTCTGCTTTGAAAAGTATGGAATTTCTGCATTTCAGGTAAAGCCACAGATGCAAGGATATCAGACTCAAAAATGTAAAATACCATAGCTTCACTGATTTTACATGTAAATCGCATCCCTCCTGTTGCTTACTCACTGATCTGTAACGTGCATACAAGGAACATTGCACAGTTCCCCTAGGTGACACAAATGACCTTACAAAGCTGGAATTTGCAGATTCCACTTTACAATAGGGGATTTTTCTGATAAATTTTTGGTTGCTGTGATAAGAAGATTGGAACCTACATTTGGTTCTGTAACTCTTAAAGCAGGTATCACATGGCAATCTCCTCCAGCAGAGAGGGCAGAAGCAGGAAGAGCCTGTACCAATGTTGGGAAGATCTCTTTTTATCTGTGGGCACATTGAGAGTTGGATCAGGCCCTGCCACCCAAAGCCATTGCTGGTGCCAAACTGTAAGGTTTCTTCCACGAAAGCTCCATAACACAACAGATACAATGCTCATTTAAAAAAAAAAAAAAAAAATCAAAAAAAGAAAAACTACTATTACTAAACATACAAGCAAAAATACTAATTTAAATATTTCCACATGGAAATATGAAGAAAAAGACACTCATA
Source organism: Buteo buteo (assembly GCF_964188355.1). Lineage (NCBI taxonomy): Eukaryota > Metazoa > Chordata > Aves > Accipitriformes > Accipitridae > Buteo > Buteo buteo. Next base: position 54,927,565 of record NC_134173.1, on the reverse strand, counting down.
ACTTCTAAGCGATCAGAAGAGAAATGAGAGATATTTCATGGTCTCCTAAAAACCCTAGTCTTGACAAAAAGTAAAACTTGCTGTCATTTTCTAGGCAGTAAATGTTTTACTGCTGGGAAAAGATTTTGATGTTTGTAATTTCTATTGAAGAGCACTACGAAGTAGTTAAAAATATTGCCACATCTGAAAAACAGACCAACGGGAAGTCTAAGACACTTGTTCATCTGTATTTCTGTGACTTTTCTCACTTGGTATTATTTGCAACCATACTTTCATGTCTGGCAACAGTGCCAACTCTACTAAGGATCATATATTACTTTTATCATGTTGATTACATATGTTCACCAGTTTTGCTGCCTATATATGATTAGTGTGGTTTGCACATACTTAGTGACACAATCCAGAGCATGACATTTTCACAGAAAATGTGTTTACTGGGAAAGAGCTCCTTAGAAGTTTGCGTTCCTTTCAGCTTTGATCTACATGACATCAAGAATCCTACAGTTTGAATATATGTTTACCATTTATATTATTAAGATCTATCTCCTTCACACTGTATGGCTACTGAGCACTTTGGTAGTCACAAAAAATTCCCTTTTCTCTTAGGTGAACTTAGTAGTAGCTGAATAAAAGAAAGCCTCTTAAAATGTTCTCATCTGTGAGCTTAAACTTCATAATGACTTGACATTTAAATTCTGTTATTCATCAGCACTTCACAGAAGAACTTGATTTGTCTAAATGGATTTGAAAGCCCACAAGTGAAGAAAATCAGAAAAACCTGGTTTTGAATATCAAAAGATTGTATGTGAAAAGTATTTTTACAGGCTGCACGTACCCGTTTTATTGATCAATTAACTTCTCCCAAAATGAATTTTTCTGAGACCATATATGAAAACCCAAACCCTCCCCCCACACTTACTGATAAATGTCTTTTCTGAGCACAGCTCTACTAAGAGGGTTGTCAGCCTGAGGAGCCATAGAGACAGATCCAATCTTGAGAACCAAAGTGTCTTCTTTAATTGCTGGATTAGCTGTAGTTAGGAGACAAGAAAATATATGTTTGATTAAAAGTCAAGTGCGCATAGGAGAAACACTGAAAAAACTGTTTCTTGAAAAAAATCTAAATAAGAAAGTCTGCTAAGGATTCAGTTCTGCTCAGGAGCAACAACTAATGCAAAAAAAAGCCATAAAATCAATAGCACTGTTGTGATACATAAAAGTCAAACTATTGTCATTTAATTTTCCCACAGTTTTATCACACAACTAAATCCTGGTCTTTGACTTCTCATTTGCCCTGATTTTATTTCTTTTTTTTTTTTTTTTGTCCAAAATGATGTTGATCCCACAGACTTCTTTGTGATCTGTCTGATTCTCCAATAATTATCTGCTGAAATATCAGCACGTAAAGCACTCTGAATCATGCACCCATTTTAATATGGGCCTAGTCCTTTAGATGTAAAACATTGCAGGATATTACAATGTAACCAATCTAGTAGCATTTGGTGTGGTTTGCAACACACATGAAAAGTTCAAACACAAGGACTGAAACAACAGAATCTGAAATCTGACACATATACAGAGAACAAGATGTAGTACTACACAGTAAATTCCAAATCAATAACAAAATTACTCCAAGAAGAAAAATCCCTGCTTTCCACTTCACCTCCATCATATTCAAATTTCAGCCACATGTACAAATTGCTAGTTTTAAAAGCAGTGGTCCAAAGTTCTGCCCAGAAAAAAAAAAAATAGCACCACATTTCTTGTAGTAAACAAACTCTGAGTCTACTGCATCTCCTTCTCAGCAGACACAGACATACACAAAGCATTTGGATATGGTTCTGCTCAGAAGACTTCATTGTAAGTAGGAAGCTCCTGAGAACACGTGATGCAAGCTCAAAGAGTTCATCATCTGAAGTGAAATGGTTCACTTCAACACCAGCGTGATAACATAACCAGGATGGAACAATATCACACTTGCTCCCACGTCCAAGGAAATTCTGCAAGACTCTTATATAAAAGTTCTGAAAACAAAATTACAGTAGCAGAATAGAGTTTAAATATTTTACTGAAGAGTGAAATGCTTGGTGTGGAAAGAACCAGTGAAATCTACGAGTTTAAAAAATGGCTTCTCCAGACCCATTAATGTCTTGATGAATAAGACAACATGCTTTGCAGTTACATATATACTTATCTATATTTTTAAACAGATGTAAGAAATCACAGAATTCACAGAAATTCTAATATGATATTTTGAAACAATTGTAGGGAATATCACAGTAAGCATGCAGCAGAGCAGTAACACAAGTTCTGACACACAACTAAATCAGAATACTAGGGGTTTACTTAAAAGAACCTCATCTACTTAAAAAGCAAAGTCAAATCCTTTAGTCCCCAGAGCACAGCAAAACCATATACAGATGGTTTAGTTGCCAGAACTAAGTTAGAAAAGTTAAGCTGACAACAAAATCCTGTTTGTGACTAAATCAGAAACCGTATTTTCAACTTTTAGATCAAAAATGAGTATTAGAATTCCTGCCACTATACACTTAATGTGTTGGATTTTTTTTTTTCTGATACTCAAATAAGAAAAAGAAGTGAAGGTATTAAATATACTTCAGACTGCAATTGCAACTTAATTAGGTGGCAAATGCCTTATTCTGAGCAGTGGTTCTTCGTAAAATGTATCTTAGGCTAAGAATTTTAATTTGTCTCTGACACTTAGCAAAGCAAAATAAATACAGTACAGCTCATCATGGTCTCTATTATGTAAGCATTTGGGGATTTTTTTTTCAAGGCTGGGCATGGTTCCTTTGTCTACATCTTCCTGTAGGTCAAGAAATTAAGGCAATCTTAGAAAGAATTACAGGCATTAATATTTTCAGCTGGTTTCTAAAGGGTGATACTCTGAGTCATGATTTAGGATGACAAATTCGTATCTCCTTCATTAACCCATGAATTCTCCCATTAGCTTGTCAAAATATGGGAATAATGTAGTAAACATAATCACAGTCATTATAAATATTTAAAAACTTGAGAGGAAGAAAAAGTCTACACTACACAATATAAGTACAATCTAGGAAAAACTTACAGACCTAAGTGTACTAATGTTGTTCACAATCTCACTTGGTTTTACCCACTCATCTCAGTCATCTTTTTGCTGAGCTAAACACATTATACTCTTTTAATCCTTCCTTGCAAGACTTCTTCTCCAGCACTTGATTAGCATTTGTGGTGCTTTTCAGCACCCTCTCATTTTATCAATGCCCATTTTTGTAATATAAAGCAAATTGGACATGATATTCCATCACCTGTCATATGCAGAAGTACAGTTACTGCCCTTATTTCTTTTCACTAAGTCCACTGTGACCCTTAAGCTGTTTTCATCCACTGTTTCCCAGGATAGTCTCTCCAGTCCAGAAGATATAGTTTGCATAACTTTTTTCCTTGATATATAACTTTAGCTTTAGAAGATGTGGTATATTTTCTACAAGCAGTGATGTAAGCACAGCGATCCAGATGCATGGCCTACAGAGTCCTTAACATCATTTTCCTCAGGAAATTCTTTGCAACGTATGTTGATGCTAGCAGCAATAGTTTTATATTTACTTTCAGATTATTAAATACCAATTTCACTTATTATTCCCAACTGACAAATTTTTATTTTTTTTTTAGACTTCTAGTTAGCCATTTTTAATTCATTTAACATTTCCACAGATATTGTATGGGGTTGTATATAATTTAAACACCACGAAACACAATGTCAAACTCCTCACAAAAGTCTAAGCATATCAAATCTTTGCAAACATTTTATCAACTACGACTTGTAACTGTAATGAGGAATGGAAATCAGATGTGTTTAACAAGACTAATTTTCCATAAAAGTCTATTTATTATCGTGTAACAAATATGTAATTCTTTATGAACTGAATCCTGTAATAGATTTTTTTTCCCTTTATGTTCTCTGAGGGAGAGCAATAAAACTACCTACCTCAACTTTATTTGAACATCACACTTTTCATTTTACTAGATATACCTTCAGCTGTCCAAAACCTGCTCTTCCAAGATGTGTTAAAAATTAGCCTCAGAAGACAAAGATCCCTAAGCACAAGTTCCTCAATCTAACTGATTTGAATCAGTTTAATGTTTAATAGTAAGCAAGGAGGATGTTACAGACCATATGTTATGACAGACTTCAAAGTAGGGAATCATGCTCAAGTGACAAGAATATATCACTTCTACAAATGCAGGACATACGTTTATTCAGTATGCTGCTTTTTCTTTTTCACTATCAACAAATTTATCATGTTCTTTCTAGTGATTCCTGATATTTTGCTCCTAGTACATATTAAAAAAAGTTCCTATTGTCCTCAAACCAGCCAGATGTGGATTTTCCCTGTCTTTACCACTTCTTATCAGTTTTTTGGAATTTAGAATTTTTATTTATAGTGTTCTGCTATGCAGTATTTCTTGTTTCTATTCGTTATATATTCCTTTTATACATTTAGTTGTTCTTATTTCATCACTAGGTAAGTGTGGGTTGCTGGCCAGAGCTTGAAACACCACCTGGTGTATTAACAAATCAAACTCTGAGGGAAAGCAGCATTGCTTATCGTCTAGGTTAGAATGTTGCAAAAACATGAAACTAAAATGTTGTAAAATTGTGTGGGTGTATTCATGCATGTGCGTATATAAATTCCTCAAGAGAAAAATAATGATTTTGATTATTTCATAGTGTTTGTGGACCACAGTTCACGGTGCAAGTTTGATTTTGGACAGCACGAATAAAGAACAGATTTTGCTTTTTTTTTTTTTTTTTTCTTTTTAACTCTATACATAAAGTCACAATTACATGTGGTTTTGGGGGGAGGGTAGTTTTGGTAGCTATCACTAGGTACAAGATATGAACAGCAGACAATTGCCTAGAAGAGAAACTCAGGTCATTGTTTTTCTATTTTTACTGCAGTGATCACAACTTGAAACACGCAAATCTTACTGGATTAAAAATATCTCTTAATAAATGATGAGTGAGGTCTTATGGGGGCATATCTCCACAATATATAACACTTTTCTGATCCAGCACACCAGTAACATGGGTCATATTCAACTCCTACTCCTTGTTATTGTTTCTAATTTCTGTTGTTCTTGAAGAAAATAAGCAGTAGAAAAGAGAAGCAATTTATTTCACATCCAGAAACAGATGAGAGTTTGGGAAAATCTGGGGTGAAAGAAGAAATGAAAGGAGATTGGTACTGGTTTTCATAGTGATGATATTTCAGAGTTTTCCAGGGGAAGAGGTTAGCCGAATTTCTAGTAAAGCTAATCTTTAGCATTATTCTTTAAAAGCATACATAGTTTTTCTTCCTACATCCATGGCTAACCATGGCAATTCTGTTCTTTGCATGCATTTTCAAGCAAGGGAGAGCAACAAGACAAAGTTTTTTATTATTTCTTTTTAATGAAGTATACAGCCACAGAGCTACAAAAACACACTTTTAAAAGAAGATTTCCTTGACAGCATGCCCTAGAACTCCCTTCCAATCAGAATCATAATTCTTTCTTGCCAACACAGCCAGGCTAATTTTATCTTCCTGTGTTTTCAGCATTCCCAGTTGGAAAATCGTAGAGGATGTTGGCAAAAAAATTATCTATGTAAATTCTCACTGTCTGTACTTGCAATTAGGCTATGAGAAAAATCTAAAGACTATACTCTAAGGATTATATTGTGTGCTATTGTATATAATGGTAAGCCCCCCCGCCCCGCACATACCTACAGGACTTATTTAAACATATTGTGATACCAGTAAAACATCCCCCCCCCCCTTTTTTTTTTTATTTAAGTCTGTAGAAGGCTTGCTGTTAATGGAAGTGATCCCATTCCTGCTAGTTGTTACAAGGTGTAATTTTAACATCAGCATCTCTTTATTTACATATATAAAGATTGTAATAGGGTTGTAAATATATTTAACATATGAAGGGAAAACAATTTCTTACAGAAAAAAAGTATTATCCATAGATCAAATGGCTATTTACTGTTGTTTGAAAGAACAGTTTATGCTATCCACACCTCTGTAAGCACCTGAAAGCCTCTTACATAAGGGAGTCTGAATAGCTTCAACTAAAACTTCCTAAATAAATAATAAACTATATCATCTGTTGGGCATCAATCACAAGATACATTTTAATAACTTTCTCCAAACTGAACTAGACTATCTACCTGCTTCACTGCTGCATGGTTTTCTAGGTGCCAGCTTCCACAAGAGCTAAGGAGCCATGCTTACGTTCCATCGCTGCAACAGGCGCCTATGGAAGACTGAACTAGTATCAGCGTAATGAGAGCTGACACAAGTATCACCACTGCAGAATTGGGTTAAGTTCTCTTTCTGCAATCCTTGACTTTTTTTTTTTTTTTTTAATAATCACATTTAAAATGCAAACTCTATAGGTACTGAGAAAGCAAAGATCAAATAAATACCTAAAAAACTTTTCAGCAAATCTGTGGAGAAGTAGCATGAATGTTAGATGTTTCCTAACTCTGACCCTTAAAACTGAAGGCCCTAGCAACAGTCAGCAATTTATCTGTCTACACTACTGAACAGCAAAAAATCTCTAACATAAAATACTGTACCTTCTGCAGTACGACGATCTTCCTCATTTTTGGGAAAGAAGAGTCTTATTACACCAGTGTTGATATAAATCAGAGGCAAGTTGCGGGAAGTTAGAGCATGAGTCCTCATAGGCTGGCCTGGTGATTTCCTTTTCTCCTTTTGACTCCTCGGCAACCTGGCTTGAAAAATGCTTGCAATTGCATTAAGCAATGGAAAACAGAGGACCACATCAAAGGCCTGGGCAGAGAGAAGGATCTCATGAAGAAAGCGAGGAGAACCATCACTGTGACCTTCTGATAGCTTATGGAATGTTCTTCGTTCATTTCTTGATATCAGTTTGTGCCGGACATTTTTTGTCACAGCTTTGGTATAAGTGAGAGAAAGAAATCCATGTTGTTGGTGTGAGCCATCTAGAAGTTTTGCAGTTGTCTGTTTCAAGGGAAAAAAAAATAAACAAACTGCTGCAAAAATGTACACATATAACATCCATCAATTGCCACATTTGCTGTTAGTTAAGATGTTTAGGGTTCTACATTTTCTAATAGCTTTCCACTGTCTCTGAAGAGTAGAAAAATTTCTTTCGTAGTTCACAATTTGTCCACAGTGTATCCACACTTCACTGTATTGTGTCAGCTAAAACTATGAATTGCTGAACACTTTTTTCTGATTATTTATGTTGTACGAAAATCAAATCCAATCAGCCAAAAAACCCCCATATATTCAAGAGTCTGAATTTACCACATATTTTTTGATATTTTTTTTACACAATTATATATTTTGATTTCTCCTTCACTTTAGACATTTTAGAAGTAGATCTTACTCCCTTGCATTGTTCCTTCTGTATGTGCAAATACCATAGGTGCTAAAATAATGCTTAGGTGCTGAGATAGCTTCACTCCATCTAAACATGGGTGTATAAAGCACCCATAGTCAACTAAATACGCTAAGAATTGAGCTGGTTTTGCCATCATCACCTCTGAGTATTTAAAGAGAATAGCTGTACCACATGCTAAAGCACATCACTTAAATAAAGATATATTGCACAGTACTCTAGAAATAGCAGATTCCTTCACTTAGGACAGATTTCCTAGATAAAGATGACAATTAGATGTTTAGCTCCCAGAAGATGTATAGTACAGTTTTCATATTTTCTTTGAAAGTCTTTCAATCATAGATTGTTAGTGAGTGAAAAATGTAAAAATAGTAACTAGGAAAACCATTATTTTAACAAGGTAATAAATATTTTGATAGAATTCTATAAGAATGTTTAAATATTAGCTTTAATCACATGAGCACAAATGAAAGCAACTACATTTTGCAAGTAGTTGCTTCTTTCAGCACCTTCAATTTGATTAAAAACAATTTAATGTAATTAAACCTTGTTAACAGAAGAACAACATCTCTTTCTTAAATAAACAGGATACATAGCTTAAATGCTTAAAAACTGGAAGATTTTATGATTAAGTGAATTAAAAAAAATTAGTAAGTTAATTTCCTATAAGAACTGAAACAAGCAGAATAAGAGAAAGTATTACAAATAAATATTCATGATGAAAATAAATCAGACCACACATAACTTCCACTAACATAAAAAGATTCTATACAGCCATTATGTTTGTGAAGATAAAGAGCCCAATGTCATAACATATAATGTCTTTCAAGGATAAACAAGCAGGAAAAAAGGGGTTAAATATCTCACACTGAGATATTCTGAATCAGTAAGCATTCAAAAGAAAGACTCAAATATGAAATTGTTGATTGTTGCATTATCATAATTATAGGAAATAATTTTAAAAGGTTGCATAAAGGTATACTGCAGTAATACAAAGTACTTAAATCCCTTAAATTACTAAGTAGATATCATAATTACATGAACAAAATGCAGCATTCAGTACTGTCTTTCACATATTTGGTCTCCAAACATTATTGTATGTGCTCACTTTTAATGTAAATGAAACCCGTTGACTTCTGTAGACTGCTGTTATGTACCAGGTTGTGAGCCATTAACCCTCATTCCATATTTACTAAAAAAATAACTGACAACTGTTACTAAAGTATAAGAGGGAAATAACACAACTAATATAGTCAATATAAGCAATAAATATATTCAGTAAAAAAAAAAATTAGATTACAAGAAACTAAAGCCATTTGATTTTTTTTTTTTTTTAACTCCAACTGGCATATATTAGTGGAAGCTTTGCAGTAAAAAAATTTAAAAAGATTCTTACAGAGGGAAAGAAGCCAGAGAAATTACTGAAAGGGTCCTGCTTGCTGATGGGTCGAACCAACAAGGTACGTCTGTTCAGCTTGTCAGTACAGGAAAGGAAGACACCTCCATATTGCCCCAGAGACCAAGAATCTTCCCCAAGGCTTCAGGTAATGAACGAAGCATGGAAGAAAGGAAGACAAAAAGCAAAAAAAAAAAAAAATGCTATAAGTGAAAAAAATTACATTAAACTTGCACGGTTCTATGTAACTGCAAGATGAAGCCTATGCCATACCTTTTCCTAAAAAGCTGAAGTTCAATCAGATCAAGTAAAGAACTGGTTTAAAAAAAACCAACCAACCAAAAAAACCAAAAACCAAAAAGAAACTTCATAAAACTTTAGGTGAAAGGACAACCTATAGCAAGAGGTCAAGACACATGAGAATAAAAATATAGTAAAATCCTGCATACAGAAAATGGACTTACCCCTGGATTTTCAGCAGATAGCTTTATTAGAATGAGGAGTATAATGATTACAAGAACCAAGAAATTGTGAACGAAAAGCTGTGCTCATATATATTACAAAATCATAGTATTACTTAGAAAAAATGAGCTATTAAGTATTAAAATGTGCTTTGTACTACAGTTCTTGTAATCATTCTTTTTAACATACGTAAGAGTAAAGAAAAATATGTTGCTTAAGAAGAATTATTCAGGTAAGCACCTTAGTTTACTAAAGAAATCTCACCAAAAGCTTTTCTTTGCATTGCAGAAATATTCCTTCAAAATGTGCTGACTGCCAGACTGCTCCTGGCCTGGAAGACAGAATGTTCACCTTATCTATTCTCTGCTTTTGGTTTTAGTCCACAGAGATTTAAAGATAGAGAAAGGTACTCTGAAGAGATTGATTACAAAATATAAATGAGAACAGTAACTACTTTGTCAAGTGGAATAACTCAATATAACTTTAGCAAAAAGAACACCCTGAAGTTGAAAACATTTCTAATGGAGCATTAGGCTTCCATAGAATCTGTGGACAAAGAAGCTTATTAAGAGCACCTAGATACTGGGATTCTAAAGCATTTTAAAGCATCACGACTTGATTTTAAAATATTTTAAAAAATAAAGTACAAATTTTGATTATCAAATATTACAATATGTACAAACAACAACTGCATTTGTAACATAGGCGAAAGAACAGGAATTCAATTTTTTTTATTTTTTTAGATAGCTGATCAGAAATGGTGGTAACTGCTAAGTTGATACTAAATCTCCTTCCTATTGTATATAGGGAACAATAAGTGTTCACTAAAACCTTGCAGATTGGCTCCTAAGTCAAAATTATGAGTGGTCCTAAATATTTTAGTCTTTTTCAACACCAAAAAACATCCTGAAGCTTTTACCTAATTTTTTTTTTCCCCTCTCAGGGAGTAACACAATAACTATTATATTTTCTCTTAATTTCTGTCTCCCATAACGGAATCTGTTGATCTGTAATGGCAAACGTTAACACAGTTGATCAAAGTCTACATAGGCTCTCTCTTATTTTGTCAAGACTAGTGTGTTCATGGTCAATATGAGCTAGAAGGCGGCACGTGCAATCTCTCTACAGAACCATGCATCTGGGTGCCAAATGATCGCAGTAACATTGGTGCAGCAAACTATTCAACTAACAAGACTTGCTAAAGTTGCAAGACATATAGTAGGCCTAACTACCTACCCTAAATGTACATAATATTGATGATATACTGGTTGACGTTAATTACTGAAAATTTACTCAGGTGTGTCTGCGTAACATTATGCTGTGTCACACAGATAATCAGCTTAGTTCCTTGCATTACAGTGTTGCTAAGCCACAGCAGAAGAAACACTTCAATTTTTTAGAAACTGCTTTTTAGTATCTAAGAGTATGGTATCATAAATCATTAAATATTGGCACTTGTTAACACATCATGAAGCAATATTTAAGGAATTTCTCATTCAAAAGTTCAGCTAAAATATTAAAAAGTTCAGCAAAAATCAAATGATTTTTGTTTAATGGACCGAGAGCAGTAAGTGTGAAAAAACATTCTCCTGATCTGTAATTATTACCATGTATTTCTTTGGAATCAGATATAATTCTGAGAATATGTAATTCTGTTTTTTATTACTTAAAAGGTTAAAAGCATTTCACTGAAATTGAACAATTAACTTAAGTTCAAGTTAAGAATTAAGAAAAAAAAAATGCCTGCTGCCTTCTTTCAGCCTGAAATTAAAGCAGAATTACTCCCAAGAATTACCTGTTTCTGTAATGGTCAATATTGAAGCTTTCTATTTTACATTTGATTTTGGTATAGACATCCTGCATATCCACTGAGGCACTGAGATCTTCTAATTCACTGACAACACAAACTTCTGCAATAGTCAAAGAAAATCAAAATAATTATGTTATTAATCTGAAACTTGCAAGTTTTTAAGCAAGAAATATCTCTGAAACACTACATTTTGTAAATAGGATGATGCTATTTCTACTCAGAGTTTTTTCATAAAGCACTTTTTGATTCAAATGTCACACCGATAGAAACCAGAAAAAAATTCTAGAATCCAAACTTTTTTATACAAAGAGAGACTTATATACGGGGCTTTTAGTTCACGTGTTCATAGTATAATTCCTGAAAAAAATGTAAAAAAGTATTTGCCAAGATATTTACCCTAACAATACTTGAGATTTCTTTCTCTCATGTAATTAGTTTTTTAAAATCAAAGGTTCAAGTATATCTCCTTGAAAATTAGTTTTAATCACTAGTCTCCTTACTTTTTCACATTTCTATGAGTAACAATGTTAATTGCTAAGCAGCAGCGTTTCCTCATAAAAAAATAAATATTTGAAGTCTTGCAGTACATTTATAGAATCCTAGTTCCTTTCAAACAATTACTGTCAGGATGACAATCCAACTTTATTCTCAAAGATAAAAAGAGAAGCTGTGTACCACACGTATTTCTCTTTTCAACACAGACATTGAAACTTCTGTGTTGAACTCCATATTAAACTTTCTATGACTTTTATAATTATACTATGATGATTATGTTAAATTTCAATTTGAAATTACCAATACAAAACTACATGTCTATACATGGACATAGACAAAACATACTACTAAATCATATCAAAATGAAACATAATTGTTTCTAAGGCAATAAATGCAGCACTCTATTAAAATACCAACTTATTTCCAATTTAATATAATTATCTTGCCACATGGAGGGGGAAGTTTATGCCAAAGAACAACACTAAATTCTGATTACATGCACTAACCTAACTAGAGCTTGTCACCCTAGTTTAAAATATAGATCCAACCCATTATTTCTACATTACAGTGTTCAGTAGTGTCAATAAATGCTCTAAATTGCTAATACTGTACTGTAAAATAACGTATGGAATTTAAAATAGTATAGTAGGGGGAAAAATGCGGAATACCTGTGCCATTATTTCTAGGATCAGGAGCAAACAATTTTATAGTAATTTTTGGCAACATCCACTGCATCCATAGGCTGACACGTCCACTTGAGACTCCGATATTACTTGTTGTTTGTTCCAATGTAATGGAGTCTGAGAATGGAGAATCATCACCACCCTGAAGAGAATCACCCTATGAAACAGATGTAATAGCTGAGGAAAAAAAAATATTGCTTTTCACCACTTCTCTTTTTTCTTCTGTCTAGACTGATGTAGATGCCCAAACTATAAACATATAAATACAGACTCACTGACAGTATATTTGAATTGAGCCATTTTTTAAAATCAGGAAAAAAAGAAAACAAAATATATTCCCTTTTTCTTAGATAGAGATAATAGACTTTGGCAAAGATTATAGGGTAAAACTGTAAGGTTCCACAACTTTGTTCCACTTTGCATAGTGAGCTTTCCTCATTAACCACACTAATGAAATACTATCATCAATGAAAAAACACAGGCTGATAGGAATATTCTGAGATGTAATGGGAGAGTGAATAAGCAGACTTGTGCATATCTGAAAGGCAAAGGAAGAAAGAGTTGTTGGAGGTGCCAAATGAATAGACAGCCAGTATGGCCCTAACACTTCTATACTACATATATGCTGGATTTGGCCTTGGTATTTTTTCCCTTCTGTGTACTTCCCTGTAACTGCTTGGAAAAATGATTTCCTAAAATAATGGCTCTTCGTAAGAATTGGAAACATTTTAGTTGCCACTTCTAAAATATTTCTGTTATTTAAAAAAGGTGATTGTCACTTGTGATATTCTTAAATATACGATCTGTTGACAAATGAGCTTGTAGAAGCTTCTGTGCCATCAATAATCTCTATTCATTCCCAAAACATTAAGAGCTCAACAAAGAAGACACAAAGGTTAATGTTTTTAAGAAAAGAACATGACAAATGAAAGCTTTACTGAAAATCCTGTTACGAGGGCTTATCAGAGCCCTGCAGGCACGTTCTGATAATTCTTGATGGCACAACTAAAATATTTACCAGCCATAGGACTTCATCCTGCTCCTTTGCTGGAACTTACTGCCTCCAAATAGAAAAGGAAAGATGCAAACATGTAATTGCTCATCAGCACGTAGTGTTTACAGCCTATTAAACTGAATGCAATGGACACATAAGTCACTGATGTCAACCAGAAGCCACTAAAAATCCACCAGCATCTTCATTTGCAGCACCACTAAGTATTGCAAGTTTTCTTCAAGCACAAAAGGAAAGGAACAGCGTATTGTCACTTTGATCCAAGTTGTTTCTAAGATTTACAGACCAATAAACATCCAAAGTCTTAACTTGAAGTTTTTAGGGATTAGCAATTGTAAATTATGAGGAACAACATGTTTGGGAATTTTGAGATTTATCTAATGACTAACCAAGATGATTTATATGGAAGACACGCTGGAATCGGACCTGCAGAGAAAGCTTTGCAGTTTGAATCTATTTTAACCTGCAGGCAAGAAATGACAATGAACTCTCTTCAGCTTCAGATGTCCCAGAAACACTTACTTTCAGTAGCAAAATTTAAAATCTGACAGTACTTGACTCATTCTTCAGTCCAAGACTGGAGAATGTGAGTATGGAAATTCTGTTAGCAATCTATTTTCTGGATGGGTAGAACTTATCCCAAACCAAATGACACACCTCATATGGAAGCATTTACGTTGATAAATCACATTTTCAATCAACTCAGGCCTACATTTTAATTATAGGATTTCTATCATGTATACACGTTCTCTTCTCACCAACCTAACTGCAAGAGGAGACAAGACAGGTCAAAAACTTATGAAAGTTTTGCACACAATCCACTATGACTTTGGGCTATCTGATATACACCAAATGGAGCAGGTGACATTGCACTTCTAGAATTTATTGCATAATGAAGAATATGATTACCTTTACCACTTTCTCTTTCAGAGAAACACAGCTTCTGCTTCACACTTTCAGCTCTATGTCACTCAAATTAACATTTATTGATTTTTTTTTTTTTTGTCCCAGCAAAACTCTTAGAGGACACAGAGAGAAACAGCAAAGGTACTTCATCTGTGATGCAGTAACCTTTACCCTTGAAAAACTCAGTGATACCTACTATAATCGGTAAGTAACAATCTACATTGTCAATAGGTGACATAGAGAATTTACCACTCCAGATATCCATTCATGTGAGGAAGGGTGAGCTTGTGCAACTAACTAACGTATGTTACTGGCAAATAATACCTAAACACAAGACTACAGTAACTGGACCAGTTCAACAGATGTAATATGAAGTATTGAAATGAAAATTAAGATTCCATTCACCTTCAGTTATCTATCGTGATGGTGGCTTTGCATTAATCAAAATGCATGAAAGAAAACAGGTATATTTCTATTTCTTTTTATATTATATAAGGCATTATTGCTTATAGCTCTGATCAGACTACCTGTAGAGCTATAGGTGACCATCTTTTGAAAAACTGTTAGACTCCAGAGGTGTAAAAAGTTAGCTGCTATTAATATGAGGTTTCTTAGTGCAGTATAAATTTCAATCTCCTCATCTCACTTTTGAAAACAAATGAAAGGAAAAAAAATCAGGCCATAGCTCAACTAAGACAAACATTCAGGCTAAGTATTGATGCAGGGAGATGGTATATAGCACTGTAATGCTCACTCCACAGTGAAATTACACTATTCAGAAAGATAAGAAAAGAAATACCTTCCCCTCATCAATTAAGTTTTAAGAAAAATCAGTGGTATTTCCATAACATTATATATAAGTATAAACTTATATAATTTTTAAAAATATCATCATTGCTAGATTTAGTTTAGTTTAACAAGCTGCAACATGTTTTATGCACTGAGAAATTAGATTTTCCTTTATGAAGTATCATTGAAATGATGGTGGGCTTTTGCTTTTCAGATACCATTTGTGAAGAGGAAGACATAAAGAAATGAGTCCAATTCTAACTTTACCATGGTTGAAGACTATTAATCCATCTAATGGTGTCTTTTCATTATGAATGTAACTAACTAGTACAGAATTCCAGTATGTGCAACACTGTCTATGTACAAATCTGTGTTGATTGTATTAAAGAGATCTGTTAAAAAAAAAAAAAAAAAAGGTGTCATGAAAAAAATATATCCTGGCAGTTACTTGAATTAAAGCTGCTGTTTCTAAAAATTAAGTAGTGAAACTTTGTAAACCTCTAGGATTAGAGATTAATGCTTTCATTACTAATCATCAGTGGCTGGTGAACAGCAAATAAGAAAAATGCCTTTTTTTTGCAAAAGAGTTCATGATGAAGAAAACATTCCCTATAAGAAGTGTTTCATTAGTGTACAGAAAGCAAGTGCTGTTATAATTGGGAAGATTTCCTTAAATATTAGTGATAATGTATCAAGGAACCATGGATATGGCATTAGGTAACAGGGTACAAGTCAGACTGAAAAAAAGATATTACTTGTTGGATTTGTGAATGCCATGCAGGAATGAGATCACAGACTATGAAAGACAAACAACGGAGAGTTTCAACCTGTAGGAAAAACAAGTAGCTTAGTTTCAAGAGACCTAACAAAAGGGTAAGAAAATAATGTAATACTGACAGTACTATGCTAGCACCTGAAATATGAAAAAGCAAATAGGGTAATAAAGTGGAATGCATATTATATTTTTGTTGTCCTATGATGGGTTTTGTCTGTGATGTCTTTATTCTACATAAATCTTCTAGATGTCTGCTATAAAATGCTTGATCACTTATTAATGGGGGGTGGGGGAGAGAATATAAATGAATGAATGAACAAACACAGAGCTGGAGGTACCAAAGACCTCACAGAAACAAATTGAAGAAAACTAACACCTACGCATTAGTCTGAATGAAGTTCTTGCTCTGTAAAAAAAGCTGCACTTAGAGGCCTATCAATTAAATACTCCATAAAGGCAGAAGAAGTGCAATTAGCCCAGAAACTAAGACAAGAGAAACATGTTTCTCTCTGTATGAGACAGACATGTACAGACTGGTCTGAAGTAGCTGGACAAGGACGAGAAGGGTATGTGCAAGATGAATCAGAAGGAAAGAACACTTGCTTGTGTATGTATATATTTATTTGCATGTATGGTGGAAGGAGCAGAAAGCTGTAATAACAGGACTTAAGGAAATGAATTTGGGAAAGAAGATTCTGAATGCAATTACAGAAGACAAGTTACAGAAACAAGGGATGAATGGATGAGTCCATTGGTGAAAGAGCTGGTAACAGAGCATAGAAGAGAACAAGCAGACAACCAGAGTTAAAGAAGAAAGACCTATATCTGGTTCCCTTCAAACAGACCTCCCAGAGGGAAACTTCCATATACCATTTTATCCACCAATCTTTATAACACCTTCTCTCTTTTAGAATCCTTTCCTCCTTGAAAGGCTCTTAACTGTCACCAAGTTGTCAGTGTGTTTAAATCAGTAACAACTAGCTTATAAATTAAATGGGAGAAAGGACTTACTCAAGGCTACTTTGTTTTTTCAAAAAAACTTCAGCCATACACTGTGCCTTTTCACCTTTCCTGTTTCCTTCCTTGTCCTTTCTCTCTTGAGCATTTCTTCTCCATTGTGTTCTCATTGAGCAAAATTCCTTACACAAAACAAGCTGAAATCCCTCTCCAAGCCATGGACTTAACATGACTGTCTTGCTTATATAATTTGTTTACTCTTCCTTCTTCCATTTTTCTCTTACATTGTCAGCAAATTCAGATTATTTAATGTAGCAGGATCTGTCTCCTGCTGTGTATTTAATAATATTTAATGATTACCACAGTAGGACATCTAATTGGAGAAACCTCAGATAGCTCATTTCACTAAGATGCATCCAACTCCAAAGCAAGTGTGGCACAGTGGACATATGGCACCCAACCAGATGGAAAAAAAAAAAAGGGTGGTAGAACATGCTAAATAACATGTTCAGGGCAGAGGTTAACTCCCTTCTACCAAACTGTGACTCATATTTCGTATTTGCTTCCCCAGGAAAATACTTTCTGCCTCCTGCCAGACCTTTTCATCCAAAGACTCCTATCTCTGAGTACTGTTTACTAACCATGCCTTTGCAAGACATTTCCTATTGTCTTCACAAAAAACTCTACTCTCTCCAGTGGCACTTAGTTGTCCTACAAGGCAGCACTGACAGCAACAGGAAAGTAGGTGTCTTTTCAGCACTGTAAGCAAAACTGTTTTGTTTCTTCAAAGATGCCAGTGCATGCTCCCCCAGTTTGGGGAAAGAATGAAAATTGGGAAATGGCCTTGCAGAGTGTCAGGCCTGGAAGTCCCCCAGCATCTGAAAGGATGTAGGCAGAGCAGCCACTTCTCCAATACTAACTGATGTTAGTCCTTACAGCTTCTCCTGAAATGGCAGGCTCCATTGGTAGGACAGTGGTATATGCCACAAGGCAACAACCACCCAGCCATTTTGCCATTCTCTGACTATCCCTGTCCACCCTCTTCAAACACTAGCCTGCCTCTCCTCCAACTATCTACTCTGCCTATTTGTAAAGCTATAAAAAGCAGAAGCAAAAACGTATCCTTCCAGAGCTGGAAGGAACACAACACTTTGAGATCCTGACTCCCTTCCTAATGAGTCTTTTTTTGCAAAGTCCTCATTCTGACACCAGAGAAGCCTCATCCTATTTCATAACTTGCAATTTCACACCATCAGCATGGCATCAGTTCTGAGCCTTTCAATTTCTGCCAATAAATTCCTTTCTTCTTATTGTTTCTTTCATATAACTCATCCAAACGGTTCTTTGACAGTCTGCCTTCCAATAACTTCCCACACCTTCATAATTTGCCTTTGAGTGATGTCCCTTAAAGATGACGCTTCTGTGTTGGAGTTTTGTTGTGTCTGAGATGATTTTTATCATCAAACCTCACATGCTCCAGAGACATTGGAGTCAACAGTAACTTGAAACAGGGGATCCCTTCAGCAGGGCAGCTCTGAAGGAAGGAACCAGCCAAGGACAATTTCCCTTAGCTGAGATCCTCAGGTAGGTTTCACAGGGTATCAAGAAATTGAAGCCAATTAAAGGTCAAGGAAAGAGAGAAACAATACTTATTTAAATCTGATAATACTGAATTACAGTTCAAGTCAAAGTTCATGCCAATGTTGATGTTCTCTGGATGGATTTTGCTCTCTACTCTTTTCATTCTATAAAAAGCACCCCCCCCCCTTTTTTTTTTAGAGCTGGAGCATTTTTTAAGTTCTTTTTATACTGCAGGCACACTTAATTTGCCAAACTGTAACTTACAAACTGTAATGGAGGGGGTGTGAATGACAGACAATCTCCTCCCTGCCCTCCATACACACCCTCATGCTCCCACCGGACATGTTCCAGAATGCTTTTTGTATGAAAATCAACTTTGTTCTAAAGTTTTGGCAGGTCTCTATATTTCTGACAGTTAAAAAAGAAAAAACAACAGCAAATTAAAGGGCTACAGTTAACAGCAAATACATACTGCCACCATGGCAAGTTCTACATTTTATAATTTGGTTGTTTTATTTTCATAATTTAGTGTGTTCAGATGTTTCATGCAGTTTAACAACTTTTTTTTTTTCCATGGAGAGCTGTTTTTGTTTAGTGGTTTGAGTATATAGATAACTTTGTTCTGTAGAAAACTAAGGCTATCATTTTCCCACATTTTTCTTTAAGCTTATTTTTCTGAAGATACTAAATTATGTACTATGCCTCTCAGATAATCAGCCAGTTGATAATTTTGGTACAAGTTTACTTTTAACAGTATTTGTTTGATTCTTTAAGAATTGCATTTATCTAGCATAACCCCATACATATATTGTTGTGGTTTAACCCCAGCTGGCAACTAAGCACCACACGGCCTCTCGCTCACTCCCTCCCACAGCAGGATGGGGCGAAGAGAATTGGAAGGGTAAAAGTGAGAAAACTCATGGTTTGAGATAAGAACTGTTTAATAACTGAAATAAAATATAAGAATAGTAATAGTACAGATTGTAATGAAAAGGAAAATAACAAAGAGAGAGAAATAAAAGTGATGCAAATGAAAACAATTGCTCACCACCAATCAAACAATGTCCAGCCAGTCCCTGAGCAGTGGCCGCATGGCCAACCTTCCCCCTAGTTTTATTGCTGAGCATGACGTCATATGGTCTGAAATATCCCTTTGGTCAGCTGGGGTCAGCTGTCCCAGCTATGTCCCCTCCCAAATTCTTGTGCACCCCCAGCTTACTCGCTGGTGGGGTGGGGTAAGAAGCAGAAAATACAACACTGTACAAGCACTGTTCAGCAATAACTAAAACATCCCTGAATTATCAACACTGTTTTCAGCACAAATCAAAAATGTAGCCCCATACTAGCTACTATGAAGAAAATTAACCCTACCCCAGCCAAACCCAGCACATATATAAAAAGCAAATTAACCCAGGAATGTGCAATATAATTTAAAAGCAGGAAACCCTGAATTTTAGGGAATATGGCTGTTACCAACTTCCAAGCCTATTATATCTATGAAGTTTACAAAACCCAAGAGTTACAGGTACAGACCCAGATGGATCGTTAGAATTGGCTTCCTCATTTTCTAAATACATAATGGAATAGGCCATATATCTGATATGTTATAACCAAAAAATATACAGGTGAGGAAAAGAGGACAAGGTGCTTGCAGTTTCTGTTACTATTGCTGGAGCTAAGCATTCACTGGCATCATTCCAATGTTGTTAGTGCTTATGCTTGTCTGATTTGCAGGTACTTCTCACACTTTAATTTCTGTAGTGTGCGAGGTGGCTTTATTAAATCCTATTCAAATTGTGTAGCGCACAACTGCATAGCTGTAGAACAAAACTTTATTTAGTCAATGCACAACTAAGGACTACACATGCATGTATTTCTGGAAGTGAACTTGAAAAAGAAAACCAGTCCTTGAATTTCTAGGAGTCAAACAGACAATGTCGGTGTAAAACAACATTTTCAGAAATAAAGGAACTGTGAACCTTTGGACACAGCCAGAGGCAGAATAAGTTGGGGGTCAGACACCTTGCACTGCAGTTCTGTACTCAAGTGACTGTGTTCCCATCCAGTATTCCGGGTCACTTGTGTGTACTACCACTTGGGCTAGCTAGCTTGACAGTATAGCTAAAACTGCATTAAGCTGAGGCTTTTGGAGATAACTTCTTCTGTTTGCAGCTATTCCAGCTGCAGAGCTTATCAACAGACATCCCCAGCTGCTCAACAACATGTCCCTGCCAGGGGTTACTGGGTTACTGGCTCCACCCATCTCCTACTTCAACAGTTCAATGTGAACATACTATCTAAATTTTTTCTGCCATTCAAACACACGTAAACGGTTGAATTGACCCATTCTCTTTCTCAGTGGCAGAAGCACTGCAGATGCTCCTTTGAAGGCAGACGTTGCTATATGGCTATCCTTTGGGAGGTGAAAAATGAAGAGATTGCATTTCTTAGCCTTCTGTTAATGGTACTGTAATCAGAACCATTGGGCAGAGTCACAGGGCCTGAAAATCTCATGGGTCTGCAGTAGCTTTTTTTTTTTTTTTAATGAGCTCAAATTCTTAGAAATTTTTTGCAGTAAAAACCTTAAGAAACTGAAGTGAGAAGAGAGACTGTGCTCTTGTTTCTCATGCAGTTTCAATTTTCATTTTGGATTTTCAGCACCCAACGTGGTATTGTTAAATATATTTATGCATTAATTTTCTGCCCTGTTTCCAGATCTACAGAAAAATCAAGCCAGAGACAGAAACCCTGAACTATTTTCCCACAACTTCTCATGCCAAGTCCTAAAATATACAATGTAATTCTTTCACCAATTGTTGCAAATTGACCAATATACTGAGTTTATTTTCTTAGCAGAATTTATCTTTGTTCATCAGGAAGATCCAAACATATGAGGCCTTCCTCCTTGGCCTGCCTAAAGCTCAGGGATGATCACAGTTTGGCCACACTACTGCTATGCCTTATCAAAATAACTTCTGCGTTCTTGCTTAATCACTGAGCTTCCCCAAGGACTAAACACTTCTACCACTGTTTGTACTTAAGTAAACAGTAACAAGTGGCCTGTTATAGTCTGTACTACCTTTGCTTTTGCTGTTCCAAAGGAGGGATGGTAAAAATGATTAACTGTTTCCACCCCTCCAGTACTTAAGACTCTCACTTATGCTTCCCTGTCTTAGCACTACCCAGACTAACATTCAGTAAGCTAGGTAGCTTTATCCACACAGGACTGTGGTGCTCACTACCAGTTTGTCAGCTTGAAAAGAATTACATGCAGCTTAAAATATAAATCATCCATAGATCACATAAACAAATTACTTCTTTTGCTTTTTAATATAAACAGTTGTGAGAGTTTGCTTTCTTCCAATTCATTTATAGTGAGCCCATTGCAGCTGAAAGCAGCTTTAAAAATAATCATTTGTCTACCACAGAACAAAATAACACATTAACTGTAAAATCTCTAAACTTAAAAAAATGTACCTGTCGCTGCAAAGTATTTTTGGTCAACAGACTTTAAAACTTCAACATTTAAAAATATAGGAACATATAAACAAAATAGACTCTGATAAATCACAAACTTCTGGAAAATATCTCTAAGTCAAACCTGTAAAAATACGTATTATTGTTTAATTCCTCTCTATACTTCATAGCTGCTTATTAGCAACAATGACTATAAAATATATAGCTGCACAGTGAAATTGTGGCTGATGCACTCGACTTTTATACATTACCTCCACCATTTCTTTCATTAAAAACATTACTGTTACAATAGTCTGAAAACAAGTTTTAATATACAAATATAGGATAATATTTTTCAAATCAAACAACATGGACCTAGGTTTGCTCCCACTGACTTCTTTGCAACTAACATTAGGCCAGTATTAAGTAACTTCAAATTTCTAAAGACCAATATATGCATCTGTAAGTAATAGCATTTTAGAGAATGTAAAGATGTTAAGTACATAGTATTTAAAGAGATTAAACCAAAAGTATTCTTCTAGTTCTCTGAGTACTTGCAAGCTGTTTTCAGACCTGCCAGTACCAAGACAGCAATCAAGTAAGGCATTGTTGGTGTTAAGACTCCTGGCCAGTGAGTGCCTGCACTATACCTGCCTCATCTGCTTTTATTGCTCTGTTGATGGAATTCAGACTCTGTGGGAAGGGAAAGGAGTGGTCCAGTTCCAACCAGCAGCAAAACCACAGACAGGGATAAATCAGACCCAGGAAAATGGGAGAATGCTCCAATCTTCTCAGCTGCCTCCCCAAAGCTGCCTCCACCCTCCCTTTCCCCTCTATTGTTCACTGAAAGCATGCTTTTTTCAGTCATACTCCACTTCCATGAAGTACCACTTATTCTCAGTTGGTTAACTTTCCTGACATCCCAGTTCCTACAATCAGCATTTCTGTGAGGTATTAAAGATAAATTTTGCCTTCCTGTCTCCAAACACCACCACAATCCCTCTCCATGGCTTAGATTTTCTATACCAGTCTCTGAAGAGTACTTGAAGAATACCATGACATATGAAGCTGACAAGCGTTAGGTTACTCTGACATCCCCCACCCCACTTCTACACTCTTTGAAATTAAAATTACTTCTTCAGAATGTACCTGGAAAAATATTCAGCCCTCAACTGTACTTTGGTGCAAGACAATGCAATTGGGTTCTAAAATACTTGTTTGGATTTCACTAGTTAGGCTCTGGTGAACAAACAGGGTCTCCAGATAAGAAGTCTTATGTCTAAGATAGATGTTAAATATAACGATCCACACTTGGATAGACTGTGGAGGACTACATCTTCACCCAGAAGAAAAACTTGGCCTCATTGGAAATGGTATGGTATAACAGACTCACATCTGCAGCCCATTAGGCAATTTGACAGGTAGAACTAGCTGCTGTACTTCACAGGAGACAAAACAATAAAAAAAAAATAATCCGTCTACAAGGCCTGTTGACTTACTTTGCCTGCTTTTGAGGCAGAGGAATAGCTGTATAGCTCTCTGTACAGATGCCACTCAGATGCACCCCTGCATCTATAATGGGGTTTTGTGCATATTTGAACATACTAAAGGGATTATTTTTCTTCAGATAAAGTCTATATTATGTGACTATAACTGAGGCACTCAGCAGACTGAAGTAATTCAAAGTAACAGCTAGAGACAGAAGAAGTGACCAGATTCTCTCTCTCATCTTCATATCCTACTGTCTTCAAACAAAGGAGAGGCACAATTTCATGATCACAGTATCTACAGCTAGGTATGGTGATTGTAATTAAGTTAGCAAAAGAAAACAGGGAAACTAAGTGATTAACTACTCTCAAAGGACAAACAGCTTTCATTAATGAAAAAGAACAAGGGAGAACATTCCTCAGTTAATTTTTCAATACATACATTTTTAAATTCTCAACAATCCTTACCTCAAAGAACAGGACAGCAACCATGTCATTATAATGAAAACTTAGCCTGTACTTTGATACTAGGAAATATGTTGAATAAGTTCAGAGACGGCCACCAACTGCAGAAGAGAATGTGTTATAAAGATACTGCCAACCATTATGTTACAAATTATTTAATTTATATTCTCTAAAATAGTCTATTAGAAATGTGAGAAGAAAATATGGTTCCTTTTATTATTTCTCACTGGTTGGCCAAGCGTGATTTTCCTACCTCTTTCCCCTTCCCACCCTCAACAGTACTTACACAACTCACAGACATCAGGACTGTGCATAGTCTCAGGGACAATGTTCTTAGCTACTTTACACATGATGACTTGCAAAAGTACATTGCAGAGCTTCAAAACACTTTGAGATTTATTTTTACTGATGGCCACCAAAAGATTAAAAAGAAAAAAAAATCAGATAAAGTGAAACTACATTGATTTAAGATGGTAGTAGAGTGCTTAAGTTCCTCTTCCCCATGGCTTAATAAAAACCTGTTCGGAAAATGTTACTTTGTTTTACATCATCTAGAATGCATTAACTTGGTCATCCTATTAGGTGATTACCTCACTCCAACTGGTAGCTTGACATAAAATTAGTCCTAAGAGTGAAAGGATAACTGTTTTTTTGAGGTTTGTTTTGTTTTAAACATCAGCCTTTAAATAAAGGAAAGCGCTAGGTCAAGACAACCTTTGATGTTACATCCCGTAACAACCAAATAATTTAGATGAATCCTCCACTGGCTATCGGTTCCTTTTCACCTTACAGTACCACTAACATTTTTCAAGAAATCACAAGATCAGTAGGTGGTCTTTAAGTATAAAAATAGACTCACAAATTCATAAAAATGATAGTACCCACAAACTCAAGTACAGTGTTTTTGTAGCTACTAGTCTTAGAGGAATCTAAACTCTGGCTTGACTTCCCATGACAAAGATTCTCTCCACATCTTTTTTTCAACCACAGTAATTCATAACCTTCGCCTCTCTCTTTTTTACTGTTAATTAAAACCCTTGTACACCCTACATACTGTTTTGATTTTGATCACCTCAATACACCTAATACTCCCACGCAGTTAATCAGAAACCGAGTAAGATCTTCCTCAGCTGCTGAGCCAAAAGTATTACCCTCCTACTTGAACAACTCTGTGAATCTTTTTCTGACCATATAAAAATCAGCCTTCTAATTCTTATTTTCAATTTCTGACAAAGAATTTCTTACAATCTCAAATATCTCGCCATGTATACATTCTCCCACCTCACTGCCTCCATTAAACAAATGACACCTGCCTCTGTATGCTTTTCTATCTGTGCTCTTACATACCCATTGTGCTGGCTCTTTCTTCTGAACTGCCTTCCTACCCCAGTCACAGACAGAACACCTTGGGCTGAGAGCACTGAATGGAGATGAGGGACCGGAGATCTACTCCTCAGTCTTTCAGTCATAAGAACTATGGCTTCATGGAAACATTTTCTCCTGTGTGTAGCTTTCTTTCCTCTTCCATATCTTTAATAATATCCTCAGAGCATGGTCAATTTTTTAACTTATTTATCCTAAGCACAACGATACATTCCTTTCAAAGCAGTTTTCAAATCTCAGTTGTAAAGTGCTATGTCAACTTTAAGTCCCCTATTGTGAAAAAAATCCAATATTAATGCCATGTGTTTTAATAGAACTTTCTGTTCCAAGAAGATTGAAATTATGGTCTTAGCTTCAGAGTGGAAAAGACTGAACACAAATTCTAACATCGTCCTTTGTTGGCCAATTCACCAAACTTCATTTAGATCAGGAGAAAATTTATTTAGCTAGTGCATAGCATTTGTTGAGAATAGGAATAAATGGTGAAAACATTTTGCAAAGGGGTAGGATATGAACACTGAACTTTGACCCATATTACCAAAATAATCTTGGTAACATATGGATTAAAACAATTACTGAATCGGTTTCAAGTAATGCTCCAAGTACAGCATGTACTCCAAATACTGCTGTCTATATAGACGGTCAAAACCAAATTGTTATTTATAAAGCTGGTGGTTTCTGATTTTAATGAGAAAGGGATTTGATGTGAGTAGGTGAAAAAACACTATTTTTGTGACCATATTGTTTTCTTACTGCTATTGCTTTCCTTCAATTCTGTATCCATAGCAAAAATTTTCACAATTGAGATCACACACACATAGGAATACACCAAAACCAAGGCTATTCAAATAATCTAGAAACATTTTAGTGAAATAACTTAAGAACTGTAACTCTAGCTCAAACACCTTTTAATGACAGTTACGTGTGTGTGTGTGATGCATATAAAAAGTAAGCACTAGCAATCACCATTTCATTTTCTCCAAACCCGGGAATTAATATAAAACATACATAGGGTTAAAGCAGTCTGGCCAAATGTTGTTGAATATGTAATTGCACTCAGCATTCAAAGTGCTGTGTATTTGCCTGTGTTCCAAGGCTGTTCTACAGGGTGACCCCAAAATAGCTGTGTTTATCCTGAGAATGAAACTCAGTCTCTCAGAACAGTCTCCCCGCATTCTAATAGCCTTATGTTAAGAATGAAGCATTGCATACGTATGATACACCATTGGTATGATACACCTTCAACTCATCTTACGCATTTTTGGCTCTCTCCTGGAGCACAAACAAGGCCAATTCATTATTCTAACTAGTAAGCCTGACAGGGGCACTAAGAAAATAACAAATACTAGGCCTATTCAGTTGCACAGCCTCCTGTGACCACCCATTCTACATATCAGCTACGTGGTGACTCACAGCTAATGATACTCATGGATGAAGTTTAACACTGTATTCATGCTGATAAAAGAATTTGCCTTCTTTCCTCAGTATGGCAGAGAAGCGAAACTCCTTCCCATCCCTCAAAATAATATTTTACAGTCTTAATCACACACAGAGATTAAGATTAGGTATCAGATTGCTCCAGGCAGTTACACAGTGCTGTAAATTAACGAAGCAGAAATACATAAAACCAAGCAGCCAAACTTTCTTATATTTGAAGCTGCATATGCAAACCCTCACGTGACCGAGATACAAAGCACTCCAGAGACATCGGACAGCTAAAACAAAGGAAGGAACTGAGCTCCAGAAGTAGTTCATAGGTAGAGGGTAACAATGGCTGGATGGACCTGGGGTAAACGTACAGCTGTGTGACCTGCAATGCCAGCCTTGGGAGCCTTCACTGTCCCTGTACCTCTCCTGGTTGTCAATACAGTCTACACACAGCAGCTCTCCACTGACTCAGGCATCACAGCGATTGGCTTCAGCGTGGCAGGCTGACTGCTGAAGCTACTTGGGATGACTCATGAGCAGCACAGGTATCACAGGTACTTCCAGAACACCAGTTACTATTCAGGTTTGAGACCATCTAAGGAATCTGAAGGTGCACAAGTCCATGGGACCTGATGAGATGCACCTGTGGGTCCTGAAGGAACTGGCAGGTGAAGTGGCTAAGCCACCTTTCATCATACTTGAGAAGTCATGGCAGTCCAGAGAAGTCCCCACTGACTGGAAAAGGGGAAACATAACCCCCATTTTTAAAAAGGGAATAAAAGAAAGACCCGGGGAACTACTGGCCAGTCAGTCTCATCTCTGTGCCCAGCAAGATCATGGAGTGGATTCTCCTGGAAACTGTGCTAGGGCACATGGAAAATAAGGAGGTGATTGGTGACAGCCAACATGGCCTCACTTGGGGCAAACCATGCCTGACAAATTTTGTGGTCTTCTACAACGGGGTTACAGCTTTGGTGGATAAGGGAAGAGCAACGGATGTCATCTACCTGGACTTGTGCAAAACATTAGACACTTTCTGCACAACATCCTTATCCCTAAATTGGAGAGACATGGATTTGACAGATGGACCACTTGGTGTATAAGGAACTGGCTGGATGGTTGCACTCAAAGAGTTGCAGTCAACGGCTCAATGTCCAAGTGGTAAGCAGTGACGAGTGGCATTCCTCAGGGGTCGATACTGGGACCAGCACTGTTTAACATCTTTGTTGGTGACACGGACAGTGGGACTGAGTGCACCCTCTGCAAGTTTGCCGATAACACCAAGCTGTTTGGTGCAGTCGACACAATGCAGGGAAAGGACACCATCCTGAGGGGCCTTGACAAGCTTGAGAGATGGGTCTGTGCAAACCTCATGAAGTTCAACAAGGCCAAGTGCAAGGTCCTGCACATGGGTTGGGGCAATCAAAGCACAAATACAGGCTGGGCGATGAGTGGATTGAGATCAGCCCTGCAGAGAAGGACTTGGGGGTGTCAGCTGACGAGAAGCTCAATATGACCCAGCAATGTGCGTTTGCAGCCCAGAAAGCCAACTGTATGCTGGGCTGCATCAAAAGAAGCATGGCCAGCAGGTCAAGGGAGGTGATTCTCCCCCTCTACTCCGCTCTCGTGAGACCCCACCTGGAATACTGTGGTCACCCCTGGGGCCCCCAACATAAGATAGACACAGATCCACTTGAGCGGCTCCAGAGGAGGGCCAGGAAGATGATCAGGAGGCTGGAGTACCTCCCCTATGAGGATAGGCTAAGAGAGTTGGGGTTGTTCAGCCTGGAGAAGAGAAGGCTCCAGGGAGACCTTATAGTAGCCTTCCAGTACCTAAAGGGGGCCTACAGGAAAGATGGAGAGGGACTCTTTTTAATAAGGAGTGTAGTGACAGGACAAGGGGTAGGTAATGGTTTTAAACTGAAAGAGAGAAGATTTAGATCAGATATTAGGAAGAAATTATTTACTGTGAGGGTGGTGAGACACTGGAACAGGTTGCCCAGAGAAGTTGTGGATGCCCCCCATCCCTGGAAGCATTCAAGGCCAGGCTGGATGGGGCTTTTAGCAACCTGGTCTAGTGGAAGGTGTCCTACCCATGGCAGGGGGGTTGGAACTAGATGATCTTTAAGGTCCCTTCAAACCCAAACCATTCTATGATTCTATGATAATAATTCTGGACTTGAAAAATGTCTTATGCTTCTTGACCTGAAAACACTAACCATAACTTTCTGACAAGAGTCAATATTCATTCACTTCAAAGAGAAACAAGCCAGACAAATAATAAATATAGGATCAATACAGCAATTTCTTTTTTTTTCCCCTCTTTACTCTTGTTCCACCAAACTGAGTAATGAAGTATTCTTCATTAGTTTATTGGGGCAAAGCTACTTTCCATAGGGACACTACTGCTCTTTCTGATCCTTCTGATTCTTACTTGACTGCACACCACACCTTGTAAGTCAGAACTCACATGACTTTTTTTTTTTTTTTTTTTAAAGAAAGCCTACCTCTGTAGTGGTCCCAATGTCAGCAGACGGGCTGTATGTGCTGGTATCTGGTGGAGCAGTACCAACACTACTTTTAACTGGAGAGCTAGGAGGAGCGGGTCCTGTCATGGTTTCAGTATAGACAGAAGACTGATATAGAATTCCTTTCCTCTGAATTTTATTCCAAACTTTACTTGTGATTTCAGCCAGTTCATACAGAAGCTGCACCTAAAAGAAAAAAAAACTTTTTTTAAGATGACGATTTTCTTAATGAAGGAAAATCACCAAAGTCCTCCACTGAGACTTAGAATGTAGCAGAACTGAACTTCTCACCATTTATCATGTTCTGATAAGCAACTATATTGCAATTAAAATAATTAACGTCAGTTACCATATAGTGATTTTGATAAAAATAATCTGTGCTTTGTCTAAACATATTGTATGTAGCTCATAAAAACATAACCAATAACACGGGCTTGTAAAACTTTTACTAATATCAATTTTAACAATTAAACATAAGTAATTTGTGGTATATTTCATACATATAGATACTGCATCTAGAAAAAGGCAAACATATTAACTTTATGAAATATTAACCATGAAAAAATTATTCATTTAAATGGTATTAAAATAATGATCCCACACAGCATATGAAACTATTGTATGTTTTAGGAAGAACATCCACTATCAAACTCAATAGTCTCCTGGCATATGTCATTCCAATATTCAGAAACACACTGTTTAACTTGCACACTGTTTGACTCAGTTCTAAGATATTTACACAAGTTTTTGTAAATAAGCATTAATCATGGAATTTGTGTGACAACATACTGCAATATACTGTATAAAACAAGCTCAGAGAAAACTGCAAACAATATATAAGCAGATCCACAGCTGGATACCATACCCAACTTGCCATTATAAAAAATGGAAATTCTCATATTTATAAGAACTTTAAGCCTCAGGACACATCTATTCTATGAAGCTGGCTTCTTATGTGGGCAGAACAGATGCAGAAAAACGCTGTTGTCAATCTACATTTGATATAAAACAGTACTTGATTTTGTGCGTGAGAGTGTGTGATGAAGTCTCAAAGTACATGGTACAGTCCTTTCTTAAGAGGTGAAGTGCTGGAATTTTATAAAAACCTTCTTAATTCATCTTGGATTTTCTTTTGAAGTTTCAAGGCTTACACTGAGCAGGTCATATACTCTTTTAAAGACAGAATTTCTCCTTAAAGGAGATAAACTTCTCAGTACTTTTTTGTCCTTCATATACAGACCAATCTACAGACAAAGAATAACTCTGGCTGTGGCAAAAAGTTCTTTTAGTTATGATGTAAAATATTTTGTGTCTGTAGCACTCTAATATGCACTGGTAGCCTTTAAATTACTAATTACAAATTTCTAAGTTTTCTCAAGTCTCTTCCATGTAACTCACAAAGATCAACTAATAATGTCCATCTGATTGATTGAGTAATATAACATTAACTGTTGTTGACACTTTGCTGGCAAAAGAGTCTCTAGAAAATTAATAGGATACAGGCACTTATCCAAATCATACATGCTTGCAACTGCCCGTCCCTCAAAGTATTTTTTTGTCAAGAAACCAAAGGACAATTTAAGCTATACTTGTCTAATGAAGCAGGGCTTCCAGAAATTTAATTATGCTACTGTTCATAAAGGCACAAACTAAGGCAAAAGAAAGAACGATGCAACTTTTGTGTTTACATATATACTCATATACAAGGTAAAGAGGTTTGTCATCAGCTAATCCAAAACTGAATAGTTTAAATCTTATTTGGGTTACAACAGTCATAACCATTAAAGCTAATAATTACTTATGTTGTCAGGGAGATTTTTTAAAAATTGCTCAGGCTAGAATCTTTGCAGTTGTTCTGAAACAGTGGCTATTTCAGACAGCAGTAGCCATCTCTCTGAACATCACCAGCAACCAGCCAGCCAAGTAGTATGACCCTAATACTCAACCCTGCTCTGAAACCAGAGACAAAACAACAAGTTCACCAGGAAAAAAGTCACATTTTGCTTAAAGGGAGATGATTTTCATGGAGATATGTTAAAAAGTAGAAAATACCAAAAAGCCTCACAACAAAACTTCATTAAAACAAAAAAGAAGGCACATGTCTATATGTAAATAAAATCTAAAAACTTCAGATTAAGAGCTGAAGTTATGTCTTCGATTATTTTTAATACACTTAATTTTATTCCATTGGTTGTTACTCATTAAAAAGAAAGGATTTCTACTTCTCTTGCTGGTTGCACTTTTTCAAGTTAGTAGTCTTAATGTTTTGAAAATCCATTTCTGATTACATTAGAAGAGCTAATATAAGTGTAAGGTCTCTCTCCTTTTTAAGTATTTTTTAGCATATCAGTGAATATATAATAATTATTTTTAGTAAACTCTATTCAAGAGGAGAAAAATGGTATGACAAAAATAGGAATAACTCTGCCAGTACTTGTTAAGAAAAGCTTCCCTCTCTCACTGCTTCCACTCTCTCCCCAGCAAAACCACACATAACTCAATAAGACCCCACTCACTACTTGGCAAAGTCTGTAAATTTCAATATGCTACAGCATTTTATACTTAAAATATAACACATTACTACAAAATTGAAAACTACTACAAAAGGCAATATCCTGGCAATTTTGCACACTGGAAGTATCTATTGACTTTAAAGGGATACAACCATCAGAACATGGTTTCATATTAAATCATAATAGTCATACAGTAAATACTTCACCTTTGCTACCATTTAACAAATTCACTAAGTGTCACCTACTTTAAGGCTGTCATCTATAGACAAAATACAGCCTGTTGTTCTAAAGAATCAAATTTCGTAGTTACTCTACTGTGAATTTGTAACTATCAACTGCTGTTTATGTAATTGTATTTTCCATCTTTGTTCTTGAACATCTGGTTAAAGAAGACTGATGGTTTTCCCCTTTCGCATAAGTAAATCAGAAAGTACAAGTAAGGCAGATGTAAGGGAGAAAGTACAGTTCAAGAACCTTCACTAAACTCAAATAATTTGTCTGCATCCTTTTGGTCATTATAATACTTCAGTAAATGAATAACATCGCAGTGTACAAGGACATCTTTTATGACAACAATATTTGGAGTCATATTCCACTGTACAACTTCATTTTAACATTTCACTATACTCGTAATATGATTTACATAGAGCTTACAATGTACATTTTTTAGTGCAAATATATTCTTACAGTTTGCAAAACAAATTATTTGATCACACTTTGGTAGAAAAGCTTGAAAATGTGCTTTTTTTACTCCATTTGCAACTCAAATTTAGATACGGCTTCCACTTATAACAATGCCAATCCACTTCTAAATTGCTACTACTAATATATTACATATGTTAACCATGAGATTAATTGGAGATTTTTAAAAAATCAGAGTTGATCAGACAATTTGCAGAAATTTCACTGAGTGTACCAATCAAATGTAGGTAACTATTTTGCTACATGAACATACAAAAATATTTACCAATTATCTGAATAGCTGCAATATCAAGATGAATTTTGTACAGTTCTATGAAAACTAATACAGAATAAGGCAGGTTTCTATAGGCTGTGAAATTATCACATACGACTTCATTAAATGTTATGGAAATACCACAAAGTTGCAAAGTAAAACTTTCAGAAGTCTTTAAATATAAAATTGTCAGCAAAATCATGATTTTGTCCTTTCCTATTTACACATTTATAACACAGTGACAACCCTTCATATGTGCAAACATGCCTGTCATACAGCTTTACAAGTCTGAGCAGACCTTGCTGAGGCTGCTCAATTTCAAATTTTAATTTACAATGTCCAGTGCACAATCTCACTCTACCAACCCTGTTCCTAGTGAGTGTGAGCCCATCCAGTACAGAAGATAATGGCACGGAGCAAATGAGTCAGAAATAACTTGAACGGAAGGTAGTGGATGCAGCAGGAGACCACACATTGAGGGTAAGATAAACACATAGTTTAAAACACTTGTTTCATTCATAGAACATGGAAGGCGGCAAGGGAAAAACTGCATGCAACTGAGAAACATATTGTAATGAGTACACACAAGGGATAACATTAAAATGACACCAGCCACCTTAGCTTTAGTATTCCCAGACTTAGGCCATCGGTCCCTAAGTCTTTACAAATGTGATGTGCTATCAGATCAAAATTACAATACTTTGTGTTCTTTCCCTTTCTTTCTATTAAATGAAGCAATAAACAGTCCATTTTGTCCATGACATCCTTTGAAAAATCTTACATATGGCTAAAACTTTGCAGCAGACAGCATATGAATGCAAAGCCCTACTCAGGCCTCAACAGATTTGCTATTCCCAAGAACAAGAGTGTTCTCTCCAGCACCACTGGAAATGTTGCAACTGTCAGGAAAGTGTTATTCAAGTTGCAATAAAGTTTACTCAAAATTTTGCACAGAAAACCTACTCTGTTTGGAACTACAGCAAACTTGATCCAGGTCAGTAAAATATAGGGTGCACTTTCTGAAAATCTAGCAACATCTTTGCCTTTTAATAAACATAAATAAGGTGGTAACTTTTGTTTACACACATTCATCTGGGTTTTTTTTTCCTTTACTAAAGGATACCATTGTTTGCCTAAAAAACATTTTATGTTCGAAGAAATGTTAATTCTGTGAAAATGTGATAAAAAATTACTCTAAACCACTTCAATAAATGAATCCACAGTGACAGAACAGCACTATAGCATTTAATGGTACATCTGCAATTCATTTCACCCCATCAGCCAAAAGATGCATTTATACTGTAGCTATTACATTTTGAGAAGAGTTTAAATTACAAAACTTGAGAGAGCTTCAAAGCAAATCTTAATCTAAGCACCTTGATCTTGATGGCCCAGTTAAAAAAAAAAAAAATTAAGATAGAAGAGACTGTCTTCAACAAAATGCAGAACAATTGTACTTAAATCAAGTTATTTTTAATTTCCTTTCATAAATCAATTAAACATACCAACCTGGGGGTTGGAGCATTTTATTTCAAGGGACTCAAGGTCGACATGGAGGCAGACAACAAATGAGTGTCTGGATTCTGGCCCCGAAGCAAGCAGTTTCTGGGAAGTAACAGCTAAAGTAGAAGTACAGCCCATCGGTTCCACTAAATTAAGTGTAATCTGTTGTCCAAGAAGAGTATATATACTGAAATGATGCAGACTAATAGTCCACGGAAAAGCATCACCTAATGATTAAAAAGAAGGGAAAACAGTTAAATAATTGCATTAAAAACCCTAGGCTACTATTTGCACAAACCTTAGTAAAGGCCTTACCTTAAACCCCCTCAGAAGTCAGCAAGTGCAATCAACAACCATTAAATTGATCCCAAACTCTTACAAATAGAAATCTAAACAATAGCAATAAATTTTTTACAGCTTTTTAAAAATTGAAATCCATTGGGAATTTTAACCCCAAACTGTGAACAAATGTTTACAACATAGTCTTGAAAGAACATTCTTTTTGTTTTATATTATTTTCCTCAAACTGAGGAGTATCCTGAAACCATTTCCCATTTAGTTCAGCATACGGATTGCAGGGGCAGTTCCTTATGTTATATAGTTATACATGTTTACAAGTTTTAATACTAAAAAGGAGAATTATCTTTCTGCCAAAAATTTACAGTTTGCATCTCAACAGAGTGGTGCCATAGAGTAAAACCTATCCCAATGCACTGCACAGGTAAGTGAGACCTTGATCACAGTGCAGCTTTTTCTGCTGCCTCCACTTAACTTCCTAGGAACAGAATGGCAATGGATTTTGTAAACACAAATTAATATAGACATACACTTTATATAATTTCTTATATTTAAGAGGGATCCTACCTAGAAGTGCCTGGCAGCCTACCATCAACCATTACCAAGAATAATCAGTGAGGGAATTGGCAGTGCCCAGCTGAACAACAAAATGGCTGCAACTTCAGTACAATCCATTTTCTTCAGATTGCCAATAGATGGGAAAGAAAATGAAAAGTTTCCATAGCAGGACTACAGAAAGAATTATTTGGGTAGGTCTTTACAAGTTCGACAGGAACTCTTTTGAGTGAGAGAAAACCTTCAACAGCTCCACCAGCTAGAGTTGAAAGGAACTGAGAACATGGACTATGGAAACTGAGGCAGAATCCCTGTGGCAGGTTTGACCTTGGCTGGCTGCAAGTTGCCCACCAAAGCCACTCTATCACTCCCCCTCCTCAACTGGGCAGGGGAGAGAAAATATGACGAAAGGCTCATGGGTTGAGATAAAGGCAGGGAGATCACTCAGCAATTACCATCACAGGCAAAACAGACTCGACTTGGGGAAATTAATTTAATTTATTGTCAATTAATACTGGAGTATGATAACGAGAAATAAGAACAAATCTAAAAACACCTGCCCTCCACCCCTCCCTTTTTCCTGGGCTCAACTTCACTCCCAAATTCTCTACCTCCTCTAGCCTGAGCAGCCCAGGGGCATGGGGAATGGGGGTTGCAGTCAGTTCATCATGCATTGTCTCTGCTCCTTCTTCCTCCTCACACTCTTTCCCTGCTCCAACGTGGGATCCCACCCACAGGACACAGTACTCCACGAAGTTCTCCAATGTGTGCCCTTCCCATGGGCTGCAGTTCTTCACGAACTGCTCTATCATGGGTCCCTTCCATGGGGTGCAGTCCTTCAGGAATGGACGTGGGTCCCCCACAGGGTCACAGGTCCTGCCAGAAAACCTACTCCAGCCTGGGCTCCACTCCATGGGGCCACAGGTCCTGCCAGGAGCCTGCTCCAGCGTAGGCTCTCCACAGGGTCACAGCCTCCTTCTGGACTCATCAACCTGCTCCAGTGTGGTGCAGTCCTCCATAGCTGCAGGGTGGATATCTGCCCCACCATGGACCTCCATGGACTGCAGAGGGACAACGTGCATCACCGTGGTCTTTGCCACAGGCTGCACGGCAATCTCTGCTCCAGCACCTGGAACACCTTCTCCCCTTCCTTCTTCACTAACCTTGGTGTCTGCATAGCTGTTTCTCTCGCATATTCTCATCCTCTCCCCCAGCTGCTGTTGTGCAGCAGGTTTTTTTACCCTTCTTAAATACGTTGTCAGAGGTGCTACCACCATCACTCGTTGGCTCAGCCTTGGACATGGGGGAAGCTTCTGGCATCTTCTCACAGAAGCCACTCCTGCAGTCCTCCCTGCTACCAAAACCTTGCCATGTAAACCCAATACAATCCCACATATGAAAACTGGGTCCCGGAGAAAGAATTTAAGTTCTGCAAGAGACACTGAACCGAAATCCAAAGAATGCTCAAGAGAAGTGAGGAAAATGAGACAATGAAAGATACGTGGGTAATTCTCATTTTACCTTAAACAGATATGGCTTTTTCCTCTTTAGAAGTACAAGAGCATAACAATTCTTTCAGTTTGAGGTTTGTTTTTTTGGGGGTTGGGTTTTTTCCCCTTCTAAAGAAAGTCTTCATCATTCCATTTATCAGATTTTCTGCTGAGGAAGTTGGGCCTTTTCGTCCCCACTTGAATGATGGACAGTCTGTGCCCAGCATGTGAATTTTGAATCCACCAAGAGAAACTGCCTGCCCCAATTCAAAGTAACATAAGAGTGGCTGGATGCAGTCTCAGATTCAAACACAGCAAGCTGGTGAGCATTCACAATCCTCAGCCTAGGCTGAAACAGTCTTCATCTTTGTACAGAGTACATTCATTTGGAGGACGAGAAGGAGAAAAGTTCAAAATTCAGATTACTTGGTATGAGGTTTTAGTTTTCAAGATTTGGGCCTGGAGTCATGGGTAAGAAGAGTCCAAATTAATTGAATACCCCAGAAGCATGGGAGCCAGTCTTGAGAATCAGAACAAAAGATGGCAGACAAGTACACGTACACTGGCATGGGCCCTTGGAGTCTCACAGAGCACTAAAGAATTCAAACTAGTGTATTTAAATAATATATGGACAGTGTGTTTGCTGCCTGGTGTGGCCTACGGTCAATGCTGTCCTGCTATGAAATCACAACACTAAGAAATAGCACAAAGTAAGTGTTAACTGTGATTATTTAAAAGAAACTTTAGAAAAGTTTTGATATTAAAACAAAGCTGTATCCAAACATCTTTTCACCATATTATTTTAGTAGGAGTTCTATTGTTTCTTCCACAGGTGGCACCAGCAATAAATTTATATGGTCAGGAGACCATATATCAAGACAGTCTCTGTGTCTCATCCTACAAGAGAACTGAAAACTTCAGTAGTTCATTTTGAAGCTATTGCACACTGAAGAATTCAGCTCAGCCAAAGTAACTTGAAAATATTTTGGAAAGGCTTCAGATTAGAAATTTTAATGTAGTTAGCAATCTGTATTTTTTCCAGTTTCAGTCAGCCAAGAAATACAAAATATTAATTGTAATAGATGGAAAAAATTGAAATGCGAAGTCAACTCTATTGACATGTTTCTAATTACTACACACAAACTTTGTTTTTCTCTGTGACCACCACATTAAATTAACATCGTTTATATTTCATGGATTAGAAAGAAAGAATATCCAAAGAAAATACCGAATGTTAACTCTACTATGCTGCATACATTATATACCTTAAAAGAAAAATGCCAATCAAATTTTATCAATGTACAGAAACCACAGTATGCTGAACAAACACTGTAGTAAAGATATGGCAAATTTACAACTATAAAATTACCCCTAATGTTATCAATTACCTCTTCTTCAGCTCCATACATACTATGTGACCATTATAAGATTATACTGGAACTGTCCACCTGATAAATCCTAGTTTTGTTGTTGTACCTCTGCTTGCTTTATTCATTTTTTTCAAAAAAAGTACCTGCATTCATTTGCAGATTGGTTTTATGAAACTCTGTAATAATTCAAAGCGTCTAAACATGAAAAGCAACACTGTTCATAGAATTTATTTTAAAAAATATTTTTTAGCAAGATGGAAGGAAAAGTTAGTGCCACAGATATTTTCTCTACATCTAACCTTACTATCCACATATACTATTGTTTTGTCACCTAATTGCTGAGATTCTTTTACACCGATATAAGTAAACCTGACATTGTCTTCAGTGGAACTAGAGCTCACACCACATCTCTTACGGGCAAGATTACAAAAGATACACATGAAAGACCCCTAGTATGGGTGAAGATTCTGGTTAATTCCTGATCTACTGCTCTGATAAATCCTTATTTTTAATTTCTTCAAACATCACTACTGATTTAAAAAACTTGAAAATGTATTCATTAAGATATTTCAACTGCTTTGATAGCTTCTTAGATTTGTAAATACCACTTTCAGATCTTTGGCAGTTGACTGACCCAATCACCAGACAATTTTCAAACAACTGGTATTCATAATTTATCTGCTATTTGCAACAGTTTAGCAAGTCTCCTTTCCTACAGAATGTTTGAGTTATTTTTCCAATATATATAATTACAAATTTTTGCTATGTGCAAGCACTTTCTCTGGTAGTTATTTGATGCACTTTGTTTCTTACCTAGAGTTAAGTCTCATCATAAGCCTTTCCATATGCATGACATACAATGTTGATAAATGTACTTAACTACTAATAATTGTTATATGTTTGCTCTCACTTTTATATGACACTTCTCTTTATCTTAAAAATCAGATTGCAGAAGTGGAAGTTGTACACAATGTTGTGTACACAATGTTGACAGTTATACAAAAGAGAAATTTTGTTTGTTTAAAATAAGTAATGGTAGGAGAGAGACCATGAAAGCTTTATCATGCATATGATCTGGGATCTATTCCCAGACTTGCTAAAGGTATCCTTTGTAATCTTCAAAAAAGCTTCTTGACTACTCGGTCTTCATTTCTCCTTCTGTACTCACACTGCAGGGTCTTTACATGGATTTCCAATGCGCTTACATTCTCATGCGACATGCAACGTTTAAAAGAAAAAGATACTGCAATCATTACATGTTAGGTCACTGTTTTACTTCCTTCCAGTCGGGCAACAGGGAAGCAGCTGTATGGCTGCATAATCCTAGGTGCACCCAGTCAAAAAACCTAAGGGCTCTGCCCAAGTCCAGGGCTCACTTTCAGCAGATGAGACTTAGTTCCACAGACTTCAAATGTAAGCACAAACACACAGGCTTTTCTAACTTAAACTCAGCTACTAGAGAAGTCTAACAGCCGAACACAACATTAACAAGTTGTTTATGCAGAACTTCATTGCTATTCACATACTGAAGAATGTCACTAAAATGCCAGAACTAATTTTATAAGATCATTAACCACAACAGATAAGTTAAATACAATAATTACCATGTTTTACAGATGGTGACATTGAATATAAACTCAAACAGCACACTGTTTGAATGTCAAATATTCATCTCAAAATTTTCAGAAATTATTTTTTCAGTTATTATAGTGAAGTTGAACATTTTTTAAAATCTAATACAAGATTATAACTTCTAAGAATGGCAACATACTGTTACTCTACTTTAAACATTTAACTGCCTTTTTTGCAGGTTGAAGTCTATATGCTTCTGTTATATTGTAGTAGTTTATGACCTACACATTTCATTATAATTAATTCACACACTAGTACTAGAAGCCCTTATTTTCTATTTACCTACAAGTCACTTGACAACTTGGTGAGTTTAAACATATGCTACAAAAATCTGTGAGGTTACATAATTTGTTGTATTTCACAAACAAAGGCCATCTCTCGGATTTAAATGTTTGGAATACAGTGATTTACATGATTGCCAGTATACATTCAGTAACCAGTTTAAAAACATGAGCAGAAACCAGGAAAAGATTCTAAATTATAATAATTAAAAAGGTAAGCTTCCTTTACCCAAAGCAAAATTTTAGTTCCCTTCATGTCTTCAATTTATTTTCCTATTATAACATTTTAAATTTTGGAAGACCAGCAGTCCAGAAGTCCAGATCATAACAACATATTTTGTCCAACCGTAAATTTATCACATTTTATCCTATCACTATAGGTTGGGACTTAAAGAGTATATGGATGAATTGTCAAGCATTTGAAGTTGGATTTAAACAAGCATGCACAGGAAGTCACAACTCACCCTAGGAGGTTCTCTAAACATTTCAGTTCTTCTCAAACTGAGTTTCTAACTATTTAATTTCTTCTTAGTAACTATTTTACTTAAAGGGCAGCTACGAACAGGACAGAGGTCCCCCTCTTCACAAGGAGCCAAAATGGAGAATACAAGGGGCAACAGGTACAAGTTGCACCGGGAGAGGTTTAATCTTGATATAAGAAGGAAATTTTTTACACTAAGAACAATCATTCACTGGAACAA
Source organism: Buteo buteo (assembly GCF_964188355.1). NCBI lineage: Eukaryota > Metazoa > Chordata > Aves > Accipitriformes > Accipitridae > Buteo > Buteo buteo. The sequence continues at coordinate 54,887,215 of NC_134173.1, read as the reverse complement.
TCTCCCCAGGGATGTGGGGGTTTTCAAGAAGTGACTACACTGGGTGCTGGATAATCTCATCTAGGCTCCCTTTGCCACAAAAGTTTGGACCGCATGATCACTCAAGGTCCCTTCCAACCTGGGCTGTTCTATGAATCTGTGATTCTGTTTTAATATCCTCAGTGAATACTACCTCAGGGATCTATCATCTGATTGATTTGAACTATAAAGATAATATTTAATGTAATTAAATACATTTTTATGAACTTATTAGTTATACTTGTTATTCAACAGAAGTTCAACAGAATATCTCATTCTTTACATAGATAAATCCATTTCTGTTCATGTTACTTAGTATGACTGAGCTAAATTACGTTTCTGAATCAAAGTACTGTACTTAAAACGTTCTTTTAAGTATTCCTACAAACTACAATTACGTCAGAAAAGAAATGTATCAGAACTCTGAAAACAAATGGAAAGACCTGACTGTGGGATATTGTATAAGCTATTTTTACAGTACGTTGACATGTTGAGGTCAGTAAGTCTCTGTGAGTAGGCTGCAAAATCCCCAAATGACAATATGACTATGCTCCCTTTTCCTTCTCTTTTAGTTTTTCGTGTAATAAGAAAAATATATGAGTGAGCATACAGCTTTCTTAAAAGTAACATGCATCCTTGTGAACAAGCCTTTTACTTATATCTTCTTTATAAAAGAAGGAATGATTCAAAAAATAGTTTTCAGGAAAAGCAAGGATCAATAAATGTGATTTCAGAGAGATGCTAACATGTCTTAAGAATTATGCTATGTCCCTGAAGTCTTGTTCAAAGACAGAATGCAAATTAAGAAGCTCTCCCAATAAAAAATTATTTACCTCTGCATGGGAAGAAACAAAGAAGGTGACTTAAAAGCTTTGAAAAAACTGTTTAACAGTCTGTTTAAGGGGGAGTTTTGGCATGGGAGAAGGCAACAGTGCTATTAGAAAATCAAAAATATCAAGATTGTGAGAACTTCTGTTTGGCATTATTCCCAGAGCACAAAGCCACACACAAATAAATTCCTTACCATAGGCTTTATCCCAAACAGGGGGATTCTTTTCTCTCACTAGGATCTTTCCTTCAAATCTGGGTTTGAAAAAATTCAAATGACTTCTTATTTTCATAAATGGTTTAAGTGACATCATCAGTTTAAAACAAACAAAAGACTTTAAATTTATTTATCTTTCATCTATCACTATGATTAGCAAATTAGATCATTCCTACTGAAAGTTATTAGGAAAAATACATATATCATTCTCTCCCTCTTATTTTTTTTTTCCTTTTCAGTTGGCAGCTACCTCCAATATGACTTTCAGTATTAAAAACTACAATTTTATTTTTGTTGATGTGAGTTAAGGTGAATGTCGTGGTTTAACTCCAGCCAGCAACTAAGCACCACGCAGCTGCTCACTCACTCCCCCCCCACCCAGTGGGATGGGGGAGAAAGTCAGGAAAAGAAGTAAAACTCCTGGGTTGAGATAAGAATGGTTTAATAGAACAGAAAAGAAGAAACTAATAATGATAATGATAACACTAATAAAATAACAGCAGTAGTAATAAAAGGATTGAAATGTGCAAATGATGCGCAGGGCAATTGCTCACCACCCGCCGACCGACACCCAGCCAGTCCCCGAGCGGCAAATCCCTGCCCCCCCTTCCCAGTTCTTAAACTAGATGGGACGTCACATGGTATGGAATACACCGTTGGCCAGTTTGGGTCAGGTGCCCTGGCTGGGCATGAGAAGCTGAAAAATCCTTGACTATAGTCTAAACACTACTGAGCAACAACTGAAAACATCAGTGTGTTATCAACATTCTTCACATACTGAACACAAAACATAGCACTGCACCAGCTACTAGGAAGACAGTTAACTCTATCCCAGCTGAAACCAGGACAGTGAAATACAAGAAGGAGGAGAAGGGTCCAATATAAGTGGCAGAACTAAGGGAGAGGGAAAACACTGTTATAAATCAAAATTAATTTCAGATGGCAGGAACAGGAGTAGCTCCAGAATGTGCTTTTGACATAATTTTTCATAGCATACCCTTTATAATTGTTTATGTTTCAGCAATAAGTATGCAGAAAAAACTATATTTTTCCCAGAAAATGCTGTCACAGAAGCAATGGAACAATTGCTGCATCTTCCTCTCTTCATCTTAGAACAAATACACAAACCAGCAACAATTCTTTCCAAATAATATAGTTCAAGAATACAATAATGAACTAAGTGTACACCAATGTACTGGGTTTGGCTGCAATAGAGTTCATTTTCTTCATAGTAGCTAGTATGGGGCTATGTTTTGGATTTGTGCTGAAAATAGTGTTTGATAATGCAGGGATGTTTTGGTTACTGCTGAGCAGTGCTTGCACAGTGTTGTATTTTCTGCTTCTCACCCCACCCCACCCCACCAGCAAGTATGCTGGGGGTGCACAAGAAGTTGGGAGGGGACACAGCTGGGACAGCTGACCCCAGCTGACCAAAGGGATATCCCATTCCATATGATGCCATGCTCCGGAATAACAGCTGGGGGAAGGAGGAAGGGGAAGGGCATTTGGAGTTACGGCATTTGCCTTCCCAAGTAACTGTTATGTGTGATGGAGCCCTGCTTTTCCAGAAATGGCTGAACACCTGCCTGCTAGTGGGAAGTGTCAATTCAATTCCTTATTTTGCTTTGCTTGTGCACACGGATTTTGCTTTGCTTATTAAACTGTCTTTATCTCAACTCATGAGTTTTCTCACTTTTACTCTTCCGATTCTCTCCTCATCCCACTACGGAGGAGTGATCAAGTGGCTGTGTGGTGCTTAGTTGCCCACTGGGGCTAAACCACAAGAACTAGCATTTCCATGAAATTTTACACTTGGTTATGAGGCTAGATCTCATGGATGCCATTAAAATAAACCCAAACGGCAAGACTCAAGACTGTTAGGGATACTTGCCTCACCTATTTCCAATACAGAGTTTTTCATATGAATATCTGTAGAACAAGATTTTTACATCAGTATTCCTTCAGGATACTGCTGCAAATCCATTTACCATTTACTTTGATAATTTCTAAGGGTTCTATTTTTAAAAAAATCATATTGAACATAAGTAGCTTGTTTGCACTTGCTAGGTCCTTTACAGCTTATCCCCTCCTTTCATTTCTCCATCAGTTGCAGAATGTTAAAAGGTGATTTTTCCCTCAAATTAGTCTACAACTCAAATCTCTATCAAATATTACCTTTTCAAATAAGAACTACAGTACTCTTTCTCATCCTTAGCCTATGCACAAGAGCATTTCCCCATAAACACTTGTACAAACCTTCTTAAATTTTTTTCTTCAAATCTCTACAAAAACCTTGCTACAATCCCTATAGACACAAAACAGAACACAGTTGTTGCCTATCATGATGACCAATAAAATCCTCATTCTTTTCTTTTGATGGTCTGCTATACTTATTTCTTTTCTCATCTTACATTGAATCACAGAATATCTCAAGTTGGAAGGGACCCATAAGGATCATCAAGTTGAAATCCCTGCTCCTCACAGGACTACCTAAAACTAGATCACATGTCTAAGAGTGTTGTCCAGACACATCTCGAACACTTGACAGGGTTGGTGCCATGACCACTTCCCTGTGGAGCCTGTTCAAGTGACCAACCACTGTCTCAGTGAAGAACTTTTTCCTAATGTCCAGTCTGAATGTTAGTTCCAAGACCTTTTTTTTTTTTTTTTTTTTCCCCTAAAGCAAAGGTGGCATGAGAAGCTTCTCCTAACCCACCTCCTTTCTGTTGTGGAATTTACAACTCACCGCCCCTTCCTGTTGCATAAAACCAACTGTTTGTGGCTACACAGTAACTCAAATGACAAAACCAATGAAGGTAAAAACTGCACTTCTGAATTCTTTTGGCTTCAACAAACATACAAAACATAGCACAAAACTCTCTCATTGATGATAAGTTTCACTTTGATTTCTGTGGGGCAAACACTGTCATTAGTATTTCTAGCCATCTACATAACATACTGCTAAAAAAGCAGCACAACATCAGAAGTTTTCAAAATAAAATGAAGATAATTTTAATAACAGTAAAAAATGGAAATTAAAGAGTAAGTTTTTTTGAGTTTATCACACTACCTTCTTCCAGGATGGGTCTCAGCACAACGAATGGGATTTCCTGCAATGGTTCCATGTGTTTGTGTCCAGCGCTCATAATCTTTATCTGGGGCAAGCAGACAACAAGTGTCCCAGGCATACTGGCCTGCCCATGGTACCAGCTTCGCACAGTCCCAGGAATGTCACCTGACACAATAGTACTTGGGGAATGCAGGCTATCATTGGGAAGGAATACACAACAAGATTGCACTTCAAGCTGAAAAAACAAAGCCAAGAAAGATTTCTCAGAAACATTACTATTTTTCCCCCAGCGTGGAGTATTCATCTTGGTACAAAATCTCAAGTTACTCATCTATCACAGCTGATTAAAAATAGTCTTAGCTTTTAGTTGAATTAAGAGGAAAGATGACACAAAACGTTAGAAAATAATACATTCCTGTAAATTATGATTATGGCAGGGGAGGGAAGAAGTAGTGTGATTTTGGTCTGTAAATTTGATCAGAAAGGTGTTGTCGTATAAACCAAATATACATCTATCTATATTTCAACAGCTTTTTACAAGAAGCATAACTGAGTCAGAAAACATTCTCACAATAACGCTGAGAAAGCCCTCCTCTTTCTGCAGTTCATTAGCTTTTGTTAGCAATAGCTAAGTCTCTAGAACTAACCAACATTTTATATGCTGTTACTTTCTGTAAAGACTTCTGTAAAGCCTATTTCAGGGAAAATTCTGTCTTTACTTTGCAGTCAGGCATAATGAGCACGTACAAAAAGGTTAATCATCAGGTAAACTAGGAAAAAATAGAAACTATAGTGAAAAACTGACTTTGAAACAAATGGATAGGTACATACATGCCCGAAGAGAAAGAGGAACAAAGTTCACGAAGTTTATACAGCTTTTGTCCTGTTTTCATTGCAAATCAGAAGTAGTGCATATTGTTTCATATGAAATAGCACTTTTTTGTTCTTTATTTTCAAGCAATGCTATTACCCTGAAACATTTCTGACCATTCTGCCACCTCCACATGAGCTTCTAGCAAGGCTGAGTGAGCCCAAACCAAGAACTGAACTCATCACGACTTGTTAACTCAGAGGTGGTGTAAGCTATAGACTGTTAGTCTTCCTTGGCTCTTACAAGTAGTATTCTGCACCTGGATATCAAATAGCCCTAACAGCCTGCACACTTAAAACACTCTGTTAGCAAGTACAAGCTATGATTCAGCTCATTTCTCCACACTTTTTGGAAAAGTCTAGTGTACAAAATGTTGGACACAAGATGATATTTGTAGCTGTGATAAAAGAACATTTGTTTGCTGTAAACTTACTAACAGTCTTTCAATTTGAAATCATTAGACATCACAGCTTAGAACTGATGACCAAGGTTTGTACTCCATACCCTCCCCTGAAGGCTAATAGTCCCTCAAGTCCGCAACAGTGATTTGCAATAGAGCTGGAATTCCCCAGCACCATAAGTACTTTGCCAGCCTAGTGAGAACACAGATATTCATCTTTATTTCAGCTTTTTTGTGCCCTTTTGCTTAGACAAACTGACAAGAATTCACTGCAGAAAAATGTAAGTAGAATTTTGCACAAATAAATACATTGTTACATGAAGTCTGTGTTTGTTTCTAGTTTTAGAACTGTTTGAGTTGTAAAATGAAGTTAATTACATCTTTGATAAGTAGTTTATTGATCCAAGGTTGCAGAGTGTACTTTATTTATACTGGATGAAAAGCAACGGTGTATTGTTACAGATGTAATAGATTTGTATTTTTTTTTTTTTAACTGGTAAATTAGTCGTGTCAGTTTGCAAAGATTTTTACAGTGACACATTAGATCATTTTCTGGTCTATTAGTAATAGGTTGCAGGTCAAGGCATTGTTGGATAATGATAAATAGATGACAAAAGAACTTATGATCAGTATAACTTTTGTTTTATCAGTGCATTTGCTGAGTAAACAGTTTATAACAAATCATCCACTCTCCATATATATATATATCCATGACGATTAACATCAAATGCTGCCTGGATATACAAACCATGTGGTAATAATAACCCCAAAATTCCACCAACTTGGAGAGATACTATACTTCATCACATTACCAGCAGCAGGGTCTACAGGAGATGTTTTACAAAGTACTCTTGAAAATATATCTCAATACTCAGTAGATTTTTTACACTTAATTTACTGTTCAATACAGCTTTGTACTGAAGACAAGCTCTTCAAATAATTTTTGTTTCATTCTACTTTGCCGTATCAATAATATTGAAGTGGAATCACAACAGTTTCACTCCTTCAAATGCCTGAGGGAATTTCCTGTTTACATAGGCAGCTACTTTGCCATTCAATTTCAAACAACTGAATGGGAGTTGGACCATGAATTTTGGTGGGATTTACACGATGGTATCAGGTGCTCCATATGTAATATTACAGATTTGCTTACAGATATGGTTTGCTTACTTGTGTTTCATTTGAAGTTTTATATGAATAAATTAATTTTGCAAAACATTATTGCAGGATTTCAAAGGCCAACACAATGAACATATGTCAAAATTCCACATTTTAGGGCAAATTATGCAATAAGAAATTGCCAACTTGGATGCACAAGGGTTCAATAAGTGCAAAATTGAATTGCACCTGTTGAACTTCTCATAGTCAGATTCTGCTTACACACAACTGTCAACTTCAATGGAATTTGTGTACTTTCACCTGACAGAATCTGGACATCTGTCTAATAACAAGTTCTGATGAAGGAATGGAAGCGTGCACCTAAAATGATGGAATTATACGTTGGACAAAAGTGAGAATGTGTGCTACAGATTGCTTCACCAATCGGAAAGTGCTTTAAAATATATGTAATCCAAATTCTTAAAATTATACTACATCAATAGCATATATTAAAGCTATCATATAAATCTTTTTACACTTTTTAAATAACTGTTAAACTGTATGTCTAAAATTGTGAATTTAATGTAAAATGTGACTGATTTATGTAACTGAATATAAATCTGCAGCAGTAAATCTTGCATTAATGTAAGGATCTGACAATCCAAGGGAAAGAAAATGAAGTAATCTGCCAGTAAGAAGTCCTCAAGCTGGGGGTCAGATCCTGTTCATGGAAACCATCTGGTTGGGACCCTCCAAGCCACACCAAACACAAATGATCTTTTAAAAAAATATCCTATTCATTAATGCTTCGCAGCTGCACTGAGTGTTACTTCATTTTTCCATGGCAACATCCTTTCTGTTTCAAGGATCTTATTTCAGTTTTGGTAGCAACGTGTTCTTTTGCCAATACTGAACACATTCATGTGTTAAAGAGAAGGAATTATTACAAATTCTTGAAACAGAATCACCCCCTATTTTCATTTCTATTATGTCAAGGCCTATACATGCTAAGTAATGTACACTAACGATAAACCAATGAAGCAAGCAGTATTTTCCCTTCTACTTTCTATAAGTTATGCAAAGCATATCACTCTAATCTTTTAGTAATATATAAGCCTAAAAAAGTGCAATTACTTTAAGACTCTTTGTATAAAGAGGAGAAAGTATTAGGTTACTGAAATAAATGGGGTATTTTTAATTCAAATTTTATAAAAAGAGAATGCTTCTTGATAGAGAGAACAGTGCAATATATACTGCAGAAGAATTAGGTCTTCTGAACTGAGGAGGGTGGGTGGGAGGGAGTAAAACAAAACAAGTGACACACCATAGCTGTCCTGCACAAGTGCAACGAAGAGGGACAGGTTGTACAAGAGTCTTTACAGCCTTTCATGACAGTGAAACCATACGGACATTCCCTTCCCTAACCCACATTTTATAGCTGTATAAACCAATTAGAGGCATTCAAGATGACCCACAAAGTGACACTCACATAAAGGTGTCTCCTGGGAAGTCGCCTCTCTCTGCATTAGTCATCATCCATCATATGCTCTTGGAGAAAGGCTAATATGTTTTTCTGGAGTTTCAAGTACAGAATATAATCTCGCAATGACTCCCCAAATTGCAAAGAACCACTTTTACACATCTCATGCAGAGGTTCTGGTGTAGTCATTGTAAGACCATACCTCAGCCTCTGACATCCAAATTAGCTCTACCCAATTAGACCACCTGCAGTTGAGCCAGACACGCACCGTTTGTTAGAATTTAAAAACGCAGGCCAGAAATTCATGTTTTGAAGTATGACAAAAAGTAAAAATGATGTGAATGGAAAGCAGAGCACATGAGTAAGAGAACTAAGAGAGCAGGCTACCTGTACAGACAAATGAGTATAATAAGGATCAGGTACATTTTCTTTGACCGCTTAAAACACAATGTTTTAGTACTACACAGTATTCCTATTCTTTTGTAAGAAAGCTTGATTTTTAAAAGTTTTTATTTAGCTATGGAAAATTTCTTTTTTTGTCAGTTTGTGGTAAGTAAACAGTTTAAGAAATCATCCTATCTCATAACTGCAGATAGCTGTAACTGCTAAGTTACAAGTCACAGAATCTCTTCCTGACCCATGAATGAAGACCACTGTTCAAAGAACAGGAACTCTAGTCAATCTCATCCTTACGTTTCTGTTCTTTCAATCAATGTTTCACTTTGACTAAAATTTTGTACAAGTCATATGCTTTAAAGAAAATATTATTTTCAATAATTTCAGGAAACAGACTCATTTTTTCAAATAATTTCGGGGATATTTAAAAGCATCTGGAATATCTGGCTGTTTCATATGTAATAATTACACTCTTCTTTAGTTGGCATTCATTGCAACATTACTCATTAATTCATTTGCTTTTAATACAGATCCTTCATTGTTCTCACTGGAATTCAGCATTAACAACCAATTAAAAATAATTGTGTTGATACTGCTCTACAGTTTTAGCAACTATTAGTATGAACAACACGTGAAAAGTGACTATTACCCACCTACACAGTGTAGTTGCCAAAAACACTTCAAGGCTGCATATAAAATCCTACAACAACTAAATAATAAAAACAACTTTTTACAGTTAAGTATGAAGGTCTTTTCACTTAAATACTAATAGTCTACCAGAACTCCAATGCACAAAATCTTCATGCAATATTCTATCATGAGCAAGCCAGGGCTAGGGCTAAGCAAGTACCAGCTTTGGATCCAAAATAAACTTTCCAGTTACTTTGGTTCCAAACACATTTACTTACTCAAACTTCCACTAAAAGAATAATCCTTTGATGATTTTAAGTTATGAAGTTCTGTTTTATCTGACGACAACTACAGACTTTTCTGTTCTACACTCATGTTAATAACAGATCCAGGAACATGAAAATAGCTTTAGAAAAAACAGTTTAAGTGCTCCAGCATTTAACCAGACAAAATATTCTAGAAATTTGCCTTTTTCATGCCAAATGATAATAAAATACAGAAAATTTGTACAAATTTAATCTATAAATATATTTATGTGTTTAATAAAATGTATATTATGTTAATAAAATAAATATATCATACTGTACTTGAATTGAAAAACAGAGTCATAACCCTTTATTATAGTGAGTGTATTATGTCAGAGCAGAGATATATTTACAAATTACTCTGAGAAAACATGTGCCTATCACTGTCATCAGCTTTTATCTCCACAAAAAAACCCACTAGTTTGAACACAACCTTTTTTTTTCTACTTGGTAACAAGCAAACTTCATTTTTAGCTGGTCAGTATCTTAACCATTCTTCAAAACAAATTCACTTTGATGGTTGCTCACAATGTACGAGCACAATATCTTAGTCCTGATTCAAGTTTCCCATTTATAAAGGATCCAGCTCTTCATCATCTTCACTATTATGACTCAAACTGTAAGCATCATTTATATAGGGAGTCTCATTGTGCTAGGTATCACCCAGACACATAACAAAAATACAGGGCTTCCTTCAAACATCTTACAAATTCTCTCTCTTGACTTCCCTTTTCTAGCCATTTGAATCTCCAGTGATGACGACATTAAGAAAGAAAAGAAAACAAGCAAAATGCTCATGAAACAATGATGAAAAAGATGGCTAAAAATGAAACAGAGTTAATAGAAAGCATTTCGTCGACTTCAGTATCTTCTGCAATCTAGTCACAAGTCTGAAGTTCTCGCTCAGGCAAAACTTAAAATTTCAAACTTTCCAATATTTTGAACCCAAAGTACTTTCTGCATTAAATGGAAGTAAGACAGACACAGGTTCTGGGATGAACCTGTATACAAATAAATATACTTCTTGTTAGGAAGAAGGAACACACATGCAACAATTACTTTCTGTGAGAAATAGGAGGGGTTTTTAATTTTTTTCTTTTATTTTAACATGAAAACAGTTTTGCTGCTATATGCTGGCATACCATAAAATACCAGTCTCATAGAATGTACTGTTCAAAAGGTGCAGATTATAGTAATTCTAAATTAAGGTAATTTCTAAGCAGGCATTTGATATATACTTGGAAGAAGAGTCCTAATTCCAGCATTTCTAGACCATCTAGTATTTGATCATGCAATCTTAACACTGGACTTCTAACATGGTCTTTTTTGTGTATAACATGCATATATACTGCTACATGAAAACTCTGCTTTTACTGATCAGCGATCACAATCTAGAGCAATCTGGTTTAATCCAAGTGGTCATCTATGAAAAAGCAGACAAGTAAGCAGCTGAGCCATGACTGTATAAGATCATATTGTATCATACACCCTAAGAAGGTATTTATCCTACACACTTTCCTCAAATATTTTTATAAAGGAAGGTATTCTGCAAGTCTAACTATGGATAAAAAAGTGTATAGCTATGTTTATAATACAGAAAAGTGTAACAAGCATTTTTTTCTTCCTATAATTTTTTTAAGGATCTTCCCCTTAGATATAAAAAAGTATTTCAAAAACTAATATTCTAAACCCAAAGCATTCTTTGCTTAATTTACCACAAATCTATATTTTATTTTTCATTCTCCAAGACTTTGAAACTACTGAAATAAGACAATAAAACTCAGGAGCTCCTTTAAAAACCCTCTAATAAAAAGCACTAGGATGCATAAAAAGTATCATAAAGTTTGGAAAGATATAGGTTTTTTTCCACTTCCTTTTCATCTTACCTGAAGTGTAAGGCACTTAACTGCATTCCACACTATTCCAATAAATTCCTTCATTCTTTCTTCAGGACTTCTGCAGCTTTCAGATGAATTCAGCATGGTTTTCACAGGAAGTGACAAAGGACGAGATTCTAATGCAAATAACAAAACTCAGTTACAGAAAGAATATATAACTACGTAATATACTTACTGGTAGCAAAGAAAAAAATTACTGATTTTAAATTCTAAAAGATATTTTCTCTCACTATGTATCTCACTATGGACATAATAATAGTATGTCTATTATTAGTTTTAAACTTGGCAATACAACTGTATCAGCTAAACCTGGTGAGAAATGCAATGAAATGAAATGCCTAAACTTTTTAAACGTAAACCACTAAGAAAATATTATGAAGAATGTTTGACCTAGGCAAATTAAGACAGTTTTCAAAGTGTGATAACCTATTTGGTGACGAAATAGCAATCCAAGAAGTTTTCACATACACTGCTGCCAGTGTAATCTAAAGAAGGTTTCAGTTTTCTAAACTCGTTGTAAGAAATGAAAGACAGCCCATATTAAATCACAGCCTTTGATTTGTTTTCTTTATAAAATTAACTTAACAGAAACTTGAGCATGCTTCCAAAAAAAGGCACAAAACTTAAAGCATTTTTTTACTTTGTCACGCTTAAAGGTACTAAAGTATGAAACATTTCAGCAAAATTCAATGTTTTCTAGTAAAAAGAGAAATTTCCTTATATTGTTAGTTATTTAATAACATGAATATATTATTATGAAGATTTTAGGTAACAGAAGCATTTAATTGCATACGAGCATAGTAGAACGTCAAAAGAGCACTAATGAGGAGATCAAGTAGTAACTACAAATTCATTAAAGACTGTATGAGTGGTACATAGTTCCTCCTGTCATCTCTCTCAGAATATCCTCCTTCTTGTGTTTTGGGATACTCACCAAATTATTGTCAGCTTCTTTAATGTTTTCAGTTTTGGCCTACATGTTGTTGAGCTGACAAAACTGCAGGAATAAATTATGAAGTCTTCATGACTTCATTTTAAACTAAATTGAAATCAGCACAAGTGTGACAATTTACACCTCCTAATTATACAGACTGTGTATACAGAGATCTGTGGCATACAAACTACAGAAAAATTCTTAAAAAAAAATTATGCTATCAACTTAACTCAGGTGAGCAAAAGTAAATGCCCCTTGACATGCATCACTGGGTCTTCAGTCAGTTTTGATCATGCAAGGAAACATGCAAAGATTTAAAAATGAAACACCTGAGAGGTGAATTTCTGCCAAAGGCATGCAATGTTAATGCCACTTGAGGAATTAATTTATGACATTTTTTCCATCAAGGCTAGCAAAGACCAGAGTTGATTAATATTCTAGACAAAATCCTTCAACAAAGAGTATTTTAAATGATCTGAAAAGAAAGAGAAGCATTAACTTTATTAAACTGATGGGGAATCAGAAGATTCAAAAAGAGAGGTAGTCAAAAGAGTGAAAGAGAATTTTTATCACTGCCATATAGTTAGTCCTCTCAGATATTCCTGGCTCCAATGATGGATCTATTAGAATGATAAAGAACAAAAATTGGATCAAGAGAATGTAAAAAGCATGACATTTCAGGATTGTTTGTTGTCAGCTGTGCTGGAGAGGCAAACAAGTAAATTGTTCATATGGAGAAACAGAGTGGAGCAGCTATTTCATAATATATTCTCATGTGGACATTTTTATGCCATGCAGTGAGTATTCCATCCACATTATGAATGGATTAAGTTAAAACAAAGACATTCAGTGAGGAATAGCTGTACTGCTTTAACTTCTTAGCCTACCTCAGTTCACACCATCTTCTCTGTGTAGTCAGGCCCTACACTACACATATTACAAGGTAAGAATTAGGAACAGCTTGAGTATCAAGAAATATTAAAATAAAAGAGTTACTGGAGCATAGAACTCCAGAATACAAGTATGGGCAAGGGCAAGAAAGGTATACAAAGTCACTGTGAGACTCTAGAAATCTCACAGGCAGGAGTGCTTCAGGTCGGGATGAACAGATAAATACAATGTAAAACTACATGTTCTACAGCACAGTCAGCAGGTAATATCAACATCCTACATCACTGAACAAGTGCATTCCTCGGGAGCGGGACCTAAAGCTAGGTTTTGTTCCAGTCTCCCATGTTTTGTTCACTGGGAAACACACGCTCTGCTAATTCTCTCTCAGTTAGGGGAATCAACTTTCTAATGCCAGAAACAGCTATCTGTGAATTAAAAACAAAATTAGCTGGCGAAAGCACCACTTGTTTCTCTCCATGTATGTGCAATTCAAACCTTAAAAGCTGATTCAAATTCCAGAAATATCCATGACTGACAACAGCTTCACTGCAACAGCCCATACTCAACCAAAAGAAAGCCTTGAAACCCAACAAACAGATAAAGAACTATTCAACCAGAAATCATGAAAAATAGAGAAGTAATAAGAAGCGTTTCAGAGTGGAAAGAAGAAACAAGCACAGAAGTAGCTCCTGAAAAGAAGAATGAAGTCCTCTGTTCATTTTTCTCCTGTACTGTTAAGTCCCAGAGTTTTGTCTGAAGGGACGCTGGGACAGAACAATGTCTTCATTCCCTGCCAGGCAAGGCCATCAGTAGAAGACAGTTGCTAAGAGACTGTGGGAGTTTGGTGTGGCTATCGTGTGCTTGGCTAGTCCTCTACAGTAGACATGTAGACTGGATCAGCTCCATGTGTCTCGGTATGAAGGTTAATCTCCTAAAATAATTATGCTACTCAGCTACTACTGAACTGAAAACCTAGGAACATTTCCTGGCACTGTAATCAGCCTTGTGTTGAAGCCAGGAGCCAGTCAGCAATAGCTAGATAGAAAATATGATTTGTATGAAATACTTATAAACTGATGAGGGGGAAAAAAAAGGGGGGGGGAGAGGGGGTCCTGCTTTGGGTTGTACAAATTGAATTTTTAAGAAAACCAGTGTACAGGAACATAAAATGTTTCTACTCTCATCTTCTAGTCCCATATTGTGTGATTGGTATTTTTGTAAAGATATACACCACAACTATTTCAATCAACTATCAATCACTCATAGGCTGCCTCACTTACCATCAATTTCAGAACACACACTGGTAATGAACAGACTTTTTAAAAAGGACTGATCAGATCCACCAGGATTGAGCTACCAGAAGCAGCAGCTTTCACAATTCATTTCACAATTTGTGGTTGAAGTATAGAGGGAGTTCCAAGTGGCAATCCTGCAAAATTAATCATAAACGTACTCTCTTTGTAGGAGATGCCACTAAGCAAGACTTATAGGTATAAATTCTAGACAGAGGTGTCTTTCTTATATAGACATATGCCTCCTTCTTTGTGATTTTTTCTTAGCCTATTGGGAACTGGTTGCTTTAGAAGTCTGATCCATAAAATACTTAAAAGTTTTAAAAATAAAAAGATCTTTGGGGAAAATGGTGCTATTCTGTGCTATTAACATTCAGTTACCTAAGGAACACGAAAGGGAAAATAAAACTTTTGAAGTGTGAAGATTTGGGGCAAATTGACATTTCAGCAAATAAATCAAAGCAGAAAAAACCACAGATTTTCCACTTCTGGGTTGAGGACTACTGATCATCTGTACTCAGCACTGGCCTCATGCTTTCAGTTCCTCCTCTCTCCTTACAGCTAGCAATTTAACTAAAGAAAGGTAAAATACAATGCTAACACCTTATTCCTAATTTGTAGGTGGTACAGATCTGTCATGTCTCATCCCTCTGGCAAAAGACAACTCATTTCTCCTGGCCCACTGTGTGCCTCAGATACCTCACGCATTAAGAGGGCAGCAGCTTCTTTCTGGTTGGAAAAGGTTATGCTGCTGCAGGCAAACCCATACTTCCAGTGATCCCCAAAAGCTCAGAGAGCTCCTCATGAAAGACAAGGTTCATAGGCAGGCACTCATGCAGCAGCCCGCAGTAGGACAGTCTCTCCACCATCCCCATCGTATGACCACACTCAAAGTCCATCTGTCATATGACCTCAATGAGCTGGGCAAACTTTCCTTCCCACATCACATCATCTGTCATACAGCTTCTCACACATCAGAACTAAGTTAAGCTGAGAAAAATCCTATTGCAAACTAATCATAGTTACTAAGAGGCCCTGACAGCAAAACACATGGACATTAATAGTATTTAAAAGAAGAAAGAAATCAAAGGAAAGCATGCTGTTATTACATGGCTCTTTCTGGAAAGATTTTTCCTCTGCTAAAATTAGAAGCAGTCTCCACAGTGTCAAAGATCTCATTGGGATTTCTTAATATCTATTCACATTTTCATGCATTAGATATGGCATTTTATCAGAAATAAAAACAAAAATACCAAGGTGTTTGCGACTAATGCAAGCCATTAAGGAACTGGTCAAGGGGTCTAAGGGATTAGAAATGAGATTAAAATGCAGTGGAGGAGAAAATTCAAACTTCAAACAACTCTGAAAAAAATCTAAATGGCCTACAGATTTTTTTTTTCGGAATATTAATTGGTTTCTCCATATGTAAAACAAAACAAAAACTAGGCACACACACCCCCACCCACTTAAAACTTACTTGCTCTTTTCTGTAAACCAGTAGGTTTTGGTTTCTATGTATAATATTGTGCAAAAGTAAAAATTCAGTGAAACTTGTTATATAAAAGCTTGTTTGTCCTTAGGTTTGCAGTCCAATTTTCCTCGTAAGTCTACATATTTTTATATTTGCAACACAATAAAACTAAACATATATGTCTATATAGAGAGATATATGAAGGCATTACAAATGATTCACACTTTTGGGTATATATATATCTCTGACAGCCAAAGAAACAAATTCTGTTCTCAGTGGAATGCATTCCATATAATAATTTTGTTCCATGATTTAATATTAAAAAATTATACAGATGCAAGAAATTGCAAAACCACAGAGGAATATCTTGGTAAAAATACTTCCTATCTTAATGTACTATTTTTTCCCACAATCCAATTTAAAAATAAAAAGCTGATTTAATAGCAGGCTCATTGAAACCATGAGGTGAAGCTCAAAGCTGTATTTACCAATATTTTCTGAACCATCAGTATCTATCAGAAATGTTCACATTTTATTTTAGCAGTATCATAAAAGAAGTCATTCCCTAAACACTCATTCCTGGATGACTGATATTAGAATTATTCATGTAAATGAGATTTTTTTTCTAAGGATAGACTATGATGATCTGTATGTAAAAAAGTTTGCACTCTTCATCACGATGCTTGAGAATAAAAGCAGTACTTAAGTAATTTAAATAACAGCAGGAAGTCCTTTCAAGCTTATAAAAATACGCAATATATTTGCCCCCACACTGAATAGTCTGCATAAATAATTTCTTTACTGGGCTTTAAGCATTTTTGCATTC
This sequence comes from Buteo buteo, assembly GCF_964188355.1. Taxonomy (NCBI): domain Eukaryota; kingdom Metazoa; phylum Chordata; class Aves; order Accipitriformes; family Accipitridae; genus Buteo; species Buteo buteo. The sequence goes on along the minus strand of NC_134173.1, from coordinate 54,870,590 downwards.
TACTTTACAATGGTGCAAAAATACATTACTTTTATCAATCAAGATGATAATTGAGCCACACAGTCTCTGACACCTAGCCAGAGCAAGTCCTTTATATCCAGGGAAATGGCAGCAGAGAGGTGTAGTGTCTATATTAGAATGGTCATTCAATGAGTCAGCAGCAGAATAAGTGTTAAGATACAGAGGCTTTTGACTTTTTATGCAACATGCCTTTTTCTAGAGTATACAGATATCAGTAAACAAAGACACATGTGATATCAACATTGTTGCGCAAGCAGAAAGGATCCTTCTGTGTGAAAGTGGGGGTTGGCTAGGGAATGGCTATGGTCAGCATTTTCCCCCACCAAATTCTTAATGATTGCTGCACTATTTCTGGCAAAAAAATACCTATTTAGTTCTAGGAACAAAAATAAAAAAGGACTGAGACTTTCGTGCAAATCAATAACTGCCATTCATAGGCAAAATTGAGCTACTATATTAGTAATTAAAAAAATGTGATATATATGTGTTCATAGCTAAAGTCCATGCCTGAGTTTATCTTAATATTGCTTACCATTCCAAATAATTTTTATATTATGAAGCAAGAATTTCAGGCTTTGGATTTGCAAGAACTTTTCTGGTAAATGCAGGAGGAATTCTGTCTAGCTTTCTGCCTTTTTAACAATACATTGAAAGTTCCTTAGTCTTTTAAATATAATCTAAAACTAAACACCCACTTTTTCTCTCTCAACTTTGAATTTCTTCATACAGAAAGTGTGGTTGATATACTACGTTGCCTTTGTGTTGCTAATGTTTTTAAAATCCACATACTGAACTGAAGAAATCATGCCATCATAACACAAAATTCAAACATTTTACTAGCTATGAAAACTCACAATAATTAATTTTCAATATAGGTATGTCACTGTCCAGCCATTTAAAAGTTACTATAAATCATCTGTGCCTGGAGACCTTCCTTTTAAATAACCCTTCCAAGAACTAAACCCCATTTATAAAAATATAAAAATCCCAGTATTTTCAGGAACCCTAGGTAAATGTGCCTCAGATTTAAATTCCTGTATTTTACTTTGCCTATTTAGCATCTATTTAATTTCATTCACCTTCCCAAATAAATCATCAGTCATACATTTCACAGCAGGCATGAATAAACGATAATCATTCAGTTCATTGAGCAGAAATAGTGACCTACTAATTCAAATACTTCAGATAATCCATTGATTTCTCACCAGCCAGACTTCTCTCACATTTGCCATTTTTTTGCATTCCAACAGCTCATTTTAGCAGGAATCTAGTTCAGCATTCTAGCTGTACTTTAGGAAAAAAAAAAATATCAGTAACTGCATCCAGTTTTGCTAAGTACAGGTCATATTCTGCCACACTGTACTCAATAGAAAGTTTATTAACTTAAGATGAAAATTCAAATAAAAACACTAGCACAGCATCAGTTAGTCTAAATAAAATAGAGACATGTCTACGTGTAAAGCTTTCTCTTTTCTCCACTTTTATGGTGAAGTATTTAATAGTGGTTCAGAAATATTTAATGTGTATACTTCAAAGGAATTTTTAAAATTACTTGAGTAAAGCTTTCAAAATTGAATTACTAACGCTTCCTGTAGCAACCAAGAAGTTCCAGTTACAGTAAGTATCTAACTAGCAAATTATAACTGTGTTATTGTTTCTACACTATCACATGTTAGAAGTGATTGAGAGGAAAGGTGGGGATCTTTCTTTGCCTGGTTTCCTATGGAAAGAAGGCTCATGCAATCCTATACTCTATGCATATGCATGCAACTCCTTGCTTGTCCTCTAATTCCTTTTACATTTGCTGGTCAGTATAAATCAAATTTGACAGGATAAATATCTCAAAGATACTGCGTTTCTACAAGCTGTGGGAAAATAAGTAAGCAGGGTAAAGAAGGTAGAAATTGGCAACAGGAGCTATGCCCTTATTAGAAATCAATTTATACAGAACAGAGACTATAAAGGTCATCTAAGAGCTTTGAACTTTGTTATGACACCATCCTCCATCTGCTTAAAATACAAACAAATAGTAGACTAGGTGTAACTTAGCACTTAGGAAACTTCAAAACTCTTTAATTATTTCTCAGTAAGAACAATAGTTCAACAGAACAAAATATCAATGTTTCAGAAACACAGGGAAGAGATTTTTCCAAACTGGAATGATTCCATGTCCTATATTTCTCTCCATATACACACACTCTTACACATCACATACACACTTCCTGCAGAATGAAACAATGCTGGATTCTCTTCTCAGCTTTGAACTTGGGACTGATACTCCATGGTAATACTGAAATTGTAGTGGAATTAAATGACCAGTGCACTCTCTGACCTGTGGACCTGATCAACCTGGTCTATAGAAAAAAGCTGTGCAAAACCCACCATTGTTTAATTCTCTTTTGCAAATGCCCTTTCAATTTGTCCACCAGACAACAAAATGAAGCAATCACTGGTCACGGGCACTAGACTTAGTGATGAAAAACACTTGCCTGCTGTCAAACGCCCTGATGTACACTCAGGACATGGCTGAAATGCAGTCACCCCCTGTACCATGACCAAATACCTGGCTGTTGCACAACAGGGATCAGCAAAATTTTATGTGACAATTGTACTTTCCGTTATGGGACAGGGCATTTAGTTTTCAAGTGCCTTTGTAAGAGGCTGTGGGACCTACTCCAGCTGAAAGGTTCACGACTTCTTAGATGATACATTAAATTCCACTTACCTACCTATCCCTGTGGCTATAAAAGTAGTCAACTTTCAGGATTCTGAGTGAGAGAAAAAATTAATAAACTTTTCAGCCTCTCTAAAGTAGCTTCTTTCATTAAAAGCATTCCTCATACTAAAGAGCATGTGCGAGGCTATTTTTCTACTGTTACTGAAAAATTAGATGCTGTAGTCACTGGGTTACACCTCACAAGATGGTATCAAATTTGTGTCTGGGATATCATAGTTACTTTCTAGCACTGCTTAATGTTTGATGTCACAGTAGATGTTGGTGAAATTAAATTTCAGTGTAATGCCTACAAAAAGACCTCACTAAGAGGCAGTAAAAACCCCTCCAAAACCCCAATTTCATCTTTAAGCATGGAAAATATTATTATATTTTTCAAAGTAAAAATAATTATAATAATTTAATAACTTAATATGAATGAAATCTACAAGTTATTTTAGTAATGAATGAGCACCCACCTTGGATGTGTGAAAACAGACACTTTGGCTTTAATCATTATTCAACAGTGTGCACAGGACAGCTTTCAAAGACTGCCCCATCCATCTACTGCAGCCCATAATATCTTCCTGTATAGGTATGCTACATATACTATACATATAACTTATTTATACACACATATAGCAATCATTTTGCCACTATCCAGACATAAGAGCTATACTTCTACCTATAGCTATGGGTCTGCAAATCACTTTTCACTGAACTAACGGAACTGCTGAATTGCTGAGAATGGGAGGACAAGTGGGTGGATGGAGGAATTGAGGTAAATACTACTTTTTTCAGAAAATTCTTTCTTTATCACCTTGCTAGTTCACAGCCACATCCTACAAAATTTAAACCATATATTATATTATCTTACTCTGTTTTTGAAGTCTTTGTGGTTAAGGAGATTTATAAATAACTACAGCTTGAGACTTAAGAACTGAAACCTTGGATTTTCACAGACAGATACTATATAAATAGTAGTTTTGCTCTTTTCCCAAGCTTCATTTTTGGCAAGGTCCCAGCAGCCATTAACTAATAAACTGAACTCAAGATCAATGTTTTAAATCATTTTACAGCTGTGATTACAAACTGCTTTCATTTAATACATAGAGTTGGTTTCTAGCAGTTCTCAAGGGAGTAACTGCTGAGATCATGCTAGACTTGAGAAGGATAAATTCAAAATCACCACCAGAATAGCATGATTTTAAGATACAATCTGTTTCAATCTGCAAAGACTATGCATATGTGCTTGCTATCAATGTAGGAATCTCAGATTTATCAATGTAGGAATCTCAGTTTTCTGACAACTTGAAGCATCTGTAGCTAGAGCCTTGATGGTTAAGAAATACGAGGCTTACAAGGATTGTTGCCCCTTTTACCTAGGATGCTTTTGCAGCATAGGTAGCATTATACATCCTAGACCTATAATCAGTGTGGTATTCCTAGTTTAAAAAAGTGAGACAAATAATGAAAGAAAACTGAGGTAGAAACGTCATAAAGTGAAAAATTGTGGGAGCGAGGGACCCAGAAAAATTAGAAAGGAGAAGAATCACAGGCACTCTATTTTTAGTTTAATAAACTAGTCACCCATTCACCATATTCCAGCACATTATATACATGTAAAGAAATGAATTGTGAAAGAAAGGATACACTGAAATTTCTCTGAGAATGAGGTCTTATCTATCACACTTGCATCCATCCAATCTTTTCTAACCACTGTTAACTGGTGGCTTTGTAATCAAAGCAGAGACTTTTTTCGTGACACAACATACGTGTTAGTTTTTACCGTCCCCTGTATCTTCCAGTGCAAAGCCAATTCTGACAAACAGGGAACAAGATGAAGTCTACAGGAAAAGCTTCTAATATCGCATGAAGTTTCAGGAGGCTATACACAGAAGCAGCCTACATGGCAGTGCAGTGTGACACGGCTCTCCTTTCTTCAATTAAGGGAAATCTGTGTGGTCTACTGAAGCAGACAGATAGCACCAATTTAAATAATTTCATTACTATACAAGGCTTTTGCTCTCTGGCATTCATTTTATGTTTTTATTCCCCATTTTTGCACATAAATTTCAAATACTTCAGGTATATTACACCTAGCATTTTATCTCCAGAATATAACAAATAGGTAGACATTTTAAAACACAGGCTAGCCTTCAAACCAGCAGTGTCAGGCACACAACATCTTAAAAACAAACAAAATAGACCCTCTGCTATATGTATGTAGCTTCACTTAAAAAAATAGTAACTTTTTTCAATAAATTTTTAACAGTTGAGAATTAATGAAACCAAATTTAGTAATCTCTTCTTTAAAAGACTGCTTCTAATTAAAAAAACTGCTTAGTCAATGTTATCTCTTGAGAAAATTAGTACTATCACCTTTCATTTATTAGTATCAAACTTTATGGCATGAAATTATTTCATAGAGAAGCCAAATACCTGCTTAATCACAAAACCCCCCAACATATAGGCTAAACTTATTTGATAAACTGAATAAGTAAAGTAAGTGGTAGCTAACATAAAGGAAACCTAAAACTGAACTTTTCATTTTTGCAACAACGTGTGTTGCACTAAGTAATTGAAAACACATCTTGGTATTGACTTCAAATTAAAAAGTAGAAGCAGCTGAGATGCAGAGAAATCCTTCTTTTGCTTTTAGGATGTTATTTATAATTTATCATTTTATTTTATCATTCCTGCACTCTCACACAAAACTGAAAACAAAAGCAAAACTGATATTCATGGCATTTCTAGATTTTCAACAATAACATTTTCTTTTAGTAGACTGTTCTGGTGTGATCGTTACTGCAGAAAAGATAATACTCAAGGTTCAGATTAACAAAGGCTGAAGATCAAAACTGGCTACCAAGCTGAGCAGGTACCAGACTAGGACACTAATTTTCAAAACTGAAGTACAAACTACTTATGCAAACTACATGCATACTTTCATAAACTGGTAATTAACACAAACTAACCTAAGCATCTGTTCACGCAAATAGCTGGTTTTGAATGTCAAATATTCAAATTACAAAAGTTTTCTAGTGAATTACACCTTCATGCTTTGTTGACAGGCACAGGTAAAATTAACCTCAAGAAGAAAAAAATCATATAATTTATGATGTTGATATAGCAGAACAGATGATAAATATAGTTAAAAGAAGAATATACTTAGTACAGTCATTTAACTACAGGCAAAAATAAAGGGAATTCATAAATGAATGGTAAAAGTAACAGGATAGATGGTAAAAATAAAGGATATTCCTAAATGTAATAGAAAGAAATCTTTGAAATGAATTTATTATTTTACTACCAATGATAACATGACAACCTAGATAATATTCAGCAAGCAGATTTTCTGGTTTTAATCCCTTTTAGTCTCAAAATAACAATTAACCCTACCACTAACGGACAAGATTGTCATCTCAGTTTCAGCAGACAACATCTTGAAGTACTTCATGATTATCTGGAAATAAACACCAATGCAAAGGAAAAGAGAATTTGCTAGTGTATTTCAGAAGGATTACTAGAAGTCTCAGCTGGATAGTCACTTTTTTTTGGATAGTCTCCTACTTTACTAATTGCAGACAGTACTATATGAATAAATAGCCCAGAAAATCCCAGAAAGCCATATCATCTTGATTAGTGATAACAAAGTTTAACTTTAGCACCCTTAAGTGGCCAGAAAATATTCTGAAATTGAATAATTTCTTGAATTCCAGAAACGGTAGTGCCAACAAATGCATTTTCTATGGGACAGTGATTTTGAAAATAGTCAATTATAATTGTTTATGCACAAATCTTGACTTCCATACATGCCAGACTTTAAGCAATGTGAACAGACTGACTGAAATCAAAGAGATTAATCACAGTGTATAAGGTCTGATAAAATTATGGACTAGAATATTAAATATCAAGGCAAATACCAGATATTCTATTGAAAGCACATCTCCTTAATCTCGTTTTAGAAAATGTGTTACATAAAATTATCAGGGTCCCAAAGGTAGCACCTAAACGAAAATGAGAAGAAAATTAAATACATGTTTCAAAATTGCAAGTCTGATTATTTTACCTTAAAAAGTTGTAATTTTCTGGGGGCTATTTCTTTAAAACTGAAAGTTGTTCCACAGTATTTGCACAGGTGATACTGTTCAATTGTGGACACATGTTATTGACGAAGGTTGCAAAGGCAGAAAGGCTAGTTCCAATTAAGTGATCATACCTGTTACTGTTTTTGTTTTGACAGGACTGCTGGCATACTCTGAGGCTTGATTTGATTGTTGCCTTGCCAAAGGGGCACTTCCAACTGATGCTTCATCCTCTTTTTTTCGAGTTACTGACACACCAAGCGGAACAGTTCCTACAGACTGCTAGAAAAAGAAGTGCCTTGTGAACCACTCAAAACCAAAACATATTAATACTGAATTATGACACTGTCATGAGAAGCATGTCTTAAACTACATATTTTGAAATGTATAGAAGACAACTTGAAACAATGATTAGAGCACATATATTTTGAAAACAAATTATGAAATGCTGCATTCAGACTTGCACTTGTAATTCTTTTTTTTAGTACTGTTAGTCTGAGGAAAAGCTCTATGATAACAAAAAAAGTAAAATATAATTTATTAACTTTAAATACCATGCCTGTCAGCCAATCAAGATGCACATGAATAAACCTGGATGATCACCAAAACAAAATAATTATCTAAATGTTTAATGGAAACTGGAAAATTTTAGCCAGATATGAAGATCCCAAAGTTTTGCAAAGAAATTTATCAACCTTCATTAAACTTCAAAAGAAAAGATGCATTGTTATTTATATATTATTGTATTTGTTTCTCATGTTTTAAATATGTAATTTAATTCTGACCACTACTGATTTTGAATTGTTTTGTCTTTCAAGCATATCAAATAAATGAAAAACTGCTCAAAATATGACACTGTTAAACAAAACTGAATGCATTAAAAACTAGTTTGAAGGACTGAATCCTTATTTTAAGATTAGAAAAGAGTGATGTGTATTAATCCACATAGGTTCTAGAACTGGAGGTCCACAAATGAATGCAGTCTATTGGCTTTGTTGTTACTTTTTTTATTAATGCAAGCTAGAAAAGAAAAAATCATTAAAAAACCTGGATCCTCAATTTTGCTGTACAGTTGGCCATTAACATTTTGCTGCAGCATTAGCTGCTACATAAATTGTAGATGTATCCCAGTTGACAAAAGCAGAATACTTCTACTGTTGATTTTGCAGAGGGTTATCATTTAAAGAGGACAAAAGTTTTTTCTAAAGATCAGACATTAGGATTACATGCATCTTGATCAATTTTTGTGTAATTTAATTTTGTTGGTATTGGAGTGAAAATGTAATCCATATAGCTGGGTAATGAGAAACCTCACACGTTGCATTAGGAATCTCTGTGGGAAACAAATTCGTGTGAGGCGGGCAATGTGCTTGTAAATTTTCTCCAATAGAAAACAGATCACTGAATCAAGCAGTGTGCAACACGTGCACACATACAAAACCCTAAAACAAACAGAAAAATCATTTAATTGAAGGAGAATGACTTCCAAACGCCTTCACCATTTTCCACTATAAAAGTAAATTAAAATAAGAAAGACAATCAACCATTTAATCCTACTCCAGTGAAAACAATCAACTTATATATACAGTGGTATGCAAAGTTAATAGGAAAACACTAATGTCAATGGCAAACAGAACTCTCATCTCTCCTCCCCGCTCTGAATGTACAGTCATCAGCTTTGTCTCCAAAAGCACTAAAAAGTCATTCTGGAATACAGTAACATGCCACTTTGGTGTCCTCTAGCCATAACAACAACAAAAAAACCCCATCAGCTTTGAAAAGACAAGTTTTACACTACACAAATACTTTCCACATGCATAGGGAGAGAGAATCTGAAGTTTTGTAAACTTTCGTCAGACACTTTACATCACTTGTTTTCAAAATTTAGCACTTTATCTGATACAACATTTCGTAAGACAAAGCTGTCTGCAGCTTTCCCATGACAGCAACTGTTGAGCCATGATTTGGCAATTCTGGTTGTAACATTGCAAGAACATTGACTTGCCAAAGTGAAGCAAGAGTTTCTGAAGAATCAACACAAACAATATAAGGCAGCACAAAAGACAACAGGATGGAAATACTGTCTGAAGAAGCAGTATCTATTTCTGAACCACTGAAGAAATGGATCAGCAAAATATAATAATAGTAAGTTACACCACTACTCATATAGTGAAAAACATCAAGGCTATCACAGCCAGACAAAGCTGGAAAAAATTATGACCAAATATTGAGTGCTTGAGTGCTAATCTGGACAATGAAACAGCTGTTTCATCTTTGCTCACTGAAATCAAGCCTGATGTTGCTGTTGATGACGCCCAGCACAATCTTGTCAGGTTTTTGGCAAAAGATTTCTGGTTAAAAGAATGCAGAAGATGAAAGATCAGTGGAAAAGATGGAAAAGGATCATCAAGATTTGGGTTTTAGCCACAAACTGATGAGGAAATTGTGGCCTGGGAAACAGCAGATGACAAGAGCCCCACAGCTGTAGGAGAAGATGAATCTGATGGGAAAGGAGACATTGCAGGCAAGTGTTATCATAACCATTTCATCACAAGAATCCAAAAAGCTAGCTATAAAGTAATACATAGTAAAGTTTAACACACCTACCTGGGACGTAAGCTTTATGGTTACTAATTGGTAGTGTTACAAGGAAGATAAAGAACATTTAATAAAATTATGGAACTACGGCAACATTTATATGAGGTTTTTTTGTTGACACAAAGTCAAAATCAGATTCTGCTCTAGAATACTGACCACAGTTTTATCAATGCAATAATGTTCTGTGGTTATTATACACTGAATACTATATTAATAATAATTCATGGTACTCAAAATAAGAAAATTTACTACTTTTCCAGTATAATAATTACAATTAACTTTTTAAACAGTGGCTAAAAAACTACAGGAAAGCCATCTTTTTCCAAATTTAGATTTTATTGACACAAATAATCTAACACATTACACACCATGTTAAGTATGTGTACACAAAGCACACACATATGTATATGCTATTTATGCATGTAAATAGATCAACAGATAAAGGTTATATTTTTTATTTTACTTCATATTGTGCAGTCAACATGACTTTGGAAATGATAAAGATCTAAAATCAGAGAAAGGCACAGAACAATAATAGCTAAAAACCAATCTGCCAAAACCACCAAGCCCCAAGTATTTCCTGATTTATGTGGAGATATGCCAACTAACCGAAGCTAAGATATCCTGTAAAGAGGGCTAGTGGAAATTTGCCCCAGGTAGAATAAATTAATATTTTATTTGGGATTTTTGGTAATTAAAGATTTTATTTCTGAATTACAGCTTCCCATGAGTGTGAGGCTGAAGAGGATGCAGGCAGATCTGGGAACATGAGAAATGCATTCTTAAGAAAGCTTGACCAACTGAGTAGACAAGTAACTTCCATTTGAGGGATGCCTATAGAGTCACCTCCCTGATAACAAACGAACAGCAAAAGAATATTCCAAGATAGGAACTTAAATATTATTACAAAAGGAAAAAAATGAAGCACTGGCTTGTGAAACATTGAATTCAGAAGCCTCAGCCCAGACATGGGTTGCCATCTTTGAAATGCTACCAAAGCCAGCTATCCCAAACAGTGGATGCTGCCTGCACACAGACTGATGTGTACATGTCAATGTAAAAAATCAGCTAAGTCTTCGTAATGGGGACAGATGGCAGTTCTACTCAAGACATGGTGTTTTGTGAACATCTAAGATCACTGTCATGCAATCACTATCTGACTCAGAGGAGAATATTTACCTATGCTGCAAGACTGCCCAAGCTGTGCCAGAATAAGCTCCAACAGCAAAGACGATCTACCTTGCCCACCTTGTAACAAGTTCTAATATCACAAAATCAAAATGACTGCTTGACTACAGTTACATTTCATTGTTTTAATTTCTGAGATTAATATAAGCACACACCTAAATTGCTTTAGAAAGCTCAAGCAAAACTAGGCATTAGGCCTAGTTCCCAATTAAAATGAAATTAATTAATAAAATTACATGGATTAAAACTAATTCCTAATTAAAAAGATTAGGCATGCCTAATGCCTGGGGTTCAGAAAAGCACCTTCTTTCCTGGCAGATGAACTTGCTAATTCAAATGAAATTCTGTGACTGCTTCAGGTAGGAATTTCAGGTATGCTCAGAGAAGTGCTCTGCTGGGATAAAAGACCAATCACTGATTAGCTGTAATCTTTCCAAACTTATGCAATAAAAGCATTCTACCACCAGTTTCAAGGGGCCTCTGAAAGTAGAAGATAAAAGGTTCAAGTCCTACATAGCTTTAGCTCCTTCAGTAAGCAGCAAGTTCATTCCTACATCCTTCAGAAACTTAACTGTGTTCCTTGGGGGAAGAGGTGACAGATTCTGATAGGGATAAACACAGTGCTTTGGCCTGCAAACAATATCAGAAATCAAAACCTATTATAATTTGAGAAATCTATGCACACCAAGAAGATAATTATGTCTACCATAGAAACACGCTTGTTTTATTGAAGCCTTTCCTGCTATTGATCAAGGTAGGAGAGAAAAACTAGAACTAAGGAAAGGCAACACAGCTCTACCCTCAACAGCCAACTTTGCTACAACATGGAAAAATCTTAAGTTTGGGTACTGAAATTTACCCTTACATTATGTCATTCATTCATTGTCATTCATTATCAGAAGTGTTTGGCTCTTAAAGACACAAAGATCTGCAATATTCCAAAAGTCATCCTAAACCAGATCAGAGGAATTACTTGTTCTACATGAGTCAACTAACCAAGTCATAATGATAAAATTATTTCATCTTAGGCAAACATTCCAGAGAGACCTCTTATACAGACCTCTGTATGAAGAATTGCCCAAGGCCTACCATCAAGAGTTGGTAATACCCTCAGCTCACAATGAACTTTCCATAAAGCAGTGAAAGGATTTTATAACACAGTAAAATTATTAAAGATAACGGTAGAGAAAAGAGAAAATAAGCAGAGAAAAAAAGTTTAAGGAAAAACATGGATTAAATTGAATTCCTAATGACCAATTCTGTAATTTACCTACTCAGCTGTACTGGTTTTGGCTGCAATAGAGTCCATTTTCTTCACAGTAGCTAGTATGGGGCTATGTTTTGGATTTGTGATGAAAATAGTGTTGATAATGCAGGGATGTTTTAGTTACTGCTGAGCAGTGCTTGCACAGCATCAAGGCCTTTTCTGCTTCTCACCCCACCCCACCAGTGAGTATGCTGGGGATGCACAAGAAGTTGGGAGGGGACACAGCTGGGACAGCTGACCCCAGCTGACCAAAGGGATATCCCATTCCATATGACGCCATGCTCAGGAATAACAGCTGGGGGAAGGAGGAAGGGGAAGGTCACTTGGAGTTACAGCATTTGCCTTCCCAAGTAACTGTTATGTGTGATGGAGCCCTGCTTTTCCAGAAATGACTGAACACCTGCCTGCTAGTGAGAAGTAGCAAATTAATTCCTTATTTTGCTTTGCTTGCGCATGTGGATTTTGCTTTACCTATTAAATTGTCTTTAACTCAACTCATGGGTTTTCTCACTTTTACTCTTCCAATTCTCTCCCCATCCTGCTTAGGGGGAGTGAGCAAGCAGCTGTGTGGTGCTTAGTTGCTCACTGGCGTTAAACCACGACAGTCCTTTTTGGCACCCAACGTGGGGTTTGAAACATTCAAGATAATGACAGATTTGACTGGAATGTACTAGATCGAATTTATAGCTGTTATCGATGTTTAGCTATTAATTGGCAGGCTCCTGTTCTTGCCATGGCGCTTGCTTGCCTTCCTGTAAATTAGAGTCTTGTGCTCAATTAGTAGCTGCTTTTTGCTTTCTCTGCTTGCTGTACTGCTTATCATCTTATTCTGCTGTTCCTGGGAACATTTTGATAACAGCAATGGCCATGTGCGCCAGCTGGCAAGATGGCCAGGACATAGCTGCTGTTTCTGTGCAGTTGTACTGCACAGGCTGGAATTCCAGTGTGAACTGAGTCAACGGGACTGTGACCTGTGGATGAGTCCATGTGGGAGCAGGACACCCCAAAGTGTCTGTGGCCATGGATAAGCCCATGCCGGAGCAGGTATACCTCTGAAGGAAATGTGGCCCAAGGATAAGTCTGTGCTGGAGAAGGTACACCTGGAACCATCTGTGGCTGTGCATGAGCTCATGCTGGGGCACGTCAAAGCATGTTGCCATGGATAAGCCCACAACAGAGCAGATACACCCTTGGAGGGACTGCAGCCATGGGTAAGGCCATGTTGGAGCAGATTTACTTCTGAAGGGACTGTGGCTGTGCGTAAGGTCACGCTGGAGCAAGTATGTCTCTGAAGGCATTCTGGCCCATGGGGAAGGCCACGCTGGAACAGGCGCCCCTCAAAGTGACTGTGGCTGTGGATAAGTCTATGCCGCAGCAGGTATACCCTGAAGAACTATAGCAGAAACCACCTGAACCAATGGAGGACAAGCCTTATAAGAGCAGTGCAAGTGCAGCAGTGACCCGACCTGAGCTGGCTTTGGTGCCCAAAAACTCAATGCAAGACACTACCTTTCCTGTCCTGAGTGACCGCTGTAACAGATGGAGCCCAAAGTCATAGACTAAATGAACTCAATGGACTTTTTGTGGACATTTGATGGACATTTTACAGGGGTGGTCCATAGACTAGGGGAATGGTATCTGTGTATTGTATCAATGGATGGGAAGGGGGAGGTGGTTAATGGTTTACCAAAAAAACCAAGCCACATCCGAAAAAATCTTCAAAAAATAGTCTAAATAAAATATTAAAGAAATACTTAAAAATTACTAGAAACAAAGTTTCACTGCCACAAGCCACATCTGAAAAAATCTTCCAAAAAATTGTAAAAATAAAATATTAAATTACTGGAAGCAAGGCTTCTAAATGTAGCTTTGTTTTGCTTTTTAATAGGGAGGCAATGTTTACAAGCAGTAAACAGCATACATACAAGAAGTCACTCTCTATAGTGGTATCTTTCCCAAATTCTGTTCAAATTAACCTTTCATAAAGCATTAAAGAGCATATCTTTTCAACAGGGCTTTCAGACCAAAGAAACACAAGGGGTTTAAGCATATATTACAGATATGCTGAGTTAAAGAACTATTAGAAAGCAGCAAGTAACCAACTGGTGCAAATACTACACTAACACATCTACTGCTGCTACACATGCAGCTCACTTTACAAAAACAATACATTACAGATTGAAGTATTTTTAAAAAATGGACACCAATTTTGGCTGACACATACATGAACATTAAAAAAAAAAAATCTACTCAAACTTCTGTGCCAGCTTAAACCCTGCTTAAAATCTAGCATAGGTTCATCAATCACCAAGCAGGGTACGGAAGGTGTCTTTTGAATTTGCTGCTCCAACTTCGTGGATTATTGCCAGTTACTGAAAAAAATTGTGGTAACAAAAACATATTTCATAAAAGTCTAACAAATTCAGGGAACCAAATATGTGATTATTTTTAACACTCAGATAATGTAAAATATGCAATTTTGATGTGGAACATATGGATGGAGTGCAACATATCTGGCTCATACTAATTTTCCTTTGAGCAGTCACACAGACTGTATCTAAATCAGAGTAATTACATTTTATCAGCTTTCTTCTTAATGCATTAATTGTTAAAATGTAGAGCTGAAGAGCAAAACATTTACATTCAAAAAATTTACCCATGTCCAACATAATATTCTTTATACTTATTGGTATCTTTAAACCTTTCTTAGTATTTCCATTTCATAGATATAACACACCAAATGTCAGTACAAAAAAATTTACCATTGAATAAATGTCTCCAAAATGCTTTTCACCTGTTCTTCAGGTTTTGAACTAAAGGAGAACAAACCAAAAAGTGTTTTTTTTAATTTATTCTTGCCATATTAAGTATTAAAATGTTGAGAATTAATCTATTAACCATTAGAACTGTCACATAATAGGTTAATAACAAGATGGCAGGAGAAATTCACTCTTTTTTAAGATATACATTAAGCCAGGTTGGATGAGGCTTTAAGCAACCTGGTGTAGTGCAAGGTGTCCCTGCCCATGGCAGGGGGGTTGGAACTAGATGAGCTTTAAGGTCCCTTACAACCCAAACCATTCTATGATTCTAGCAAGTTCTGGTTGTTGCGTTTTTTCTTTTAAACTACCAATTTGGTGTAAGTATCCTAATAGGCACTATGTTCAGAAGGTGCTGGATTAAAATGTCTCTAAGATGTTTCTAGTTTACAAGTCAAAACCAGGATTTTGAAAATAAGTTTTGAACTTTAAGTTACAATATTTTGATTTATAAAGTTTATCCCTTGCTCTGCACCAAGACTCTGCACCAATTTATTTCAGCTCAGTATTACTGAAGAATAAATGAATATACTGAACAAAATTAAATCCAACAATTGCTGCCACTTTAATATATATTGTGTCTGGGTGTTCTGAGTTTTTTGGGTTTTAACCCATTAGCTGGTAAAGGTTTCTGGTGTTAAATACTGAACACTGTACACACAGTACAGTGCTTCAAATAGGAAAGGTGATTTACCAATAGTGTCTCTTTCTAGACAAAGCAGCGTGTAATACTTGCTATGCTAATTATCTGGAAAGAACATCAGCTGATGATGAGGTGAAAATACTCTCATGATAACAAACAGCTTTTCCTTACGTCTTCCTGTCTCTGTTACCAATCCATGTTTTTCTTTGCATTTTCTGACACTAAACAACTGTATTTTCTTCTATTTATACATTATTCAGAGCTTTTAGATATGAAATCAACATAAAACATTATCAAAAAATATGTATAAATCGTCTAAGTATTACACAAGCTTAACTAACTTCTTGTGTTCACTTGAGTTTAGAAAAGGAAAGGAGCAGGAGGGCAAAAGAGCTAAAAAAGAGCCAGCTAAAATATTTCATTGTCTATGGGAATACACATTGATATCAAGTCAGGAAACTCATGAGCTTCTTTTCCTATTGGAAAAGGCTGAGGTACTGAATGCCTTCTTCACCTCAGTCTTTACTAGCAAGACCAGCCTTGAATCCTAGCTCCCAGAGACCAGGGGGAAAAGACGGTACAAGGAAGACATATTCTCAGTGGAACAGGTCAGGGAATACTCATGCAAACTAGACATACGTAAGTCCATGGGCCCTCATGGGATGCACCCACAAGTGCTGAGAAAGCTGGCAGATATCATCACAAGGTCACTTTCAGTGTTCTTTGAACAATCACGGCAATTGGGAGAGGTGCTCAAGGACTGGAAAAAAGCAACTGTCACTTCTATCTTCAAGAAGGGCAAGAAGGAAGACCCAGGGAACTACATGCCAGTCAGCCTCACCTCAATCCTTCGGAAGGTGATGGAACAACTAATCCTGGAAACCACTTCCAAGCATATGAAGGACAAGAAGGTGACTGAAAGTAATCAGCATAGTTTCACCAAGTGGAAGTCATTCTTGAACAATTTGATACCATTTTGGTGACTGGCTTGGTAGATGAAGGGAGAGCAGTGGATATTGTCTACCTTGACTTCAGTAAGGCCTTTGACACTGTCTCCCATAAGATCTTCATGGAGAAGCTCATGAAGTATGGGCTGGATGAGTAGACAAGTGAAGTGGACTGAAAACTGGCTGAATGGTTGGGCCTAGAGGGTAGCGATCAGTGGCACAAAGTCTAGTTGGACTCCAGTAAGTAGCAATGTACCCCAGGGTCAATAATGGGTCCAAACCTCTTCAATATCTTCATTAATGGGAGGAGTGGGCCAAAGGGTTGTACTGCCATCCAGAGGGACCGTGACAAGCTGGAGAAATGGGCTGACAGGAACATCATGAAGTTCAACAAGAAGTGCAAAGTTCTGCACCTGGGGAGGAACAACTCATGCTCCAGTACATGCTGGGGGCTGCCCAGCTGGAAAGCAGCTTTGCGGAAAAGGTCCTGGTGGACACCAGGTTGAACAAGAGCCAGCAAAGTGCCCTTGCTGCAAAAAAGGTGAATGGTATCCTGGGCTGCACTAAAGTATTGCCAGCAAGTCAAGGGAGGTGATCCTTCCCCTCAGTGCTGGGTCTAGTTCTGGACTCCCCAATACAAGACACACACGGAGATACTGGAGAGAGTCCAGCAAAGGGCCACAAAAATGATTAAGGCACTAGAGCATCTTCCATATGAGGAAAGGCTGAGACAGCTGGGATTGTTCAGCCTGAAGAAGAGAAGGCTCATGGGGGGACCTCATCAATGAATAAAAATACCTGAAGGGAGGGTGCAAAGAAGATGGAGCCAGGCTCTTCTTAGTGGTGCCCAGCGACAGGACCAGAGGCAATGGGCACATTACACTCAGAGGGAACCTCCTGTGTTTCAGGCAAAGAGACACATTTTTACTGTGACTGGAACAGGCTCTTTATTGAGCAAGGCCTCATACAACTTACTGTATAATTAATAGGATTTTGCAGACTTTACACATAAGAAAACTAAAGAGTTTGCCTTGAGTTCAGTTCAAAGAGAGATGTTAATTCAATTCCTGACTAATATAAACATAAGCAGCATTGGCTTTGCCATATCACCTTTTAAAGAAACAATGCTGCACATTATACCATACAGTATACAAACAGACAGCAGAACTTCTTACTACAAACTGTTTCAGTAGTTTCTTCTATTATTACTGAGCAAATTTATAAATTATAAGCTCACAACAAACATATTTAAATAAGCATGCATTAAAAGCATGCAACAAAAGCTCTGTGCTTGTGTTTTGTATATATAGACTTGTTATTTCATTTCTGCCAAACAAAATCTTACAAGAAGCCTTACTACTCATGATTAAAATCCAGTTATGCCCCTCAGAATGGCATTATACTGACCTATGTCCAGTATCACCAATTAGATAAGAGGCGATAATGGACAAGACTACAGATACAGAAGAGGCTTATTTTACACAACGCTTTCGCTTCAGCAAAGAAATTTAAGAACTATACCACCTATTTCTAGTAGCCATGAAAAAATTCAAAAGCAATATGCAGATTTGTTCAAGCACTGAGAGAGAGCCTCATGGATTTTTAGACTGCAATGTTCTCATTGTTTTTGTGCTTCAAAGGGGACAATGGAAACCTTATACATGCACGTTGAAATTCAGAATGGATAAACAAGTTACATTTACATCCAGTTACCCTAGAGCACTGACCACATAGCCACAACAGAAACCACAGGTCATTATTCAAATACGTAACAGCAGCCACATTTTGGCATGCATTGTCACTTTGTAACAAAAAGGTAATATACTACAATGCCATTCACTAAAAGCATCTGGCACCAAATACTTCATTGTATTAAAAAAATTATGCAGAAGCCTTAAAGACTAGTTCTATTTCTAAATTTTCCTCTTTTTTTAGTTTAAAATAAACGTGAGGAAGAATGACGTATGTAACTTGCGCACCGTACAGAAACATAATGTACAACCCTTCTACATAGGTTAAGTGAATTTCTAAATTCTAACATTTTCTTCAGATAAACACTAAGTCCAGTCCCCTTCTCCTGAAAACAATCGTCATATGCATTCTTCCTAAAGACATAAAATTCCATATAGGAACAAGTTAGAAAATTTCCTTCTAATAATAGGAGCAGCAAAAAACTTTACTGTAGTCTTAATACTCAAGATTTTAAAATCTTTTATTTCTAGCCTAAATATATGAAGAACCTGTTTATATTCACTGATTATTGTGCTAAACTTAACTTTCCATTTAAATAGCTTCTCTCTCCTTTTGGTGTTTACCTTTAGTCAAACTTTTTAAATCCTCATTTATCATTCATCACATTTTTAAGACACCATGTGGCGTAGTGTACTAGATACTACATAAACACGGTTAAAGAGTATAACAACTTAATTGTACAAAATAGACATACCCGGTAAAGGAGGGGAGAAAGTGTAAAGAAGTAACATCTGTACAAACCAAGTAACATAATGGCCTCAGCTACCACACTAGTTCTACAATTATTAGCTGCTGGGAAGTAAGGTGCAAACAGAGGTAGGTTTAGCAATAGTCTAACAGTAATAAATGAAAAGGGGTAGTCCTCACTGGGTTGCATGTACTCCCATACCCCAACAGAGCAGTCCTTCATTGTTCTGTTCCAGTTAAAATCTCAGTAAGGCCAAAGAGAATTACATTTCTTGGGGCTTCAACATATTAATCTTAAAGACGACACAGCATGACTTTGTGGAAAAATCATTGGAAAATTTATGTGTTTTGTAAAAACACATTTACTTTTATGCTTATTTCTGTCCTATCCCATTTCAGCTTACAAAGTTAAGTATGTTCTGATATTTCTAACTTTTCATGCTTTCAGACAAAACCACACCAACACAGTTACATTACACATAGTATTTCGGTAAAAATATAAAATATACGTACTACCAAATAGTCATTATAAACTTAAGAATCCCAGAGTAATAATTAAAAGGCAAACAAATCTGAATAAGTTCAGTATGTAAAGGCATACTTGTCTCTGTGGGGAGCCAGACAATCCTAGCCCTATCCTGTATGCAATCAGAAGTTTACATGGCTATACTTGTGGTCCCAATTAATAATCTGATTTAACTTATTGAACTCATAATGTTATTACTTGATAGAATGTGTATACAGAACCAAACGTACTGAAAGATTTTGTGACTCTGTTTTCAGATAAAACTCACAATTTTGACTTACTCAAAATGACATAGCAAGAAATTGTATTAGGTAGACATTAAAATTTAAAATATCTTAACATTTAAGATCTCTGAATCACAAAGGAACTTCTAAAGTGATGTATTTTCTTTTATTCTGTTGCAATTATATAAGACTGATGGCTAGAATAGAGGAAGAAAAGAGCTTTATCAATCAATATAATTTTGACCATAACACTTGCTTGAAAGCATCATGTCTTACAGTTGTTTCGTTAAATGTTCAAAAATTATGAAGGTTGTACAGAGCATTTTTGTTTTGTTATACAAATTAAGACTATGGTAACAAGCTAAACCCTTTCTAATAAGTAATATACAAGGCCATAACTTTGACTGGAATCCTTATCCTAGGATAATTACAGTATTACATAATGAAAAAAAGTCTTTGGTTAAGAATAGTTTAATACAGGTATAGTTTTTTTTTCAAATAAAGTTTCTTCACAACTACTACAGACATTGTAATTTTTATTATTATGTGCAGTCTATTACCACAGTTATGTTAATGGTGAAACTAGAAGGATCTCAACAGTTTGGTATATAAATTCACATTTAAAATAATTTCAAATGACTAAGCAACTCTAAATGCTAATAACATTAGAAACGTGATACAGTAATTTTTATCAGAAATAGATCACAAAAAAATTTAGAAGGCTGTATAATGTAATGCTACAAATTACAAAATAACTACTTAATCAAAATTTGGTTAAAAATTTTGCCCACTGGTGATCAAAACCATGGACAAATAAGTTTCCTAATGTCGTCACTAAACCTTTCTAGTTACTCAGTATACAAGGGCAGTCAAAAGAGAAAACACTGAGTAGCAGCTGATGATATATATTAATGTTAAAGAAGAGTTCTATATATACAGTTGAAATAACCAGGCTCAATTACATTTTGGAAAGATACATAACAGTATGGCAAAAGTAAATAAATGGTCTGTTTTTAAAAAAGAGGTATACCAGGAAATGTTGTGCTGCTCCAGTTACAATGCAGGAATGAAGAATAACTCAACACATTTAAAAACAGTGTAAAGTTATTAAAGCGATAAAGCAAAAATTCACACACTGAAGTTTTTCAGATGGTGCTGGTGCAGAATGGGCTTAACAGGACTCAAATTAATGTTTGACAATCACTATCTAACAAGGTCATTTACACACAAGAAACAGATCACGTTATCATCCTCCCATTTCAAGGGCTCAGTATGAAACTTCCCTGATGTGCATAGTGTTCTATAATTATGAGACAATATCAAAAGATTTTTATATTTGCCACTTAATAATTGACCACTTATAACTGAGACAGAACATCAGGCTACACAGACCACTAGTTTGATCAATTATGACAAATTTAAGCTTTAGAACATTCTATTAGTCTGTCAAACAACAGTAAAAAATAAGTTTAAAATCAGACAAAACCTGTGTTCTGTCCAGGTCAGGAGTATGGGGCCTGAAAATTAAGGTCAAGAATACATCAAAGAAAACACTGTGCCACACAGACCAACAGCCTTAACTTCCTATATCTTTTTCTGAGCACTTCGTGTGCAAATATGTGTTTTGACATTACATACAGAATCTGTTACAGCTTTCACTTATATCAAGTTATGAACTGTATGGTTCACCTCCTATTAAAAGAGGTTTTATTAAGAGCAGTGATTTTATAACAAGTTATGCAATTACTTGATAGACCATCCCAAATGGTTAAAACATAATTTACTATTCAGACTCAGGAGGCTTATGAGGTCTCAGTAGTTAAAACTAGTTGCAAAATACTGATCCTGAATAGTGATTGTCAAAAAACATTCTCTCTATTCTTTTAATTAAACATTATAAATGAAAAAGTTATGAAATTAAAATTTTAATGTGCAAAAGTTAACATTTTAAATAATTCAAAGTAAGATCAACAGTATGTACAAAGAACAGGGAGACAGAAAACAAATATGTAGAACAAGAATGCACTATTGGCATATATGGAAGAGAAAGTTTCCCCTCTCCCGACTCCTTTCCCTCCAAAAACACATACCTGCTGAATGTGTCTACTAGCTCGTTTCTGAGGTTGGTAGGTAAGCCAAGTATACAGGACTGGATCAACATTAATTGCTAATCCTTGTACACTGGACAAGA
Source organism: Buteo buteo (assembly GCF_964188355.1). Taxonomy (NCBI): domain Eukaryota; kingdom Metazoa; phylum Chordata; class Aves; order Accipitriformes; family Accipitridae; genus Buteo; species Buteo buteo. The sequence goes on along the minus strand of NC_134173.1, from coordinate 54,848,926 downwards.
GTACTGCACCTATACACCGTAGAAAAGAAAAGAAAATGTAAACTATCTGCTAAAGAATCTCCATATACATATTCATTTTTCTTGCATACAAATCATCTTTGATGCAGACTTTTGATTGCATTGGACTTACATATTTATTTTAAATTCCAATCAAGAGTAATAATTAAAACATAACCTTCAGTAACTTCTTGAAAGTGAGAAACTTGCCAGCACTGCCAGTGTTATGGACACACACACAAAAAAATGCAGAGAACTGCATTTTGATTTTGCTTATTACCATTTTTTGCCAAGAAAAATGTTTGTTTTTATGAAGTTGTGTGTGTAACTGAATACACACAACACCTTTCCTCAGATTCTCAGCCAACAATAACATTATGCAAGAAATGAGTCAACAAGACCCTTGACAGAAAGAGAAGAATACAATGCATGACTCCCCACAACCTCAATAAAGAAAAAACTTGGTCTAGGACAGTGGGTTCTTTTAATAGACAGGTCTACTTTAGGTTAGTGTTCTGCCCAAAGCTGCTCAGGACAAACATTTTTCAAGTAAATGTAGTCATGAATATTCTTTAGTGGACTAGTTAGGTAAAATAAGGCAAATTTTTGAACTCTGCTAACGCTGACAGTCTCAGTACTGTGAGCTCTGTTTAGAATTTTATCCTAATTTACAATATATCTTATTTTCTTTAAATCTCACTTTTGAAGTCCTAGAATTACAAGATAGCGCTACTATATCTTCATTTCTTAAAAGTAAACTTCTAGTTTTCTTATGCTTGTGAAGAAAAACTTACATGGGAATATCAAGGCTCAAAACAGGAGAAAAACTATTCTCAGTATCCAGAAATGTTAGCATATACTTCAAGCGAAGCACACTAAAACCCAATTTAGGAAGCACTATTTCCATTAAACCTGCATTAAAAATCTGATGATGTATCAGTGAGGTTTTTGTTTTAACAGTACAGATCAAGTATCTATTGCAGCAGAACTTAATGACAGAGCTGTAAAATTCAAAAGCAAATGGATAATGTAATACAAAGGTGTCAATCATATTGAAAAAGTGTGGCAAGAAGTAATAAGCAGTTCTTTTCACATAAGTTTTGCAATTTTATAACAAATAAATAAATGAAATAATGAAATAAATAAAGTAATAAATTAAAAAAAGAAATCCTTGTTACTGGAAGGTCCCAGCACCAAGTTCTAGAGAATTACAGTAGTTCTGTAATTCAAAGAATCATATTTCCTAAAGCAATACATATTACATTTACTCCATAGTATACAATATAATTATGCAGCAATCTGAATTTAGTAATAAATTCAAATAAATTCAGAAAGCTTGTCACACAATTCAATATACTTTCCAAAAACCAGCAAAAACATATGCCTCAAAATACATAATACATCACCAAAATTGTAAAGGGGGGGGGGGGAAGGGGGGAGGGGGGAAGATAAGTTATGAGTTTATTGTATATAACAAAATTTTAAAACCAGCTGAATTCCAAATGGCAGAAGACCCACCAACCTGGGGCAATACAAGCAAAACCTGATGAGTACAATGGCAAAATGGGAAAATGGCAGTCAAGAAATATACAAAGATAAATCATCTGCCTAGCACAGGCTTGGAGTTGGAACACACACTGTGAGGAACTCCTATACACAGACTAGTCTATGTGATCTGATGGTTTTAAACATCAGTAATAAACCTTAGAAATAAATCCACAATTTAAGGCAAAGCCAATGTCAAACATAAAGTAAAGGGGTAACATGCAAGTAAGAAGAGCAGTGAATATGCCTTGCAGCAGGATATGGAAAAGACTAGAAAAAGGAAGCAGAAGGTAACAGAGGATTGATAAAGTATATGCTACAATCATTAGCTTTTATAAGATACTTGGATGCCAAAATAAGAGAATCCTGCATCTTTAAGAGATACCGCCTGTTGTCAGCAATACTTAATGAAAGGTTTAATGTATATGTGATATGACAAGTGGGAGTCAGAGACCTCCCAAAGAGTGAGGAATAAAGTCAGCCTACAGTCAAAGTCAACAAAAAAATCCCACATTTATAACAAGCTCCTGAAAAGGAAAAAAAAAAAAAAAAAAGGTGTTACTGTAGCACATGATGTTAGTAACTCAATTTAGTTTCTTGTTTAGTGCAAAAAGTTGGCTAAACCTAAGAAGTTCAATACAATTCCGTCATGCTTTGAACTTAAACTATCTTCTCACTTCAATGAAGTCACACTAGCACAATCCCCTAAAACTCTAAAGTACTGTAGAACAGAGAGCAAAATAGTTTTTTTTTCCAGTTGTCTTTTGTCATTGATAGCTTGTGTATGGGACAAAAAAGAATAAAAAAACCCAGTACAAGTAGTCAGATAAGCATTACAGATAAGTTAACATTATTTGCCTTTCAACTTGACCATCAGGTAACTTTGGTTTCCTACCAAGCCACTTCTGCCACATTGAATTACTGAAATTTACTGCTGTATTTGTTACTCAGCCACTATATTCAAAGAGAAGTTTAACGACCTATGTAAAGTTGTTTTCTGTGTAACAGCTTTCTTCAAAATAAATAACTATGTAGTCAAAGAAAACTTTCTCAGATTTGCCTCCCCCCCCCCCAAGCTCTTAAGCTTGTGTTTTCATGCCAAGAAGTAAGAATCTCCTCCAGTTTTCAAGTAAGATCTCACTGATGTGAGGACCAAGCTGTAAGTTGGCAGTGACTCCTTACAAGTCTAAGACAAAAATTAATTGCTATTTTGTCTCTGTCAAAATGTGATGCTCGAGTTTCCTGGATTTCATTAAGATTGTGGTGAACTTTCCTTTCTCCCCTCCCCTTTTCTCCTTTTAATTAAATTTACATTTCAGAAAAAACAGACCTTAGTCCCATACCATACTAGGTTTCCTTTCCAGATCCCAGTTCTTGCCAGAGTTATCTATTACATCTATCTAGTAAACGGTTTGAAAAGTAAGAATCAAACCCAACACCACGTAATCTTTGAACGTTTGAGAATTTCCTCAAAGTCATGGTGTCATTTGCCAGGCACAGTCTGGGCAAATAATTTCTTTCCTTCCCAACTTTTGGCTCTCTCCTGAAGGAACAAACCAAGGAGAGGCTGCAGGCGGGCAGCCTTGGAGGACGAACAGGAGGGAGCAGAGCACAGCTGCACTTGGCCCTCTCATCCTGCGGATGAGCTTCTTGACAAGCTTCCTTGGATGATGACAGCTGCAGCAATAGTACTCATCTTCCCAAGGGACCGGGGGCACCCAGAGGGTAACCGGGGGCCTCCTGCGCTTGGGCTGGCTCTGGCCCCACCTCCTCCCACCCTGAGTGCTGAGCAAAGGCTTCTGGAGGAGCAGGGAGGAGAGGGGTCGCTAGCCTGGGGCTCTAGCCCTACCCTCTCCTTCACAAGGGAAATTCAAGCACATAGTAAGTGGGACAAGAAGGGCACACAGTACACTTCTGGTGAGGCAGAAGAGAACACCTGGGGAATGCAGCTGCAGAGAAAAGAGGCCAGAGGTAAAGGCAGGGTAGGTGAAACGGGGCAGAGTCGAGCAGCAGAGGGGTGGTGCTGAGGGATGCTCAGCGGTGATGAAAGGATGGGAAAGGGCTTCAAGAAAAGGCTGAAGGCAGCAGGATGGTGAAAGAGGAATGCAGAGGTGAACAACGCTTTGGGAAGGAGAAGGGAGGTGGCAACACTTGGCGAAAACAGCTGTCTTTTTGGAGATGTAAGAACCTCGTGAAAGAGTAAACTGCATTACTGAGTCATTCCCAACATTTTGGTGAAAAAAATCTACTAGGAAGAGTAGACAATTATATTTCAGTCATAAATTTACTTATTGAAACTCAATATTTAACACATACTATGATGCACTAGACATTGAGAAGCAGCCTTGCTATTTATGTGCAGCAAAATGTATTTTATCTCTGCAACAATAAAGGATCACCCTAGCAGAATTCTTTCTAAATTCTGCTCTGTGTGTCTGCAGTATCCAAACACATCTGTATTGCTATTTCCAGTAAAAACTTTCAGTAACACATTTTAGATATTACCCTATAAAATGAACTGAAAAAACTCTACAGAATACGGAAGGTTAAGTTATAGCTAATGTATGCTTTCTTTTGGGGAACAATCACAAATACGAACAATGGGAATGATCTACAATAAAACCTGATTCTGACAAGTTTTGTTTATTTTTAGTAACTCAGTAACTACAGAAAACATTACACCATCTTGCTATATAAACTGCACCATGAATTATTTTAGCAGTGAGCTCATGACCCCTAGGTGTCTCAGGATACGTGAATGATAAGCAGGTGCTGATACAGGTTGAGTTAGCATCATTAATCTAGTATCCAATTATTTTAAAGGATAAGAGAAAGAAGAAATAATCTTTTTACTTATTATCTTACTGTTTTGAAGGGCATTTCCACTAAGGCAGACTATAAAAATGAAGATCTGCATATTACACCCAAATGAAGAATTCTTTTTTATAAAAGTATATAGGTAATTAGTCCTTTCTGCTAGTTGACTCAGAACAGATGCATTGTAAATCACTAAATGTGGAAATATCTAACTCTGTTTAATTTTAGCCTGGGAGTCAAGTAAGGGAAAAAGATTGCTCTTTACTACTCTGCTTACTGCCAAAATGGCTTGCTTACCCACATTCCAAACAGGCTTTACCAATTAGCTATCCTATGGCATCACAGCCATTTTCAGTCATATCCCAAGCTGAAGTAGGAGTTAGAGATTACAGTTACATAGCATAAAAATTAAACATGCAACCTTTTTGTCCACTTTGGAATATCAATGACAAGCCAATATGATTGCCTTGCAAAATAATCAGCTTATCTAAGAGATGGAGTCCTGCATTTCATCCTGAATTGCCTAGTCAGACAAGGGAAACAGATATTTCAAGCTACATCAAAGTTTATGTGATTGTGAAAAATTATTTTTACATTTTACCAGCTACAATAAGTTAATAAATTTTGTCTAACTACTGAAATATAGGCCTGCATGTCTCCCTATTCAAGGTTGACTTGAATGATTACAGATGGCCTTTTATGTAAACATTATCCCAATTTTATCTCAGACACAAATCTCCAAATCTACTGTACTTTCATAGTGTTTCATGTTCACTAAGTGCTTAAAATAACTAAGATCAATTAGTTTAGTTGCTTAGACCAATACTAGAATATTTCATTAAAACAGTAGTGGAGTAACATTTTCCCACGAACTAAGGTGCTTTGGTCTGCAGTATCAAACACAGTTCCTTCATACAATTATTCTTTGCTCAAGCATACAAACACCACAATATTTTAACACTATTCATTTAAAAAAAAAAAAAGCAAAACAAAACAACTTTTGATCCTTAGAAACATTCAGTAAGAATGTACTTCTACTTCTGTCATGACCTTGTAACTCTCCTACTGAGGTTTATAGCAAAAAAGCATTAAGTGCTGAAACAAGAGAGGTCAGCTTCATTATTTTTATTTCAAAAATAGAGAAAGTGAGGCAGAGACTTGAAGTTATTAAATCACACAGCAGGACAGCAGGACCTGGGGACAGAATTCATAGATGTTATGTGCCACAGCTAAGTACGTACTGCAACTAGTAGCAAAAATAAATATAGGGGTGTGACTTGTGTTAATCATAACTCTAAATCACATGGGCCTAATTTCAGTTGAACTTTCTGATAAGCCATCGTTAGGGTTAAAGAAAAGAAACATCCTATCTCCATCAATACACATACCCAAATATTCACAAATGCGGAATTATTGAATTATAACATAGAATTATAGTCAAAGATGCAACATAATGAGGCAAACCACAAAACTGCTGAATACATACCACCACAATCACGTGTATGATGAAGATTACTTAGATCCCTACCTAATGCCATAAACTACATTAACTTGATCATACCTGACCAGGTTTTCAAAATGCTAACAAAGGTTTGAGAATTTTAGTTGTTTTAGCTCTGCAACAAAAGAACTCAAATACATGTTGTAATATCAGGGCTGATCCTTTTCATTTTCTGTATGGAACTAATACCTCTCACAGTTACTCTTATAGATCAAGAGGAGACTGTACATTCCACTAAAGTAAGAAGTTGTTTGGTGCTCTGAAGAAACTATGAGGCAATTTTCCTCATTTTTTGTTTGCTCTGCTTGGTTGAGACCCCCTCAATCCTATTTTAAAGGCCGTGGTTGCTGTTTTTCAAATTACAAGGACTTTTAGTTTCACTTGTAAAATGCAGTAATTCCACGGAATGGATTTCTGATGAACTACTGAAAAAAGACATCTTCTCAAGCAGTCTAAGAAGAAAATGTTTATATGGATATTGTTTGTTAAATAAGAATTTTGCTAATTCCTATATGTAATAGACTGAGATTAGAAATGAGAGGAATAGGATAGCAAATCCCTTCTTTCATTTGATACCAGGAGTCTAGTACTACTTTTGAATCATATTCTATCTGCAACAAAAATGTGAACAAATTTAATTATAAAATAAGAAATACTATGGTTCAAACCTAGTGTTCTCCTAAGTAATCAACATGCATAAGGACAAAGCAATTTAGTTATGTAGTCTGCTGGAATTCCCTATGCAAATTCCACAAGGTGTTTCATGAAAGGCTTTTAAAGAAACTATGCTACCTGTAAGGGATAAGAGAAGAAAGTAAATAGATAAATAATTTGAGATTGGATAAAGTAGTTAGGAGAAAAGAAACAATGATAGGAAAACATGGTGATTTTCACTATGGAAGAAGGCAGAGCCCTGCAGGGACCTGCGCTGTCCTAGACATTCCAGGAGATTAATGTGGTGACCCACTCTGCTGAGCTATCCAGAGTAACCAGGAACAGGGCTGACGGAAGAACTCCCGAAGTATCCCACCTGATTTGATACAGATACATGTATTTTTCCTAGTGGTATCACTGCCTCATATCTTAACTTTACATGTAAAATGATAACTGAGCTGACTGCTTTGACTCAGAAAACAAGATTTCTCTTTATTTTAGAAAAGCGTTAACTCAGTGTTCAGTAGGAAGGAACAGGCAATAAAACAGAAAATATCATCTATACCATTGCATAAATCTATTGTGTACACAGATACTGAGAAGACTACATGCAGCTCTGGTCAGTCAAAAGGGTCAGTTTTAAGCATTCAAACGAAGAAAGCTCTGTTTCACAATACCATTCATTCAGTATTTATGCTCCCTGATTCACTCCATGCTCCATGCAAAAAGCATTATACATTCTCCAAATCCCAGAGTAGAGAGCGCAGAAATAAAAATCTATACACATGTGTATCTTGAATTTCGCTTACTGGTTAAGTAATTTTCTTTTCTTCATTTTTAAATGATTGCCTATTTACTATAGTCAACTCCAAATCAAATGGGTTTTGAACAACTCCAGGTCCAAACCACCTGGATGTGGACCCCAGAGCCTTAGACGAACTGCAACGGCAGAACCTCTTTTCCAAATGCAATATTATTTGTAGATTTTTATGACTGCATTGTTCTTGGTAAGTATGTATAAAATGTGTAAGTACCACCACTAGCTGCACTTTACATACTGTTTACACAGATGTTAACTGATGAAGATAACGTAGTCTGCAGGTATGCAACACATGAGTTCCTATCACTGTAGACAATCCTGCAGCACAGTATGATTAAAAAACTCTCCAAATTCCATGCAGAAACTTCTGCATAGAAAGCTTCAGCTGAAGGCCAAAGGGCCATGGAAAGGCAAGCCACTGAGAAACACATGGCAATGGACAAAGACCTCTTGCAAGTGAGTGAGGGAAATACCGTTTTCACAGAGTGATTGCTGAGTAAAATCTTGCAGTTGCTTATGGACAAGCTTTGTCCAAAAACTTCTGCCTGCGCATGGTTATTCTCAACTCTCTTTGAGGGAATGCTGGATATCAGGAAGACTGTTTTCTTGGAAAGGAAAAGCCTCAAATTGCCTATTTCACTAAATGAACTTTTTATTCCTTGCAGAACAACAGGACTGCAAGAACAGTGATAAACAACTCTGCACCAGCCAGAAAGCGGACTGAAACTGAAACTAAAGCATCCAGATGGACGAATGACTAATCTTCAAGATCTAAAAGACAGCCTGAATACCCCAGCTGAAAGCTTGCATAACAGCAGGTTGAGGACCGTAGTTGACTTGAATAAGCAATCTATCATGTGTCTGTCTTGCTGTGAATGAGGGTGTTTTCAATAAGGGATAGACAAGGCTGAAAAGCTGTATGACATATTGTGAGATGGTTTAGCGCAAGGCTGATCAGCCTGCAAACTTCCAGGGTTCTAGGTGAATAGCTCATAAGGAGCAAGAAAACACTGGAGAAACTGAGAGCAGAAGACTCAAAGCTATCCTAAACAGGCTGGGTTTGAAAAGATTAGTCAAAAGACTAGTCATATAGAACCATTCCTAGACTTGTGGAGCACCTGTAAGGTCGGAGATATGGCAGGAGGACATCAGAAAAGAAGCGCAGATTTACCTTTGCCTTTAAAGGTCAGACTTCCTCTTAACTTTATAAGGCAGATGTCTATACTGGGTAATTCTCAGCCCATAAAAACAGTCAGGAAGATGATGTTAGGTTTACCAATATCTCATACAGTTTTAAAAAGCAGAGAATAGCTGAGATCTGCTCCAAGGCTCTGAAATCATGGGCAACAGATCTTTGCTGGAATACTTGATTTCACCCATGTCCCAGCAGGGAAGAGAGGACCACGTGCCATTATCTCTCTCAATGTTGAGAATACTATCAGTCATGATCCAAATGTATTACCCTTAACTAAGCGATCAGAATACCTAATAAGCTCTCTCAACATTTCTACTATGAAAAACAGCAGAGTGAAGCTTTATTTAGTTTACAGAACATGATTTCTATGATCCACAGGCAGTTAATCATGCATCGCAATATATATAAGCACACTGATATCAGGATTGCATCCTCCCTTTCTCTATGACTGGATTGGTGGAGTGCTACCACACCCTTTCTTCTATTGTGACACAACATTATAGGAAGATTGTGAACTAATGATATAGTTAAAACGAGCAATGCCTCAATATATCTCCTTCTAAGCGATTTTCAGTACAACCTCCAGTTTGTTACTTTTATAATATGGGTTTTAAACTAAAACCAGCAAATGCTCTGGAAACTGCCAAGAAGTTTCTTAATACAGTTCAGCTTCTGTATTTATGAACACCTCACTATCATCTGCCAAAACTCTATTTTGCAATTTCTTACAGCAGTATTCCTCTGGGAATTGCAACAGGATTCTTCCCCTATGGCAACAGGGCACCAAAGGAGCTATTTTCATTCCTTCTTCAGCAGTTGAACATTTGTAGTGTTGTGACTATGGATACCAACTGGTCTTGCACTTCAAGCTATAAAACAGAAATCTTTTCAGCAGTAGATGCCTCATGTGCCTTCTCTTAAGAGTAATTTGAGTAATATACAGTTGTAGTTTCTGTTTCCTTTTTTCTTAAATATTACAGCTTCTCGGAGGCAACAGGAAACACACAGAAGATTTCACATAATTTCTTAGGTGCTCAATTAAAAGAATATACCCACAGACACAAAGGTTGAGGAATAAGAAAATAATTTCAGAAGGCAAGCAAGATTTACAGTAGAAATTCCACATAAGGTTATGCTTTTCTATAGGAGAACTGTAAGTAGAGGAAGAATGGACAACTATGTACCTTCTAAATAGAAAAGCCTAATTAATTCATATATTTCTTTATATTGCTTAAGAAGACTTCATACTCTACAACAGTGATTCAAGATTGCAATAAATAGCATATAAATGAGTTGCCAAACAATGAGCCAGAATAAAAATAGCCACAGTATGTTACACTGTTGAAGCTGTGACACGAAGACAGGTAAAGTTACACAGGCAGTTTCATTTTTTAATATGTGCCTCCAACAGAAACTTGATACATAGGGTTCAAGTTGAAAGCAAATGTTTTCTTTAAAAAACAAACAACTTCGAAAAATATTAAATTTGCGCTTAGTTACTTAGTGGGAAAGAAATACAAGTTTTAGATATAAACATACAAGTTTTAGATATAAACATAAAATAGGCAAGTTTTCTAATGGACAGTCAATCATCCTTTTTGCAGCTTATGTATGCATAGGCAATAATTTCAAACGGGGCTTGTATTTGTGAATGACAGTACACACACAAAAAAAACATTTAACTGAATCTGTACTCAATTTACACAAACAAGAAAAATTATATTTTAGAGGTAAACTTAATAACTTATTAACTCCAAATTTGAATTAAATTCCACAAGTCCATTAAAGAGAATCTGATTTTGAGCTTTACAGTATCATTTTGATAGACTTAGACATGTCATATAAAATCAAAAAAACTTCCTCAACTTATGAAACCTACATGCAAGAAAGGAGGGAGACCAGATAAGTGTCTTCACATATACTGAAACAGTTGTACCAAGACACAAAAAGGCATGGACCAACTGATATCTCAAATGTGGAAATAACTCTATTCACACCTAGAGGAGGGGAGTCGGCTTCAGAAACTCTTGTAATGTGCTGTAGTTTCAAGAGATTCTAGAAAGAAGATTTCAAATTAACTATATTACATATTGCACGACTTTTTCAAGATATACAGTGTACTACTAAATGAAATACCAAGAACAAATGCCCTGTTGATGCGTACTGTGAAATTGCCTAAAATTCTGACTGAATTAATAGATCAGCATACAGAATGCATATAGTACAATCTGGATTCCTTGCCTCCAGTTTTGTCTGTTACTTCTTTAAATTTCATCTGGGATGCTAGTAAACTCAGCAGAAGAAATAGCTTTCCTTTGTATAATCTTCTTGTAAATAAAAACAAAACCTAGAAATAAACAATTACTCTCTTAATCACAGATTCAGTTATCTCTAAATGAAATGTAAAATTGCACCTTTACTGGTATCGATTTTATCCCCTTCTAGAATAGCTTCACATACACTGGTTACGAAGAGCAATTGACATGACATGTCTTCTAATTATTTGGTAACTTCCTAAACTAGCATTTATGCCACTAGAAACATACAGTAATTCAGACTCTATAGACAATGGTGATGGTCACTATAAATGTTACAGATACAGATTAAAAAAGAATCTTAGCTGGGCAAGGGAAAGACCCTCACAGTTCTTTTACAGAGATGAAGCAATTAATGTTAAAAATGCCAGAAAAGAAAAGGAGCCAACATAAAGCACCAATACAAGTAATATTGGAGGATACTGTTGATCATCCTGCCTTTATTACTGAGGGCAATTTTGAATATTTTTAAAGTATTTTTAAAAACTGAAATAATCTTCCAATTCATAGACATAAAGGTTCCCAGGTAAACTTAACAAAAATTCTGAATTACTGAAATAACTTTTCTCAATAATATAATGAATGTTACCATGATCATCAACAGACAAATAATAAAAATATATCTTTACAGGTCATATACAGGGCATAAAATCAAAGGATTAAGTTAAAGGTGATGTTTAAATCTTCATGGCACAGTACAGTACAAATTTCATGAAGTATTATAAAAACCCAAACACCAAAACCAATGAAAGATAGGATTCAGAATATCCTTAAAGGCATCCAGATTACCAAACTGATTTATTTATAAAAGTTTCTTTATTCTTCTGCCTGAAACAAAGCTGTGAGCCTCCAATGCAGCATGCAGAAAAAGTAACTGTTAGCTTTTTCACATCAGAAATTAAGGCACAAAGCTACAAACAAAGCCAAAGTTTGTGCATTTCATTTCTACCTGCAGTGAACAGGGACATGGTAATTTAATGTTTACTGGTTGTTTCAAAATTACTGCATCATTTAGTTGATGTAGAACTAAGTTATTCTTCTCAATACCAGCATGTTTGCAAACTTTGAATGTACAGTTGAGGTCAGCTGTTAAGATAAATTATTCTAAAGATTCAGAAGAGCTAGACGTGATGCATCCAAAAAACTGAAACACCTAATATAGTAAACTCATTTTCTCTTAGACTGAAATACACATTCTTAAATGGTGTCAAGACTTACAATAAATATCTTCTCACTCATGGGGATCTAATCAAGAACTTACTAGCGACAGGCCTGCTAAATCTCATAACTAATATTTCCGAATTATAGGAAATCTATATTAGATTAACTACTCTTAATATCTATTAAAGCATTAGTTATACTATTATGTAAACATACCTATTTTCAAATCTGTTTTTTAACCTCTTCCATGACTGTTAAACTTTTTTAAAAACTTGAAAAAAGGTAAAATTGAATTGATTATATACATTTTGATTAATAAATCCAAAATGTTGTTTAGTTCAGTCAGTGTTTTAAATCACCTCCTAGCTAAACTGAGAGCAGGAATTTTACTTTCACTTTGGGACTTGAGTGAATGGTCCTCTTCATTAAAAATACCAATGACACTGTCCAGTTGGATATTATTTACAAAAATTCATTTATTTATTTTTATTATTACTAATATTTTTAAAAAGCACATAAACTTCTCCAGTACGGGCACTGGAAAATCACAGGTAAGGTAAATTACAAAGCTGCATCTCTTAACTAGTAGAAGTGCAGAAAGCTGCTGTCATACATTTAGGCCACAGTGGGAGGTTTTTAAATATGTTGCCTTGAAAAACTGATTTTTAAGTGAAACCAGCTTTCACGATTTTACAGTGTCTTCTGAGAGAAATGTTACAAATAAACAGAAACATGTAACCTTTAGTATTATTTTGGCAGTAAGCTGAACACTGCAGCTTTATGATTTTACAAACCTCATTTAAGATTTTTAGCAAAAAAAAGGTGTTAAGTAAACTGCATAAAACATCTGCACAAGCATTACAAGAACACTGAGTTTATTTACAAAGCAAATATTCCTGCAGATGGCTAACAATATATCGTGATGTCTTCAGAATACTAATTTTCTGAGCAGATTTTGGGCACGTGCTCCAAAAGAGTGGTATGTACTCTTGCATCATATTTTACAGATCAGCAAAAACCATACCTGCTACAAACTGCTTAGATCAAGTTTTCCTGAGTTTGTTAGTGCACATCAGCCTATTAAAATTATAATAAAAAAGAAACCCAATCAGGTAAAAACAATAAAATAATCAAAGAGAGTTATGCAATCAAACTTTAAAAGGAATGTTTACTTATAAACATGCTTTAGATAGTCAATGCAATTTTAAAGTTTCTGTCTGACACCACATGTTGCGGGCCCTATATGGTCCCTACCAGCTAACCATAGCACTAGCTGAACAAATTGTTTGCTAATCCAGATGTCTGAGCTGTATTTCTATGCTGGGGCTAAAGAGGTGCCAGTTCTAAAACCAAGAGGTAAACATAACAGCAAGCATACTGGGTAATTTCTGTACCTGTAAGAGGAAAAAAGCTAGAGGATTTTACCTCATTTTCATTTTCTTGATATTAAGGGAAATAATTCTGACCAGCTGCTTCTTCCCCAGCTCATTAACTTCATAGTCCTTTATTACAATTATAACACTGTGTGTAGAAATCAGATTTCTGGAACAAAATGCAGATGTTTATAAAGTCTTGTGCCTGTTTATAGCTTTACATTTTGTGATACTAAGTGGATACTTGGCTTTTGGGTTGGGCACTTTTTTTGGCAGGGAGGGAACTAGTGAGAACATTTAAAAATTGTTTAAAAAGTGACTGATATATAAGCATTTCAGGCATGCAGTTGTCACTCAAAAAAACCTCCATCTTGTATCATGGACTGAGTAATTTTAAAGATTAAGTCACGGGTTTAAGAGAAAACCAGTTGATATATACTGTTAACAGAAGGAGCAGTATCATACATGCTGTGTTTCAGTTGCTTCCTCCTCCTTACCACTTCATTAATTTACATGGAATAAGCTTTATCTGTTTTGTTACTATTGCTGCATAGCTGGTTTCTCATGTTATGTAAGTTTATACCAAGTCCCAAGGTGATTGAGATCACACAAATTTTCTGTAAATATTAATCTATGCTTAGCTATCTCCAGAGTGACAAGCTAGATGCTAAACAGTGTCTAACTGAAGAACATGACAAGATAATTCGAAATAACTCATTTACTTAGCTGTTTTCAGTCCAAGGCAAAAGCAGATGTATAGTTAATATGCCTGCCTTGGAAATTTTCAATTTCATGTTCTTATTTTACAGATACATGTAAAGAAAAGAATCTTTGTCTTTACTTAAAATCCAGAGAATTTGCCAGAAAATAATTTAATGTCATCAATAACTAGGAATATTCAAGTTGGTTTTGCACAGTAACTAACTTGAGTACCCCCTTAATTTAAGGAAAATAACCTCTGTTCAGATCAATCCAGTTGTGTTTGTGGTGTGCCTCAGAGAAAGAAACAAGGAGGCTCACAACAGCGTTCTGCTATAGTTACGGACATACTGGAAGTACATTATTTAATAGAATCTGCTCTAAATTCTTGTACCCTCAGCCAGAGAAGTCCTGCAAGGATTGCTATAAAAATAGCAAGGTACACCGAGTAAGCAAGCACCTTATTGTGCTGTTTGTGCTGCTTGCTGGTTATGACAGCATGTTTACATTAGTGTCTGCGTCTGTCAAATCTCAGACCTGACAGCACTCTAAGTTATTTCATTACATGCAACTGTCCCTAGTACCCTTACATATACTTTGTAACTCAGATGATTATATGGTGAATTCTACATTAATCCTTTTCACACGACCACACAACTCAGAACATCTTCCTGCACAGCGGCAAATCTTTATCAGAAGCTGCATTATGATTTTGTTTTAACAATTTGCAGTGTGTTTACAAATTACAGGAAATATTATTTTGCAGCCTAAAGGATTTGTATTTTTGAATATATGACTGTTTAGTATCCCTTGTTTGTCAATACATTCAGCTACACAAGAGCAGGATAACTGATTTCAATGGATGTTTAATGGATGTTATTGATTAAAACAGGCTAAAACGGAATTTTATTAAAACTCCTAGCCACTAAGAAAAAGACGTTCTATATTTGAAATAATTCTAATAATGATTAAAAAGAAATACCACAATACTTGTAATCCAATCAATCACAGTAGCACAGTAAGAGTGAAAGAAAACACAAAATAGTATTTAAATGTAAATGAAACTCAGTTGTGAGAAATATGATAAACAAATCTATCCAACATGAAAAGATGCTGGAGTTCAAAATTTAAGGTAAACATGGATGGCAAGGTTAACCTTACTTAAACTTTGACTTTTACATATCTGTCCTAGGTCACGTTTTCATAGGCTACAATCAGATCAGATATACTTTAAATATAATATATGATAATGTATGAAAGTTGTAAGTCTCCAGTGCCCCAGAAGTATGGTATAAAGGTAATACACTAGTTAAAAACAATCTGTTTTAAACTTCTATTTTGTGTCAGACCATGACTTAACGAATACTAATTGTGCTTAAAAATCAAGGCCAAAAAAAAGTGGTTCTTGGACATGAAAGATGAGCATTTTTAACATCAAAGAGCCTACTGTACACTTCTTTATTAGACATGACTTTTTCACTTAAGCGGAATAAAGCAAATTAACAAATAGATCATCTGTAGATGTAATCTGAATTTTTGTATTTTTGCCCATATCTTATACTCTCCAGCTGTAGTGGCTAGTGAAGCCGTTACAGACACTGAAAGTGTTCTATAGATGAGGTTTTGAACATCATATATTTGATGTGCAGCATATTTATTATATTTTAAAGAGAACACTATGGGGGTAATCCATACAGTATTTACAATTATATAACCATTTACTGATAAAAATTCACAAATTAATTCAGTATTGTATTATTCTACAGAAGAACCACCATTAACAGTTTCTTCCCAGTATCAGAAAACCACTTAGCATTAATTCCTCTAATATATTCTACAGAGTTTTAATGTAAGACACCACTGTTACTGTAACACCTAGAAATGTCGAGATGCAGAATTTTATTTTATTTTTTTTTTACAACTGAAGACATAACATTCTATGCAAAACACTCATCAAAAATTATACACTGTATTTATTCCCACTCTCACAAGGGGGGACTGACTCCTCCAGCCCTAGCAAAGACTCCTGTCACAAAAGACCACCACATTCAGGGAAGGGATGAAGATCCTTCACAGATACCACTTGAAGAACAAATACACACAGCTCTCAGCACCTTCCAGCAGAACTAGCCCATCCTCCCAGATGGTCTAGCTATGCCCCTAACTCACAACCCCCCAGCCCTGTCAGGACACACCAGGTGGCACATACTAATTCTGCACATCCTTCCTCTCTCAAGTCCTGGCAGCAATCTCGTGCTAAGAAATACTAACAGCTACAGTGCTTGTGAAGTGCCTATGGCAGATAACACCCAAACCAGCATTACCTCCAGGTAGCTGGTTGAAGTGAAGCTACAAAAGTAACTTTCACAGTATATGCAAGGATTCTATCCCATTAGGCATCTCACTGGGAAAAAGAAAAAGTCATTTATTCTAGCCACAGACTTCATGGTACTCAAGCTTCAGTATAGCGTAAGTCAAATAATAAAGCTCCAATGTAACATAAATCATTATTACATGAAAGTTTACTTTCCTGTCACTACTGCCACATTCAGAAGCAACCTACAGTTCTGAGTATCTTTTAAGTATTTTCCATTAGTGCAAAATGTTTGTAAATGTTCTCTGAGAACATCATTCTTTCCTTACATCGTTACTTTCATTACAAAGTGAGCATGTAGTGTAAAATAATAAACTAGATTGAAAATATTGAGAGAAACTATCATCTCCGTTTACTGAGATGTTATTTATTTACAGGCAACGCAATTTTCATATTGTCTAATGGAAGCACTGAGCTGCCACACAGAAGTGGATGTTTTTATTGATTACCAGGAAACTGTGAGTCCTAAATGTCAGTCCATGAATCATATCTTAGGTATCTGTAGTATGAATATATGAACCAGGCTTCCAAGGTAAAAGGGAACAGCAGGGGGGGAGGACTCCCACACCAAAACCCAGGAAATGTATCTTCCATCATTTTCTTCCCAGATCGAGTAAAAAGGTACTATCAGAGAGTAAATTATGAAAAAAATCCAGCTTCCTCTATAGTCACGGACTATCTCCCAGGCATAGACCAATAACAGTATGGCCCCCTAAAGAGACCCAGCAGTGCCCTCTGGTGATCCAGGTCAAATTTATCTGTGATACCTGGGCAGAAAAATGGACCAGTGGCCCCTAAGATAATGGAGCATTCTGTCACTTCTGTTGGGGAATTACAAAGGAGCACATCCAATTTGCGTATATTTGTAATGTTCTGTGAAATTTCTGCTGCAAAATTTACTTTGTTGGAATGAATAAAAACTATATCTGCAGTACCAATATGCATTGTGTCCAATATACTACTTCCAAGTTGTCAGTCCTTTGCTATCACTGAAGGTGACGGTGGTAGGTGGAGCAGTTTTAGAGGATGGGACAACAAAAAATGCATTTGTTTTCTTGTTTACCTGGGCAATTTATTTATTTATTTTTTTAAAGTTACATAAGAGATTCCCACAAGAACATGGCAGGCTAATATGATTTAAATCAACTAAGTGCAGCAGACTGGCATTATCTTTTGGTCCTTTGATAAGTTTGGGAGAAACAATGGATAATGGTAGCATGGAAAATTCTGGCAATGTTGCTGGTCTCAGTGGAAATCCAGTATTCAAAAGCCACCCAAAGTATTTAACTGTATGGCAAGATCTACACAGCTGGATTCCCAAAAGAAAAGCTTAAAAATATATTTTTAAGGTATAATTAATTTACATTCTTAATATACTGTTATCATTGCTCACGTTTTATATCTTATCTCCAACTACAGTTACTCTCGCAAGTTCTAATCTTCCATCCATTCTGTTATCCAACAGCTTCCTGCCACCTGCTTCATCCTCTTTTGCAATTCTCATATTATCCCCAACACACCAAATATCTTTATTCTCATCAGCAACTTTCCTTATGTCTTCAGATGTAGCTCAAATACATTTAATGTTTTCACTATTGACCCATCAGCATACCCCATACTCTTACAGACATGTTGTCCTACACCTATCCTTTTGGGTTTGTTTCTTAACTATGTTGTGTTTTCTGAACCTGCAATACCGTTTATTTTTTGAACGTACCATTTACTTGTACAGTGTGACAAATAATTTACTGTAATCTGATTTAAAACTTGATTATGTTAACTGAAGTTTTATGACAATCATTATATATAGTCTCATATAGCAAATAATTATAAAGTTCCTACTAGGTCTGTATTATTTGTATTTGAAATGTAAACAAAAATAATCAAGAAAGCAGATTTGTTGCCTTGCATACATTTTGATGCTGTAAGCCAAACCTGAAAATAGCCTTTCAAATATATTCTTCAGTTGAATAGATTCAACTGGAAATAAAGTAAAAGGAACACAAATTCAGAAACAAGGAAAGTAAGCAAAACTTTAAGACAGTATTTTGTTCTTCTTTCAATAAAAGTTATGGTAATAGGACAAGAAACTTCTACATATTTTGGATTCTCGCTTCACACAGATTCACTGGAATAGTGTTGCAGAAGAATCAGTTAACTCAGACCATGTGGATCTCAAGTTTTTTCCCCCTTAAGGAAAAGAAGGCACAAGACAAGGAGTGTGTCACTCAGTTCCACTTCAACAGCTGTTATTCCACTCCATTCTATGTCAGCTAATTTTTCTCTGTAGTCATTTTACTTCTATCTCCTGTGCAATTGGCTTTTGCATCTGCCCTAAAATGGTACAGAAGAGCAGCAGATTCATTACCACTGAGCATGACTTTAATTCTTATCTGGCTACACAATGGGTTCAGAAGTAAACATTCTTCTAACCTAATTTCTTTTCTAAAATACTGTTACCCCTGCTAATCCATATTATATCTTAATTATCAATAGATAATTAGGGACATGAAAAATATGTTGCCAAGCTACTGTTTCATTTTCCATAGTTCAAAAAAATGTTTCCATTCCTTTTCCATTCATCACAGTAAAAAGCAGCATACGCTGTCAGGCACATGATCTGCTGATCTGTGCCACTTTGCAGCCCTGCCTGTTCGGAAGGCAAATTGCTAAAAATTACAACGGAGAACAAACACTTTTGTTACTAACCTATAATCATGCAGTGCTTGCTATCCTTACAATAAGGGGCCATGTGTAATTTCTTTTTCCATTTTGTCTTTATTTATGTTATTTTGTGTTAGTTTAATTCCAATGTTGCAAATGAAAGCCTCAATCTTAAGATAAAGCTGAAAAGTAAATGAGTTACTGAAAAGATGACTTACTAGTATTTACAAAGGTTTACTGTAGATATAATTTTTGTGAATGCCCACATATCCCCCATTCCTTCTCCTACAGACAACAAACAAACACCATAGTCTATTTTCCAAAATAAATTCACACTTCAGAGGCAAGATAACGCATTTTCATTGGAAAATTAGCTTTATCAAATTACACACAGGATGAACATAAAATAAGGGATTCCATACAGCTAAAGAGAATGAAAGATTTCAATGAAATGAATGAATGATATGAATTATACCAAACGGGAAAAATATTGCTGTATGCAGCAAAAATTGTTGTTTGGTACCATTTTAATGGTCTCGAAATGCAGAAGAAACAAAAAAGGGTACTTCCAGAAAAAAAATTCATTATTGACTACATTTAATAGATTACAAATTGTTGTCACTGTGCAGAACAAATTTCATGTTACAAATGGTAACGTGTATCAGCGTGTTTAAAACAAACTGGAGTTAAGCAAGCATATAGCATAAGTATAACACTGACTTTGTACTTGTAAACATCCTTTCCACACAGAGCCCTTTGGGACGTTCAAAGAATTTACTGAATGAGCTACTTGGAATAAATAAAGAACACTCAACTTGGCCTGTAAGAACACTCAACTTGGCCTGTAACACTTTAACTGATTAAAAAAAAAGTTTTAACTGTTCCCCTAGTTGCCTGGAAATGGCCATTTAAAAAAATGCTGCTGTGGCAATAGTAAATCTTTATTAATTCCTCATTTTTTTATTTTCCTGCATGGGGCTTGTTAAAAATAATCTTTCAATCCAACTAGTTCAGGACTGAAAATTTAGTACAATATAGTGAATCACACAAAAGTACTGAAAAAAAAAAAAAAGATAAGTTTGGGGTTGGGGGGCTGTTGTTTGGGCTGGTGGGGGGGGGGCTGGATTTGTGTTGGGTTTTTTTGTTTTGGTTTGGTTTTTTTACTTATTCACAGAAACCAGTTAATTCTGGCAGTAAAATTAGCTTAAGTGATAGTGCATGATCTAAATGAGAAGATGCATTTCTTCCAGCATATTACCATGCTTAGCTCTAACAAAAAACACCTTTAACTCAGTTACATGTACCAGCTACATGACTGTTCAAAAGTTTAGAGATGACCTGTCAAACATAACTTTAAAAATCTTGAAATGGATTTTAAAAGTTTGCAGCTACACTTATCTAAAACTCATTTACAAAGAAAGTTAAAGTGCTTGAATCTTTATTTAGCACTAATATGATTTTCTAGAAAACTTGTGGGCTACAGGTGTTATTTGCAAAATTACCAGTTATAATTACTTTAAAAGTGCATTTCTTTCCAAGTTATGTTTGAGAGCATCAGCACCTATCTTGCCATACCTTACTTTGTTTGAATACCAAAATCTAAGAGCTCAGAGTTGACAAAAGAAAATATTTTAAAGCTGCTTTATATACAAAATGCCTTCCCTACACCCACTGTACGTTCTGACTATAGCCATATGGGGGCAGTAATGTTAAAGAAAATAAAACACCCTAAAGCAGTCACCTTAATTAATTTGTTCACAGACAATTTCTTAAACACAAGGTTCTTACTACAATACTCAAAAGGAAACAAAAAAAATTGAAGGCTACTGCTCCTCAGAACTCTGTTTAAAGGGCTACCACAGAGTGATCGCTCTTTTAATCATCCACAGCCTAGATCTATTTCTCAGTGTATTTAATCACCCCTATGAATAATCTACCATTATTTTTGCATTTTACTTACTAAATCTAAGGCAGTATCGACAATGCAGCACTGTCCTGAGACAGGCAGCAGATGGGGAAGAACTCATTTGTTCATAGTGTCTGAAGAAAAAAGGTGCTGAAACAGCTATTATGGATTGCTACCAGAGTAGCACTTCCTGGATTAGGAGAACTTTATCTCAATGTAAATTATTCTATCAGGTCAGCTGCTTTCCCCCTCCATGGAGTAGTTGGAATCCCAGTGGGATAACCTCTGCCTGGGCATTCAGAGCAGCAGCTTCTCCCTTGAATTGAAGCTGGCCTCAATCAACAGCCCTGTCAGACTCAAAAATGAATATGCCTTCAACCTTCATCCTGTACCCCTCGGGCACACTTTCCCAAACTATCTGCAAAAAAACACCATCACATGTATCTCTGAAAAAAGCCAGTTCTTCCACCACCTTTCCACAAAACTAGATGATCAAATCATCACCAATTATTCAATCGCTTCCTGAATGTACTGGTTCTACAGGGAAGAAGTCATTTGTTGCTAGGTGAAAGGCTGTAGGAACACAGCAGCCAGCTCTACAATTTATTAGAAGAGACAGACCAGGAATACGAGCTATAGAAGCATAAATGTTTGCAATGTTTCACTGAAAATCCCCCAACAAAAATCAAAACCAAGAAAGTATGCCAAACACACAGTGATTATTACCCTGATCCCTTCACTAAAACTTACCATTACAGTCCCCCAAACAGCCTTCTGACTTTCCTAGCACAACAGTTTTCAGCCTTTTGTGGTAAAAGGGTTGGAGGGTGCACCTGTGTGAAAACAGGCCCTCAAAGATGCACGCTTCATACCACTCAGAAGTTTGAAAACCCACTAGTTTAACACCAGTTGAAATGCACTGTAATGTCATAAACCAACCAAAAAAGTAAACAGAAAGCTTCTTTTGTTTCAAGATTCAATGACAACTACTTAATAACTTATATGAAAAAAAATAACCATTCAAAACTGGAGTTAATCATATCAACAGAACTCCAAACCACTATTATAGCTGTGCTACTTGGAGATGGAAATTACATAACAAGGTTATCTTCTAAAATTATAAAACGTTTAATTGGCCCTAAATACCATCAACCTGGGTGGTAAAAGATCTTGAGTCTACTCAATAGGAATGATATGATTGCCTTAAAACCCCAAATATCCTAAAACCTCCATCATTTAAGGTGCAAAGGGTATGGTATTTGCATCTAATTTTGAAAAACTGGGTGGAAGCCTCCTTGCCTCCAACTGTGTATATACATTTCAGGATGAAAACAGCCATTCCCATTACCCTTCAATGAAGGTAAACCTGTTTCTCCCTCACTCTGCATTTCCCAAGGCCAAGACTCTTGTCTCTTCACCTTGCAACCTCCTCCATCCTCTCCTGCAGCTCATCCAGACGCTATTCATAAACATCTCCCAACTATTCATTCAATTGTTCACAGATTTTTCTTCTGTTTATTCTCACAAAATCATAGAGCAGAGGGAAATAAGAAAAAACTGGAAATAAGACTACTTTGAACTGTTAAAAAATCAGAGTCCAGGAATGATACTTCAAACAAAATCACAGTTATTTGTAAATACTCATTTCACCTCAGGACTCAAAATCCCAAATACCACTTAAGTCCCACTACACTGGGAAATATGCAGACACATTCTACAAAGCAATATAGTAGTTGATACAAATCTGGAACAATTTCACAAAACGTTTTGATATCAACAAGATGTGCTTGCTGAGCTCCCAGCCACTTTGAAAAACAGAAAAACAACTTAGTTCTCTTTACAAGAATACAGAAGTCAAAGTTTAAAACCTAGATTTGAAAAATTCTAATGAGGTCTGCAAAATGACATGCAGTACCACAACTTACTAGACGTAATTCGGTCCCCACTGAAAATGAATTCTTATGTGATGATGATAGCTTATATTTGTTTACTTTTTTTTTTTTTTTTTTGCTAAGGAGTTATCAGAATGTCTGTGACTTCTGTCAAAAATTAAAAGGAAAATGAGCAGAAAACTTCCTAATTTCTTACCATACTACACAAAAAACTATGACTGGCAATGTTATCCAACAATTGTGATGCATAACCAATTTGAGAGTTGGAAAGAATTAAAATAGATAACGGGATGGGAGGAGACTTTGAACATAATTATAAATACATGGGAGCCACCTAGTCCTTTTGAAGATGCAATAGCCTGATGTCACTTCTGAAGAAACTGGTCAAACCCAAAGCTTGACTTGCAGTTTTCAAAACAGCAGTGATGAGCTCTCTTACTTTTGAGGCAAGCAGGGACTGTATTAGGACTACACAACACCCTTACTTAGAAGAGAATGACAACCCTTAAGTAGATTTCCAGGCAAGGAAAGGAAAGCCTTATTATCTGTGTCTGATCATTAGCTCATGGAACAGACACTTTCTTATATAAAGGGCAGAAAAGGGTCAGAGCCACAGAGCATGTCTAGTGATTATGTTGATAGCTATCATGCCAGCCAACAGCTGGGGGAATTGTGGAGTGCATTACACATGAAGTTGACTTTATGGCTGCAAAGATATCGGCTTTCTTCATAATTTGGAACTAACAGGGAGTTTCCTCTTAAGGCAGATGGATTTTTTCTGGCCATTTGAGAAGGATCTTGGTTGTTAATGCTAAGAACCTGTACAAAGAGAGAGAATGCTAACAACTGTCTTAATTGCACTTCTGACCAGAATACCCACAGAGATCTAGACTAGCAGAGCTACTGTATCAGATAAAATTCTTTCCCCAGACATTTGTTTGTCCTATTCAATCAGGATTTCTCAGATAAACATTTTAGATTTGGCACTAGCAATTCTAATTTTGCTTATGAGGAGATGTGCTGAAAGGTTTTGGTTTTGAAAAGCAAACATGAAGCATCCCTGGTGCACAAGTTTATACTGAAAGAAAGAAATATCACTATATATTAATCCTTGTGTGCATATGGGGTTCCTGCTAAAAACTCAGGAGCGCTAACGTGTCCACCTAAATCAAGAAGATATTGTGTTCTCCTTAAGTTACAGAGCGATATGGCAACAGGTTCCATGTACCATTCTTTGAGTTTCTGTTAGTAACTGTTGCCTGACTGGAAGGAAAAAAGAAATAAAAAGAAAAAAGAGGGAGAGGAGAGGAGAGGAGAGGGAAAGAAAAAAGAAGAGAGGGGAAAGAAAGGTAAAGAAGAAAGAAGAGAGAGGGGAAAGGAAAGAAAGGACAAAAAAGGACAAACAAAAAGGACAAAAAAGGACAAACAAAAAGGACAAAAAAGAAAAAATACTTTGGCATATGTACTTTTTAACTAACTGAGTCTAGTTCGCTTACCATGAGGAACCAAAATACATTACCCAGTTTTACCTACTGGGTTGAAAAGCTTGCTGTTACCTAAAAGACAGCATATTCAGAGTTAAAAAACAATTGTAAGCACAATGCAATAAATAAATCAATCCTGAACTCCAGAGGTGGTAAGTCAGGCTATTAGAAAATTTACTGACCATGTCGAGTGGAGTGTGGAATGATTTTTTTGCCTCTGATCCTTGTCAGACTTTCCTATTTATTTCAAAAGACATGGAGGGTTCCCGCTCTCCCAAAGGAAGAGGATCAAACTGTTGGGCATCTTTACTTTCCTCAATTATCCAATCAGGTCACATATGCATTTAAGGCAACCTAGGACTGCTCTGACACTGACAGCAGGATGTAACCAACCTGTGTGCTCCTAACCACAGCATCTGCAATATTCAAAGAGTAATCACAGCATCACCCTTTCACTGACAACTATATCAGCTAAGCCCAACAACAAAGCTATGGGATTAGATACTGACCTGCC
The DNA here is from genome assembly GCF_964188355.1 of Buteo buteo. Taxonomy (NCBI): domain Eukaryota; kingdom Metazoa; phylum Chordata; class Aves; order Accipitriformes; family Accipitridae; genus Buteo; species Buteo buteo. The sequence continues at coordinate 54,824,015 of NC_134173.1, read as the reverse complement.
TATCTCTTAAAGTGAAATGTCCAATGTAAAGTTAAGGATAGAGAGAAAAGAGCATCTGTAGTTAAAAACATATATATATACACACACACACACACATTCTTATATACATGCATATGTATGGGTATATATGTATATATGTACTTGGTCAAACTTTTTGCCTCACCTACTTCCTCATCATCCCCCTTTAAATCAGTCTAGCATCCACCTGTTTTTTATTACATAGTTAAACAATTACATACATCCCAAAAGACATGAAAATATTTCATTTGTATCAAACTAGCAGTTCAGATTGCATTACCTTTTATCTGCAGTGCAGAGCCTTTACAGGATGATGGAACGATGAAATCCATTATTCATGTGAGATAATTATTTACCATAATTTACCATATTACTTATTTATTTAGGCTTGATTTTCTTTCTGGGTGCCTCAGACTACTTTCCCCTGCCCCAGTCGGGGTGGCTATCGTATTAAGTCTCAAGCAGCTGTAAGACACTGTTCCAGCCTCTTCAGATACCATGTATGGACAAGAAGCTTTCTGGCCTTATAAACAGGAACACAGTCATACACACTATATATACACATATCTACATCTTGTACACACAGACGCTTGCTTCTATCAGCATTTAGGTTTTTTTCCACAGATCTCTGATTCAGTATTAAAATCCAAAGCTTTATTCATAATATGATGTTTGAAACTTATACTATGGTTATATGGACCAGGTCCATTAGTACTCAGCAGAAAACACAGGTAACTGCTGGGCTTTACTTTGGATGTGCCAATAGTTACTTGAAAACATACCAGAGGCAACTCGAAAACATTCCTCCCCTCTTTGCTGACCTCTCCTTGCTTCACCAGCAGCAAGGCTGACGGGGTGACCTAACAAGCCTTTTCCATCTCTTGCTTCTGTGCCAACTGACAGGCTCACAAAAGAAGAGTTTTTGAGGAGGAATTTCAATGGAGATGGGGAAATGCAATGCACAGTGACAACATAAGCATAAAGAAATGAATGAAAACAAAAAGACATTTGAGAGATTGGCCAATCTTTGCCACTTCAAAGAAAACTGACTTTTTTGCCATTTGAGCATCTTGTTGGCAACATATGAAACAGAAATTGTTTAGCCTTATATATTTTCCCTACTAAAAAATACAACTTTTATATAATATTACCATTAAAAAACCATAGTCACTAGTTGCAATCTCATGAAACATTTGTTGACTGAAAAACCTGTATCAGTTTACACATATACAGAGAGTTAATAATTTTTGAGTTTTCTATCATCACAATGAATCAGCTTTCAGAGCAATAAAATATAGACAAGGATCTATTAATAATTCAGCAAAATAATAGATGGTAAGTGCGAAATCACTTCACAGGTTGTAACAGTGCTTTCCAGTAAAACTATTATAATTAAGAATCTGTCATCATTGCTACTTAAGACAAAGCAGTACAAGGGTTTATACTTTCAGTCATAAAAATCAAAGCTATTTTCCAGGAAATAAGTCGTGTTCAGCATTCCCATTCTTTTTCAATAAAAGTTGTGGTCAGGAAAAGTAGCCTGTTGCATTCACATAATCAGGTTTTGTATCTTTTCTTATAAATCTAATAAACAGAAGCATATAAATAATTACACTAGTATTGTCATTTCCCAGTATTGCAAAAACATTGGAAGGAACCTGCCCTACAATCTGCAATTCTAGTACACACAGTAATTTCACTAGTGGATTCACAACTAGATTAATATACCTCCCCCCCCCCCCCCGTAAGTATTTCAATTATATAAAACATTTCTCCTTATCACAGCAAGACTATTACTAGAGAACATCCCTTATTTTTAGATCATTCTCCTTTTCACTCTCTCTCTTCTTTACCACCTGTGTTAAGGATTCTCTCCATTACAGTCCTGCAAGAGAACAAGCAGTCTAAACAAAAAACTGGACAAATTAACCAACTAAAAATCTCTTGAAGAGACCTGTCAAAACAATAATATCTAGCGTTGTGCTTACAAGTGCAATCACTCTATTTTTGGCAAAGTATAGCAAACTTCTCACTCTATCCCAATAAAACGAAACTCACTCTCATACCACTAATTTAAAGCACTGCCCTAACCCTGCTAATGCTATCACTGCAGCTACTGATTACACTCTTCACCACAACAGCAGAAAGTCTATTACTTTCTCCTTAGCAGACCTCACAGAAGAGGAAACAAATAAATAAGCAGCAGAGAAAAAAAAGCTTGATAAGAAAGGTGTTAACAAAGGACATTGCTGTCAAAGAGCTGTGCCACAGACAAATCTATAAATTAGCCGCATAATCCAATGAGACTATAGTGACAGCTCTAAAGCCCTAATGCCTGTTCTTTATCAGGCGAAGACAGATCTAGGTCTTTGACATTTTAATTAAGTAGAATTATTACTGATTTGGGTTATCAAAACAAGAAGCCAGAAAGAGCGAACCAACCAGCAGCTAGCTGATATTTTCAGCATCAGCCACTATTTCTACTCACTTAATGCTTGAATTATGGGATTGTAGTGGAATAGTACTCTCTGTCTTAAAAGGCATTTAGACTCTTCCCAATAAATACAAGAAAAAAAAAAACCTACAAATTGGTACATTAGGTCTGCGCTTTAACTGGAATTCTCTGTCAAATGTGAAGTATATGACAAGTGTCCCTGAATTCTGACAATCTATAAAAAGAATTGTTATAGTTCAGTTTCCTACATCTTTTGCAGTGTACTAAAAACAAAACAAAACAAAAAAAGCAAAGGAAACAAACAAAATAAATTTTATGCAATCTCTCCTTCACTAAAAGGATAAAGAAAAGCATCTGAGCAATTTTTTTTAGTCCACATTTTAAGATTAAATATTTATGGTAGAACAGTAATTTTGGTCCTATGATACCACAGTTATAGTTCATGTCATTAAGCATCAAATGCCTTCAAGAAATTCATGCACTCTTAAAACAAAACATTGGAGCAGATCTATGTAAATATCCTAAATACATTAAACACTTTTTAAATGTCAGTCACAACATAAAATACTTGTCACAACTTTATTCTTACTCCCCAAGCCTGAGCATTCAGATGATTAATTTTAAATGTTTGTTTCCTACATTTGAGAAGCAATATAACTTCACAGTTTCTGCAAGTTTCTTACTAGCCTCCGACTACTCTTTTTAAGACCTTCTAATGCGCTTATTTTCTTTTTAAAAGGTATATGTGATACTCATGAGGTAAAAATATGGCAATCACTGGGCTTAAAGGAGCAGAAGGGGACAGCACAGTAGAAGGAAGTAAAGGAAAATTACTGGAAACATTCCTTTTATGAGGTTCCTTGCATTACATGCACACTAATCTGGCTTTTGTCGGGCTAGCTTTCCAATCCCTACTATCATTAGGAGACTTCCTATGTTCTCTTCTGGCCCCAAATCTTACTAGGTTCATGACCTTTTCAGCAAACAAATATAAGTTTTACTAGTACTAGCATAAAACAACCCTGTTGAAAAGTTAAGAAGGATTAAAGAAAGGCTTTTGCTATGAACAGCTGAAGAACCATCGTTAGTTTCTTGGGAAATAACTCATTCCTGAGCCTTGGGAGTGCATATGCAGGGATCCTCTGGGTCTTCCCCAAGTACTAGTGTTCAGGAGAGTGCGTGAGCTCTAAGACTTCTAAAAGATCGCTATGACTTTGGTGAGGGCCAAACACACACACTGATGCCAATGGGGATTGTGAACTCAAGAACCCTAACTTGACAGATGGAGTGGAGTTGTTGTAACACTGCTTAAGAATCAAATTGTGTGTACAATTTATTTTATTTTTTCAATTTTTTTCCAAATGGGACAGATCTATATGATGCTTTTTCACAAATGATGCAACACTATTCAAATCACCTATTAAATTCCATATGAGGGAAACTTTTTCCTCGAATCACTGAAGATTTGCCAACAAAGTGGGTTTATTAGTAAATACCACACTTTCCAGTGAATCAAATGTGGCTAGAGATTGTGCATTAATCCACTTCTGGCTGACTTCTCTTTTCAGGTTTCTACTCTCACAATAACCTCTATCATCCAGTTTTAAACCAGACTGCACAACTGCCAATCATAGACAGACATTAAAAAGTCATATTAGCTGAAGGTTTGTATGTTTTATCAGCCAAAACCAATGCTGCTTCTTTCATTCTAGTGAAACAGGAGTAAATACATAAGTAGATGTTGTCTGCTTGTGTCTTATTCATGCAGTCTCTACACTAAGATTCTGTTTTGAAATAACAACCATTTATAAACTGGAATAACATTGATCCTTTGGTAAAAGATTTAAGGTATGCAATTTATATTGTTCTTCTGTTTTGTCATCATCCAAGCAATAAATATAACTTTTTAAAAGAAATGTGAAGCACCACCTCTAGAATTTTCATCTGTAATAATCATTCTTTGCTTTTCCTGAAGCCCCATAGGGAGTAATTCTTCAAAAAAAGATGACAAAATACATTATCAAAATCTTCTTTACTCCATTCTTAACTGTTATGTAAGAGTAACTAGCTAACGTTTTACTTTAAAAACTGCAATAAAAGCAAATTATACACATAAATTGTCCTTAGTAATAAAAGGATTCTAATTAAGCCACAGATCTTGCAAATTAAGAGCCTCAACAGAAACTTGATGCACCATTATACTGGAAGTTTAAAAAAAAAAAAGGTTCAGTGTCCCACATTTTATAACCATGAAATAAAAGTGAACACTTGATTAAAGACCCATTCCCACATTTCAGTGACTGAGAATGTTTACATTTAAGACAGACTTAAATACATGAGTATTAAAATAAAAAAAGGAAGAAATAAGAGAGCTATGAAAAAACAAAAGAACACTCTATATAATTAAGACCTGCTTGTGCAATATTTGGAGTTGCCGTTTTACATTTTTTAGTTTCTGAGACTACAATGCTCCGTTATATTACTGTCAGCAAAAGTTGCCCCATTAAGCCAACTTACCCTTTTTTTTTTTTTTTTTTTGGGGGGCGGGGGGGGGGAGTAACCCAGTTTGGTTTTATAAGCATCTAGTCAGTATACTTTTTGTGCTCCGAGAAGTAATACTAGTTACATTCCTTCAAAGAATAACATGACCTCCAAGGGTTTCTCCAACTCCTTCTCTCAAACCATTGCCATCACCTCGTCTTATCTGGCTTTCAGCCAGCTTAGTCTCATGCAAATCTTGTATCTTCATTAGGCACCGACAAAGGCACTGTCCAAAGGGGACACATGCAACTGGGTGCCATCAGTGCAATGCAATCACTGTTCCAAGGAACAGTACACAACATACAGGTTGTTTTAAACTAAACTTCTAACTTCTGCTATCCAATAGGAGAAAAAAACTCCAACAAACACAAATTTTTTAAGTAATCTGAATGACCAGAAACAAGCGTGAATAAGCTGAAACACTTCATTGCATCTTATAGAAAGTGCACCTGAACACCTAGAAGAGTGGGGCCAGCTGCAATCTTAGTCTTCACTACATATCTTCCATATATTTAATACATCAAATGTGATGCCAATAATTGTCTTGGATATTAAAGCTTTTAAAGCTTTTTCTTCATATATTTTTGATTTCTAAAATTCAAAAGGAAAAGCAAGTACTGCAAAATTCTACAGCTTAAGAATCTAGGAAAAAAGCTGCAAGGAAGATTAGTAATGGCTCTGTACTTGCTAACTTACCACATAGTCTTTGATTATTATGGAAATCATATCAGTACCATGTACCAAGTGAGAGACAGCAGTAAGTAAAGATCCATCCACCTAATCAATTAATTCTACTGAAAAGCAGGTGGCAGAACTTCCCTGAATTAGCCTTCAAACATATAGCTGTACTTGAACGCATCTTCTGAAAAAGTCCACACTTGGTATTAACATTTCCAGTAACAGAGAATACATTGATTACCCTTCATAAATTGTTCTAATCATTACCTTCATTAAAATACACACCTCTGAGTTTAAACTGCTCTTGAATCACTGTTCGATCTTGTTAGATTCTGAAAAGCTTCCAAAATCTGTTTCCTTACCAAATTCATAGATTATAAAGCTATCTCTTAACTGCCTTTTTAACAATCTTAATAAACTAAGACACTTCATTATTTGAAACAGGTAAATTACACAAGCCCATGTGTATTACTTCAACATTACAACTTGGTATTTATTGTGCTGCTGTTCATTTTAACAACATTTGGCTGATAGAAGTAAGCATCTCGCATTCCACTTTCCCTCATGACCATTTTTACTGGCATTAATTGTACTCCATATGCATACAAAATTCCACATGCATATTGCATAATTTATCTTGAACTGGTATCAGCCAGCAATGCTGTTACTACAAAGGTTATCCTGTCTCTCTTTAAACTCTTCCTCTTTTCCCCTTACACCCAACATAACCAACACCTGTATTCTTCCAGTGCTTTCTTGCTTACTCAAAACTTATTGAAAATTGAAAGTAGTGATCTAGACTGATGCTCACCCCATTCTTTCATTCATCTTAGATGCAGATGTGTAGAGAAATGCCAGTAAACAGGTAAATTTGAGTTTGTCCAGGTCTGTCCCTTGCCCCTGTCTAGTATCAGACAGCTAAGACCATCTACTTTTAAAATTACCTAGTAAGCAATTTTCCCAACGTTTAGTTTATCATAGCCCCACTGTTTAGTGGTCATTTCTTTTTCCTTGAATCTGAATCAGTATTTATTCCCAGAACAAGCTGTGTCCTTTCTCTGTAGTACCAGTACTTGTCATTCCGTATCATGAAACCTTATTCTAATGCAACTGCCTGTTTGTACTTCAGCAAGAAGTACAAAAATCTTCTGTCTTGTGGAAAAAAAGACACTCCCCACTCCAAAACAAAGATTACCTGTCTCAAATCACAATTATCCTTCCCTTCTCACTGTCATGTATCTAATAAATGTTACAGGGAGAGCTTAAAGCTCTTCAGGTTAGCCATTCTGATGGAGCAGCACTTAAACACAGAGCAGTGAGGATGAAGTGACCACGTCATTAAGGAAGGGGAATAAGATGAAAATCCTCAGACTGACAGTTATGGGTGGGCACTACTGTAACACAAATAAATACACCTGCTTCACCAGACCTGATCTGGGCCCTCAACTAACAAACATCACTCTTACACAGAACAAGAAACAGCTCATCCATAGATGTTTTCATTCCCTTTACAGCAAATTCAAGATCAGGTCATGCCTGAACAATGTAACTAATTAGCACTAGACTTGTATAAAAATTTCACTGCTTGGTTCCTTGGGAACTATGAAGGAAAGTATTGAATATATTTTCCCCAGAAAAGCAATTACAAATTCCAGGAATTTAAATTAGTTTAGTCGAATGTTTCCCAAAGTACTACTTTTGAAAAGAAAGTAAAGGTATGGCACAAGCAACATTCCTCTTAAAGAAAATCTCATTATAGTATACTACTGCACAACTAAAAAGAACCTAATTTATAAGACTGTTTTGAAATAGGAACAATTTTTAAAAATTGTGTTAAAACCAAGATGACCCTCAACTTTGCTCCTTTCACCAAGACCAAATTAAAAGAAATGTATGTACCTTTATTTTTTATTAGTTTTTTATGTTCATACCACCACTAAACTTCAAAGCCCATTTTTCAGCAGAGAGATCTGTTAGCCAAAAAAAAAAAAAAAAAAGAAAAAAAGAAAAAAAAAAAAGAAAAATCCCAATGCTTTTATCTCTTAGCTACTGTCTGCAAGGATCTCCTCCAAAACCCCCAAGTAAGGACTTTATGCATGCTCAAATCTTACATCCCATCCTGCATTCATTACTTCACCCCATTAACATTCCACGCAGAGAGCCCTTTGCTAGTTTTATGAGGCGAAACCACAGAATGTCAGGTTAACAAAGCCCTGCCGAGAACATTCCCCTCAGTAAAACTGTTCATTGGGAGTGTGTTTACGTAGACTTGCAACGAATTATTAGCATTACGGAACTGGAGGAAAATTAGAAAGGTTGGTAATAAAAATAAACAACTTATCTCTATACCTACAAATAATGCTGACCACGTTCTTCATCACTGGTATTCTTTCATTATATTATTGTTTATTAAAAGAAATTAAAAACATAATTAGTGTACTCTCTATTACTTTATCTAAGGATTTTTTTTTCTTTTTTACTCAGTTTGTTATATGGTAGTAAAACAGAAAGGTTTTATGGCTTGTAGGACATGTGGACTGGATGTTTTGTGAACTACTCTGACTTAAAATTGTTATTACATTGGTATCTGCAATTTATTTGATGGTGTGGATGACCCAAGTCTATATTCTTATACTCCACATACGTAAAATAATAATTAAAAAAAACAGGCTGGGTCTGTTATTCCAGGCTCTGCCTCACCAGTATTTAACATAATTAAATGCAGAAAGTAGTAGCTGTAGAAGTTACATATGAATAATATTAATTTGATAATTAAACTATTATTAATGCATAGATCAATATTAGTGTATACACCTATACATATATCCACAAAAATACACAGGCACAACATTCAGGCGTTTACACTGTATCCCATCAGTACTCCCTCCACACCATGCACATCATCTAACCTGCCATGCTCTGTATCTTGCTGGTCCTTGTGTAAGGACCACCTCAGGTCCTTACAGGGCTTTAATTGAAGTCTTCATTATTCAAAAGTTTCTTCCTATTTTGCAAAGAAACAGGAATTCTTCGTATCTTTCAGGAGGGCCATAAGAATGCTTGTATACATTTTAGATTGAATAAAACACTATGAAAGTACACAGATTTGCATCTACAAAAAGTTTCACTCCTCTACTAGAAGTAAAATTAATTAATTAGTTAGCTGGTGCTTTATGCAGATTACAAAAAGGAGAAATTAGATGCTATCTTTATTTTAGTTTTAAGAAAGGATGAAAAGAAAAATCAGAAAACTAGATGTTAAATAAAACCTATAATGGAAAAGAATGCTAAAGACAGAAAGCAATATGCTTTAGAGAAGTTTTGCATAACGTGCCACTGTTTACTTTTAAATATTTTCTCTAGCTACTGAAATAAGAAGGTTATGGAAATATGAGATTTTATTGAGACATGATGGAGGGATTATGAACCCAAATAACAGTTGGTGTAATAGAAGGTATAACCTCTCAGCAAACTTTCTTTATATCTTTAAGTTATCATCATCACAATAACACTATTGCTGCAAAAGCATACACATAAAAATGTTGGTTTGGGTTGGTTAAGATACATGACTTACACTTTATCTAACAAATTTGAAAAAGAAAGGAATGAGAAACGATCTTGAAATTATGATTGCCACAGGAAACACTTTAAGGGAATTTCCCAGCACTGCCTATTTTCAATCATGGAAAATATTTATTTATTTACACAGTTCATATACATTACTTTACTGTGGTTTTAAGGACAAAACCTGCTACTTTCAATAATTTCCAGTGAAGAGATTTTATACATTTTCCAAAGGCCATTTAAGCTTGGGAACAGAGCAATTCTAATGTTGAATTACTTGGTATCATATTGTACTATTTCTCACAAACAGAAGTACACTTAAGGCAGTTCAAGTGAGAATTATTTACGTGAGTGCTTCTGATTTGATTCTCATTGCAAATCCTAGAAGTGGCATAGATCAAGTATCTCCCATTCAAAAATCTCACTTACATGTGACACTACACAAACTCTGTAATAACTTGAAATCTCTACTCCGTAGCAACATTGTTAAACTACTAATTTTACTTTAACCCTAAAAAGAGGAAAAAACCATAACGTTAAGGTTATAAGTAAATAAGGAGAGCCATTTTCAGAGGGACACTGCTTATACAGTGGGAACTTAGAACTAAGGACCAACTTCAGTATGCAGCCAACTGCATTAAGAAATCACTACCAAATATTTCCAAGATCTGCAATACAACTTGTTCGACCTCTAGTAAAAGGCCACCTCTTTCAGGCAATTGCCTTTTGTTGGTCCCTTGGGTGGTCCAAGACTTGGGTGGTCTAGTGACTTTAGATTGGACAGCTTATTTGAGTTTTTACCGTATTTAACTGTCTCGCATCACATTTTATTCTTCTGGAGAAAGAATTCAAACTTCACTAAAACAAGAAACAGCCTCTTATTCAAATCTTGCTTCCTGAACATTAACACAAGTCTTATGAGAAACCCGTATCACAGAAGCAAAACAAAACCAAAAAGCTTTTACACTACATGGTTCCAAAATGAGATGAAGAACCCTAAGGACACAAAACAATCCTCAACACAATACATACGCACCGTAGTTTGAAACCTTCAATGGTGAGGCTACTATTAGCCATCCTCATACCACAGTTCCTAGCTGTTTTGGGTTTGTGTGGTGCGGGTTTTTTGGTAGCGGGGGAGGGGCGTCAGGGGCAGCTCCTGTGAGAAGCTGCTAGAAACTTCCCTGGCTCCGAGTCGGACCCGCCTCTGGCCCAGGCCGAGCCCGTCAGCGACGGTGGTAGCGCCTCTGGGAGAACAGATTTCAGAAGGGGAACCGGCGGTGAGTAGGGGATCGGAGTGTGAGAGGAACCCCTCTGCAGACACCGAGGTCAGTCAGGAAGGCGGGGAGGAGGAGCGGGGGAGGAGGGGATGCCCCTGCAGCCCTGGTGAGACGGCAGGCTGTGTCCCCCAGCCCGTGGAGGGGAGCGGGGAAGCAGAGGCCCCCGAAGGTGGCCGGGACTCCATGGGAAAGCCCGCGCTGGAGCAGCCTGTGCCTGAAGATCAGCCCGCGGAAAGGACCCATGCCAGGGAAGTTCGGGAAGAACTGCAGCCTGTGGAAAGGACTCACGTTGGAGAAGTTGGTGAAGGACTGTCTCCCGTGGGAGGGACCCCACGGTGGAGCAGGGGAAGAGTGCGAGGAGTGCTGCCCCTGAGGAGGAAGGAGCGGCAGAGACAACGTGTGATGAACTGACCGCAATCCCCATTCCCCGTCCCCTGCACCGCCACGGGGAGGAGGTGGAGAGAGAACCGGGAGTGGGGTTGAGGCGGGAAGGAGGGAGGAGTGGGGGGAAGGTGTTCTCAGGTTTGGGTTTACTTCCTAATATCCTTGTTTTGCTTTGATTTGTAGTAAATTAAATTGATTTAGTTTCTTCCCCAAGTTGAGCCTGTCTTTTGCCTGTGACCATAAGTGGTGAGTGATCTCTCCCTGTCCTTATCTCAACCCACAAGCCTACCTTTATATTTTCTCCTCATCCCACCATGGCTGGGGCAAGGGAGGAGTGAGTGAGCGGCTGTGTGGTGCTTTGTTTCTGGCTGGGCTTAAACCACAACACTAGCACATCCACCTGACAGAACTGTTGCGAGCATAATTTTTTTCTTATTAGCGTGGGATGTAAGAAGGAAGAGAGTGAGTCAGTTCAGGTGAGGTTTCTACTTCCACAGTTGGCTACAGTGCTTCTGGCACCCAGCTGAGCTCTGCTTTGATTTTCACTGTATGCACTTTACAGGCAAGCTGTTGCAGTGTGAAATTGTTTGAACAAATATAGCACGATGAAGCATTTATTTTAAAACTGATTCTTATGACCTACTACTATCCAGAAAAACAAGAGCAACAACAGAACTGCACTAATTACTGAACCCTAGCATTTAACAAAATAATGGAGAATGGTAACATTGCATCTGGATGCAGTTTACCTTACTGTAGTTTTTCAGTACTTCTTGAGAAGTATTGTCCAATAGCTTTTGCTCGGTCCTACTGCAAATTCAGGTTTATCCTTTATTTTCCCCATCATACTGGTGTTACTTTTTTTTTCCCTCTCCACGTTCTTATTCATTCCATATATTGGACATGAAAAATTAAAGGTAATTAAATTATCTTAGTTATCAAAATTTATAACACTTTGCAGTAGACAGCTCAGCTGTTCCATGCAGTGATATAAACATTCATTAAAAAGTCTAGGCAGATTAAAATTCAAAGAATATTCCAGTAAGATTAGTTCTGCAGACTTAAGGCAGACATCAAAAAACACTAGATGGTACCAGTAAGTGGAAATAAACAGTAAGTCACCAAAACAAAACCAAAAAAACCTCACCAAAGAACAGATATGTGTTAAAAAAAAACAAAACAAAACAGAAAAAAAACACAAAGAATTTTTATTAAAATCAGAAAATCCAATTTGAATGTTGGGGGGGGGGACACGACACAACAACAACAGCATTTCTACATTTTTCTACAAACAAAAACGTGTTCTGATTTTTCAAATCTACTTCTGCCGCCTTTTTTTCTAAAGAGAGATGATTATATCAAAAAGATTCTTCTCACAATGCAGAAAATTTATTATTAACTAAGGTCAAAGAAGTTCTGACAGATTCAACAAACACTGGCAAATGCGTGAACTATTATTATCTCCCAAGCTGCCTTCAGGAGGATTTAGTAAAAATGTTGATAAACATGTTTGAAGTTTTTCCTCAGTTTCAAATTAAGAGTCAATTTAACAATATGGATTATAAAAATCTACTTCATGATTTTTGTTTATTCTTAGTTTATTATTAACGCATTAAATGTTACACCTTGCCTCAAATGCACATTTATCATTACATCCTCTGGGAAAAGGGACTATTATTGCTAAATAGATATTTCTTAAGGGCACTATTGGATTGGGGAGTTAAAAATAACCACTATCCCATTTCCCAGTGAACACACTCCTCCTCCTTTTGGAGGAAAAAAAGCTTTAAGTTAATATATATTAAATTTTTCACAACATACTTGCTTCATCAGAACTGTTTAACATTTAAAATATGGTTTTAATATTTTAAAATATTTAAAATTAATATACTTATTTAATAAACTAATTCCTCCCAGTCAGCATTAATGCTGGTAAATTATGCAGTGCCCAGAAGTTACCACAATGTCAGATGGGCAAGGACAGTGGGCATGCCCCAGGACAGACACTGACTTGGGAGATTCTGTCTTTTCTTCACCCATGATTGGACAGTCTCTGGCATTTGTGTGGGGGGAGGGAATAACCCTAGCAAAAAAGCCTGCATTTGTTTCATTTAAATGCATTTTAATAGCTTTAGCAGGCAAAAGCAATCTTTATTCTGAAAAGAGAAGAACCACCAAAAAAACAAAAATCTTTTTTTGACCCAAGGACAAGCTCCAAATACCTGATGTGAAATCTCACTGTGGGATAGAAGCAGCGTTTGAAACAGTGTGAAAAAATATCTTTACATATACCCATGTCTTAAGCAATAAACACATTTAAAACCCTTCAGTTGTAGAATTCCACTGTGTTACTGATTTTCATATGGAAAATGTATGAGCAGCATATGTAAAACTGCTCAAATAATTTTGCTGTTAAACAAACAAGCACATGCCTAGAGGGGACAGAATAAAGTAACTGGTCTCCTTATGATGAATAGCATTAACTTGCTCTGGCTTGCCAAGTCAGTAAGCGGTGTGAATTTAATGGCAATTAGCCGAGATCAAAGTTGAAGTACCATGAACAAAGTAGGTAAAACCGACAATATCAAAGAAGGGAAGTATATCATGGGTGACTGAAAAAAAATTACTTAGATTTATTTAGAATGTTTGGAGCTGTTAATAGAAAAGGACAGATTCTTACACAATGTTTATTTTCAAAACAGTATTACTGATTAAGCAGATTTCTAGGAGACTGCTTTCATGGGTAAATTGGCAAAAAAACCTGATAGTGAAGTAAACTGTTCTGTAATAGCTCCCATTATGGACACACTGCTCACAATGATATTTTCTCAAGAAATTCAACTCTGAGTCAAAGTCAAGCATTCTCCCTCCTATCTTGCAAACAATTTATCAGCCATTCAGAGCAACAGAAAAAGTTCACAGGCATCAGAAAAAGGCAGAAGGGGAGAGAGTTCATGTGTTTTACATGTAGTAGGCTTTAGGGACTATTAGCAATAGGTAAAATATTCCTCTCATTAAATCTATGTGTCTTAATCAAGACTGACATAAAAAAGCTATAAATTTAAATTATACATGATTAATCTGGGAAAAACAGCTTTGGGGGTTTTTATAGTGCTTAAGGAGACCTCTATTTCCACCTAATATTGGCAGGAATTAAATTCCTATCTCAAATACTAGATGCTTAAAAAACCTACAGTATGCTCACTAATACTCTAACTACTATGAAATTCCAGGCTTCATGTAATACCTTCCAAGTGGGAGTCTGAAAATAATGTTATGGTAGTTCCCATAGCATTTTGCATGGACGGTAACATACATTTTTACAGATGAACTGATACACAGAGAAGTTAAATAATTAGCTAGGACCAGTAATTTAATAGAAGAAAAAGGAATTAACACAAGATAGCTTCTTTCTACTGTAATCACTAGCCCATTCTTTTAATATACATAAAATATTAAACAGCAAAAGCAAGTTGCAATGCTGTTTGAATTAAAAACATTAAACCTGGGCACAAAGAAATGGTCCAGTATAATAAACAGCAATATATTTTTGACCTTAACCTGAAGGGTAAGGACTCAGCAGTTCTTCAGCAATTAGTCAGTGAGGTCTAATGAGAGATTCGCTCGAGGAAGGACTAAGTTTCTCAGAAGATCAAAGATAACTAGTGTTACACTCTGCCCTAACCAGACCCAGATTCACACTTTCCATTACTTATTTAGATTGATCTTATGACTATTTTTATAGACCCATCAGAATAAGTGTGCTTTTACTCTTTTACTAATATTTGTTTAATTAAGTTAATTAATTACAGCTTAACTGAAATATCGTACAAAAGACCTCACGCAGCTTTCAAAGTATAGGCTGAATCCTAATCCTTTTTTTTCTTCTTTTAACTAGCAGTAAGGATGAAGTCAATGAATTGTCAATTAATAACATACTTGCTTTGATGGCTCTTCAGTAATTTACTTCCATACCACTTCATAAATTTCTTAGGAAAACTTCTGGGATCGCTGATACAGTACCTCTGCCATGGGAAAATTTGGTCTAAATCTGCTCTGCTGCCAATAAACCAATAAGACTAACTGGCTGATAATCCTCCCACACTACACTGTTTAGGTACATGCACTCAACCAGCAAAAGTTTAATTTGTTCCGCTAATGGCACAGAAAACTACTCAAACTTATTCACCATATAAATCTGAACTTCAGTCTGCTACTTTCTGTTATTCCTTAGGCAGAAAATTCAAGCTATTGAATGCTTTGTAATTCAGACTGTTTTATCTTTTCCTTGATCCAAAGCGTAACAATAATAATGGACACTATCAGTAACTAAATATTAAACTGCACTTCACAGAAGAAACATGTTAAAAAGCCTTAGAAAAGTCTGAATATTATTTGCATTGGCACACTGACATGCAAGGCACATTCTACCATTCTAAGTAAGTGTAATGTTATTAAACTCCTGCACTAAAACCAGTGATGCTAACCACTTTTTACATATTCCAAGCTGCCATACTTAATAGCTTTTATCTAGGATTTCCAGTGGGATGACATGTATCTTTATTAGGTACTGCCTGTTTGTTTGGAAAATAATTTAATTTATAAGAGCGCACTAAAAATTTAGTAAAGCAGCCATTCAAAGCTCAAAATACTGATTTTTCTCTAACATTATGTTGATACAGGTTTATATAAACTAAAACATCTCTTATGTATAAGATAATGTAGCATGCAAACTTCATTTAAAAGTGCTGCAGGTGTAATATATTCATGACAGGCCAAAGCCAGGTGGAGTCATGTAAAAATCCCTAAAATAACTATGAAGAAACTATTATGTCATAAGATATTTTATTATTATCCTATCTTATGAAGGAAAAACTACTGGGGAATATTAGAAAAACTCAATCAACTACTACTCTATTTTCTATCACACCATATATAAGGAGAGTTTGTCTGCATTTCCCTAAAAGATGTCAGCTGCACTGACTGGTACTAACAGGAACTAGGTAGGATTCATCAAAACCCACCAAGTGTTTGGCTGGCATTCTTCCTGGGGTATGAAGAACCAACTGGAGATTTTGCAAAGGGACTGAATCAGGGATAAAGGAATTAAAGAAACTGTCCTCCTGTTCCACTTGTAATCCTCTGGGAAACAAGAGCATCTAGAGCTAAAAAGATTTATATTTTCTCTCAAGTTGTAGCTCTGATATATTTATAGGAGTAGGTCAAACAATGTACTGTGGATTACAACATCATTTTTCTAAGCTTTCCTCCCAAATCTTAATAATACTCAGAACAGTCTATTCACAGATATAATGAGAATAGATATCTTCTTCTCTCCTTACACTTACACACGTGCATGTATATATACAGGTACAGCTAAACATGAAAATATTTAGGAAAATTATGACAGCTGTCTGGTAAAAAGTAATTAGGCATTCCCACTTTTTTCAACTGTAATTAAGAAATCAACTCTGGCCATTCCAAATTCTTATTCCAGCACTGCAGTTTAAGAAATTAATGCTAGGAAGAAGGCTTTATCTCTCTTGAGAAAACAAATAAAATTCTCTGGAAAAAGAAAAGGAGTAGGACTCCAAACTGTGTTAGCTTCACATTTTTACTAGTCAAAATCAATTTTTTTATTTGTTACACTGGTTCTACTTCTCTGAAGCAGCAGCAGTAGGAAGGCTTCTATGTTCCAGTGCTGTTGGGAGTCATAGCCTGGTGAGCTGTGAACCCCAAAACAACTATCCACAAAGGCTAGGTCAAAGGCTCAGGAGCACACAAACAGCAGTCCTACATGCTGGCTGCTATGCTAAGAGATAATAACCTCCCCTAGAAAGAACATTTAGAAAAAGGAGCATACAGAGGAATCTGTATTAGACAGAAGTGGCAGAACTTTGCCTGCCCCATGTCGGAAAGTGTGACGGGAACTCAGATACTGCTTTTTCAAAGTCAGGACCAAAATGCTGCTGTAACTGATCCTGAATTATAGTGGCTCCCAATATAACAGCATTCACTTGCAACACCACTGTGGGACGACCTCACAGAAAATGAATGAAAACCATCTTGTTCCTTTAGCATTACCTCATGCTACTTCTGTACAACTATACTTCTTAATTACTAATTTCTATGCTCTTAAAAACAAATGTTCTGGAGTCACTTGCTCGAGTATATCCACACCTCAATATACAGAAACCATTTATTGGAGCTAGCTGAGCTGCTGCCATTTGAGAAGAGGTGACAAACTGTGGCAGCTAACGTCAAATAGAGCCAAGCCACAGTCAAAGCTACAAGGGTTAGTGCATCCTTCTTGCAAACATCCTCCAACATTGTCTTGGAGCAGCCCATAGAGTACCTCAGTGGAGAAGAGCAATGCAAACCATTCCAAAATGCTCCACTTTGCACAACAGTGTAAGATAAATACTGTCCTCCCTGGCTATATACAATCATAGAATTGTTTAGGTTGGAAAAGACCTTTAAGATGATCAAGTCCAACTGCTAACCTAGCACTGCCAAGTCCACCACTAAACTACATCCCTAAGCACCACATCTACACATCTTTTAAATACCTCCAGGGATGGTGACTCAACTACTTCCCTGGGCAGCCTGTTCCAATGTTTGACAACCATTTCAGTGAAGAAATTTTTCCTAATATCCAATCTAAACCTCCCTTGCTGCAACTTGAGGCCATTTCCTCTTGTCTTATCACTTGTTACTTGGGAAAGGAGACCCACAGCCACTTCGCTATCACCTCCTTTCAGGTAGTTGTAGAGAGTGATAAGATCTCCCCTCAGCCTCCTTTTCTTCAGGCTAAACAACACCAGTTCCCTCAGCTGCTCATCATAAGACTACTTCTTTAGACCCCTCACCAGCTTCATTGCTCTTTGGACATGCTCAGGCACCTCAATGCCTTTCCTGTAGTGAGTGGCCCAAAACTGAACACAGTACTCGAGGTGCAGCCTCACTAGTGCTGAGTACAAGGGGACGATCACTTCCCTAGTCCTGCTGGCCACACTATTTCTGATATAGGCCAGGATGCCATTGGCCTTCTTGGCCACCTAGACACACTACCGGCTCATACTCAGCTGGCTGTCAACCAGCACCCCCAGGTCCTTTTTCACCAGTCAGCTTTCCAGCCACTCTTCCCCAAGCCTGTAGTGCTGCAGGGGGTTGTTGTGACTGATACGCAGGACCTGGCACTTGGCCTTGTTGAATCTCATACAATTGGCCTCGGCCCATCAATTCAGCCTGTCCAGATCCTTCTGTAGATCCTTTCTACCCTCAAGCAGATCAACACTCCCACCCAACTTGGTGCCACCTGCAAACTTACTGAGGGTGCACTCGATGCCCTCATCCAGATCACTGATAAAGATACTAAACAAAACTGGTGCAATTACTGAGGCCTGGGGAACACCACCTGTACCCGCCGCCAACAAGATTTAACTCCATTCATCACCACTCTGGGCTCAGCCATCCAGCCAGTTTTTCACCCAGGGAAGAGTATGCCTGTCCAAGCTATAAGCAGCCAGTTTCCCCAGGAGAATGCTGTGCAAAACAATGTCAAAGGCTTTACTAAAGTCTAGGTAGACAACATCCATAGCCTTTCCCTCATCCACTAAGAAGGTCACGTCATAGAAGAAGATCAGGTTAGTCAAGCAGGACCTGCCTCTCATAAACCCATGCTG
The DNA here is from genome assembly GCF_964188355.1 of Buteo buteo. Classification (NCBI taxonomy): domain Eukaryota; kingdom Metazoa; phylum Chordata; class Aves; order Accipitriformes; family Accipitridae; genus Buteo; species Buteo buteo. The sequence continues at coordinate 54,805,410 of NC_134173.1, read as the reverse complement.
ACTGGGCCTGATTGCCTGCTTGTCCTGTACATGCCACGTGGTAGCACTCAATATGATCTGCTCCATAACCTTCCCCAGCACCGAGGTCAGGCTGACAGGTCTGTAGTTCCCTGGATCCTCCTTCCAGCTCTTCTTGTAGATGGGCATCACATTTGCTAACTTCCAATCAACTGGGACCTCCCCGGTTAGCCAAGACTGCTGATAAATGATGGAAAGTGGCTTGCTGAGCACTTCTGCCAGCTCCCTCAGCACCCTTGGGTGGATCCCACCCGGCCCCATAGACTTTTGTGTGTCTAAGTGGTGTAGCAGGTCGCTAAAAATTTCCCCTTGGATTATGGGGGCTTCATTCTGCTCCCCTGTCTTCCAGCTCAGGGGGCTGGGTACCCAAAGAATAACCAGTCTTACTATAAAAGACTGAGGAAAAGAAGGCATTAAGAACCTCAGCCTTTTCCTCATCCTTTGTCAGTATGTTTCCCCCCAGCATCCAATAAAGGATGGAGATTCTCCTTAGCCCTCCTTGTGTTGCTAATGTGTTTACAGAAACATTTTTTGTTGCCTTTTATGGCAGTAACCAGATCAAGATCTAGGTGGGCTTTGGCCCTTCTAATTTTCTCCCCGCATAACCTCATGACATCTGTGTAGTCCTCCTGAGTTGCCTGCCCCTTCTTCCAAAGGTCATAAACTCTCCTTTTTGTCCTGAGTTCCAGCCAAAGCTCACTGTTCAGCCACACCGGTCGTCTTCCCGCCGGCATAGGGACAGCCTGCTCCTGCACCTTTAAGATTTCCTTCCTGAAGTATGTTCAGCCTTCCTGGACTCCTTTGCCCTTCAGGACTGCCTCCCAAGAGACTCTGTCAACCAGTCCTAAACAGGCCAAAGTCTGCCCTCCGGAAGTCCAAGGTAGCAGTTCTGCTAACCTCCCTCCTCACTTCTCCAAAAATTGAAAACTATAATTTCATGAATCCTGTGCCCAAGGCAGCCTCCAGCCATTCACATCACCCACAAGTCCTTCCCTGTTCACAAACAAGAGGTCCAGCAGAGCCCCTTCCCTAGTTGGCTCACTCACCAGCTGTGTCAGGAAGTTATCTTCTGCACACTCCAGGAACCTCCTAGACTGTTTCCACTGTATTGTATTTCCAGCAGACATCTGGTAAGTTGAAGTCCCCCATGAGAACACAGGCTAGGGATTGTAAGACTTCTCCCAGCTGCTTATATAATATTTCGTCTGCCTCTTCATTCTGGTTGGGTGGTCTATAACAGACTACCACCATGATAGCTGCCTTGTTGGCCTTCCCCCTGATTCTTACCCATAAACACTCAACTCTTTCATCACCATCATCAAGCTCTAGACAGTTAAAACACTCCCTAACATACAGGGCTACCCTGCCACCTCTCCTTCCCTGTGTATCCCTTCTGAAGACTTTATAGCCATCCATTGCAGCACTCCAGTTGTGCAACTCATCCCACCATATTTCCTTGTGGCAACTATATCATAGTTTTCCATGTGCACAATGGCTTCCAGCTCCTCCTGTTTGTTGCCCATGCTGTGTGCACTGGTGTAGATGCACTTCAGTTGGCTTATTAACCAATTAGGGTTAATTTGGGGGGGAAGAAGCCCTAATTCCTATGTGACCATTCTCACATGCTTCTGTGGTTTCTAACATATCAATAACCCTTGTGTCTTTGCTGCTGCATGGATCTCCATCCCCTACCTCCATTGAGACAGCAGACCAAAGGACCTTGCTAGCACACTGTCCCTCAAACACTGGTGTGCTGCCCCCAGGCTGATCTCTAGCAAGCCTGGTTTTATCCCTTTCCCCTTTCAAATCTAGTTTAAAGCTCTTTCAATAAGCCCTGCTAACTCCTGTGCAAAGAGTAATCTCCAAAAGGTATCTCCAATACCTCTAGTAGTGCTGCCTTGGACAAATATTAGTGAAGATTTTAACCATCACACTTGTACATTTAAGGTGAATTATTCTTGCCTCTCAGTTCTGCCATTAACAGGAAGGAAGGCACAATCTCTTGAGTTTGTGGCTTAATTTGCTGCCATTTTGTAGAAAACACCACCTTCTTCCATCACGATTTTGAGATAGTGATTTTCCAGGGGAAGAAACAAGTTTGTATGGTGCATGTTAGAGATGCCCTGTTCCAGGAAACAGACTTAAATGAAGTACAAGGAATTTTAATTCTATTTGTAACAGAAATAAGAAGGAAAAAACTACTTGACCAATTCCTGAATGGTTCTTGAGTAAGGACCCCTGCAGTCTCACCAACTGCTGTAAAATGATTATGAGTATCGCTGGATAGATACAACATGGACATTGCTGTCTGCCTCCAAAGTGCAACACAAAGACAAAGTTCACATGGCCCTTACAGATATTCCAACATGCAAAAGTGGGTGTTCCTGCTCTTTCCTACCTTGTGTCACAGCAGCTTGTACAATTCCTGCAATAAAAGAAGAGTGGTTACTTCTGTACTGTTGACTTGGGAAGTGTGAGGATACTTGAGACACAGCATCTGGCACTTCTTATCAAAAAATCTCCTATTCAAGTATAATGGGATGCACACTCTTTGGTATTGTGCAATCATTTGAAGAAAAATTAAAGTTGAACAGTTTATTTCCTACATGTCTATCTTTTCAAAGGAAACATGGTATCAAGCTGTGAAGACAAGAACCTGGCAATGCAGTCATCTGCAAAAGATTGTGCAAGATGCAATATCCTAACGGTACAAAGAGACAGACATCCTTTTAATACATGGCTTTTACCAGCTATTATACTCTAATGTCCTTAGTGAGCTCACAAGTAGCATTTTTTAAATTGCTACCCATACATATGCTTTATTTCGATATTTTACAAATCTATAGGATTACCACTCCCTCATTACAAGCACAATAAAAGTTTGAGAAAAATCTATGTATTATAACAAACCAAATAAAGTCTTAAAATAAAGTTGGAATAATCTGTGCATTAAAAGTGTGCAAAAAGCAGATAAATACTCTGATTCTTAGGTCCCAAATGTTCAAACAGCTCTTGAAAATAGGAAGTCTTGAACTGAGGATGCAATGATTAAAATAATACTAACCTTGGTTAGCAATTAAATGATCACATCTCCCTTCAGACTAAAAATGTAGACAACAGCTAGTAGCTGACATCTCACTTCAACATTTTACAGCTGCTCTAAAGCAAAGACTTTAGACATTTGAATGCATGCATGCATGCATCTTATTTTCCCAGGATTTCAAAGTCCACATCCAGGCTGTTGCTCAGCCATTATAAATGAGTAATTCAAGTAGGGCATGACTGCTTCTTGTATTAACTTGATAAAGATGTTTCACTCAAAGTGCATCAACAGTTGTGTTAAGTCATCCCTTTCGCAGGCTTATACTTACTCTGTGTTATGTTACCCATGAGGAAATAAAGAAGTATAATTGGCTTCGAATTATTACAAAAGTGTTTACACTAAATATAATTAGCATTATGAAGATTATTATATTTTTGTTACACCTGTTTTCAAAGCTCCACAATACAATCAAATATACCTTAATTATTTTCTGGTTTTTAATTAAAAACAATTTTATCAGCTGATTACAATCTGCACTATTTTAACTTCATTATTCTAGACATGAAACTGCTAAAAGGACTGATATGTGAACTTTAAAGAACACACGTCTGTTTTCAGAAAATTCCATTATACTGAAGATTACTTTGTATCCATCAAGCTTTCCAAAAGTTGGTTTAAAACCCCAATTTTAATAAAATATATTAATTTTCATCTTAGCCTTTAATAATGAATCTATTATCAAACATATAAAACAACTGTTTTGCAATAATTTTAATATCTGAAAAATATTAATCCAGGCCTTGAGCTAAAATATCTTTCAAATACTAAAAAGACATATTGAACATCTTTCATTTTCTTGTATGAATTTTCAGTCCACAACCTAGAGAGAAAATTTGCTTTAATACTGAATTCCTCTTTCTCTTATCACAGCAGGGACATTATGAGAGAGCTCAAAAACTAGAGGGAGAAGAGGATTCATATTCTCCTTTCATTAATTTGTTTTCATTGAATAGATAACCAAAAAAGAATATAGTTACACCAAATATAAAAAATATACTGTAGATACCATTTATTCAAAGGCCAGTGAGGAAAAGATGTCCAATTTATTTAAAAGATGATTAACTACATCTGACTGATTACCCTCTAGGCCTTGGACAAATACAGAACAGAAAAGAAGAATACTATTCAGAGGTGATGATCCATCACATGCGCTCCATAACCCTGCTCACTAATGTTGAGCCAAACACTGTATTTAATGCTTCATTAGATTCAATCATATCTTCTCTTACTTCTCCAATGAGAATTGTTTGTCTTGACAAAATTTCCATTATTTCCTCCATTGGCGGCTGGGAGGTGGGGGGGCAGGAAAATTCCTATGATAGCTAGTTCTAATATTATACTTTATATTGTATTTAAGCAATGTTTCTGTATTGTTTAAGTAGTTTTATTCCAGAAATGAAACAAGCATAGGGACTTCTGCAGGTGGGGGGAGATGGGAAGAGGCAGTGAGTCTCTGATTTATTCAGATTATTATTCTGATCTCTAACTTTAATTTTCAGATTATAATTTATTTTCATTTATGGTTTGTATCATATTGGTAGAACATGCTCTTTTTTTCTTCTGGCATGACAGTTATTCGTTATCAACACTGAAATTCGAAAAGATGTGGCTCAAACTCTGATCAGTCTCACTCCTTTCATTTCCACCTTCCCACAGGCAGTGGGCTGTTTTTCCAAAGTTTCTGGACATGAGGCAGCATAGTCAAAGCTACTTCTCCAGCTTGGCACCGATCCCAGGCAAATGTCCCAAGAAGCTGTACAGTGACAGATGATGCACACAGGCTAAATGTGGAAGAGTTGACAGATGCAGGCAGACTCTTACCGTGCCAACTGTAAAAGCTGACATGTTTTTTCAGGACTACCCATCCTTCAGCTCTCATTGTCAGGGCACCGATTCCTCCATGCACAACCATGCAATGTTCTCATTACGTTCAGATAGTACAACCCCAAAATGATTTGCTATTCTGCTTACAGACATAAAGAATCAATTTTCTAGATCTCTTGGGGAAAATCACAAGTTTATTGGGGGTTTTGGGTGTTGGGGTTTTTTTTCAGATCAGTCTACTTCATCTTGAAAATACATCAGGAATTAGGAAAACACTTAGGAAAACCAGACTTTGCATTAATTTGCTGTGCTGTAAGTGGAGCTCAGTATCAACAATTAGTAGCAGAAGTGTGTTTGAATAGGAACTCAGGACTCAGGTCAGCAAATTACTTTGCTCCAGCAAATGTTTCTGTCTTAACTGAACCAGCTGCAAGATTAGGGCAACAGCTAAAATCTTCTTTCAGACATGACTTCAGAAAAACAAATAGTATTTTTCCTTTTCAAAATGCCTTTTCCTCTACTGAGGAGTGTAAATCAGATGATTAAAATTAAGAATTAAAAATATTTAGTTATTTAATTAAACTATATATCCACTATAATCCTATCACTGCATTTCTCAAATAGATTTAGTATGCCACGTGATACTGAGAATGTCAGGATACCTCAAATATACGGTATTTGTGTTTGAATTTGCTGTACTTAGAAATCTGTTAGAGATACTCAACATTAAATGCTCACATTATATAAGTAGGCTAATTTTAGCTATTAAATAGAACTGAAAAGTTACACAGTGCACTGTTTTCCTTGTATCAACTGTAAGTATTTCTGCTACCTTATACAAGTACATACATGAGTATCTTGCATGCAACATTTCTATTTCAGTGCACAGGTAAAAGGAAGATTAAATCACCTCATACAGCATAGAAGTGATTAAATGGTCTAAAAGTTAAAAGTGACTAATGGTTCCTGCAGTACTAATTTCTATACTGTTTGCAGATTTTTTATAAAAATAGAGACTGATTTTCAGAAGCTTCACAGCACACAAAGAAAATTAAACTAATTTAAATGTTTCTGAAGTTGGACACCTTAAAGATAATCTGTCCAAAAACATTTACAGTTTGGTCAACTATACGAATATGTCTTAGCCTGGGGCTCATCGCTGGGGTTATCTAGTTGAATTAAAAAAAAAAAAAAAAAAAAAAAAAATCAATATACTGCTAAGATTGTAACCTGCTTTGTCTAATCGTGGCTGTGACCTGTTGCTTTCTACATAACACTGACTATTCAGTCACTTGGTAACGACACAACTTTATTTTGTGACCACAAATGACTATTTGTAACATCATGGAGAGGAACTTCTGGGGGAACTGCAGGACAGTAATGTTTGGGTGGAAGTGGACAATGTGGTTGAATGTTCACCCCATGTATTTAGGACTGCATCCTAAACCATATAAATGAGACTGTTAGTACATTTGTGTGTATTATAACCAGAACATTGGAATCTTGGGAGTGACCTGTAGCTTCTTTTTAACCGATAACAGAGTTGAACCATGAAAATCACTGAGAAAAAAATTTTAGATTTAGAAAAAAAATTAATCATCATTTCTGCATTAAAAGTAATGGAGATACTTCATTTAATGCTGTTTTTCCATCAGATGTGCTGTATTTCTGTTCAGTAAGATGTCATATAATCACTTGTTACTACAATTTGAAAGCAATAATTGACCTGGTCAAAATGCATTTATATTTTACCACCAAAAATCTACTGATTTTCAGTGATATCTATTTAGCATCTCATTACAAAAAAATAGCCATGTTATATGAATCATTTACATCACCAAAGTGGTAGTGAGAGCAATATAATTCAATTATAAAACCTGGAAACAGTTTAAACACCATTTGAAAGTAAACAGTTACAGTCCCTTATGCCCATGTCTGGGAAGCATCCAAATGGAAGTTAAAGATCCCAAGGCATTTTTTCAAAATGAGTAGGAGCTATCCCAATATGTTGGCCAACATATATTTTCTCAATTAAAAACAGATTTCAGTGTCCAAAGCTATGTGTCAGCAATTGCTGAGCCTATGCCTGTCACGTTTCCAAAACTCTCCACACCATCAGTGAGTATCTAGTCACTCTGCTGAATAATGCTTTTCCAGATGCCACCAGTGGAAAAGGTGAATGCATTTTTATCAATATATGAAGCACAGATACATTATCCTATACTGTTATGGAAACAGAAATTATCATTTGAAGCCACATTTAGATCTTTTTGTCATACCAGAAGCGTTAAATATGACTTTGGTGGCCATCTGAAACATTTTGATACCACCAGATCGTAAAGTGAACAGAAATCCTATGGAACACACATGCATACACACAAAATAAAGGTAGCAGAAATAATCTCATATCTGCCATTCCGTAACTTTTACACATTTAATGAGTTTTAAAAAAAGAAAGAAAAAAAGGATTTTTTAACAACATTTTTTTTTGTTACTTTTACAGAATTTTCTAGGCTATGTGTTGTTTAAAGAGAAGGTGGTGACATTTCCTTTATGTACTTTAAAACCTGCATACCCCTTATTACCCACCACTCAAGAGCTCAAATCTTCAGTTGCAATACTGAAGCACAAACTCATATCCCAAGAACTACAAGATCAACTACATTATCTAAGGGCAGAACGCTGTTATCCTGAGTTAAAAGAAAGCAGAAAGTCAGGCAATGAGCTTCTAAAGAAAAAGGTATAAACCCAGAAGAGAATCAGGCTTTCCAACTCCCTCACTCAACAGATTCCCTAGAGCAATGTCTCAGGCTCCTGCTATTTGGAGTTGAGTCCCCAACTTCATTGTCCAAGTTTTGTTCTTATTTTGCCATATTACCAAACTCTCAAATGATACTATTAAGAAAAGGAAATTGGAAAAAGGCAAAAGCACTTCTTTGGCTAAAGTTATTACTCTTGAGTTCCGTAGTGCAGCTGAACTACATCTCAAAGTCAGTCAGGCTTCAAAGAAAAACAGAAATATTTTCATGGAACCTAACTACACAGGCTGACTTCCTAAAAACTGATAGGACAGATTGCAGCTTTTTTATGTTTTTTTTTTTTTTTTTTTTTAAATATAAATTTTTTCAAGTACCATTTTACAAAACTCGGAATCCTATTTAGTTACAATTTCAGAATTCTAGGGTACATGTATTGCTGAAGGATTTATGGAATTGAGAGAAACTGAATGCAACGGAAGCAGAGAGATGAAAACACCTCTTCCCCCAAAAGGATTTGCAGAATTACTTGATGGAAAGTTGAACAAGCTGCCTTATTCCTGCATTGCGTAATTACCGTTCTATAACCAGAAGTTACTGCCAGTTGCCAGTGTTATGCAACCCAATGGAAATAATGTTAATCTAGTCAGCATAATATAGTATGTCCTTCCCTGATGCTACTCCCATGGACATGAAATTCGTAATTGGAGCCAGCAGAGTAACAGACCGTCCTTGAGGACAAGTTCACTGCCTTCTTAGAAAAAGTAATAAGTGCTGAATCTTTGTAAGACAGTAGACACAGAGGTGATTCAGGTCTGGAAAAATATTTGATACTTAACCTGGCTGTAGTGCACAACTTATTAAGCTATGACGATAATAGGGGAAGATGGAGCACACACAAGCTGGTCAATGTACAAAATTAAATGCATTTAAAAATAGGCTTTTACTTTCTCGGATAGGTGTTAACTAGCTTGCATTTACCACTGTCACCAACTTGCTCTTCCCCACACCATCTTCCCATCCTGAACTGCTCAGTAGTACCACCAGCGGCCATCCCCACTTGAACTTCCGATAAAATTAAAGGATGTCAGACATGGCATTTACTACAGTTGACTAATTTCAAAAATCATAAGAGAGAGAGAAAGGGAGGAAGAAATTGCATTACCACAAAATACTTCTGCCACAAGTTCTGTAACTCTGAAAACTTCTAAATTTAGCCTTGCAGTTCAGGCAGTTGAACTGCTATTTTTAATCCAATTTTTAAAACTGCAGGACATTATTAGAAAAATTCTTTTTAAAATGTACACTTATCTGGATTTAAATTCACCCTACTCCAACAAAAGACTACATGAACTCTGTGATTTCAGTAACCTATACTATTAGCATTCATATTTTTCCAAGGCAAAATACGAGACTAAGCCAGATTTTAAAAGCAATTAAGAAGATATAAATGTTGTGTGCTGCAAGAGCACAGTACTCAAAAGACCAGAGTCCTGGCAACTATCATAATCCTTTTGAAATTGTTCATATTAAGATTAAAGATCACTTTGTTCCTCTATTCCCACAACTAGTTGGTATGGTAAAAAGATCAGTCCCCTAGTTTTATATGTAACATCTTTAACATTTGCTCTCCTTTCTGTGCATGTGATTAAATGTAACATTTTGAAATCCCAAAGTTCTGAGAAAAACATAAATCCTTGTCCACAGCTGCTGTTTGACTCTGGAAACACATGCATTTTCTTTTCAAGCATCTACCATCAAAAAATCCCAAAGGACTTGAACTGGAGAACACCTGCATCTCTTCATTTAGTTCCAATAACAGAGTCTAAACTTCAAAATTACAAAAATAGATGCTATGTTCAGCTGCAGTTACATTCTGCTCCTAATTCCCGTGAACAAAAATGCTAAGAGCATGAAATCATTCAGGCAAGCTCTGTCATCGAGAGGATAAGATTTTTTGCACCAGAAGCCCAGTGGGAACTTGATAGAAAACTGGCAACAATTACAGATAAAGTACATAGTGAAATCCTCAGGGAGAGGAAAGGAAATGTAATAAGATAGATGGGTATAATTTTTACACATTCATGCCCAAACCACAAATGTGAATTGTCTTTAATTACTCCAATATATTAAGCATTTTTATTCATTCATTGTGTCAAATCTTTCCAAAATACTTCAAATTAGTTTATGAATTCTCTTTTACAAGGTGTCTTTTATTTACTAGCACAAGCACTCACATAAATTAGCACTGAGAACTTAAAAAACTTCATTGTTCCAGCTTTAAAATCCAGACTTTGCAGTATCCCCAGTCTAAGCAGTCAAAAAAAAAAGTCAAGGAAACGCTTTCTTAACTACAAGAAAGAGGGAGTTGGGGGTATATATAGGTATGTATGCATAAAAACAAACGTAGGTAAAATCTCTGACCTCCTTTCAAATAAATTCTAACAGATAAAAGATCAGCTGGTTTATTATAGGAAAAAATAATGTTCTTTCTGGTACAACATTTATGGCACTTTTTTCATGTTTGAAGATGTGATTTCTGCAGTCTTAAAAATATTTTCACTTTATTTTTTTCCTTTGGGGTTGGGGGAGGGAGACAGAATGGAGTGATCTCATCTAAACTTACAAAATATTGACAGTGGAGAAAAAAAAAAATCTTTGGAAGTTCAAGAAAAAAGTAACTTAAATGAGAAATACCAACTTTTTCAAGGTTGAATATTTGCTCTTCAGCCTTCAAGCAGCCTTCACAAACTACAGAAGCCTTCTTACTCTTACTTGGCTCCAGTTGGTACATAAATTTCCCACACATGAGCATGATATTAATACAGGTACTTTTGTTTACTCCCTTATTTCACTGCTGCATTACTGAATATTTAAGCTGATCTCAAAGAAAACTTTATTAATTTTATTTTTTATTTTAGTTTCTCTTGATTTATATGTAATAAAGCTCTCCATACACCCACTCTGCACGCAGTCCAATTATTCAGTATAGCAAACCAAACAGAGTTTAATCAGCTCACTTCATCTATTTGGCAGCTGCTCATAATTAAATACTAACACCAGCACTCATTTTGAAATCTCCCTATTTCTCTCAAAGGCCAGGTGAAACAAACAAGGTCTGCAGCTTGCTCCGAGGGTTAATAAAGCCTTTTTTTTTTTTTTTTTCAGAGAAGCAGCAAGAAGACCTTCCCAAGCCCTGGGGTAATGGAATAATCTCCTCTCTTGTATTTATTTTATATACTGCAGTCTAGATAAAAATTGGGGAGCATATCCACTGATTTTTACAACTATGCACAGAGATACCTGGGGCAGTTTTTCATACAACAGAAGTGTCTAAAATTAAAAGCACCAGCATGCAGACTTCTATTTAAGGACTAAACAAAATTATATTTCTATTCGCTAACCCTAAACACTTCCTGTGACATAGGTGGATCAGTTTTCCACTGTGGTAATGACACTTTGTGCATCAAACAGTGAAACACTCTTCCTAAATAATCATCAGTATATGCACTTGTTACACATAATACTTTGCCTGTATATGCTATACATCACACACTTTAATGCTGCCCTTTTTGGAATTACATTTTATAGAGTCTTTTCCTTTGCTGATTATACTCAATGCAGTATGGTACTCCTAGAACCACTGTTTTTTTCTCTTCCTCTCAGCAGCAGCAAGTGAAATAGCAAGAAATAAAATACTACTGTAAAATGCTTTATCACTCAGATGGTAAATACACCCTCAATCTTTGCAGGCCCACCTACAGACAAGCAGTAAAAGGAAGCTGCATGACTGTCCTGGTCACCCTGGTTCATATGTTTCAAGTGGTACAAGACAGTAGACAGTTGCTGACTCAACAAGGAGAGGAGGAGGAAATGTCCCCTACCTGTTCTCCAGGTAAATACGCCCTGATTTATTCAACAACCTCATGCCATTTGCACAACCTCCTCCTTAGCATTTTATATCCAAACAACTGCTTTGATTTTAGACCAAGTTGTTTTCCATTCAACTTCACGGATGCATAATTAATTAATTAGTGACTCTTCCTTCACTAATCTTTATATAAGCAAAAGATTTTTAGAAGTCACTTACATAGGCATTGTATTGTGTTCCAAGATTCTTCCAGAGTACCCAGAAATTCCCCTGCAATTGCTTCTCTTGGTTTGACGCACAATAAGATATTACATCATTCTATTCTTAACAGGGATGGCTAACTTGCAGCTATTTAGCTTTGTCAGTCTCCAATGCACCTCCTGCCCCGCTGCATGGTGTGACCAGCAGCTCCACTGACACTGAGTTTGCAAAGTATTCTGAATCCTTGTATATGCGGAGAAGTAAACTGAGTTTATCTGACAGCTGGGTGACAACTTATCCAATTCCACCAAACTGGAACTGCTGTCCCTCTTAGCTCTTTTGAGAAATCATGGATGTATTTTGAGAGCATCAGCTACGCAGCTATTTGTATGCGTACTTTGTAGAGTTGGCAGACTTGGCCAACCCTGGCCTTATCTCCAGCAATCTGATAGCACTGAACAATTCTAGATGACTCTTCTCATCTCTACTGGACAGCTTTTTTCATTCTTTCTACAAGCAGGTTTCACTACTCTCTTCACTCTTCTCTGTAGTCCAAATTCCTATTCCAGAACATCATATCTAACATTATTAAGATAAATTGCTCAAATACACAACTTCAATACTGCACAATCATCTCCAGTAGTATAGCTTTAAACAACCCTTTTATTCCCCTGAGGCATAAGTTGAATTTGCTGTCAAATTATCCAGTATAGCTTTCTTAATTCCCAGAAGTGACTGCAACTGACAGCAAAAGCATTTTTATGCTATCACTTCATATTTTCTCTCCATGTTTTCACAGTCATAATGGGAAGGATAGCCCTGTCTCCTGCATTAAGTTGCCTCAGTTCCTTCAGCAAGTATTTGAAAGCAAAGGCTTTAATTAACTCCCTCATCCTTTGTATAGAACCTGAGATGATTTAAACATTAATGTTTCCTAGTTTAGTTTATATATATAAAAAAACCACCAAAACTAACAAATCACTTGCAGTACACTATTCTTCATGTTTACTGGGACCAAAGCTTTAACACATCAGTCAGCTTTTCCTTCTCATTTGTCATCAGTCACAGGTGCCACCTTACACATCTAGAGAAGCAGAGCTGGAGTCTGAGCATGCAGGTTAGTAACTACCACTGAGTATGTGGAATCAATGCAACTTTCCAGAGGCACTGGGAGGGGGGTGGGGAGGTGGGGCGCACAGGTCAAGTGTCCAGTGAGTTTTCAATTCTAAAATCTTAGCATTTTAAATGTATCTCCATTCATCTACAAAACAGGTACCACAGACACTTGTCTATTACAAACCAACTTTCTGCCTTTCAAAGTCCTGGCATATGAGTCTGGCCAGCACTTCATTTGTCGGTGCCTTAATTCTCATAGGCATCTCCTGTCACAACCTATCAAGCACTCTCTACTATCTAATTGGACTATCCATAATACTGATGAGCTAAAATGTATGTGATCACTGTGACCTGCAACAAAAGCAATAATTCTATAATATAGGTAAGTATGCACAGCTCCTTCAAAATTTAATTAATATTCTAAGACAAAAATCAGAAAATTAAACTGAAAAGAACCTCAAAAAAAGGCAGAAAATGCAATAATCAATAACAGTAATAAATACTATTATTATGAACATTTAAAAGCTACTTAAGTGAGACAACAGGTGCAATAGATTTTCACTTTTTTTAAAAAATGGATCTGAAAAATTCAGAGTGTTGAGTCATTAATTCCTTTTCAGCAATGTTTTAGGGGCAGGAATTTAAGATAATTGTTATAAAAACATTGCCGTAAACATTTCCAACATGATGCTCTCCAAGAAACATACAAGTACGGTTACTGAAAAAATAACCTGACAACTGCTGGAGTGCATAGTGCTCACAAATATTTACTTTACATAAGATTCAAGTGTTGCTTACATATGCACATAAAAATTACAAAGATGGTAATAAATTCACTGTTACTTTTCAGACTAATGACATTCAATAACCATTACACACGAAAACAAGTAGAGGAAAAAAAGCACAATTTTCAGTTTATTTTTGTGTTTCATAATATTGGGGTCAGCTAATTCTTTTGCTTTCCTTAAACTATATGCTTTTCTGGGTTTGTTCCCCCCCCCATTTGATTCCACTCTTAGCATGGCAACAGGATAAACTTCTAAAAACACGAAAGCATGATTTTTAAAATGCACCATACTGACAGCAAAACATAGATCCATGTGTATTTTACAAACTATATTATAGTTATTTTAAACTAGATAAATTTCAAAATTGTCGGTGTTGCTTTAAAATAGACCCATGTTCTGTTTAAAGCCCACAGAAACCATAAGAATGTCAGGTAAGAGTACTTATGCCCACAAAGTCCACAACACCCTTAAATTTATCCAAGCAACTCTCTGAAAACATTAACTTGTTTCTCATTTAAATCCACCACACCACCAAGCTTGATGACATCAAATGTGTGCTCTGTAGCATTTTAAAAATCACCTCTTTATTATTGACAAATTTTATGATAAACAAATTCTTAATTTAAATATACATTATACTGCAAATTTATATGAACCATTTTGAATGCAGTATGTAAATTTCTGTATAAGAAACTCAACCCAATAGATAAAGGCAAGAAAAAACAAAACTAATATTTTCAACATGGATCTTGCTCCCCCCCTCAAAAGTTTAGAAAAGGTTCTGTATAAATAATTTAAAAGCCAACCAAAGTCAATGAAGCATTCCTCATTGAAGAAGACATACATCAAAATCCTTTTAGCTTTTGTGTCTCACACTGAGCTGAAGTTATAATGTGTGCATTATGTGAAAAAGATACTTCGGCATTTGGCACATTTTATATCAAGCCCCTCTTTTGAAAATTACATTGGATAGGAAAAATGTAATGTGATACTAGCTTAGCAAGAGTCTTGCACTTACCAGAATTGTGGCAGTAGTCCATATACTGTGGAATTTGGATTGTAAAGGCTACCAAATCTGGAGCTAAGAGAGATTCTGGCTTTCTACTTTCATTGAGCCATTTACTGCTGTGTAAGTCTCTGGTGTCAGAAGGGCCTTGAATTAAAGGAATCAGCTTCTCTTTTCCACAGTCACCTAAGATAAAGATTAGACTCCTTACAGCTTTTACTGTAACAAGATAAATTTTCAACACATACACATTCACTAGTCCAAAGAGAACAGCTATTAACATTGTAAATAGAGAATCAGAAGAGGAAATAGAAAGAGCAAACTCATATAAACTGTTAAACAACTTCCTCAATGTTATCTTGTAAAACGTCTTTACATCCAGGAGGATTTCAAATAAAGTAATCAATTCTCTTTAAAATAGTAATTCCATCCCAACTTTATAACATAATATCTTTAAAAATCACCATGAACTCAATTTAGAGTTAAATATACTATGTTTTTAATGTTCTTGACATTAGCTGCCTTTATATATGAAGACATCATAGACATTGATAGGAAAAGTTCCTGCATGCTCTTCAAGAAAAATTTTGTTAAAGAAATTTAAAACCTATTTATCACAGAGCCCTCAAAAACTTCAAAAGCAAGATACATGCTTCTAGTATTAATGGAAAATGAAACATTAAACAACAGAATACATCAAAATTATGCTACAAATAAAGCAAAATGCAAATATTCTGTGCAATATGAAAATGCAGTTATTCCAGTTTCTTCAGTGCTTTTAGATTAATATTTGTCTCAGCAGGAAAAAAAAAATCTTTATTTTTTTATTCAGTGTAAAAATTGACTATACTGGGGCCAGACTGGATCATCCTGGCACACTTAACAATAATAATAAAAACCCCAAAACAGAATACAAAAAAACCTCTCTGATTCATAGGAACAATGAGTAAATTCTTGTTTCAGTAACTCTCCTTGTAAAAAGCAAGGCCAATTCTCCTATACAGGCAATAAAGTTTTACATGGTCCAGCTGCACATACCTGGGGCTTTGGCACAAATTTTTATTGATCCCACGGTCCCAGAGGCACATTTGACCAATGATGTGCCGCAGTACTTCAATTCAACATTCTGGATTGAACCCTCAAGAGTTGGCAGGGGATTCTTAGATTTCACACCTAATAAAAGAAAACTGCAAATGTACTAGCCTGTTGAATTTAAATATTTTTATATTCCTTCACCAAGGCATTTAAACTTAATTATACTTTAATTATCTACCTTAGATGTTCTTATAGCATTTTTGTTGTGATTCACAGTTTTTAAACGGAAGTGAGAGAATGCTGTATATGGGCATTTTAATACAAAGTTATGCATAAAATATATAAAGATACTGTGAGGAAAACACACAAGGCCACTTAGAAATTGGAATAATAAACATGTATATATACACATACATACACTTTTGTTTTCACTTTATAAGTGCCACCTCAACTATTCTCTTTCATGTTTTTATTATGATCCTTTCATTTCAGGATCTTAAAATGACTAAGTGTTTTCAGCTTACATTTAGATGACAACATTTTACTCGGTAGCAATGTAAAGCATTAAATCCATGCAGCTGAACGGCACAGAAAGCCAATGGCACACTTGCCGTTTTTCAATGGAAACTGGAGTTCAAACCTTGCCTTAGGTCAAAAGTAGAAATAAGTTTTGGTGGTCTTTCTTCAGCCCCCATTTGTGCACACCAGAAAACTACCACACCGGTTGGAAGAAATTGGTGCTATTGGCAGTCACTTCTGAAGAGCTGCCTAGAACCATGGCAGCAGCAGCAGGGGATCTTACAAGTCAGGACTGAGATATGTTGGCAGAGCTTGAGGGCAGCCCCCAAACAGCCCCAGAGCATGGGTGGAGGAAGCCAGCCCTCCTATTCTGTACAGCGCTGCCTATCAGAAGAAAATACGTAAATTTACTTGCAAATTGCAAATAAATAGTTTCAACACCTGTAAGAATTATGAAAGGAAAAACTAACAGAAGTTACCATTTTTTATGGGTTTTTTCCCCTCATGCAAAAGTGACTTGGAATTTGTCAGTTAAAATTGGCGAGCAGCTTGTTAATTATGCAAACATAGTATAATTATGGAACTGTTTCCTCGCATATGTAACATAGAATTTGTTCCAAAATCCATAATTATGCAAGGAAAGTATTATAGAATATCAGGTAAAAAAACCAATTTTAAAGCATTTTGATATGTGTGTCAAGATTATACACATTAAAGAAACTTAATATATTCTCTACAGAATTAACTCAGTAGTTTTTTTGCACAATCTCCTAAAGACTTATCCCAAAGAACAACCTTTAACATATAATAACTAGTAAACAAAAATTCCTAAAAAATGATAGGAAACAGAAGATTTAGGATTAAACCTGGTAATTGTGCTTACTTCACTGTGCCTATTCCAGTTCCTAAACATGGAAGTGTATTTGATAGTGCATATAAAATCATTTGGTAAGCAGACTTCTTGACATATATTTCTTTAAGTTTTGTTCTGCTACGACATTAAAATAATTTTTTAATAAAAAGTACTTTCCAAAATAGGAAGAGAAAAGCAGCATACGAAGAGACACATGGCATTTAGTAAACCAGACTGACATGTGAAAGTAGGTTCCACATTCTGTGCATACATTGTTACCAAAATTTAGCCTGTCTTTTGTGTTCGAGGTATGCCCAGCCTTTTCCCAATTTGTGATTCAGGAGGGCTTCAGGCTCAAAGAATGCTCCCTGCAACCCACTTGTGTGCCTGCCACTGACACCCCATCGGTTCTCAGTCTGAAAGATCAGCTACCAGTTTTAGTCTCGTGAATACACCCTCATTCACAGTCTTGCCCAGGGTAAGCCTCTTTTAAAGCTGAAAATCCCGTTTGATCTAAGGTGTAGTATCAGACACAACACATGAATTTGTCAAAAGCTGATAGGGTATCTTTAGGCATCTCCTAGTCTTGGCTCTGCCTCCTCATACCTCCTATAAACTTGTGCAAATAGAGGCCATTGTGTTGAAAAGAAAAAAGAAAAGAAAAAAGAAAAAAAAAGTATGTTTTTCCATGTCTTCTGCCTATTCCAAAACAAAGATTATAAAATACTGTTAGTAGCAGCCAAGATTACAGTCAAAGCAAAACACATTTGAGTTCATAATTTGACCCCCATCTTTCAAGTCTTCTCAAAACTGGTAGCTTCTTGCTGTTCCCATCTTTCAGCAACTCTTTTATGCTTCAAAATACAAGGTGTGATGCCCAATACATTTCTGTCACTTCACTATGGAAGATCAACTACTTTTAAAACCAAGTATTTTTCATCATGGAGTCCGCTTTTAGATGCATTACCCTGGACAACCTCTCTGCATTAAGACTAAAGCTTTCCATGTTAGTTACATGCATAACTTGAATTTTGTTTTAGTATCATATTTGAAAACAAGGAACCAAGTTCCAAGGTGATCATGCTCCCTATTTGTTTCTATTCACTCCTATTCCCTCACCAAATAACTTCTGGAATTGTTGAATTTCAACAAGATATGGCAGCGTTACTGAAGACATTTATTTCCTACAATCGGCATAAAAACGTGGGTATATTTGTCCTGCTACCTGACCAGTCAGCATATGCATCACAGTCAGCAAAGCATAGCTCAAACTAGCTACTGCACTGTTTTTCACCCAGCCAGTAGTTAGGGATCATGATGGGAAGCTAGGAAAGCTGAATGGCTTGACTTTTAAGAAACCCACAAACCCTTAATACGTAATCATATAATTAACTATTATATTTTAATGCATACGAAGAAGTAACGGATAGCAGTAAATAAGCTATTTCTTTCTGTAACATCTGTCAGAGGGATAGGATGAACACCTCAATAGTTTTCAACTATTTGAAAAGAAAATAGAAGAGTATGAGGAAAACATAGCATAATCATGCTCCTCCGTTTCTACGTTACTTTGATATCAAATGGCATCATCATCATCCTGCTCCCAGTTTTAACAGATGATAACCACAGCACACCACAGTAATCAAGGAGAAGTTGCAAGAAATATTAATTCTGTTCAGGTTGCACAACTCTGGACAGGGGGATACTCAGAAAACCCATTTATTAAATATTAAAAACCTACACAGAGCCTACAGTAAGGAATAAGGAACTTAGGATGTCTAACTAGACTTTCATCACAAAGACAAAAATCACCTGAACCTAAGGTGATTCTCCTTACTCAATTACAAGTCTCTTTTTCAAAGTACAGAAAGGTTAGAGACTTTTAGTGAACCATTTATAATGAATAGGTTTAATATAGGGAAACAGCACATTTTCTTAAGTCTCTGAAAATTTTTGGAAATTATGAAACATCCCTCAAACTTATCAAATTGGCAAGGTGCTCTATAAGAATAAAGAAGCCTTGTTTCCTACGTATGCCTGACTATCTGTAGCTTCCATCCACGTAACTTTAGTTCTTCCCAAATATCCTCCCTTATTATCTCTTTCATCATTATAGTATCATTATAAAATCAAAGTCTCAACAGTTGTACACATAGCTAAAATATTCCTTAAATACCTACTTCAGCAAACAAATGTTTAAGCGAGTGAAGACTGGGGCTTCCTTCCTTCTCCTCAATGTTTATAAACTTTTTTGAAGTAGTGTCTTCTCACAGGGTTGATTGAGCAGGAAAATGTTAAAACTCCTAGACAAGAAATGCTTCATGCCTCCAAATACTAACTCAAATTTAGGATGGAGACAAACAGTCCACAGGATTTTAATTAAGACATTGAGCGTGAATTCAAAGAGGAACTAGGGAAACGAAATCTATCATTGCCAACAGCAACATTATCCAAATTCAACGTCCTGCAAATGAAACATGAGAAAGGCTTATTTCTAAGGTGCAAGACAACAAAGTAGAATTTGTGCTGTACTCGCTCTGGAATCATGCTTTCAAAAGCAGCACTGTGATTTACTTGACTTTGTTGCTCAGTGGAGTCAAAATTGGAGAACAGAGCAACCATGTTTGTTTTTCAGTACACCTCGCATTTTCTTTAGTTAATTTATTATTTTCATCAAGAACATGGTAATCAAAGACTTTATGGAGATAGACACATATACCTGTCTCCACCAAATATAATCTATGGCTGCTTCCAGCTAAAAATGATGATTTTCTAGTTGTGTGATTTTTGCACTGGAAACATCTCGCCCATTGTAGAACTATTTGCAGTAAAAATCAAGTGTTTCCTTCCCAATATGTAACCATGTTTATACTTGGTGGTCAAACATAATCTGTTTTAGCTGAATCACTCTTATCACACATGGAATACAACACATCACCAAAGACCTGAAAAGGTGTTCTTTCCGTACTGCAGAACGCCAAAATAGGCAGAAAGGTTTTCTAACTTAAAATCTACTATGCCTTGACAATTTACACTTTGTGCACACAAACTCACTTTAATTTCAACTCCAAGCCTAAATAGCCATTTTGTTCTAGAAACATGCACAGAAGTATCACACCACTGAGGAAGGTTCTCCCACACTTTAAAGCAAGCATTCACATCCTCCCCCCAAACTTTTCCGGTCATAGCTTTGATCCTCTCCAGGTACATAACCCAACTACGCAGCTTGCCCCAAGTCCCTACATTCGATGACATTCTATGTGCAAGCAGGAGGGAATCAAATATCTAAAGGCAGGTCACAATTGTGTCTTTATAGACCAGCCCAGGATTTTTGCTAACAAGCCTATTAATGCTAGGCAATCATTTAATTTTGGACTTGTTTAAAAAAAGTTACCCAACTAGTGATTTTACCAATGGCCTATACATCTTCTACCAATCCATTCGTGGTAAGGTGAATTTGCAATGATTAATGGAAAACCAAGATACAAAATCTAAACTCATCAATAGGAAATACAGGAAACCAGCAAAAGAGGTATATTACTGATTCTGAGGACAAGAGTCAGGACTATGTGCCGCCAAATCCCTGAAATACAATAAATAATTCTTTAGAAAGATCATAAAAGAGAGAACTGCAAAGTATGAAATAGGAAATGAATAAGGCATGACTAAAACTTTGAGAAACAGCTCCACATGAATTCTCCCCATATTTAGGTTATGGCCTCAGAAGGAAAAATTTCAATATTTAAAGCATTAAGTACCAGTAAACTATGCTTTGGCAACATGATATAGTAAAAGACTGTCACATACATGTCAAAATGATTTCAAACTCAGTAAAAAGACAAATCCATGAATAAAAGCAAGGAGCTATTTAACCAAATGAAATAACATTTAGGCCTAAGTCTTACTGGAATCAAGAAAAAATGTCCAATTATTTTCACAGAAATATATATTTAAGTTTTACATGACTGACACAGAAAAGCTAGTAAACAAATCAAAGCATAAGAGAAACCTCATTTCTTTCATGAGATACACTCATTTGTGTGCAGTCCCTGCTTAAGCAGTGCCCTCACTGAGAACTTCTGAAAGTCTGTACTGAACTTGGTTAGAGACGGCACTTCTGAGGAACTTGAAGATAAAACCAAACTTAATTCCTTCCTCCTTGCAGTACAAACATAATAGAAGCCACAACGACCAGCTCTAGCTGGCATTGGCCCTACTTCTCACATTCAAAGCATTGGGGGAGCATGACCTTTCATGTTCTTCCTTGCAGTAAAACAGCAGCAGTGTAGGAACTTCAACAACTTGTTTGATCGCTGTGCTTCCTTGCACACAACACCTGAAAACACTGGGGGGTTTGTGTTTGGGGTATTTTTTCTTCCCTTTTTTTTTAATTGGAAAAAAAGAGAAAAAGGGAGATTTTCTAAAATGTAGAAGCCAGGTTATAAATACTTTCTCAGTTTTTCCTGTAGTAAAACTAAATCTTTGCGATGAAGTTCCCCAAACATCTTTACTGTGTTCACAATTCCACATTTTTAATCTGTCACCATAGTCTGCAGACCACATTTTGCAGCCCTAATATAGACACTCACAGGCTACTATTTTCTTTCTTCTACAAAACAGTAATTCAGGCAGCTTATTTTACAGAGCTGTCAAGAGATTGGTCTATTTTTTCTAACTCAACTTTATTTAGCATTACTATTGCTATTCTGATCATCATAATTATTTATTTTCTTGTAACTGTGTCAACCAGTTTTCAGTCTACATACCACTATATTCTAAGAAATTACTGTTTCATCCCCACCCACTCCCAAGACCTAACAGGGCAATAACAACAGGATTATAGTAGACTTGTCTTGCCTCTAATGTATGGTGAGGTGGACAGATTTTCTACTGTCTTGAGCTTCTTGTGCCACAGTTCCACACCTAAAAGAAACCTATCCTAAAAGAAACAAACAAACAAAAAAAACCCACAAAACTCTGCTTTCATTTTCTCTTCAACTATGGTACTCAAAAGGAAAATGCATGGAAGGGTGAAAGCAGTTATTGACAGACTGAAATACTCCCTAAAGAAAGTCAAGCTGCTTTCTTCTTGGGCAACAATAACTAAATATTTATCCACATAAGTATCTACCATTCTCTTCATCAGAACATAAGCTGCAAAAAGCACATATATGCGCACACACACAACACAAAAATTAATCTCCTCACATACTTTCAGTATTTTCACAGACAGATTTCAGGGCCAAGCACACAGCCAGTCATACACTGGTCTTCACTTTGGAGATGAATATTAAAACCTCTGTAACTAACCACTTTAATCCTTAAACTGCCTGTAAACTAATTAAGGCTTCTCCATTTCCTAAACACTAAAACAGACATAGGACCATCATTTAGTAATTGGAGATTTACATATTGCAAAAAAATTTCCCAGCTTGCTAAAGAACAACAGCATTTCGCCTACAGGGAGAGCCATTTATATCTGGCAAATCCCTGTTGTTACATTCCCATTTTGAGACTCCACACAACACCCTTCATACAGGTCCCCACCTGCCTTAATCCACAAACTTCTTGATTTTTCTAAAATCCTACTTCAAATGGAGTTAAATAAAAAAACTGTGATTCAAAGACTGAAAACCAATATTGAAGAAGTCAGAGAACATTTGGAATAATATGTTTAAGGCATTCTAGGTCAGAGGCACCTTTCAATAATTCCTTATTGATAATCTGTTTTAAGTGATTATCCAGTCAGGTAAAATAATGCTTTAATTTTGAATGCTCATAGAACAACTAAGCATCTACCACTGAAAAAAGCCCACTTTTCTGAAAATACAACAGAGCTGGGAAACGTTTCAGAACTCCCCTTACCCACTGTACTAAGGCTGGTCAGCAAACATTTACGGATTTACTACCACAACCTATCAAAAGGACAAGGACCATCCTGAAACATTCTCAGTGTAGGATACAGAAATACAATCCATACAGTCCAATTGCTGCTCCTTTTGATCTAAACAGCCAAAATTTCGTGGAGGAATACCACCTTCCATCTTTAAACATATATAGTACTGCAAATAGCTCTAAAACCTTGCTGTGAGAAGCGTAGTTTTGGGTAACTTTTTATTATTAACCTCATTATTGTTAACATTCAGGCTATTTAGGCATTGCCAATTATAAGCATACCTAATTGAAGCTATTATTTTAGATTTGGCAACGTGACACTGGTCAGGACACAGGATTAAAGTAGCTTTAGTGGCACTGTTCCTGCTGTTATAAACAGAGGTTCAAAAAGAAGAAAAGGATTGATTTTCTTTTCTGCACAATTCAACAGCTGCATTTCAGATACCGCTGTATCATTTGAGACAAATGGTAGAAGCCCAAGTTAATGCATTAAAACAACTTTTGTCTTCCAAGAAAATGCAGAAAAACTATCAGAATCTGAATTTCTAACTCTTAAAAAGCATGTCCTATCAATCCTCATATCTATACATTGTCAGCAGACAAATGCTAAAAATGACATGGATGCAAATGCTTCCAGGATACAGATAAATAAGAACTTGAGAAACCTTCACCATAAAGTATTTGAAGCAAGATCCTGATAAATATGGAGAGAGGAAAGAGCTTACAGTTTCCACCCCTAGCAACACAACCTTTGGTTGGAAGCATGCACTCGCAATCAGTTGCTTCCATCTGAGTCATATAAGCCTCTACCCCTTTCAAATACAGTAGTTTTGCTGTATCTGAGGATAAGTTCAATAGCTCATGCAAAATGTCAACACGTAAAGTATATTAAACCACTTTCTCATTGATATATGCTAATATGATCACCAAAAAATTTTAACTGCATTTTCTGTCCTGAGTTTCTATTAAGTCTACTTCAAGTTCAATCCAGTACCAGTTCAAATGCCTTATCTTCAAATACGCTAAGTATAAGCTGCAATATATCTTAGGTTCTGGAATAAAACCTGTATTTTACAACCCTTCTGTTAGTATAAAGGTGCATAGTAACTAGAGAAAAAGGACATCTACAGCTTTCTAGGACAGCAAAATGTGGGATGAAAGAACAAAGTCTTAGAGAAACCAGAGGTCATCTCAGATCTCACCACCTTCTGTTTCAACTGTGGAGCTCATTTCTCTAAAACATATCTATTTAAACAAGCTATTTGGCAACTACGAAACTAATAAAGCCTGGTTACCTATGAGCTCGTATTCCTTTGCCTCATTCACCAGAGCAGATGCAAACCTTAAAGTGCTACGTAACATACCTACTATGCAAGAGACAAGAAATGCCAGATCTCACCTGGACCTACACATGGTTATGAGGTTCCCTGTAACACACATGACACCTGGTCACCTGCTTGCTGTCAAACAGAGTATCTAATGACTGAAATTTCTCACAAGCTCAATTTGAGATAATTGCATATAGGACAGAACAGTTATGGACCACTAAAATGGTCAACAATTGAGGATTCTAGACCGCAAAGGTTTATAAAAATTCAAAAGAAGGGCAGGTGTGTTCAGTAACAGTATTATCAAAAAAATAAAGAACTAACATCTAAGGTGTAATCATCAACAGTTTGATTTCCTGAGTTGCTGAGGATGGTGGGGGAAAGCAAAAGAGAACATTAACATCTTTCAGTTAGGAAGTAAAGACAGACAGCAGTTGTGTAGTTAAAAGATGGACAACAGAGGTTGCTGCTGGGAACACTGACTGTTACGAAGTAGGAAATAGCAGGAAGACAGTAATTCAGACAGGGTGGGTAAGTAAAACATGATAGTTATTACATGGAAAAAGATTAAAATACACTATATCAGTATTATCTTGAACAGCCTCCCCATGATTTTCCTTTTCAGACAGTATATGCTGCTTTAAAGAACAGAAAGATCTGAGGGTACCCCCTCACATAGAGTTTTCCAGGCACATAGATGACAAGATTTCACTTTCTTTAAAAATGAGTTTTGTTTCTAACTGGAGTATCATTCAATCACAGTTTTCTATATGGCACTGCATTTCTTAATGATACCACTGTGCTCCTCCCAGCAATTTAAATTTACACTGTTTAGAATATAAACTTAAAAACACAATGCTCTAAGTTTAACAAAAATCTTTTTATTTTCTTTTAAATATTCTATGCAACTACTGAGAACTTAAAGAGAAACAGTACATTTAGTGTCTGGAATGGCAGTTTCTTACACCAGGAGAATATTAACCTTTAATCCTTGAAATCATTAAAGAAATGTTTGTAGAAATATTTTTAGCCTCTTTATCTGGTCAAAGTACTGGAAGTTAAGTCGTGTCTGTACAAACCAATCATTTCACCAGCAGTTTTATATTTCTTTAAAGCCTCATATAAAAAGCACCTGCTTAAAGTGAGTAATGGAGTTTTATATTCATTGCACTTAGGAACAGCGTATGTAACCTATTCCGTTTTCCTCCCTTGTGGAATATATTTCAGCTTATATTGCACAGCACATTACCGATGTGTATAAAGACTCTCTGATCAGCAATTTGGACTGCAGACAGCAACCTGCATGAGTACACTTTTTTCCCCTGCCTAAATACAGTATCCACTTGATTCACCAACACAAATTAAAACCATCCTTTAAATATGATGATCTCACCTTCACAGTGAATACATGAAGCCCATACATGCTAACACCATAACAATGTCAGGCTACAATCTACAGCATATACACTGCACAACCAACAAGCAATACACGTGCTGTCAGCATTATAAAAAAAGAAGCTTATATATAATCTTCTCTGGCTAAAGAATACAAAATCTCCATTAGCATGATTAATTTCTGAGAGGTTAAAAATCTTCCTGTCTATTAAGATACAAAAAAGAAGAAAAACCAAATGCAAGGGAAGTCCTGTAACATAGCATATATTACGGACACAATTTAATCTTGGAATTAGCATTTTGTCAAAAGAAAGCATGAAAAAGGGTACTTCCACACTATAGCTTATTAAAGCACATGCTTGTGACATACTTCTTTATAGTTGAGAAATTTAAGGAATTCCTTAACTCAACCTCAGCATAAGGTTTCCCTTCAGAGTTATTTACTACTGTATTTTGATAAAAGTATAAACTTGCAATAGCCTAACAATAGTGTTCTTCAATTATAACAACATTCATATTGGACTCAAGTATGTAATGTAGGCATGACCACGTTATAAAAAGAACATACTACTTTTAAGTAAGCTCCTGTTTTTCATTTAAAAAAACCCCTGAACTTTGACAGGACTATTTAAATAATTTCTGTAAATACTTCTGCACAATTAACCAGAATCATACAACTGTATTCATGAATTCATTGTAATATGTATTACCATATTATGCACAGAAAGCCCAATTATTTCAATGTATTTCAAACAGTGTCCTTAGCAGACTGATTTATCGTCTACGCACAGAATCATACCTTCACAAAAGCAGCTGCTACCTTAAAGTAGACAGTTACTCTTTGCATCTTCTCCCATCCACTTCTCTTTAAGTTGCTAAGTTTTAAACAACGTGGAAAATAAATTTGCCAGAACAACTTAAACTAAGCATAGAATTACCCGTCAATATTATTGCACGTAAGTACTTACTCACTGAACTAAACAGGAAGGAGGACTATATTACATTAGCTTGATTAGTACCTCATGGAATGCTGCAGAAGAAGTTTTGAGGTCAAGGCAAGTTTACAGAGCCCATGAGAAGTAGAAGGAATAGATATTCTATAGTCATACATTTGAAGAAGTAATATCTGTGATTGGGGAAGTAGTTTTCTAACTTACTGTAATTAGGTTAGCACTACAGTAAGCATGTTTGTTATAAATTTTAACTCTGATATACTTCATACAATAAATCTTGATAAATCTACCCAATATTAAAATATGGGAGGAAGAGAGGGCTTCAAAGTTAAAATGAAATCCTGATAAATCTTCACAGTATCTTAAAATGATATCCAAAGGAGAATTTGAAAACTAAAAAAAAAAATTAACTTTTTAATACAGAGGAACATTACTATGAACTTACTTTTTACAATGCTGGTTTTTTTGCCAATTAGATGTCCTTACCTAAATTTCAAATATGTACTGAATGTCCTTATAGGAATTATAGCTCAGCTTAGTTTATAAAAAGGAGGCCTATATGAATGCCAGTTGTATGCTTTTCAACAGAAGGATGTAAACTTATTTAGCAGTGTTTTTCTCTTTCATCTTATCTCTAGTTTCTGTGTAGATTTATAATGCTCATTGTTTCCAATTTTAACAAATCACCTAATGGCAGAAAGGAAAATATGTTAACCTTGGAATTATTTGCAGTTGTAGAAATCCCTTTTGTCTGGCTCATGCAAGGCCTGCAATCTGTTTTAAACACAGATTGTCTGTCTTTTGTCTGACAGCCACCAAGCTGCACAAATTACTTTCTGCCTGTTCACCTGTTTGCAGCTGTGTCTGTAAGCTAAGGATTCTGTAGTTTGACTTGAGCAACCACTCCAGGATTGATGACATGTGCTGCTGATAAACTGAGCAATTTGAAGAAATTACTGGCTAAACTTATTGAAAGACATCTGTGCATGAGCTGAGAACTAGAAGCCTTCAATTGTGTGTTTGCAACCTGCAGTGCCGGCAATCTGTTTGAAGTGATACTCTTCTATAACAGAGCTGGCCCTGACACAAAATAAGTAAAGCATCTTTGCAACATATTTCCTCACACACCAATAGAATTCTGCTCTTTTGGTCTTAAATATACTTCCTAAATAGAGGATATAACAACAATTAAGACTTCCTGTACTCATCTAGCAGAAGTAACTTCTTTTGAAGTGTTTCCATTTTTCACTCAGATTTGGCTTTTTCTGTATTCTTTCTCAGCCTTCTCCGCTATATAGACTAGCTCTCAGCAGTTGATGGTAGTATGAGCATCCCACAGGCACACTTACTCTTTTATGTTAGCCAAGAAGACATGCCTTTGCAGTATTACGGGTGTATAGCTCAACTCTTCCTTCCACTTGCAATACGTCATTACGTCTTCAGCTAACTAATATTAACACCTGAAACTTCTGCTCTAAAGTTTAGTAATCAAGAAATTGTATTTCCAAACCTTGTGAATCTGGATAATGTTTGAGCTTCTGGGGGATGTTTGCAGACATTAATTTTAAGCTCAGGAAGCCCAAGACTGCTATCTCAGGGTAAGCGTGTGCATGCACATGTGTGTACGTATGAAATTCTTTAGGTTTATAAAAGCTCCACCAGACTGGTGAGCTGTGTGTGATGGCTAGTCGTTTCTAAGCTGTACATCACATTTAGCAAAATAAATTCCTAAGTCATTTGGGACACATTCTATAGTGATATACTTCAATGTCGCTCCCATTTCCTTTGTTCTTACACATTCAGCATAAATGTGTTTCAAGTATACATCGTGACAGAGTAAGTCAAAGCAGAATTCTACACATCTTCAAATGTTTTAGTAGCCCAGAATAACCAACAAATTAAAAACAGCACTAAAATAGCTTGATACAGTAATGAGGAAAAAAAATGTAATTGAAGTGTGTTAAGCCTAAAAATGTAACTAAGTGCTTAAAGAACTTCCAAAGTGAGTAGTCAGAAGCACAGAAACTGTCCGCTTTCACATCTGCACATTAACCCTCTCCCATCCAAGCCCTCCTTTTATGCATTTAAAAAGTATTAAGTATGCTGTACTTAAGTATTTGCAGTGAACCATCAAACAAACTATTCATTTCACCTTGTTGCCTTTGCAACTAGTTCATACTAAAAGTCAAGGTACTAAAATGATCAAACAATCAAGACTTGTATCTGTGCTATTTGTTAGTTTTACAGCAAATGAAATTAGTGCTTCCATTTTAATTTCCTGAGTATTTGAAGGCAAATATTACCTTTAAAAGTATCTTCACAAACAAGATATACTAACACTGACAGTTTTGAAAATACATATCATATTTGATGAAAAATTACCGCTGTGCTTAAACACATTTGAAAATAGGAAAGCAAAGCTTTCAAGTTAAGTAGCTATATAAACTGGGCTTTCACATTTCAGAACCAATAAACTGGATTCAACACAGAACTGAAGTGACCTCCCGGAAAAAAGAATATATAGTATAGTGTATGTGCATACAATAAATCAAGTCCTGATTATGTGCAGCTAATAACTATACATCACTAATAATAAAACCCTTAAGATACTGTGCTATAGCAGATATCTAAGTAAATACAGTACGTTTTTATCTTTACCCTCTATGCATATTGTGAGTTTGAGCATTTTTAATGTCAGCTTTTATTTTAAAAGAGCTAAGTCGTGAGAACATTCTTATGTACCACTTCATAACTCTGACACCAAGTATGTATAAAAAGATTAGCCTTTATTTGGTATAAAATCAGTTGGCAGTTTTACATCTGTGCAATGCAACATAAATACCCCAGCTGGCATCTCAAGCTCACACACATATGGACTTCAAAACAGAAACTTCCTTATTTGCAGCACTGCCAGGGTAATTTTGTATACTCTGCATACTACAGCTATTTGTCAGGCCTCTGCAGGTGTGCACTGCACATAAACACACAGCTGTAGTCTAGCAAGCCAAGTGTTCCATCAAACACATAAAGGGAGACCTCAGCAGCTGGATTAGTCATCCCTGCAACAGGTCCAGGGAGAACAATATGGGTTAGTATTTTTGGAAAAGCATGGATGGTAAATTTATGATTATGCTGGCCTTACCAAATAACTGCTGGATTGTGTCATTTTTATGCAATGTCTACTTATTAAAGTTTTTGTTAGAATGGCTGGAACAGACTGAATATTTTTTAGTTTTTAATATAAACAATAAGGTAGTTTATGTATAAAATAGTTTATTAAGTGCAAAATGTTAATAGGTTTTCATGCTAGTGGTTGGTTTTTGACAGATGTTACAATTATTTGCATTGGCTTTAACAGACAAATCACTGGAATCAATTATAGTTAGTATATCATAAAGTTTCTTACTAGTTATATATTATACTTTGTCACATTTACTATAACTACATAGCATTTTTCTATCTCTATGTTTTTTTCTCCAACTGCTTAGATCACAGGTGAATTCCTAAAAACACTTGACAAAAAGAAGTGCAGAATAAACACTTTACTGTAACTTCCTTGCTTGTTTAAAGTATGATTTTAATGTTTTTAAAAAAAAAACAATAAAAATTACTCTCTCTCAGAACTCTTTGGAAGACACTAGCATCCACAGAGTTTCATGGTGGTCATACAGACGTTAAAAATATTTTAATCAACCGGAAAAAGCAGTTAGCCTAATTTTATGCAAATTTTCTTTAAGAAACTTCATATGTCAAAAGCAAGAATAAAATGAATCAATAAGAAAATGAATAAAAATTTTAAAACAATTTGCCACCTATTTATCCAGAATGTTCAGTGTATGATAAGTGTTTTAGCATTTAAAAATTGCCTCAGAAAAGATGAAAAAATATGAACACGATCAGGACAAAACCTAGATGCATTTTATCCGTTAAACTCTGAGTTCAAATAATGTGCAGGCGCATGTACTTGCTTGTCTTTGGTGTTTATTAAGAATTACAAAAGTTTACCAGATCTTACTCATAGCTCTCTTTTCTGAAGATGACATATTTACACACTCATAACAGCTCTTTCAGATTTCATGTGCTGGGGGGAAGAAGTCAATTTAACACATCAGTAGGGCGGACATTGACGAGCACTGAGAGCGTTACCACTTTTTTCCTTGCATACAGCAGTACTTGGCAGCAACCTGGGAACACTGTGAGCAGGAATCTATTCCCAACTGCCTCTTCTTCATTAAGTTAATTTCATGATTTCAAGAAAGATGCAAAGGGGCTTCCTAAAAGTCACTTTCTTAAGCATGACCTAATGACATTTCAAGACCATGTATCTGTCATCCACCAGGCATATAACTATTGGTGGCTCAGTAATGTACATAAAGGTTATGTTAACATTATGGTAACGTAAGATCTAATCATATAGAATTACTGATAGGTAACTAACAATCACATAGTGATTTCCTCATGTGGTATAAATGTAGCTGTTCTTTTAAGCCCAACAGGTTGTAGTAAATGCAGAAAAGGCACAAGTGGCACCAGAGACAGAGACGAACAACACTCAGCCATGCTCAGTATGACAGCCACTAAAACATGTCATAACAAAATCAAAGAAACACTTCAAAACAAAAAGAAAAGGATATTTAGAATATAGGGAAAATGGAGATTGCAAAGTTAATTATTCCTTTTATGCAAACAACTCTATCTTTCTGAATCAAAACAAAAAATCTATAATTTCAGGGATACATATTTTGCACCCATCTTGGATCTACAGCCTACAAAAGGAAACATAAAGCTTTAACCATGGAATTACTCTTTTCTGGTAAACTGAAGACACAGTCCATATCGAAGATATAAGAATAAATAGAATAGGGCAGAACAGACTGATGGTTTGAGGGCAAAGTTGTCAAGATTTAATGGCATATTATACCACCAATAAACAATCATATTTAAAAGAAAAAAATAATTGTTTTATTAAAATGATCTACCGTCATATAAGAGCTCCCAAGAAATCAGTAGGCCCTACTTCAGAAAAAAACTAAAACATCTTTCTTGAAAAACAATTAAGATGATCACAGTATTATAAAGCAAAATAATGTGATCTCCATAAAACTGTAAAACTGTGCCTTTCCAAACTACTAGCCCTCTTGGCAAAAGTCTGAATTTTCAGGAAAAATTCAAGAAAGTGTTTCTGCGAATATTACAAGAAAATTTTAAAAGAGGCATTAGCGGTCATAAGTGTTAATCAAAACAATGCAGTGAACTATAAGAGAATAGAAATTAGAGAGGGGGAAAGAGGGAGCAAGGAGAAGGGTGAGGGGCATTGGTTTCCCTGGGCATTACAGTGATACAATGGATTATACATGAATTTATCCATCAGAAACTTGTGTTCAAATCCTGGTTTTGGCAGGTATTTCCTACCCGACCTCAAGAAAAACATTCAACTTCTGGGCATTAATTTCTCTAGAGAAATACAAAGTCTTACAGAGGCATTTATTTATTAAATATGGGAGGATTCATGTTTTGTAATAATTTTATTAATATCATACAAAATTTATCACTACACAATTAACACAGAACTATTACAGTGTTGCTGTTATATATGTAGATCTAAAAAGTTTTCTACTTGTGCACAGAAACAATCTTAAGCTTGCTGTTACTGGACAATCCTCTGGATTAACTGAACACCACAATAATTGCTGTGTTATACATCAGCTCCACTGCTGCCAAGTCACTCAGATTCAGCCTTTCCAGAAGTAAAGTTTCAACATCACCTATGAAAATGATGGACCCAAGCACACATGCCACTAAGAGTATGATCATATTTTGGTACTACAAATGCATGGTGTTCCAAGTGTCCATTACTGGGGGTGGCAGGTGGAATGTCCTAGTAAGAAACAGAAGACAAGGAAGGAGAGCCCTGAACACTCTCATAGTAGTAGGGCTCCACAAAAGGGAAAGTCCTACAGAAGCCAGCAGAACATCAGGACCTACTTCCCTGACCAGACTAAATATGGAACTTGGCTTGGCCTTGTTGTAAGTATGGATCTGAATCTGGCCTGAGCTCTCTGAGACAACCCTTTCCTATTTAATTAAAAACAAACAAACAAACAAAAAAAACATCTAGGCACGTCATGATGCAAGTTTCCCTTAGCCCATTCCTATACCCTGAGGAACTGCATTCCAGTACAATTAAATCAAGCTGTAGACCTTCTTCTCTGTGTAGAGAGCTCAGGCAAGTGAAGTACTTTCAACAAAAGGTCCTCTCTGGGAAGAAAAATGAACTTATTTGAGCTAACTGATGGGGAAACACAGATCTTATTCTAATGATAAAAGATATACCTATACAGCTAGAACGCAGGCATTTTTTTGCCTACACAAGTTAAACAGTGTTCAGAATTTCTTCACAATCAAGTCATGTACACTTTTGCTTTCTTTTAATTTTAAAACTCGAATTCAAAATTTGTCTGCCTTAGCTGGCTGGGATTTTAGGCACAGTCATATTATGTATGTCTTAATCAGATCCTGCCTAACACTGTATCAAACCCTTCTGGAATAAAGCAAATAAAAAAATCCAGGAGAAAAGAGACATTGCTGAACTTCTACATTTTCTGCTGCAGATAGCATGCCTTTTTGTTTATCAAATTAATAAAAGTTAAAGCATATAAGACCCCCACTTGGGAACTACTCAAGAATGTTGATGAACAAGAGCAATGCTGAATAAGAGCATTTCACGTCTCCAAAATTTTTATTCATTCATTGAGGCCTAACACTTAAGACATCCCTGCACAATGTTAAGCCAGCAGACCTCAATAATTTAGTGAAGTATATCCATCTTGCCTACCACAGGAAAACTACAAGTTATTGCTGAAACAAACAAAATGGCTTGCAGCTAAGTTAATCCATGGATACAACATATTAAAGAAGAGAACCCATAAAAAACTACTGGAAGGATGCAATAGTTTCCTAAATTAAAGTTTGAGTCTCATCAGTGACTTTTAAATTTTAGAACACACCTTCACTAACATATTTAATGTTCTGTAAAAAAAAGAAAATATTGTCCCTGTTCAAAAAGCCTATCAACTGAAAAAGGGACAAAACCATGGTGGGATATGCAGATATATATTCCATTTATACAAATGGATACAAATTCAAAAGTAGTAAAAAAGATTTTATAGTACAGAGAAACAGGGAAGAACTGCAAAACATTCTGTAATTTTGATCTTTATTCTATTTATATCTTTCCCTGGTAAACATTACAATTAAATAGCCACCCATCATCTTAAAATGCTTAAGAAATGCATATTGACTGTATCTCCACAACATTTTAAAAACTGGGCAAAACCTAAATTGATAAAGAACTTCCTATATTGAGAACTACACTGTTGCCTAAACAGCTGAAGCAACATTTTCAAACTGTAACCAATTCCAGACCCCTTTGGGCATCACACAGACCATGCTTACTTCTCTCTCCATTCCTACCTCCACTTTTTCCCCATTTTTCTTAAAATACAAGCTATTTTATAGGGTGACTGTAATATGATACTATGAACATTGCTGATTGCAGTTAGAAACAGACCCTTCTAATCCAGCTGCTCTCCACTTCAACAAATGCCATTTAAAAGCTACTTCATAAAAACATTATTGCTTCATACTTAAAAGACATTAAGTCAAGATTTTGGAAATTCCATTCACTTGATTATATCAGCAAGTGCACTATATGTTAGATTTATCATTAAAGCAAAATCCATGAGAACTGTTTTCCAGACTTTAGTTAATGCTCTTATGACACATTTGGCCAATGAAAAGGGATGAAAAACAGTAGTGCTTTGAAGCAATAGCCAGTAAATGCCGCTGTGGTTTACCAAGAGTGGGATGCACAACATATTAGACCACGGTTAATGAAATTAAACCATTTCTTATGTTTTTTCAATATGTCCTGTATTACTTGTTTGGAAACTACACAACTGCTTCATCTTTGAGATTTTACTTTTTTCTGTAGTAAATTTTATCTCCGACATCTACGGTAATTAAATCAGTAAGCGACTACCACTGTTTTGTATTTTATAATACTATTTGAGGCAAAATAACTCAATAAATAAACTGCATGATCTTTTTTGTTTCCACGTAAAAATGAAATTTTAACTTTATGTTCCTTATTGAAAGATCCTGGGAAAAGATTACTGTGAGGAAAACAGGATGAATTATTTGCATACTACCTACTTGTATAAGATGTTCATTGATAAGTAGTTTCCTTCCATAATATGCCCATGAAATGTGGATTTAATGTAATACTTTCTTTACACAGTTTGACAGAAAAAATCCTCCTGGCAGATATTTTGGTGCAGTAGATTTTTAAAGATATAACTCCAGTCTTCATGTACAATTTCTTCAACAAAGCAGTGAAGTGGCTTATTTACCAAAGTAAAACACTATTTGTCCTCTACTCTTCTGAAGCCTTGAAGGACCCAAACAGATAATTAATTTTCAAAACCCATTTACTTCTCTGTCATTTTTAAGTATTTACACACTAATTATAAATCTATGGTTAAAGCCCAGCTAAATTAAGTACTTAAAGAGGACTACGTGTCTTCATTATACAACAATATATTGTATATTCTCCTACTTATATCAATAAATCTATGAAAACAGTATTTTTTCTCAGAATTTGAGACAGAGAGTTCAAAGGTGAAAATTAATTTCTTTCTAGCAGTCCAACCAGCTGTTGTCTCAAGCAAAGAACTCAGTTCTCTTAAGTCCTTCAAGCTTTCCCAATGAAGTTCTTCACACACTGTATTTTAACAAGTTAATTTATGACTAAGCAGTGTTAACTAATAAACTTTTCCAATTACAATAATTAGTTAGCAGTAAACTGAGGGACAGTCAATAGTTCAGGTCATTTTTACACACTGTCACTTTAAGAAGCTACTACTATTCTTCCCCAGGGACTATCAAGCTGCAATTTTGCTAGTTATAGACATCAGAATAGTGAGAAGATATGTGAGAGATTAGCCATGAAATACCATCAAAAACAATATCTTAGAGAAAAGGCAAATGGCAACAGCCCTTCTCCTACCCCAAATCAGAAGAGCTACTGTCTTCAGTTTGCTACTCAGAAACACTTTACTAAATATTGGAAAAACACCAATATAAAAATTAGAACTCTCCTTTGGGGGGGGGAGGTAGATATTGGACCTTCCAATAAACAGAACATATTTTGACACAAATTGCTTTTTCCAGATAAAAACATTAAAAAGTCAAAAGTGGAGCCCTCAATGCAACTTCCAATATTGAGACTATAATTTCTGTATCTATAAAAACAGAAGTCTCCTAAAGAGAAATAAAATGAGATAATTATTGTGCTTAATAGAAAACTGTCTTTATTAGCAGAAGTGTTGAATAACATGGTCTTTAATGCAAGTTAGACTGCACACCAAAGTGGCAGTGAAGCTCAGATCACATACCCTCATTTCCATAATCATTTTCACATGTCTAGAATGCATTAAATACAGTACCATCTTAAAAATGAAAAGCAGACATTGCTTTGAAAATTAATTCAACATTTAGCATGTCACACTCAGAAAAGATCTCCTCCTTTTATAACTCAGAAAAATTGGAACATAATAAATAACTATAAGGATGTTTATTATTTCATTTGCCTTAATTCTGTCCTATAGGCACAAGCATACACTACAGTTGTGGAAAGATGGCATTTGTGCTTAGAACACTGTATTCTAACAATGTAATCCATAAGTCTTTCTCTGAAAATAAACACATACAGAACCTAAAAAACAAAACAAAACAAAACACCACACAACATGGAACCTTCTTTAGCATGCATTTCACATACCTCACGTTAACTACTCCTGCTGACAGACTTTGATCTCAATAGTCTCCATTCACTTCCCAGAAAGAAACACACACACACCACAAAACATTTCTTCTTAGCAGATTCTTTCCCCACAAACAAAAATTTAAGCCTACCCTTAATGTATATACATATCTTGAATCCACATATGCTAGCATTGCAGAAGTTAGAGCTAAGGGGTCCATGCAAGAATGCTAATTAGGAATTGCTGTGAATATTGCTTCTCTTTATGCTGACTTTAGAAGAGAATCAAATTCTTCCCTACAGTCTGTATCTGGGTTATTCATACTCAAGTTAATTCTCATGTTAATTTAGCTCTAAGGGCAATTGCTTATGGAACAAAACTAAAATTACTGCGTCTGTAACAGCAGTATTGTTGCTCATTTGTAATTATTATTTCCAGAAGCAAGCCCGTGGTTCTTCTCACCATAGCAAACTGAGTTCAACTATTAAACCCTTCACTGTGAAGAACTTGATTATCTCTTCTGGATAAACAGGACGACTTGTGAGAAGTGACCAAAGAATTAATAATAGGCAAGTAGAGCTAAGCGACATTCTCCCTGAAGATCACACCAAAAAATATGTTAAATTAGCTTTAACTTCCATCTTCTTTCAGGACTTTTCATTATGCTGCTGCAACAAATTCAGAAGTTTCACGTATGGGAATGGAAACCAATTTTGCAGTGCTAAGAAGCCCATACTCAGCAAATGAATAATAAACCATGATAATGAAGCCTTTCAAATTACATCAGTGCTTTGAAGAATTTATATACAAGTGGGGGAGCAAGGGAGAATTCCTCTAAGTTCAATTATATCGTAGGATAAATAAAATATTCTAACATCAGGCTTCTCCATTCACATCACAATGCATTAGCTACTTCTTGTAGCGGTTACACAACACATGACAGTGCAGTTCCCAAGACTTCAGACAATGTCAATAAATACAGGAAAGAATTTTTTTCAACACACCGACCAGAATGCATAATGAATAATCAGACATGTTTCAAATTAATTCTCAGAGGAAATAGTTAACTAATAACCTTTTCACAGAGTGCACAGAAGCAATGTGTAGGCCAGCTATATGAAATGGCAACTGATGTTAAACACGCCAAATTTCAATAGGCTTCATCCTATCATGGGAAACTATACATCTGCCAATACATTCACAGGTGGAAAGATCTAGGTTGTTATCTTGCCAACCCAAAGTATTTCACTGCAACAGGAGACAATACACAAAAGACAGACCATACAAAAGGCGTAAACTATTTACAACAGGAAATCAAGGAAAGATTATATTAACATGATATGTGAAAGTCAATTTACTCCATAACAGTGACCCAAATTAAAAAAAAAAAAAAAAAAGGTAAAGATTTCTAACACTGGTGGCAAAGCTAAAATAGACATACTACCCTAATACTCAAGATTCAAATGCCTTTTAAAGAAGAAAATATGCCCAGACTGATATGGACACACATAAATGTGATGTGTAAAATAAAAGAAAACAAGACAGAGATCTCATTTCTTTTATAAGGAATGCGTATTTTTTTATTTCCTCTGCTAAGTATGTCATCACTGTAGGGTAAAGCCAAAAATATCCAGATGTTTTGATAGGAAAGATTAAGAATAATCTTGCTGATGATCAAATTTTGTTTTTCCAGAAGACAATGTTAAAAATTGAGGCTGCCAGCAGCTTTAGAAACCTACTCATTTAGAATTACTCCAACAACTTCCTTACAGATAATGCCTTTGTTATATTTTTTTAAAAAAGGGAACACAGCAGTTTTACAATTCATTAAGCTGCTTCTCAGCCACACATAAGCTGACAATTCTCAGTCACATTCCCTAAAGATTTGCAGAAGTCTAAAATATTTCTGCTTCAATTATATAAACTGAGTAATTTGAAAACAAACAAACAAAAAGTAATGATAAGTATCTTATAAGAATGCCATGTAAAGAAATCTCATCTGTGTTGCTGATCAGTTATGTTGCTAGTATACAAAATACCACACCTATACAAACACACAGCATACTTAAGGGAAACAAAGAAACAAAAGACAAAAACAAAGGAAAACACTCACCCTTGCTCCAGTTGCACCCAATGATCACAAAACAGGTAGACCATTTACATATTCAAGCAACCGAAGGAAAGGCCAACCTTCCTTAGGAAATAAAAATCCCAGAGGAAATGAAAGTGGAAATGAAAGTAAGGGAAAAAGGCATTTGGCTCTACACCCTAAGAATTGCCTACAGCAGCATATTACAGACAAGTCCCTGGAGTCTGGCTGAGCTTCAACAGTGGCAGCATTACACCATAAATATTGGGTCATCAGTGGCGTAGTTGGCTGATTAAGAGATGAGGTAATGTATTTACTTATTTTAGTAAGAAACTGCACAAAATGCAGCCATACAACCTGGCATACAGAGAATTTTTGTACAGATATCAAATAAAGCAAAACACTGAAATCAATCATTTAATTAGAAGGAAATACAAGTGACTGAGAGACTTCAAGGAGATTGCATCTTACCTATTTGCATAGAACACAGAGCAAACCAAACTAATCACACCACCATCCCCAAAAGACCCAAATCGCAAACAATAAATTCATATTTGTTCCAGTAATACCACACGAGAAGGACTTTTCTTGTTAATGAAGAATTATCTACAGGCCAGGTGTGGTAGCTCTTAAAAAAACATTGTTACTGGTTTTAGACTGTGGATAATATTAATGCTTAGCATGGATAAAAATAGTAGTTTTCTTTGCACAGCATACCCATGCAGCTGTACAGAGGCTTGCTTCACAACTCTTCATAATCGCAGGATCCCTTCGCAAACACCATCCTCATATGCACCTTCCCATAATCGAAAATTTTTATTCTCTTGACTCCTACTTTAAATTTCTCCTCTTACATCTCCAAACTAGGTAAGATGAACAACCTTTACATGTTGACCAACCTCCCCCCCCCCCCCCCCTTTAAGGCCACAAAAAAACAGTTGACTTTTTTATGGCAGTGTATCTGGAGAAATGCTACCCTATGAGACTGGCTAAGTAGTGACAACTTCTGAAATGTAGCAGTATATAAAAAAAAAATTAAAACTTTGCTTCACAGAAAGTTACTCACCACTTCAAAATTGAAGGACTAAATCCTACCTACATGCTGACTACAGATACCTGCTTAGTAAAATTTCAATGGAGGGATGTTACTAAAAGAAATTTCAGCTATTTTACCTCTCAAGAGTAATGCACAAAGTATTTTTGGCACAATGCTACAAGTATTTTCCAGCGTAGCAGAATGTAGAATTTCATCAGCTCTGACATCCTTTTGATTGAGGCAGTATGGATTTCATCATTAATAGAAGAGGCACAAATAATCCTACGTAATTTACAAGTCCAGTGTAAACAATAAGAAGGGGGTATTAATAATTATTTTAAACACACAAAGAATGTAAACAATCTTAACCTGCAAGATTGTGCATCTTTCAAAAGTAAAAGAAAAGAAGCTGATGCATTAAAATAAGAGCTTGAGATGGCTGCAAAGCGTGATATCAAGACCAGCTTATAAATTCATTCAGCTCTGAGGTGCTCTCCCCTGGGGCAATGCTATCATTCCCTCTGTCTTGAGTTGCCTCTAATGCTTACGTGGGCACATTATAAGCCAGGTAAATGTCTAAATTGACTGAAAAATAACCCTCAGAAGGAGCAATTTCCAGCTGGATCTACAAGCTGAACTAACTGCTCACATATCTGCCTGATCATTAGAAGGTGTGGGAAAGCTGCTGTCAGGTGTGGAAGGTAGGACCATCCCTTTACACAGTAGTATGATCCTACATCAGCTAAAAATAACAGGAAATCACATCCTTTGTAAGACAGTACAGACGAGTTTTAAAACCCTCTTATCCTTATGAAAATGCCTGCAATCAAAATCTGGCACCAAAACGCTTCAATAGTGTATACAAGAATAAACAGGTAGCAAAAGTTTCAAAAAAGATTATCTGTGTCTTTGTAAGAGCTAGATCCAAGTTTTATGTATTTATTCCTTGAACCCTTAAAGCCTTCCATTAGGTGTAGAATTAGACTGAAAAAATAGTTTAAAAAAAAAAAATCTGGCTCAAACACACTGTAATCATGGGGCTGAGGGGGAACAAAGCAAAACTCTGAATACATTATAAATGAGATATGATAATTACAAAGAAAGAACACAAACCACTGCTTTGTTTCTGGGTAATGTACTTAATATCCTTCCACACAAAGGTAAATATTATTTGTTTTGAGCTACTGCCTAGAGGCCTCAGGCATCAGGGCCCTGTTGTGCTAGATTAGCGATTCTGAAAAGCAGCTATGAATGCCACCACTACATTAATTTCATATATTTAAGTGTTAAAACCCACTATGGATTTGCCATCATAGTAGAAAAAAAAATTAGATCAATAATATAAAATACTCTACACATATTACTAAAGGATGTTTCGAATTTAAAGCACTTAAAGCTTAAGTAAGGATCTGGAATCAGGGAAATGAGGAGACAGATGTGTGGGCAGGACTGACAAACTTAGGATTTGCAGTTTCCACCTCACATCCCTGCAAATAAATTAACCACAAAAATATTACCAATTAGTGTTCAGAAATTATGGATTTGATTTTTTTTCATAAAATGACAAAAATTAATAATGTGTATTTCTTCCACAGGGTCCCTGAAAGTAATTACAGATCACATAGGCTCAGAAGAAGCTCAGATGCTTTGGATTCTCAATGGCAGCAACAAAAGAGAAAAGAATGGACTGTCAAACATTAAATGAAGAGGAAGAGAAGATGGAAATTTAAGGCAACTTAATACAAGCCCCTATAGAGTGAAGGAAAGTAAAACAAGACAGCAAATATGAAGAAACTATATAGGAAGTCCCTCTACACAATCAGTAAGAAAGAATAAAAAGACAGAACTAATAGGCTCAGTAATAGACTTTTGAGTAAAACTGTATAAACATCATTTGAATGTGTCCTTCATTATCTCAGAACAAGTCCAAACATCTAAAACAGTGCTGATAATGTAAATCAATACATATATATAGCCTGTGTGCAAGAAACAGCAAAAGATAATTTCTTCCTATAATATGACCCAGCAGGAGTATCTTCAGTATCAAGTAACCAAGACAGCCACCTGTCCCAGTGGTGAGTTACACAAGACAAAAAAAAGTAAAATACTTATCACCTGCTGAAAATAATCGTTTCCTATTAAAAGCCATTACATTGTCAAAAGTCATTATAACTTTCCTAGAATTTCATTAGGCATTAAGAAGGAAATACCCATTAAGAAGGAAATGAAGGAGAGAAGTTCCTTGTACTGGATAATTTGCATAAAAAATTATTATTATACAACATGTATTTGCTGTATGTCATTTTAGACTAACATCCAAATTTTTAGTTCAGTTAAGACAAAAATGTTTCCTTCACATAAACAGTCTACATTCAAAATATCGTTGAAGAACATAAGAGTTAAACCAAAGGTCCACCTAGACCAACATCCCACCTGGAACTAATGCTGGATTGCTAAGGAACAGCATCAGAACAGGGAAACTCTGAATGACATTTTCTAGATGATCCCCCAACTATTAAGAACATATGAGTCCTGAACCAGGAGTGGTTTTGTTTCAATAGCCTTTCCATCATTTTGTTTTCTTCTCTGTATTTATCCAGAGGTTGTTTTGTTTGTTTAATGTAAACCAAGAGCAACCATATTGTCTTGTAACAGGGTATTTTACAGTGTGACTACTTCCCATGTGGAAATGACTCCGTTTGCTTGGCACCCTTTGGAACCTGGTATCTACAGGGCTTGTCTGATGACACCTAGCCCATACTGGAGGAAGCAGTTACTCAAGTAATAAAATTTTCTGAAGCTTCTACACTTCTCATGGTAGGCTGGTCTCAATGTAACCATTCTTACTATTGGAAATATGTCCTTTATTTTTAATATACCAATTTCCATGGGTTTAACTGGAGCATTTTATTAAAGAAAATGCAAAAAAGATAAGGGCATGCTTTGCTACCCAATTTACTATTCATTTGAAAGTACAGAGGTGGCACAATCAGGTCATTTTTCAAATCGCAGAGGACAAGGATGCATTCTTTACTTATTGCAATTGAAGGTCTCTCTCCAATTCTCATGAGCTTTATAGATCTCCTCTGTGCCCTCTTCTAGTTTTCAATTTTCTTTTTAAGCTGCAGAAAAACTGGACATAAGCATTATCTTCTGCCTTATAAACATCACGTATAAAATGTATGTTTACAGATTCATATTTTATCTTTCTGTTATCACACATACAAAATTCTCACTAGCTCCTACTGACATAGCATGACACAGAAAGTCCCTTTTGAATTGTGGGCTTCTATGATTCCTGCACATTTTCAGCATCCATGCTTTTGAAGAGCGAGATCCTCATTGTATAAATTTGGTCTCCATTTCTTGTTCAAATGTACATAATCCTGGATTTTATTTCAGTGGGTCCTAATAACCATGTAATTCAAGTCATACTGTGCAACTGCCCTATTACTATCATTTGACATTCTTCCTAAATCATGTATTTTCCAATGCATAATGGTAAGGTTTTTTCTGACAGTTCTGTGAAAAGGAATATTTCACCTTTGACATGATGAAAAGTTCTGGAATAATAAAATAGAAAAGTGCATTTAGTGTGTTTTTAAATAAAATATTCATAACATTATACAAATGTCACTAAACCAAACAGATGCATAAGCAGTCTTGATTCAGGTAAATGACATATTAGCATGAACAATAATAAAAAATGCGTAAGGAGTAAGAAGCCTATTTAATGAAAAAACATAGAAATGTTTCCATATGTTTTATGAAGTATTCTTTACCCTTTAAATGAGCACATTCAGATTTAGTCTTTGGCTTTGTTTCAGAGAAACCCCATCTGTACACTACATCGCTTACAGGCACATCTCAGTCATGCAATAGCTATGTCACAGCTCATATATCAAATAAAAATCACATTCAAGGCCACACAACCTTATATACCCAAAGTCTTCCATCCTATTTAAAGTAATCCTAAGAGAGCTCTTATTG
Source organism: Buteo buteo (assembly GCF_964188355.1). Taxonomy (NCBI): domain Eukaryota; kingdom Metazoa; phylum Chordata; class Aves; order Accipitriformes; family Accipitridae; genus Buteo; species Buteo buteo. The sequence goes on along the minus strand of NC_134173.1, from coordinate 54,761,810 downwards.
CACCTCACTGCTGATGTCACATGACTTTTGTTGGGAAACAGAGTCCTACAACCGAAATATCAAACAGTTCTTAACACAGATGAGAATGATCTAAAGGACAATTCTATTGTACTTATATATTCTGGAAGTCTTTTTTTTTTTTTTTTAAACAAAGAAACAGGTGTGGAACTAAAAGTATAAAAATAGTAGCACTGCACAACATTATGTTGTACCGTGAAAAGCAGGATAAAACACAGACAACTCACAGAAGGCTTAAGGAATTCATCTGACACATTTAGATTCAAAGCTAATAAGGTTGATTGCCCACATCAAGGACAGAAAGTGAAGAAGTTGTTATTTTACCTTCCCAACATCAAAGGTTTCAGTACCAGAATAATCTCATCTCAAACCCAACAGCAAGGATAACTAAGTCAAAAGGCTTCTATCCACATTACATGGCAGTCCATAAACCCGTTAACTTTTGTAGCAAGGAAATAGTATGAACGGCCATGTTAGAAATCTTTGAAATCATGCAAACCCAAGCCATCTCCTCCACAGAACACCTTGAGCAAGCAGACTGCTGCTGAAACATTTCTCTATTTTTTTTTTCTTTTCATTATTGTCAGGAAGTTTCCTTTGCCAAAGAGAAATTGTGCAAAACAGAAAAAATATCTGAGGTAGTTAGCTAAATACAAATGCCTCACAATGGAAACCAGCTACCTTCAATTAAAAAACAGATTCATTCTTGCCAATGCTCAGAATTCCAATGTATCTCTGAATTACTGATGATACATATAAAGATGATTATTCAATAGTTGTTTCTCAATAACTTCCTAAGAAGGTAAAGAATGTTTCCAGCAGCATATGAAATAGCTGAGTCACTATAAAACAGAGTATGTTTGTTACTTTGGGGATTTTTTGATTTTAAAGATTACACTGATGAATGACATGGCAATCATCAGGAAATATTACATTTATTTAACTTCAAACAGTTTCAAGGGGTTTATCCTAACAGCATTTAATAACTTGTATTTAAAACAATTAGTAAAGCAAAAGAAAGATGAGCCAACTTCTGTAACACTTCACAGTCTGCAAGCTTTGTAAACTTTTCTTATGATTTGGTATTGTAAGCCTGGATTCTCATAATACTGATGAAATATTTCATTTTTCAATCACTACTCACTACAGATAAACCTACTAGGATAATATGCAACAGAATGGACAAAAGCCTCATATAAAAACATATACACAACAAGATACAAATTATATATAAACCAAGAGCAAAATACACAACTTCAGCTAGCACCAAAAGCTAACAAGCGTCAACTGCATTAAATAGGCACAGTCTGATCAAGAGGATAATTCAGAAATCAGCTGACTCCAGTTAGAGATCTGGAGAAGTAACATTTCAAACAGAAAATAATTTGTGAAGCATCAAGTAACACAGAATGAAAAGGAGAAGAAGGAAGCCTTGTGGTCATCAAGCCTCAATCCTCTTAAACTAGAGGCCACAGGACTCCCCTCCTGTATTTAAACAGCAGCATGAATCTATCAAAAAAACCCTGCAGTCTCAGTACATTGTTGCAGTCATTAACTATTGCCAACATAAAAAAGCATCTTTTAACGAATTCGTTTTGGCTGCTAGAACATGTTACATCTCAACTTGCTAGACAGAAAAGTTTCATTTTGAATACATGATGCAGTTGCCTCAAATACCAGTACATTTGCGTCCTACAAAGCAACTCTTCCAGGCTTGCAAGTAATTTCTGTTACGAGTAGCATCTCCCACTCCAAAGTCCACATCAGCCTTAAGATCAGTGGCTTTTCGAATGCCAAAATAATGACTTGAACAGCATTCAGTCAAGCTGTTCTTCAAGGCTTCTGGCAGGACAAGACAACATACAGCGCTAATCTGATGTAGGACAACCATGGAGCCATTTCTCAGCATTATGCTTTTTTTGTTTATATGCTTAAAATCAGTGAAAGCCAAGACAAAAAAATAGCAGAGAATGAAAAGATATTTCCCACTTGAATACAAAGACTTTTCCAAAAGGGTATATATGTATTTAATATAGGTAAAAGAAAAAGTGAACTACAGAAATTATAAATATTTTAACTTTTTGTTTAAATTATAATTCAGTGGCTTACGTAAAGATGAAAGCATCCTGACACTATGGCCAGCAAGTGTGTGAGTGCCACTTGGTAAGCTGTGTCCAAAGGGGAAGCACCCAGAAGGCTACTTTGGCTCTGACTGTGATTTTAAGCGCAACTGCACTAAGAAGTCATTTTCTAATTGACTAAAACTAAAAAAGCTCTGTACTACCTCAATAAAATAGAATGTGACACCTAAGAATAGAAGAAAATTGAAGTGAGTTTTACAGAAATGAAGGGCATATCTTTTCCGTTTAGATTATGAGATGCTAGAAAGACCTCTACTGACTACAATTAATTAAACAACATATTATTAATGAAAAAAGTTTCAAAACAACAATAAAGAAAAGTCAGAGTTGGTTAAAAAGATTTACCCTATAGTTCATGGCCCTATTTTACCTATTGTATCTGCTCATCATTTTTCACTACCATTTTGGGCAGTAATTGCAAGTCATACTGCAGGATAGAAAAAGAAGGAAGTAAGCCTTAGATAAGAGTTGCTTAAAAGACAATTCCTCAAATTTCAGAAAGGTTAATGAACAAATTGCAACTCTGACCTTTTTGATACAACATCTTAAACCACCACGTGAAGAAATCTGACACAATCACCATTTCATCACAGTTTCAAAGAGCACCTACCTCTGCTTGAGAAGAGCCAGTATTCATTCCCACAGGTAAGTCACCAGTCACCTCAAATTCATCTCTTTCCCTTACTTTTACCACCATAATCAAATCCAAGATTCTTAGCTTCAAGAGGAGTAGCAGTCTACCAACAGCTGTAGTCCTGCTCACTGATGCAGAGAACATTCACATATTAGGGCTCTCCTCCTTCATTATTCTCCGTATTTCATGCTACTGGATCATAACATCAGCCTGGGCTGAGGCCAGCTCTGTCCTAGCTGGGACCCCCCAGCAGTCTGGAAGTGGGGCCCAAGAGGACCCCCCCTTTTTACCTGCCCTGGTTGCTATCACAATGGGCAACAGCAGGGTGTCACACAAAGCTCCTCAGGAGCTGCCCTGGAAGAGTGAATCACACTACTCTGCAAGTGCTGGGTGTCAGCATTGGATTCCCCTTTGCCACCCCTCCCCCAGGCAGAAGAAACCCAGAAACCCAAATCTCCTCTTGCACCATCGGCTCTTTTCAATATCCCAACACCTCAAACAATTCCTTTTTTCTGCCATTCTTTGTAAAGTTTTCAAACTGAGTTCTGCAGTATTTATGTGATCTATCCCAAGCTTATACTTTCATAAATGAAGTGTGGACTGGAATTCCAAATAGATAATACTCAGGCATATACTGAGGCTGGCATATTAAAGCTTCAAGTTTCCCCGTTCTTTATGGCAGAAACTTTTAAAGTACTATAAATGCCTAGGAAGTAAACATGTTACCAGAATATGTTCAATTATAGTCAAAAAACTGAGAGTGAAACACTGAAAGAACAGACTGCAAAGGATATTAAGGAATGTGATACGTGCACATAGAGAAATTGTTATTCTACACACAGAGAAATCTTATTGTATTACAGCAAACAAGAATTTCAAGGGAAAACTAAAGAAAATCTCACAAAGAACTAATTAATATACAGATACTCATGCCATTTTGAAAGCCTAAGAACAAAGCCACCTTGTGCAATAAAACATAGTCTCATGTTCACCCTGGAAGCATTTGTACAGTTAAATGGGTTCCAGAAAGGATTGGGCAATATTATAGAAACCTAAATGACAATCTTCATAACTCAGACCAGCTTCAGAATGTAACAGGGAGGGAAATACACAAATTTAGTTCTCTAGAAAATCATCTATTTTACTTGTACATGTACTTCAAGGTATTCTGTTATAAAGTCTGCAGCTTCCTTTTCTGCAGCCCAATTTTCTCATCAAATGCTACCATAGCAAATGCAGCATCTGACTGAATGCTTGATAGATGAATATTTGAAAAAAAAAAAAAAAAGTTTTTCAGTGAATGATCTGAACTGTATTTCTTTCTTTTATCTCACAACCATACGTGTGGACTTTTCAGTGCTTTCTGCAATGCCCTAAAAACTGATCACCAGCTCTTTTCTGTTGATCATTTTCCCCTCCAGTTTTTAAGTTAGAACAGTTCTTTACTGACATTGTTAGAAAGAAATTCCCCCAAAGGTTTATACTCAAACTTGGACAAATCATTCAAGTAAAGGTAGCAAGTGAATTGGGAGGGCTTGAGATGGGAAGACTGAGATCATGCCAATAGTTTGGTCCAGTACTACTCTCTTTTCTAGCTAGTTTTTTTTCCTGTATTTAGGGAACATTCTGTACATGCAAAGAGAGTTTTTCAAGCCTTTGTGCAAATTTACAGAAGGCAAATTTTATGAATTAAACAAGTAGTTGTTCTTATTGCTGAATATGGTAGAGGTACTATCTTGGTGATAAGCACAAATCTGCTGGCAAGCTGTGTTTCATTGATAACATATGGGATACTGCAACATATGAATAGATAGCAGCATAAAAGTTTTCCCAGTGGGAAAGTAGCCTGGACATGAAGTACACATCAAAGCAAGTTTTATAAAAAGCTCTCTTGAAAGACAGAAGATCAAGTGCTTAGCACTTTGGTGATCACAACCACCTCATCTAAGCCCAGTGGATGGAATACAGAGTTAACTGATGAAACCAGGAGCTATGAGAGCTATAGCAAGAGGCAATCATATGAGCTTTCAACAGAGCTGCAAATGCCGTTATGTCAGTGCCTCAAAGCTTTGCTTTAAAGTTTACAGTCAGTCTAAACACAGTAGACATAAATATCTATGGGCTCCTAATGTCTCTGAAGTGAGCTGGTTTGTTGGCACAAACAGCACATTTTTAGATGGAATTTCCTAAGACCATGCCCAGAATAGTGCAGTTCACCCTTCTGAACTGTACGTTATCTTCGTTATAACACAATTTCACAGCATTTGAAAAGCTGTTGAATACATGCAGAAACTACATTCTTTGGAAGCTAAGTGGGACTCTAAAAGAATCTGCAAAAAGATTAATTATAATAGATATCTAACAGGTGGTTTAGAGTGTATACCCTACAATTCTAAACTTGCCAGTCAGACATTTACTGCCAAGAGCATACCAAGCACACGGTCATAACTACTTAGAACAGCATATATTCACTGTCAAGCAATCATACAAAAATTGCATTTAAATCCTGGGAAGCATGAAAGACAGTACAACTGGTTTAAAGAAAAAAAAAAAATTATCCTCCCTGTTACCAATTCCTTGGTTTGTAACAGACCATAACAAAAAAACCCTTTTGCTTTGGTATGTTTTGGGTGGAAGGGAAGAAGAGACTTTGTTCCCTTCTGGCAGGCAGAGCTGCCACTCATCTCCACTCTCCTGAGTAAAAATGGACTCCTCTCTGACAGCAAATTACAACAGACTCATGCGATGTCCAAAGTGTTGCTGAAAAACACCTATTTATTCTTAACTGTAGTCATCCTTTGGAAGTATAAAAGTATGAAACCTTCTCTTTTACCAAGAAAACAACTAAACCAGGCTTTTATTTAACTCCTCCTTTTGCTGACACTCACTGCAGATGGACAGCTGACTAATTCTTCACACTGGTAACAAATGTGAAGGTACTCAAAAAAGAGTATAATTCTGCATCCCAAAATTTAATTGGGGTCTGGATTTCTGAGATGGTAAGTTGGTATACATGTTAAAGGAGAGCAACAGAATTTAACATAGTCCTTTGACAGCCAAAATATCAGAAAATACAAAGTCAGAAAGCTGAATGGACCCAGCTATCAAACAGTGGGGTACAACCACATTTGGAGGATGGTTTGTTGCTATCTGAACTGAAACCAGAAGACATCAAATAGTTTCTGAGTACGATCCACTGAGCTCACACTAAACAGGCTGATACAAAGATACCAGAGAAGGGATTTTTCAGGAAAGATTTTCTTTGAGAAGACAGTAAAAAGAAAAACAATCCAGAAGATAGATGAAAATGGAAGTCTCGAGGACTCCCCAACTTCCTAAAATAGTAAGTTGGGACAGCTCTTTAAATCAGCACAGAAACTCTTCTTGGTCAGCTTGTAGTAAAGCATGTGACTGGTTTATTAGTATTTTTACTTGTTATTACTTTTCTTCAGAAACTTTTCTCCAGTAATTCCAATTACTAAAATATCTAGTTTAAGATGACTTGGCTACATCACAAATCTGAGATTACATATCAGAAAATGAAAAATGCTAACTAATACAAGAATAAAATAGTTGGTATAACAAAATTGCCGTATCCAGCTGTGGTATGTCAAGCAAGCCAGGTGAAAACAAGAGATCTAACATAAGAAGGGAACTCAAAGCTTCTGCAGAGATGCAAGGATATATCACTAGCTTCTATAAAGTTGGGATTCTCACACCTTCCTCTGAATCATCTAGTGGTGACAATTCATATGAAAAAGAACTAAATGTAGTTTATTAACAGGATCACAGTCCTTAGAGCAATGAAGCTTTTCTTCTTCCAACAGCAGGGTGAGAAAAAACATGTCAATGTCTTAAACTGGAAAATCTGAAAAATTACTGGAATACTTAAAGAAATCCCTCTGCATCAGTCTTGATTTAAAACATTTCTGTAACACTAGTTGAGACCTGCATTTATTCTTAATTTCTGTATTTCCTAGTCAGTCCCCACGCCCTGCAATAACTGAGGAAAAAATTATTACAAAAATTCCCAGTTCAGAAAGAGCATCTTTAACAAGAAAAACAACATTTGAAGCTACCATGCAAGAGACAATTTTACCCTTCTATACCCAACTGATCAGATCCCCTGCTGTTTATTAAAGAAAAGTAGAAAAAGAGGCAAATCAAAAGGAGAAAGTAAAAAGATTGGAACAAAGAAGTCCAATAAAGAAGAAGAAGAAAAGGGTCAAATATCCCAGGATCTGATATAAGAACAGTAAAAGGAGGAAAAGATCATGAATGAGATGCAGCAACAAAGCCAGGCTATAAAAGCAGGAGAAGTCAGCATAAGAAGGTATAATATCTGGTTTTATTTATCATGTTGCCCTCAAAACAAACAAACAAAAAAGCGAAATATGAAGGTGAAAAAGGGGAAAAAAGATGAAAAAGCAAAACACATATTTGGTTTGATCTGTGTCCATACCAGCCTTATGATATAATTGTAACCAAAAGAAATTAAGCTCAGACTGAGGACTACACTTATTTAGGTGATCTCCAACTAAAACAAAGGTGTTTCTGGAAATAGCTCTGATTACTTCCTCTGAATCAACAGCAGTGCTGGTTCCAAAGTATGTTTTGGAGGATGTCAAGCAGATGCAGGAGCTCTTATTTTGCACAAGACAAAGCTCCCAAAATTCAGCTGTGGTTGTACATAGAACTCTGACGTCTCCTTAGAAGCCAAGCTGTTACTTAACATATAGTGTGATACGTATCTTTATTCATGAAGGAAAAAAAAAAAAATCTACAACAACAATAGTGCAAAGTAAGGAATACTTTCCTACACTAGTACAACACTTCAAAGCAAGATCAAAACAGTTACATTTGCTGTGCCATATTTAATTTTCCTATTGCGCTTCACATAAACAGAAGGGACATTCACTGGGTACTGTTAAATAACACTGTAAGAGAACACCTCACTTTCTTCATTTATTACTCATTAACTCCCCTCCAAAAGCAAAAATCAAAACTGTAAAATGTTATTTTAAAAATTCCTTGCTTACTATAGTTCCCTGAGAATCTAACATTTCACTAACTTTGTCTGCCTTATTGTTACTACCTTTTTATGTTACTGTGTATTTCTACCATTGGTAGAATTTTTCTCCAAAAGAACTGCCCACCTTTAGAGGCATAATACTAACCTAAACAATTCATGGTCAAAGCACTGCTCTAATTTTAAGTTAGTATTTTCCAGTAAAAATATACTTTCTGTCCTTACCATTACCTTATTACATGTACCTTGCATTAATTCTATTCTATGACTATCAGGTAGACTAGACACATAGGAAAAACATTATTCTTTACTGCATGGGTCACAATAATCCTTCCTTATACAGTCTGCATTTCAACAGCTTAACAACTCCCACATATCCCTGGAGAAAAATATCCTTTTCTTGAATATCCATGCAATTAGAAACTGACATTTGGATCTATAATCTCTAGGTTTAAAACAATCACAACTTATGCAGCTTTTTAAAAAGCCTGATTTAATATAATAATAAATCATGTGGGGCATCAGACTAGCAATTACTATTGCAGTATGTAATACTCTGGTACCTTTCTATGGCAAGAACACCATTGGTATTTATCATCTTACCTTGTCACAGGAACCAAAATGCCCCCACAAATGGAAAGTAATTTTTCATGTCATTCGCTAGAGTTCATTACATGAAAGTAATTTTAGAGCATACTAGTATTTTGTAAACTATTAGTATTGTAGGCACTATAATAAGTTTTAAGCAGCAGTCTAATACTTGGAATCTGTCACAATTTCAACTTCCTGCAACTTTTATTCGATCAAAACTACACACATTCTGTAAACTCACTACTCAAGATCAACCTTCAGTATTACATGTTTGCAAACAGAAAAACGTGCTTATACCATGTTTAATAGTTTATAAAAGTGCCTATTCTTAAATCTGTCTACTTCTGATTATGCCTTTTCTTTTTCCCCCAAAGATTACTACTACAGCAAACATTTTTACTACAAGAAGCTCCTGACAGGAGCTTCTTCAATTCTGTACTTACTATTTTTTCATTTCATTCACATTCCCTAATAATCTATTCCATTCAAAATTTCCTTGCTGATATTTCTTGCCTCATCAAGATCAAAACCTCTAATTAGGCTGCTACTTTCCAAACTGTAAAATTTCTCATTCTGAATAACAAGGAGGAACACATGCTATAAGATGTTCCAATTTCTTTTAAACTGATCCAAGTCGTTTCAGGATCACAAAGCATTTTTACTAACTTTAACCCTACAACAGCAAAAAAAAAAAATCCCATATTGTTATTCAAACAAAACTACTGTCCTGCACAGCATTACAAACTGAACGAACTATTTCACTCAGACTGAATGAAATACATAACAGAGTGATACAATACAACCTTTTCTCATTACCTTTTTTCTTTTTACATGCATAAACCTGAGGATAGTGGGTTTTGTTTTTCCAAGAAAAGATCTTCAGTAAGAGTATAACATCTGTAAGTGACAATCTGCATGGGAAAACTTACCTGGAACATTTTCTTCTTAATCTACAGTAATTTGGAGAAGGGTTAAATACCTAATTTAGTCACTATCTTTGTGCTATTTTTTAATGCTTACAATTCTTGGCACTTGCAACTGACAAAAGGGGGGAAGACCTCAACACATTTTTCAACCATGTCCACAGAGAAATTTTAATACATTTATTTACCCAAATGGAGAAAAAATGGAAGACATGGATGTATTATGGAGACATGAATGACACAGAAAGGAATTCTTAGACCAAACTCTAACTGGATGATGAAATTTAATAGCTGCCATATTATTTTAATGCACATACAGGGCATTTACCTGAACAGTACAGAACCATCAGAAGGGGGAAGATTGTGTGTATGAAAATATTATACCTCATTTTTACAATCTAAGTTACGGATCTGCTATTATTTGTTTACTGCAGGGGGTTATCCATTTGTTTTATGTTCACTCCAACAATGGCATTTTGAAACAGCACTACAGAATGTGATGGCACATATTTAAGATTTTTAAATAGCAACTACTGAAGCCCAAGAAATGAAACTTGTGAACAAAGCCCTGTTAACAGGCACTTTTAGCAGCCCACAACAGCTTTTTTACATTTTAAGATGAAAGGAGATCCCATGAAACCATAAACAGAAAAGATTATAGAATAAGTAGACATAAATTATTGATCATTTGTTTGTGTTGTATCACCTGTATGCATTTTCACTTCTCTCTCAGAATATCTCACTATATAAACTGATCTAATATCCTATAAAGTAGCATTTTTTAATCTGGAGGGGAAAATGAGAGATACTGACTTCTTAAATATCCACAACTGCCAAACTACCACAGAGTGATGGTCTGAACTGTAAGTATTTGATGTCATACCTTAGTATACTTATTAATCAGACAACAGAGTGACTGAGTTTGTTTGTACTGGTAGCATCAAAGCTCAGGTTAAATCTAGCTGGCATGAAAATTAGAACAGGAAACAGATTCCAGACATACCATCACTGAGTTTTAGCACTAACCAGGACTCCTCAGTTACAATTTTGTTTTAATGTTTGAAAAGGTGAAAAACAGCAGTAATACATTTGACATATAAGCAGCCTTCCAGTACATACAGGAAGGTTGTGATGAAGACGCAGGTAGGCTTTTCACAGTGGCGTGCAGTAGGAGGATGAAAGACAATGGTCATGTATTGAAATAAGAAAAGTTCTGCCTGGATAGGAGGAAAAGCTTTCTCACCATGAGAATAGTCAAGCAGTGGTACAGGTTGCACAGAGACAGGGCTTTCTTACCCTTGGAGATTTGCAAGTCCTGACTGGATAAAGCCCTAAGTAACTTGGTCTGATCCCATAACTGACCATGATTGTAGCAGAAGATTGGTCTAGAGACCTCCTGCAGTACCTTCCAACTTGAATTTTCTGACAACCCTGTTATTTTTTGACAGGGGCAAAGAAATAGTTTCCTTCTGCTCTTCTGAAAAGCACTGTTCAGCAAATAGTAGCATGACAGGGTCAATGTTTCTGTTGCAGGACCTCTGCATCCACCTTTTTCTTAAAACACAGGCATCAAAACACCACCGTGGCCTTCTCATTCTTGCCTCATTCTTACATCAGCAACCACCGATGCCTTCCTGATTCATTCTAAATTTGACAATAACTTCTCTGGGTCCTCCCCCAAACAAGAATGTTTCCTTCTATTATCTCTGAAGCTTTCTTTTGTGTCTGCTCTGAGCTCTTCTCAGAAATTTTCCAGTTCCTGTTATGCACCAGATCCATGACTTAACGTTCTTCCCAGTCTGCTTGTCATAACACTAAATTCCAGTAGCTTAGTCTCAACATGCTCTATTGCTCTTAGAAAAGAAGCCACCATCTGAACCTCCCTGTAGAGTTTTTAACCTGATGCAGTACATGGCTGCGAGAACATGGCAAAAAGGCAGCCTACCTCCCTGCTGTCCAAACACACCTTTCTTAATAGAACAAGGAATAACATAAAGCTAACAGCTGAACAAACAAAACAGGTGCTCTCAGTCACAGCTTCCATTGGTATTTGTGCAAATAAAGTACAGACTGTGGAGGAAGGGCACTATTTATAGCTCTAAGCTTAGGTGTCTTGTTTTTGGTAGCCCACCAACACACCCAACAAGAGTTTGCTGTTAATTTCAACACACACACTGAACTGAGCTCTCCTGCAATTCTGAAACACAACTCAACTGAAAAAGCTTATATACTTATATGTATATCTATAGATGTCATGTATATATGTATTCCTTTCACAACCTATTGATTTTTTCAGCTTTTTCTCCTTGACTGTTCTGTTGACACTAAGTATACATTCACTTCTACCACAACAGACATTTAAAAAGTCTCAAGTGGATTTTTAAGTACATTAGATTCTTTAGCACAACATTACTAATCAGAGTTGAGCTTGTATGAATGCCTTAAGTATGCCTACCACCACTCTTTCATCAGAATGCTCTATTTTTCAATTTCAAAGCTTATTAGTATACATTAATTAGACCAGAAAAAATAAAAAGCCAATTATAATTACTGGTTTACATGCATACTTCACATGTTAGTTCCTCATTTCAGGCCACTACAGAATCATTGCTTCAGGCAGAGGATTTAATAAGATACTCAACAAGCTAAACCCCACTGATTACATATTAAAGTGATAAAATGTCCCACTTATCCCATGTTCAGACTAAGTCAGTTCATGACTTAAGAATATCACTGAAAATGTCTACAATTAAGAGGAAATAAAATATTATACATGACTATATTAAGCTCAAATAATTAAGATAAAGAACAAATTGTGCTTAGGTTGCTTATCCACACTGTTTCCATCTGAAATTAGAGTTGATAATATACCAGACTTTCACAGAAATGTGCAATGTATAAAAATAACACTATTTACACATTGCATTCAGAAGCCTACATGAAGGATAAAGACACATAGGGGTACAATCACACACTCAAGACAGTAAACTGTTTATACTGTGCAAGTTTCATACAGCTCTGTCCTGCCACTCCCAAGCAATTACTTAAGAGAATACACACTTACACTTTGATTTTAAACACAAAGTTTAAGTCCTGCTCCTCAAAATGAATGCCAAAACTGGCCACATGGTGTGGAAGAGAGATTAAATGCCAATATGTTGCAAGGAAGTGATTAGAGCTTAACAACGTGCATTACCACTAAACTTCAAAATGTTGGGCTTTTGCTGGGTTTTGTGTTTTGGGGTTTGGTGGCAGGGGAGCAGGTAAAAGTAAAAAAGTAGTTTTAAAAACAGGGGTATTAGAAAGGCAAGTCACTTACTTCAGTCTTTTTCCTAAGTGGTTAAAAGAACTATGCAGCAGCTCCACAACCCTTTTTTATATGTACACCTGGGAAGAATACTGAATCCTGTTACTTTCCTCAGTGTTACCCTGATGTGGTTTAGACCAGATGTTTAAATGTTACAGTATGTACGTTTTCTTCTCTTCTTCCAAGGCAAAAGCAAAATAAGAGGAATATTTGACTTCACTCCACAAGAGACCTATTTAATAGTTTGGCGGTTATGTAAGTAAAGGTAGCTTGGCTAAGTCAATGTTGACGACATACAGAACGACATGATCCTAATGAGTTGGAAAATATTGGCTCTCATGAGATTCAACCAGATGCTACTGCGCTGAGAAAGCTACTGTATTATTGAATTTCATTTTTATGAGGTAAAATTTATTATTCAACCATTAAGGTATCCCACATGAAATCTTGCATAAAATAGTTTTACAGTTACTTTCTGGAAAGTAGATTTTATTTTAACTTTAAGACATCATTTACATGAGGGATTCAAATGCCTATTTGATCACCTTCAATAGAGAAATGTAAGGTCTGCAAGCAATTTTCCCAAAAATACCAGATTAATGGAACCGAACTGTCAACAAAATAATGAACTACCTGAATAGGACAAGGAAAAAGTGGTAGCAAGTTCCAGTTTTCCAGAGTAAACTAAAGCCATGTGTGACTGTGTATATGTTTTCTTGGCAGGCTGAAACAGTTAGAAACTGAGTGCTTCAGGTACCTACTAACAAATAATGAAAAAATACACTATAAAATTACTTCATAGGATTAATTATGCTCAACCTTTGAAAGATCTTAACTGGCACTATTTTTCTAAATTTTTGGTATTTTGTACACTTATTTTTGTAAAAACAATTGTGTAATAATAATTGTAAAAGCATTTTATCACCATCAATACGTTCACTTGCAAAATTGTAGAAAGCATGATGTATTTCAGATTCACATTTGTTTCCACATTTATAGTGGATGAAATGCAAAAAACAGGATGTTTCACAAGCATGTGCAACAGAACTAACATATTATTTAGTTGTGCTTGTATACCAAAAAGATTATAAAACAAAACCAAAACACAAACATAAACTTCCAAAGAGCTAATGTGGGTTGAAGACTGCTTTTGTTCTTTTCTTCTATTTCAGATGTAATACCTTATCAAACAGTTAATAGTGCCTTTTCCTTGACCCATGAAAAAGAGCAAACACTTGTTTGCAGCTGTTTCATTTATCCATTTCTTATTTTGCATTTTGTTACTTTGTATTCCCATCTATTTCAATTTTTTTTATTCTTTTTGTTCTTGCACAACTCCCATTTTAGGCAGTAGGAATATTTCTTGTAGCTTTTAATGTTAACGCCTATTCATTCAAGGAGTAAGTTTCATTGTTTATATATAAATCTCAAAATTTTTAATTGTCTTGGCTTCTCTGAACCCTAAAAATACCAGCTCATTTGAAAAGAACCTTTGCCAAGTAGGCACTTAAAACTATGGATTACAAAAGTGCTAAGATGTCACTGCAATGAAGGAAGTTGCGTGATTTCAAAAATCCCATTAAGCCATTAGCTGGACCTTTATACTCCAAATCAGATATAATTAAAAATCTGCTCTTACTAGAATTAAATAGTCTCCAGATAAGAAAGGCATCATATCTAAACATATTTACGATAAATATCCTTCTTGAAATACTCATTTTACCTGTCCTCCACAAGTTCTGAGCTCAATCAGCTAGTCACAGTACCATACACATCTTTTTACTGGTATTTTTAAGATAACAGACCTTACTACTATGCATGACAAATACAAATTTTAAGTAGTAGAGGCACTTCATTCTTAAATTCTGTCAGAAACTAAACACACACAACTTGCTTTTGAGACTTCAAAACTTGTTTTTTCAGACAGCTTGCCTTTGGACAAGTTACTTAAAAGAGAAACTCTCAGACTATCTGATGAAGACAGCAAGTCTAATGACCAACAAACTATGAAATAATTTAGGAAAGTGTTCTCCTAGTAGAAAAAACTTTCTAGAGAGCAGGGGGAGGAAAGTAGGTGGGACACGTAAGAGTGATAATCTTCAAGCAATTTTCCCTTCCGTATTCCATCAATCTATTCCCAACAAGAATTTGTACAGGAAAGAGCTTAAGAGTTTGTTTCCTTCAGCCTAAATTAGTTTTGAAGGACATTTTGGAACAGAAAAACATCCCTGCTGTAGATGAAACTGTAGGACAGAACCCCAGATACAAGCTATAAATTTTATTTCTGTGTTTGTGGAAATACACAGTGCAAACTACATCCAGAGAAAGTATTTCAGCAGTTACCCTGCAGACAGGTTCTCGAAGAGGCCTTCATACCTCGCGAGACTCTCCACAGCATGTCAAAGGGCCAATAGTTAGGCATTCTTCTCTGATGTTCTCTCCCCCTCCTGCAGCTCATGTATCTGTACTTGTCTTCCTATTAAACTTTGGCTTTCTTAACTTTTACTGCTTTTCTACTTTAACTGTTTTTACCTGCTTCTCCTTGCTTTGCCTTCCCCTGCATCTCTCTTCCCTTTTTATTAGCTAACCGTCTTTCTTCTTTTTTCCTTCCTTTCCATTTTTTCTTTCTTTTTTCCCCCTTATTCATCTGTTCTTTCCCTGCAGCATGTCTTAGCCCATATTGTAAGCACAGTTTCAGTGATGCAGTTTTAAAACTAGAGGAGATGGCTGTGTTGGAAAAAGTATACAACTAGGGACCATAATTCCTGCTAAAAAAGATCTGTGTTGATAGGATACAAAGGCTTGTGGTATCACTTTTGAGTTCAAGTAATACTGAATCAGTATGTTATGGAGGCACCTCACTCACAAAAAGAACCTGGCACAAAGCCTCAATAAAGACATCAGGAGCTCAGCAACAACTGTTTCAGTCCAATAACTCTCTTCAATCGCCACACAAAATGTGGTAATACATAGGCAGTTGAGAAAGATGTAGGCTATGTAAACAAAGGGCAAACACATTTGAGACTAGCTATGTGCAACTAGTAAACTATAGAAAAAAAAATTTGAAGTCTATTTTCAAAATTGGCAGAACAGATCTAGAAGGGTAACGCGTAACTAGAACATTTCTATAGGAGGGCACAGTTTGTTCAAGACAAAAAAGCATGGTGGTGGTGTACTGTGTATCAAGAATGTGTAAAATCCTGTGATACAGACTGAAGGCAGGCAGATTTGCTGGAAATCTCTGGATAACAGCAGACCATTAAAAATAGGAAGACAAAGTACATAAGCTCTTTCTTTTTTGTGAGAATAATGTCATGTCTGGGTAGGTCCTTATTTTTAACAGGGGGATAAGAATCTAGATAGAGACATAGCTGTTTGTCCTGCTATAGTTCTAATTAGTTAGAAGTATGGGTTTTAGAAGTTTGTAAATATAAAGGTAGAAGATAATTTGGGCAACAGTACTCATGAAACACACAGTTTATGATTCTTGTAACAGCAGAATGAAAACAATGACTTTCAAGAAAAAGATCCCCTGGGAAATAGGATAAAGTGAAGGTGAGATCTTTAGTCGTGTTGTTAATTGTTTCTACAAAATTGTAGTGTTCTTGCAGGAAAAGAATCAGAAAAAGCCAAGGAACAAAGGGAAAGAGCTATACAAGAAAATGAAGCAAATAGGTTTATAATTGCATTTTTTGTACAAAATTGATAAAAGAAACAATTAATCCATAACATCACAAGGACAGAAAGCTATTTTCTTGAACTACCTTTGTACTACTTCTGTGCACGGCTAAAAATGAGCTGTGGTTAGATGGAAAACACAATACCATTGACAAAAAGGCTGTTATTTCCGTGAGATGTTAGCTCATACAGCAAAACCTCATCTGTACACCCACAAAGAAGCTCAGAGAGACAATGACAAGGAGGGGAAGCCCAAATAATACCCTGCTGGGCTACTCCCAGGCCAACCACAGGAGCCATCAGCCCATCAATAGCTGACCTGCACAAGCCTAGAGGAGCACAGGGGCATGCAGTGGCAGGTGGGAACCCAAAACAAGGACTCCCAAGGAACATTCACCAGTTGTTTTGTGTTGGAGAAACTAAGCTGAATCTTAGTAAAACAATATCAGTGATTAACAGATGTGCCTTGTTTACTGAAAAGTTCCTCATTGACTACATTATCCTCATAGTTACTTCACTGAAAAAAAAAAAAAAAAAGAAAAAACCAAGAAAAACAAACAAAAAACTCATAGCCTTGAACTCAAAGCTGCCTTCATCCAGTTAAGGCAAAGTACAACTACAGAAGTATAAAATTTACCAGGTCAAGCATTAAGCTATGAACAAGAGAAGATCAAAACAAATGTACTATACTGTTCATTTACTTTATTGTAAGTACTTAAAATGTGTGCTCCAGGTTTCTATTCTGCAGATATATTGTTAGCACAGTTGTATCACAGGTCATTGAACTGAAGGACTGAAACATGTTAAATGATGGTACAGGTTAGTTTGTAACTGTCCAAACATATTCACATCTTTCTAAGGTGTGGATTGTAAACCTGCTACTTTCAGAAGTACCAGTACTTGAAAACAAAACCTCACCATCTCATCCTTAGGTGACTCACACAGAATCAAAGAATGAAGAGAAGCAGTGACTTTTGGGAAAGAAGGAAAAACTAAGCACTTAAAAGGGTTACCCACCTGAAAATACAACAGTTCTTTTGCACCAGATCAACACAGATTTAACTTTAAAAAACAACAGGACTGAA
The DNA here is from genome assembly GCF_964188355.1 of Buteo buteo. Classification (NCBI taxonomy): domain Eukaryota; kingdom Metazoa; phylum Chordata; class Aves; order Accipitriformes; family Accipitridae; genus Buteo; species Buteo buteo. Next base: position 54,744,404 of record NC_134173.1, on the reverse strand, counting down.
AAAGGAAAATAGGACTGCAGAAAACAGGCCTGATAAAGACTTCCAGTGGTAGTCTAACCTATCATTCTGCTTCAAGTCATGATTTCCTACATCTGAATCATTCTCCCAGCACATTCTCCAAGACTGGTAATGATGGAAATTCCAAAAGATTGCAATTATTCTTGTTATGTGTTTATTCACAAAAGATAAACAATAATGGGTCTAAGCAATAGTAGGTTTAAATTATTCTAGCCTGCATAGAAATATAAAGAAAAAATAGATTATCTTCTTCTGGATGACCTTTATGCACTTGAAGACTGTGGTCTCCTCTGTAAACTGGTCAAAAACCTTTATTTACTCCCCAAATCCACGGTTGGTTACCTGTCATCCTTTTGCAAAACAATTTCATTATTTATATCAACACTGAGACTTGCATATCTTCAGCAGTTTCACAACCAGTTAAGTAACATCTCTTTATAAAGCTGGATGAGAAACATCTGCAGGCCTTTAAAAAAAATTCAATGTATGCCATTGATTAATAAAGCTCTTAATAATCCAGCTTCACTTCTGAATGATCTTAAGTTACAACATTGCACCATATAAGGTAGCAAGGGCGGATGTTTCAGATGAGGGAAGCATGAAAAAATTATCCTGTATGGGAAAATTAAATGCATCCAGAAATTGGTGCCAAGGAGCGAAGCTTGGTGGCTTAGCTTACATCCTGGATTTTAAGCATAAGCTATAAATACTCATATACACACAAAAAACATTCTGTATGTTAACTACTATAAGTAAAAACCTGGATTTAAAGGATATAATTGTATGCTCATTCACTAGTAGTGCTCTGTACCATAATAAATACTTCACAAAAAGCATCACATATTTACCTGAAGTTTGGAAAACCTCATTCAGTAAAGCTTCATTTACCACCACCGAACTGACATTTCCAACAGGATGACACCAGCTCTGATAAATAGTTTGAAGCAGAAGGGTTTGAGCTCTAGTTGCTTGAACTGTCAAGTTAGGAAGCTCAAATATGCATTCTGTTAGTGGGACATGAGCTCGCTTGGACCTGTTTAATATATTGAAAGAAAAAAAAAAAGGAAAATCATTACTTTGGTGCATAAAAATAACAATTTAAAAACCTAGTCACAGAATACCACTATAAGCAGTTAGTTTGTAAGGTCGGAGTTGTGCACCTGTTAAATTTCTTCTTGTAAGAGCTGATTCTACTGAAATTCACCCTAAATAGGACTTCTGTTACATGATATAACTTTACATCTCCCTCCAGAATACAAGAGGAAAAATCACGTATGCTTTTCTAATTATCTTTTGGTTTTAAAATATTTAACAAAAACAATTCCAAGTGCTCCCACCAAAATAAGAGCTATTGATAAAATTGTGCAGTTATTAAAAACACAGAAGAAATTGTTCAAAAATTTAAATTTTCCGAAAAATTTTTATTTAAAAGTTTACTGTGACTCACTAAATGAGATATATCCAGTGATCCAAAAAAACCCAAACAAACCAACCAAAAAAACCACCAAAAAACATACAGACAATATCCATACAATAAAATACAAAAAGCCCCACATTCCCTATTTCTCCTCATATTCCATATTTGGCTGACATAATGCTCACTAAGTGATTCTAATGATTTTCAATACCTTTTACCTTTTAAATGGGGAGGAGGAACAGGTGGGGACAGGCATTAGGAGGGTAGTGCAAGGTAAAGGACATTCTGTTTGGAAATAAACTCTTCTGTGACAACATAGTCCACTATCAACAAGAAGTCTCTACCACAACCGTAGCAAAGTCAGTAAGTTACTTTTTCTTCGTAATATATACACTATTACCTGAAATTAAGCAACAGATTGATTTGCTACATTCAACAAAAACTACAAAGGTTCTTTAATATTCTCATTTTGGAGCCTTTTCCTGCAGCATATTTACATCATTATTATCCTTACCCTAATCATCTCCTGTTCTATCACCATAATGTACTTTGTGCTATTTAGCATTATGTTCTCTAAATGTCCCCAAAATATAAAGAGTGATGAACAGATTAGCTCATTCTCATTCTGGAGAATCTCCTCCATTAGAACATTTTAGGGACAAGCCTAAAGCCACATGAAAATTAACAATATTAGGTTAATGTTCCATTGGGAATCAGAACCTCAAATGAGGGAAAGCTGCTGAAGCTGCTCACACAATCCCTTAGCCCAGGAAAAAAAGCACCCTTTACCAAAATGTTCAAGGAACTGAAAATGCAAAGACCTTCCCTTGCAGACACTGAATGGCTCTTTAGATCTGCAAAATCAAAACCTTCCAAGGAACTGTCACAATCAGTCACAATACACTGCATCTCCTATCTGGATCCACAAGAAAACGCTTGCAGCCACATAACCTAACATATGTGAGATCATACTAGCAGCGGAGACTCTGCAGGAGGCTCAATGAATTCAGAAACAGGCCATTCCTGATGCTCAAACTCTAAAATCTGTAGCAGCATGAAGTGACACAAAATTCCAGCAATATGAAGTAGACTTCCTTGCACATTCTGCACCTGATTGGGAGAGTGGCCCTTAAAGAAAACTAAAGAAAAAAGCACATCATCACTTCTCAGACCCATTATCATCTAGATGAAGCGGCAGAATAACAAAGTATTCCGCTGCTAACACTTTTGGCCCATAAGCTGCAGATAAGGCCTGTGTGATATATAAAACATGGTATGGAAACAAGCATTCTGAACATCAGAAGACATGTACCAACTACCATGTTGACATGGTGGTACAGCCAAATGTAATGTCATCACTTTAAATGGACTTGCACATAAAAAAAATTCACCTTAAGTCACAAACAGATCTCTTCCCTCAATTCATTGTCAATACCACAAAACAGCTCACTGAACACCATTTTCTCTGGAACATGAGGAATTAATCTCATCAAGTGTTAGATACCTAGAGTATGAACAAACATTTTTATCTAAGATGGCTGTAGACCCTTTTAAGGTAAAAGGAAGGAAAACAGCACTTATATACATAACAGAGATCCATTCATTCTAGATCTGAGCATTAAATGAACTGCCTTCTGCAGGTCACTATTTCTGACCACTGCCTGTAAAGGGAGATTACGATAATTATCTCAGCTGTGGATGTCTACACCATAGATCAAAGTTTCATAGATAAAGCCCATCCACAAAAGCCAATTCCATTGCTCCTCACTAAAAATAAAAACAAGGGAATAAAAGAAAAACCGATTCCTATGAAAGAAGATACTTGTGAAAGATTCTTAGACAATGGATGTAAATACAGATGGAAGACAAAGAACAAACAAAAACAGATGTTGTAGCCTTCTGTAATAGTAATCAGTATTCTTTAGACCAAGGTTTTTCAACCTCATAACACTCAGAATCACAACTACCTGTCTCAAAAATGTTAAGAAGGGGGAGGAAACCAGCAACAAGACTGCCTCTGAGTTGCAACTCATTTGAAGCTGACGACACAACTGTGCTGCCAGCTTCAAATGCCATTTGCAGAAAAAACATGGATGAAGGAAAAACATTTCATGATTATATGGGAGAACTCAGGCTTGTGTCTGGTTGTAGAAATTTCCTTCAGAATGAAAAAATAAAAAAAAAAGCAGTCTACTATTTGAATGAAACTATCAGTCCTTGAAGTTTGGATCTACCATATTATGGACTGATACAGCCTCTGTTGCAAGGAAAATCAAAACTCATTAGAGATCTTTTCAGAAGACATCTCATTATTAGCCTAGTTTGTTGGATTGTTTGGGGTTTTTTATAGCAGTCACTGATACCAAACAGTGAGTTAGAACAATAAAAATTACATTTGTCCTGTTTGGGGGAACTAAGCATCTCCTGCGTGCCTTTCTGCTGACAGCCCGTAAAGATCTTCCTAGAGTACGTGAGCAGACCACATGCCAGCCTTGCTGCCCGAGATCCCTACTCTATCAAACTGCAGCAAAGTAAGTCATCAAAGGGGTAAGAAATATCCGTACAAAACTCCTGAAGCTCTTCCTGTCTCTCAGTTTGAAGTTCAAACACACTGCACACCTTTCCTGAAAATGTTCTTCTCCCAAAAAATACAAATACCACATGTGGCCATCTAAGTAAAGAATGCATCCAAACCTATTTGAAATATGTTGGTGCAAGAAAGCCATTTAAAAAGACATTTTTGTCACTTCAGAACACTTCAAAAAATAAGCTACTTAGAAAATTAGAACTACTTTAAGGAGAGACAAAACGAAAGCTGAAAATAATACCAGTATTAAGTCAGGCAAATAGGGAAAGATGCTGCCTAGTTAAAAAAAAACTAAAGAAAAACACTTTGACTCAGATAGATAGCCAAAATGAACTAAAAGCCTAGAACATATTCTGACAATTTCTACCACACAACACACACAATAGAACACATGAAGATCATCTCTTGTGGACACAATTAGATAAAACATATCTCCCATTTCAGCTCCTCAGATACACAAACATTCCTCCATGTAAATGCACATATATCCATATAGCCACTAGAAGAAAAGCTCTGGGTTCCAGGAAAAGCACAGGTGGAGACTGCAACACTGTGGCCTTTTCTAATGCTGGTCCCAAGTTAGAATTTGAACTTATACTCTAGGAATTTCTAGGAAAGCAAGTCCAAGCTCTGTAATTTACCAATTTAAGCAGAAAAGGTGTGCACAAGAAAATGAGCATATAAGGTGATTCTGTAGTTAGGAAAATCCATCCCTGTAAAAAAAAAAAAGTTATATACACAACAAATAAATTTATTTTAAAACTCAAGATTAAACAGATAACACAAACCTTTTACTTTTATGTAGAATTGAAATTGGAAAACTAGATACGCATGTTAGGAAAGTTTTTGTAGGCATCACATGGCAAGAAACATAATGCATGGTGATACCAATCAGAATGTTTCCTAGTACTCCTTTTTTTCAAGCCATGTATTGCAATCTTTTATTATTTATCTCATTGCAGAAGTGCACTGTAAAATTTTTCCTTTCTGTTCTTTTTCCTTTTATTACCCTTTCAGAATTTTCTACTTTTCCCTCGTATTTCTGAATGTTATTTTGCAGGATTAAAACTAAATACTTCAGAAAAATTTGTCTGAATATTTCAAAAGACAGGTTCCCTAATGTAAAAATGTGAAGGAAGGAAGAAAGTAGAAAAGCTTTTTCAGCAAAATTCAGGACAAACATGACTCAGCAATAATTCCATCTAAAATAACACATCTGAATTAATAAAATAATGTAAGGGGGGGGCAGTCTGTGAGGAGCTGTGACAATCACAGCATACAATATGACAGTGGAAAAGACTTTGCTTTCAAAGTTCGACTATTCATTTAATACCCATTACAGCTACTGTACTGAACCATGCTAAATTTAAAACTTAAAAAGTTTCACATAAAATAGTCCTTTATGGGTAATAACAGTGTATGAATTTTTTTTAATAATATGCAAATTCTACACTTATTGTACTTTAACAATCCCACAGGAATCAAGTCTACTGGTCCTTTTCAGATAACTTTGGAGGAATGGGAAGTTGAAGAAAATAAATCCTTTTTTATAGGAAAAAAAAAAAAGAAATTAAGGTGGGGGAAGTATTGTACCATGTGTGCAGCAAATGTTGCTTAAAGGAAATTTTAACTAGACCTGGCTAGTGATGAAAGTACATTTATAATTCAGGATTTATTATAATAGTTTTGAAACACAAATAATGCATTTAAAAGAACTTAAAATACAAGTTTGCTACCAAACTGCACCTGTTAATACAGAAAATCCATCATTAATAACGTACTGAGCTATATTTAACCAAGTTTTATGACCCAAAAGATATATTCAAGCAATAAGTGAAAATATAAGTACAAATATTTTTTTCAGTAAACCAAGTCAGACCTGTGTTTCTATATTGTATCATTAAATTTGTATTAAGCAACTGAATGTGACTTCATATCAAAACTCATCACCATATTAAAAGAGTTATGGCACATAGTTGGAGTCTAAAACCACTATTTAAACTGCACTTTAAAACTGTAACAACAATAGAAATAATTATTTCTCAAATCTTTACGCTCAAGAGTTAAGATGAAGTTCTGAACATATGTTCATTTAACTGAACAGGTTAAAAAACTACCAATTCAAACACTCTTCTCTAGGGGAAAATAAATCCTAATGTAACTAGCAGGATAGGCTACTCATTAAAGCTGAACTTGGACAAGTTCCAGAATAAATTTAAGGAAATATGAACAAGCAAGTCTTGCTGTGTAGTGGCATGGAGTGAAAATGAATCTGTCCTAATTAAATGATTTTTAAATACACTTTGGTTGTACCCAGTTTGCTGACAAACTGTAATACAGACTTGCTGAAATATTTGGATAAATCTGGCGTACCATTAAAGAAAATAGTTTTCTTCACTGTTTTTGAATGAAAACATGAATCGGTCCTTATTATACGCCGTGCATAGGCACCAATATAACCAATCCATGCAAGTTCACAGGCCTGCTATGAAATATTTTCAGTTTGTAGACGTTAGGAACAGCAACTCATTCTTTTAAAATCAACACCTCAGAGTGATTGAAAGAATATAGCGGTGAACAGCTGGGTCCAGAGGTTTATATAGAGTCCCCAACTGCAAAGCTGCAACCTGCAAAATGTTTCCAAAAATTTAATTTTTGTTATTACTCATATCCTGTACAGTAAAACACGATTAGTTCATTTTTTCCAAAATAACAAAACCAGTAACCTGCTACTAGAACCCAGGAACTACGCCTTAGAAGAACGTGAATGTAATTTAAATGCCTAAATAATTTCAGTCAGCATTTGCACACCTTTCCTCTTAGGCAAACAGAAAATGTATGCTGGTTTTATATTTGACATGAACAAAGACTTCATCTACATACCTACAACAAATCCATACTTCTACTTAATCTGATCTTTCATATCAACTTAAAGAAAATGACAATTTTGATCCTTTTTCTTAACATTTAAGCAAGTATTATTGGGTAAAGGAAACAATGTCTAGCTCCGTAATGACAAATATCAAAACTCTAAAGGGAATATGCAGGGAGAAGAAGAAAGGGAAAGGAAGTTAACCACTACAGTCTTAGAATTATAATTTTTTTAAATGCAAGACTGAAGTCACTACTACTTACAATAAAAAACAGTCATATCACACATCTGCATACACTAACACAATTTTTAGTCTTCAGACAGCAACATACAGTTATTTGTGCTAGAGGACCAAGTTAATTATTATCAAAAAATAATAATCAAACCCACTTAGGAACAGTTCGTTCCAAAAATATCTCCAAGACATGTCTTCAAAACCTCTTCTGCTCTTCTATAGGCTTCACTAAAGGCTGCCTGACATCCTCTGTCATTTCTTACACAGGTGAATTTTCAGCAGCTGCAGCTGCCTTTGCCTCTTACTTGTAGGAAATACTGCTAATCATACAATTTATTACAAGGGAGAAAACAATGAACTTCAAGATTCACCAACTTTTTTCTTTTTTTCTGATTTACAAAAAAAATTAACTTTTCCTTCTGAAAATTTTAGATATGGGATTAAAAGGGAACAACACGATCATTTCAAAACTGACTTGTATATAGTTTTTGGGGTTTTTTTTAACATCAGTTCTGGAATTGAAATTGTCAGTGATAAAAAAATGTTTGTAAAGCATTAATTCATGTGTGAGCTTCAGAAAAAACACAGATTTCCTTGAAACAATTGTGAAAACAAAACAACACAGGCAAAGTAGAAGCTTCAATATGTCTTAGAAATGAACAGAGATTATCCATTCTCAATTCTCAGTACCATGTGTGTTTTGATGGAACAATAAAATTTAGCTTTATACAGCAAAGCAAAAATAAATGCATTATTAAAAGAACAAAAATAATTAATAAAATCAAGGAAATATCTAAAAGGAAGAAACCTTGCAAAAAAACCCAAAACCCTTTGAAGGAAAGAATGCAAGGCTCTGGCCATACATGTTAGGAGCTCTAAACTCAGACTGTTTTTAAGATAATTAGTTTTGTTACATCTGGACATTAAAAGTTAAGATCATTAGATTAAAAATGATGATCATTACATGCAAATAATAATACTGCTTTGTGAAGCAACAAGGAAGTGAGAAGCAGTGTCCTCAGTGAGACAGCTGTTGTAACTTTACCTGCTGTGAGACACCAAGAGAAAAACCAAGACCTCAAATGTGAAGGTAGGAAAGTCCTAATTTCCCTCAGCTTGAATCCAGCCACACTAAGCATCAGATAAATCCTTCCACCTGCTGGATTAAAACTGTAAGAAAGAAGGCAAGAAAGCAGTCTATCTCCACTTCCAGTTAAGCCATTGCCTATGTGCCTCAAAATGCAACAGGTTTGAACTAAAAATTTTTTATACCAACAAGGGATAACCCAACAAGGGGTTAGGTTTTTATCTTATTTTTGGACGCATGATAAACTAAGGTGGCTGCTGAAACTATAATGTTGGAACATGTCAAACCTGCAGCTTCATTTGAGAAACATATTTAGTATGTTTAGATCAAATTCAGCTTACTGACTGTAAACTTATCAATGGGACAGATGCTAGGGATCTGAACTCCCATTAAATTGCAAGAGGAGGTCAGTCACTAATTGCTATTTCTTCCTTTAGAAAAAAAAAAAAATTCCTTTTCTAATCACTGGTTAATACTAGTCTCCAGAAATAATCATTAAAGCAATATGAGCAATCGATAAAAGAATAAAATTCCAAGTTCTCTGCCCTGAGGAGATTACAATACAAGCCCTCAGTCATCTTTATGTCCTTAATATATATGGCTAGCTTTATACACATCATCAACCAACTGTATCTTGTGCATAAAGTTGTATCTTTGAAGAACTGCATCTTCAGAACTCCACAAGGCATGGGGAGGGGGAATCAGAAAACAAGGGATAAGAAACCCTTCTCATGGAATGCAATTAATGCCAATTCAGGACATTTTTTCTTACTTATTCTTTAAACAACTATTCTTTCTTTACTTCTGCGAGAAGGTCTGTAGCTTTTTTACTTAGATTTAGGAATCTTGTCACCATTGATTGTGGATATCACTGGGGACAAGGGAAGGGATATGACATTTAGCTGCTTTTTGTCCAACAAGATCCAAATATAAGGACCATGAGAAAAATCAGTACTCATTACACTGACCAAAGATCAAAACATATTAAAAAAAACCCAAACAACCCACAACAACAACAATGAAACACCCAAAAACCAGAAAGAAGTCTGGAAAGAAACAAGGACTTTCTATAAAGAACCACTAGCTTGAAGGTAGTACAGAGGGAATCATACCAGAAGCAGAGCACTTTTACATCTATTTGAGTTGTGCCTTGTATCTTTTTCAGAACTAGCTCCTACTTGGAAAAGCAGCAATGCCAAAATAAATGCAATCATTATCGTATACCCCCTGGTAAGTGACAGTTGGGGGGCGGGGGCGCATATCAGATGGAACTTGGAACTTGGAGATGCTATAACTAAGCAGCTGCAGATGACCAAGACCACCAAAACCACCAGAGGTAACCAAGTAAAAGTTGCCAGTGGCCACAAACCTCCAAACAGCAAAGATCTGTGTTTATTAAAACAAAGCAACTGTTAAAATTTTTTTTAGCTTTTGTAAATCCAGTATCGTTGCTTTGGATACCACAGTGTAATCCAATCTCAGTAGCTATAGGGGTGGAACAGGGTTTAGGGCACTGCCTTCCCACAGAGCAGCCTACTTTACTGTCCAGAGAAGCAACCTCATCCTCTCCCTCTTCCTTTCCTCTCCTCCTTCCCCCTTCACACACTCCCAGAAGCAGGAGCAACAGCCATTAAATCAATCCTCTAAATCTGCCACGCAGAGCCATTTGGTTGCCATTAGCAGGTAAAACAGGGAGCCAGGAGGGCTCAGAAAGATGCTGGTACTCAGTGAAAACAACTGCACTGACAAACGCAGTCATCTGCTGAAAATGATGCCACAGAACAGGAACAGGACTCAAAGGCTGCTGCTATTTGGCAAGGAGGTCCATGTTTAACCTGGTGTTATCAGGGGAGCAAGAGTCATGACTGTGGCAGCCTTGAGAACAGCAACTACTTCCATCATCCTTTCATGATGTCAGAAGTAAGAGCAAAGCTCTCAGAAACCATTCCTTCCACCTGAGGGAAATTCACACAGTCAATTCAGCAGCTAATAATACAGTCATTTACAAGGTATTTTTGTAGGATATAGAATACGTAGGATTTGTAGGATAGAATTTTGTTGAATTACTAGGAAAAAAAGGATTTTTTTTTTATATAATTTCTATCCAATATGATCTTTGAAAATTGCGCTCATTATTTTGTTTTTAAGTTATTGTCAAATTACCTTTCTTATTCCCAGCAGAGCTGCAAAATTTGCCATCTTAAATACAAATTAGTTATCTCCTAATAAATTTATTTCAAAATGTGTGGATGTTTATTTCTTAGTCTATTCCATTCTATTAACAACCTCAAATTTCAAACTCTTTTCCTACACCAAATTTGCAACGTGACTTTCCTCTTTGCTATTTCTTACACCACTTTGGAAATTACCAAACATGTTGAAAAATTACATATACATTATTTACAAGAAAACAGCCCAGCTCATGGGCCCTATCTATGGTGAGGACCTTTCCATTTGCCAAAGCCAGCACCACTGACCAGACATAACCCTATCCTATAAAAGGAAAAACTTGAGTGTAAAGCTGTATTTTATGCAGAGGAAAAGTTGCTATCCCAGAAGTCCGACACTTTTCCAAACAACACACATCTCAAGAATGCAGATGAGGTGCACAGAGGCTTTGCTTTCGTCTCATCTGAAGACATCTCCTAAAACAAGGATATTAGCAAGTCTTGTAAGCTAGGAGCAGTGGCTTGTGAGCGTGAACTGAGATAGAAGATAGGAAGATAGCTCCTCTTTCTGAGGAGCAAGGAAGAGGAACTGCTTTGAGCAGGAACAGTCACAAGGACAGATCCACAGGCTTTGCTGTCTCACAAAGAGCTAAGTAACTTGTAAAGCATTCTCCCAACCCTTGTAGAAACAGCAAGACAGAAAGTGACAGAACATGTCAGTGACATTTAAGAAGGAAAGAGGCACAAAAAGGCTCACAGAATTATCTTTCGCTCACATGTTTCAAATGGTAAGAGGAAAAAGAAAGAAAAACAATACAGTGGGATTAATAGATTTGGGATTATGGCACAAGGATGGAGAATAGACACCAAGAAAAAATAGAAACAAATAAGAGAACACAAAGGAAAAGAAGCATCTTTAGACTATTTCCAATAGAATGCTTGGAAGATGGGAAGAACATAATAATAGAAGAAACTCAAAGCACATATGAAGAGAACAAGCTGTATGACTGAATGTTCTTTGAAAGTGCTTGGAAACTGAAAGTAGGCGTCAGGAAAAATAAAATTGTATTTAGAGCATCAAGAGGAGGATAGTTGTGGAAAAAAATGTTGACAATGGGAACAGAAAGAAAATACTAACATCTAACCCATACACACACTAATACACACACACCCTTTCCTGCCCTCCCTTGCCAATTTCTCAGGTATACCATTTTTCAATACATAGTCTTAACTCACCTCTACGTACTCCCGTAAAAATTGTGTGAAACAGAAAAACGTGACCAAATTTAGATAAGTTTTCCTAATTATTCTTTTTCTTGAAGATTATTAACAGCTGCAAAATTGTTAGAAGATGGACCACAACTCACTGAAAGAAGCACAAAACTCCTATTTTGTTTGTTCTCTGAAAAGTTCAAAGATCTTCTTGGGAACTAACACCATTTCAAATTTCCTGCTAAAGATTCAAGAGCTGAACACAACCCCAACCTCATGTAAACACTGACAACAGATCTAAATAAGAAACTTCATCCAAAAAGGTAAGCTGGTCAGGATTTAGGGTTTTCTGTGAATTTCTTCTACTAAATACTTTTGCATACTGCTTATTTTGTTTCATAAACACATAAAATATTTTGGTGGAAAAAGATGCATTTACAGTGAGAGAAAAAATGTTGTTTGAAATTCTGGCAATTTTTTTATAGCTAGACCATAAAGGTCAGAGAGGTAAAAAAGTACATGTCTGCATTAGCTAAAACAAAATAAATATTTGAACTAAAATACTGCACTGAAGGGAGATGGCACAAACAGAAAGTACACAAGACTAAAAGAAACAAAGCCATATTTCTGTATTCACTAGCAACTACTGAATTCTATTAAATCCAGAAAGGTAAATAAAAGCACTTAACGCCACTCCTCCTTGCCTCAAAGTGCCCCAAAAGCCAATTCTAGTATCCTTTAAGATACAAGTTACAACATCAAAAGGAAGTTGCTGGAAGGGGGGAAGGGTGTTTTGTTTTTCCCATTACCAGGAAAACCTTTAGTATAGCAAAGGATGGATCAAGGGTATCATCAACAGCAAGGACATGAATGGACTAATGTGTGCTAATGATTCGCATGTATACACTGCATACAGCAGAAAAGAGTATAAAGGCTGTTAAAATTATTATGTTGTGGCCTCATTAATTAGCAACCTCAAAAGAATTTTAAAGGATATCAGAAGCTATTTAAAGCAAAACATTAAATGTCAGTAAATGCATAATACTTTTTACTTCAAAGACTACAATTATTGTTAAATCTAAATTTACCATTTTAAGCACTGACTCTGGCATTGACTTTACAACATTCTTTCCTCAAAAACAATACCAACTTTGAAACAGATTCTATGGATATAGGGTTTTTATGTTCACTTTTGGTCTATTCAGTGTGAGTCTCATTACATCTATTTCATGACTTAACAGCTCCACAAGCCCTAGAGAGTCTTCAAGACCATCAAAATTATTACATACACACATATTGAAGATAGTCAGTAAAACACAACATCAGAAAAACATTTTGTTGCTGTAATGTATGTACACAGCCAAATCCAAGATGTATGCAAAATAAAAGTTAGAGTATAACAAATACACGTACTTTCAGAGCAAGAGGCTATCAGTGACAGCATTCTAACAATGCTATTTCCGTTTTCCTTTCTTTTAAAAATAGAAAAATCAGATTCTTAATTCTGTCATTCTGCATGTATATACACTTTTTTGACTATCAAAGGAATATTCTAATCATGCTTACCAAATATATTTCCTTCTATACGATTGTTCATTTTGGAATCGGTCATTAAACTCAAAGGAAAAGCCAGTTAAACATCAGCAAAGAAAACTAATTAAAAATTTATTTTGAAATCCTGTAGGTTTTTGTTTAAAAAACATACGTGTTATAATGGATAAATATTCTGATGAATTGAAAAATGAATCCACAATTCTTGTATTCGTGTCTTAACCAACATAATCCTTTCCATGTCTTGCATCTGTATCAGAAGCACTTGCGACAGGCATAACTGATTTCCAAATCTGTTCTGATAAACAGATTTATTCTCATAGCACTGTTTAAGTGTCTCATCCCACATGAGTCTGACTTCAGTTTTTCTCTTGTTCTTCCTTTTTTGTTCAAACTGCCCTCTAACATTATCATCCAACAAGTGTCAGACTAAAAAATCTAGTTCAGAAACTGGGAGCTTATGTCCTTTAGAAGAGTAAAACCTAAGGAAAATCAGACAATGCCTGCTGAACATACAGGCCCAATGGAGGTCCAAATGTTAGCATGTCTTCAATACAGTACCTGTTCCTTAGTATGTACAGCTGACAGACTACTTTAACTTATTTTAAAAGGCATTGCTAAAGAAATAATAATAATTTAAAAGAAAATACAAAGCAATAAACAACTAGGATAAAAGTGCTTGACAAAAAGTGGTGAGGATGTTTCCTTGTACACAAACAATACACAAACACTTAGCCTAGAACCAAAGACAGATCCTGATCTATGAGAAGGACTATTCCCACAGAAAAGAAAAAGCACATCTGGGTCCCAGAGGGAACAAGCATGAGGAGAATACATGCTACTGGACACAGGACAGTATGCTTCTCTTACCTCAAGATGAACACAGATGCAGTAAAGCTGCTAAGGTATTATGGACAGCTGAACAGGCTAACATGCACATAAGCTTTTGTATTTGGTTTATTTGTTAGTCTGAGTGAAGATAAATACAGCTTTTTTTTTTTAATAAAATGTTTTTAGTCACCATTTATCATGGCTATCAAATTCAGCTGAGTGTCATATTAACATGCTTGTAAAAATAGGTGCATAATTTAAGACTATAGAGTTTCTGGTACTTCACTCCAGGTGAAAATGACGCCTACCACTTGAGAGTGAAGCTTTGCAGAATCAAAGAAGGATATGCTACAGCTTGTCCAGCAACATAACAATGCTCCATAAGCATAATGAAGGTAACCATAAAAAGATAAACAAAATCAGCAATTCTATATAGCTTAGTCAATAAGCATATAGCTTATTCAATAAGCCTTTAAACATACAGCTTTGGTGAAGGAGGATTATTTGGTACACAAGGTGAATAATACAATTTCAGAAACATAATTCTATAGAGGACAACACTAGAAATCCTAAAACATTAAAGACAATCTAATTTTTTCAAGTTATTGTATTTACGTACTAGAAATTTTTAAAACAGTGCTTTCAATCCTATGAAATCCCATGGCATTTTCTTAAAAAGAAGATGCAAAGAAAGAAGTGAAAGGTAACAGAGCATCTGCAACACTAAAGTACACTCCTTCAAAATCCTATGTAATAACCAACATTGGAACAGGGCTGGCTAGCACGATGACACCACAGTTGACTTCCAGGCCCTTCAGTTTCAGGGTGCAAGTTTCAAGCACCCTGTTTTTATGAATAATAAAATAATTAATAAAATAATAATAATAATAATATTTAATTAATAATAAAAACCAAGCAAGTTTTTATTTGCCAACTAAGCAAGGCCAAGTGCAGGCTCCAGTAATGGTCCGTGGCTGTGCATACTGTTTACCTGTTAGCGTGCTCCCTGCCAGTCTCAGGCCACGGTAGCTGGCACTTTCTCAAACAATGCTGAAGGGACCAAGCATGCCAGAAGCCATCCCCACTCTGAAGCCTGACCATACCTGTTTTGGGTTTGTGTGGCGCAGGTTTTTTGGTAGCGGGGGAGGGGCTTCAGGGGCGGCTCCTGTGAGAAGCTGCTAGAAACTTCCCTGGCTCCGAGTCGGACCCACCTCTGGCCCAGGCCGAGCCCGTCAGCGACGGTGGTAGCGCCTCTGGGAGAACAGATTTCAGAAGGGGAACTGGCAGTGAGTAGGGGATTGGAGTGTGAGAGGAACCCCTCTGCAGACACCGAGGTCAGTCAGGAAGGCGGGGAGGAGGAGCGGGGGAGGAGGGGATGCCCCTGCAGCCCTGGTGAGATGGCAGGCTGTGTCCCCCAGCCCGTGGAGGGGAGCGGGGGAGCAGAGGCCCCCGAAGGTGGCCGGGACTCCATGGGAAAGCCCGCGCTGGAGCAGCCTGTGCCTGAAGATTGGCCTGCGGAAAGGACCCATGCCAGGGAAGTTCGCTGGGGGGAGGAGGTGGAGAGAGAACCGGGAGTGGGGTTGAGGCGGGAAGGAGGGAGGGGTGGGGGGAAGGTGTTCTAAGGTTTGGGTTTACTTCCTAATATCCTTGTTTTGCTTTGATTTGTAGTAAATTAAATTGATTTCGTTTCTTCCCCAAGTTGAGCCTGTCTTTTGCCCGTGACCATAAGTGGTGAGTGATCCCTCCCTGTGCTTATCTCAACCCATGAGTCTGCCTTTATAATTTTCTCCTCATCCCACCAGGGCTGAGGGGGAGGAGTGAGCAAGCAGCTTCCTGGTGCTTTGTTACCAGCTGGGCTGAAACCATAACAGTACCCTTCTTAGCTTTAATTTTTTTGTTTGTTTTTCCTCCCTTCAGAAGTGGAAAGCTACAGGTAGGCATGTGGATATGAACTGAGCCATGAGAGGCCACCAGGCCTCAGGGCCACAGATTGGTTTCTGGAATGTTTTATTTAGTAGTGTAGATGCCAACTCGAAGACTGTATTTCTCTTTATGATTCACAGATACGCTTAAAGGTGGGGGGGGACAACACCAAATTGCAAGCAAAATTGTGGAGAAATAAAGGACAAACACTGTGTGTCAAGAATTGCCACCAGTGGATCTTTCTGGCCAGAGTTTACATGGGTAAGGCCTCGTAACTGAGAATATCACTGAAAATCCTAACCAGATATTTTCTACAGATCGTGGTAACACTAAGTAAGAGAAACAGAATTTCCAAATACCTTCAATACAAAAGGAATGTATATTAGGGATTCAAATTTTCTTTAGTATTCATGCTGCATAACAGCACTTCAGCTTTAAGACAGTAAGTTTTTCATACCTTTCACCAGTCTCAAGTAAAGCAAAATGCAGCTTTCACCCTGAAAATCCTACACATTTTGAAATAAATACCATTTGCTTGTTTCTAGTACAAATGCCAGCAAATACTGATGGCAACAATTACAACAGCCAGGATAAAGTATTCACCATGTGCAATCACTTTCCCCGGACAGATATTAGTTAATAGGCTTAATTTACTTTCACTGAAGAGCCTTGACAATTAATTAGTCTAAATAATTGCACTGGAAACACTACAGATGACCACTCTTTACTGTCAACTCTGCTGAATTTCCTCCTCATGGACAATACTAAAAAATACAACTGCTTCCAATTTACATTGATTAAAAGTGCACTTTTAACAGATTTGTTGAATGCTGCCTGCCTGCCACATCTGCTGAGAAGCAGTAACATTAGGTCTGGACTTGATTTAAAAAAAAAATAATAAATAAACTAGAGGTTTCCAACTGAAGTTAATTTGTAGTCACACTAATCAAGCTGCAAGTCATGTACTAAGAATGCAAAGCCCTCCTGGACAGGGTTGTTCTTGGTAACCAACAACAGTTCCTTCCAGAATAGTGCAGTTGAAAAGTGCCCCAAAATGTTCATGTTGAAACTTGATACATTAATATCACTGCAGATTAGAAAATGTTTCACACAAGTTCCTTGAGCATCTCCATCCTTACACACAAGCACGGCCTACTTCAACTTTTATAATGAAAGATGTTAAACCATGTTATCAATGAAAAATCATTCTCCTATTAAAACTAACTGTTAAATCACCCTATATCACTGTTCAAACTTTGCTATGATACACTGACATACCTACTTCTCAAACACAAAGATGCACAGTAGACCAAACTTCTGAAAGTGTCAAATTCACTGCTCACAAAGCCATACAAAACCAGCTACCAATAAATTTAAAAAAAAAAAAATCTGATTTAGTATTATGTTCTTTGATGCATTTTCTAGGTGATGACAGAGAAGTACACAATGCTGAGGCAACACAATATACCCCCTAGACCGACTGTTCACGTCTGAGGCAATCCTACACAACCAGCTCTGCAGAACCCAGGAGAATGACTGTTTCTGTCAGCTTTTCCACAGCCCGTATCACTGGCATATATCTCAATAGTTCAAACAGGTTTTTACATGTGCTAGCTCTAACTCACATGATGCTGATGGGGCTGAAAAACTCTCCTGTCCCATACACTGATGGCATCTGTTCAGGCATTCAATCTCAGATCTTTTCTGTTTCGAAGGATACCCTGAATTTTCATCTGGCAGTTATATCCAATTACTGACATAACTAATAGTTAGAACTGAATGCTACAAAATGAGTTTCATGTGTTTTTAACCTCTTTCTGCTTCTGACCCAGGAAACAAGCATGCCCCTCAACCGCCCATGTGAAACACAATCCACACACAATCTAAATTGACATTACTCTTGATTTACTGTGACTAGTCAATAAAACAGGCTGCCAAAATCAAGACCCAAGTGTCAATTTATTGGAAAACTTCCTAGATTTATGATCTAATGTTCACAGTCTGAGGATATCTGGCTCTGTGTTTCTTGCCAGCAGGGTCCACTTGCCTCTTACTAGCACAACTGCACTGAATTGCATGATGGCTATGTCTCATGACTCTCAAGCTCACAAATCTACTATGATTTCTAGTTCTAAACAGTGTTACTCCACCAAACATGCCCTGCAAAGATGTTTCAATCAAAAAGTAACAAAGAAAGATAGTTTGCCTGATCCCCCACATACACTTTTAATCCTTTCTTCAGTAAAGCAGCAAATACTAAAGTCTACTGTCATCACAGTAGTACCTTGTTGGTAAAGGCCATGTCAGCAGGAGATAATTCCCTTGCTAAAGAACTTCTTACTGCGCAAGAAGCCAGATCTTCATCTACCACACTGCTTGTGGATCAACAATTGGAATTGCTCTTACTCTGGTCAATTCATTGAATTCACACAGGATTTTCAAGATGACCCATAAAGCAGACATGAGCAGGTGCATATCCTGACTCCTACTGGAGCTTATAATGACCTTACTGGATTGTGTAAGGAGTCTAATGATGAAAAAAGAAAGAATAAAGTTGTATGGCATACCACTACATAGCTTTGACTGAGAGGGGTAAGTTTGCCTTGTAAGGGGATACATGATGGAAGAGCATGAAAGTAAAGCTCTATAAAAATACAAACACACACCTTTACAGTAACAAAAGTTTGAGCAGAAACCTAAACAGTAATAACACAAGGTCTTTAGAATCCTCAGGTTTTGTAATGTTTAATATTAAAGTTAGAAATTTAAAAAGTTGAACTAAATTACGTTTACAAAGCAACCATTTGGCGACTACACAGTGACAAAGCGAAAATAAAAGCTAGGAAACAGGTAAGAAAACACAAAATGCTGATGTTCAGGTTGCTAGCAGAGTATGTTTCTCAATATTATTGCATAATAGTTAGCCAAAAGGAGGTTATGACCTAATGTGCCAATCTAATGTAAATGTAACAGATTCTAGAAACATAGTAAATGTTTACCTTTACAGTTAAATGTGTTGAAATATTAAGAACAGCTATATTATATAAACATTCTTAATGGTTCATAAAAACAAAGCTACAGAAAATACATATATATATATATATTCCAGGTGAGGATCTGTGTATCTAGATTTCTATAGTGATTTTTCAGTAATGAGGGCTTTCACAAGTGAAACAAGTGACACTGTATCTCTGGGCAGCTGAGGTGCCAAGCATATGATACATGTGACCTCCTCTAGCAGCAAAGCAAGTTTTAAGCTTTTGTCAGCTTTCATCAACAATGATTAGCTCTTCAATAAAAACACTAAAGAAAAGAGACACAATGCCAACACAAATCAAATCTCATGTTGTCAAGAGTGCTTCCTCATCAGATTAGCACACTGCTTATGTTTAAGCTGAAATTTTATTTCCTAAGACAGTATCTGCAAAGAATAGCTCAAAAGAAAGTATCTTTGCAAAAATTATATCCATTTTGTCTCAAAGATTTTTTTTATTTACCAGTAATAATCTAGATCTACTTGCAAGTTTCTAGTCCAGGTTTTTGTTCTGATAGAGTAACAATTCAAGAACAATCAATTAACTGCCCTGTACACTAACAATTAAAGTGCAAGCCATGAAATCCTAGATACTAATTTACCCAGCAGGTCCTCAACTTGTTCATAAAAAGTTCATTCACCCACTGAAATTTAACACAACCAGCTATTACTCAAGTCTGTACTGGTGCTCCCTCGCAGACTGCAAACCAGCAGCCATTGGTCTAGCCTCAAAATGAGAAAGAGGAGACTCATTATCAGGGAAATAGACCCCTTGAAAGTAGACTACTGGACCAAGAAGCTGAATACAAAGCATGAAGGAATAGATCACATCATCCCCATTTATAACCTTATTCCACCAGCGTTTAGTCTCAAAAGCTGTCACAGGCAGAGATAGTAAGTGACAACCTTCCTGCAGTCCAGATAAAGGAAAACGAGAGTCTGGAAAGCCTGTCACAGGAAGGGAATTTAGAGAAGACAGGTCAAGAAAAGAAGAAAAGTAATAAAATAACACACATAACTGGACCGATATCTAGCTGAAAAAATACAGATGACACACTTCACTATGAATCCAGATATCAGAAAAATAAAGGAAGGCTATTCAGAATCTATATTCCTTAATGTTACTTTAATATTCTTCAGAAGTATAATAAAGTGATTTTTTATTTTTTTTATAAGTGATAGAGGGTTATAACACTAAAGTGTCTTACACAAGATTATCTCATCTTTTTTATAAGGGCATGTAGTGATAGGACAAGGGGTAATGGCTTTAAATTGAAAGAGGGTAGACTGAAATTAGATGTAAGGAAGAAGTTCTTTACTGTAAGGGTGGTGAGGCACTGGAACAGGTTGCCCAGAGAGGTTGTGGGTGCCCCTTCCCTGGAAGTGTTCAAGGCCAGGCTGGATGGGGCTTTGCACAATCTTGTCTAGTGGAAGGTGTCCCTGCCCATGGCAGGGGGGTTGAAACTAGATGATCTTTAAGGTCCCTTCCAACCCAAACCGTTCTATGATTATATGATTCTATGATCTGTTACCACAGACATTGTAGCCAAAAGAAAAAAAGAAAAAGAAATCAGCTAATTCCTCTCAAGATTTCTGTTCGGCAATAAACATTCTTGTCATTCATTCTAGGCTTTTAACCATATTCTGCTAATTCTCAGTTGTTTTTAGACATCCTCCTGAAAGCTTTGAAAGCTGCTTTACAATCTGGCATGCAACACTACATAAAGTAGTTGTAAAATATTGACATTAACATTGTATTTTGCATCTTGTTATGCTTGACAAAAACAAAAGACCAGATGTTTTTACTTTCATATAAAAATAGATTAGCTATACAATTTAAAAGATGTCCAAGACTTAACTAGTGAGCCTGATCACATTTCTTTTATAAGAAGAAAGTGTATTAACTGAAATTAAAACAGACATCAATCTAGTAGGTAAACGAAACAGCACTTTTTTAACATTTATTCTTATTTACTGGAATTTACTGGGCTGATGTTGCTGAAATTTTATCTGTTAAAACACGCTACCAATGTTTATCAACTAGTTTTAAAAAAATAAATATTACTACAGTATTTTATACACCATATACATTTTGAGATTATTATATTGAAACTAAAAAAGAAAGGTATTCTACTGATTTATGTAAGAAATAAAGTTGAGATTTTCACTGCTAACTCAAAACATACTACCTGAGGGATTCCATAACAGTTCATAAAATGTCTTTGTTTTTAAAAGGTATGGTCTGTGGTATATACTTTCTACGAAGAAATAGAAGAACACATGTAGCATCAGATGTGCGTATGCTAAGAAACTCTGGAATGTGAAATCTAAAAATCCAAATAAAGCAGGTGGTATAATTTGGGGGGGTAGGACTGAATTTAAGTTTAATGACATTACCAGGTTATCCTACCAGACTAATTCTCACTCACTGCATGACTTCAATGAAGCTCTCAGTCCTCATGCTGATTTCGATTTAGTTCAAGTGCTGTTTGATGCGTTTCATCTGGAGTTTTATTCACTTCAAACTACACTTCATTTAACCAGGCTGCTGCTGTACTCATTTGTTTTTCTACTTTATTACCCGCAAATTGGTGTTGCTTAGTTTAGATAAATTGTTGGAATAAGTTAATTTTATATAAGTATTTCACACTGTTAAATAAATAAGATTTAGAAAGACATCATATCACAGAAAAAAAGTAGGAAAGCTATAAAAATTATTTGAAAATACACTAGGCCACAATAAGTGTTGGTCTTGCAAGATCTACTCATAAATGCTGATAGATGATTTGCTGTTTCAAGGCAGGACCATTCCCCTGCCTCCACTTCCCAAAACTACTGCTCGTTTTTATTTTTCTATGTTATTAGTCTACCATACTCTATTTTCCAGCTGGGCACACATCGTAATACCATGTATTTTTAAAAGAGAGAGAGAAAGAAAGTGAGCAAGACAGAAAGCATGAGAGAGAAGCAGAGAATGCACAAGAGAGTGAGTGTGAGACCGCACACACAAGGTAGAGCGTGATGGCAAGCATGCAACAGCACATGTGGAAAAGCATGAGAAAGCAAACATGAGCGAGCAAGACATCGAGTGCAGTGAGCACAACCACACTCAAAAGAGCACAAGTGCATTCATGAGAAGCCACTAGTACTTGAATACCATGAACTTGTCAGACAATAGATTTTTTCCAACTGTTTTTCATCTCTAAAACAATTCTTTTGTTTTGCACAACTAATCATGGGTTTTATAATGTAGTAAATAAATTTAAGTTTACCATTAAACAGTAATTCATTTCTACAGTTTACTAACAAGGATCACTAACCAGAACTTAGTGTTAAATGTCAGGTCATGAAAGGCTGTCAATCCTACCACAGTATTGAAGTACCCTGGATTAGTGCTGATTATGAGTTATCCTGCTAACATTTATTACTTTTTAGAAAAATGCTGCAACAGAACAGCAATTCATCTGAAGTGGTTAGTACTTCTGCAAACTATCGATGGAAAATATGAGAAAGTCAATTAGGCTGCTACCACCTGGTGGTGTGCTGATTATGCTAAAACACTCATATTTAACATGGTATCACACCTTGTGAGAAAAACACTATTATATTATCTATGTAGCAGCAAGAGCAATCATAGCAGTAGTCTTTTTATTTTTTTATAATTCACTAAACTTTCACAAACAAATGAATGTTACAAAATAGCTATACAACACAGAATGTTTGAAGCCAAAGTACTTAATACACTAACTTGTTTTCCTGTTACCTTGTCATTTTTTGAAAGATTGTTTGTATGGATTTAGTCATAAAGTAGTATTACAGACAGCTACTGCTCAAAATGAGTGATAAACTACTGTCCTGTCCAAAGTATCGCCAAAACGCATTTTCTTGAAAATAGTTTTTATAAATACAATTTATTAATAAAAACTATTACACACTGACATTTATGATCACAAGATTTAAGCTGCAGAGCTAAATTTAAGTACTGAGTTTCCATGGCGTTGAAATAAAAAAACATATTTTTTTTTTATATATAGCTCATTTCATAAAGCACAGAATTGTTTTCAGAATAAAAGTGTTTGCATTTAAAATCTGAACTACAAACAGCTTAATATCTGATCACAATGTTAAAACACTGTGCTCATTTTGGCTGGGATAGAGTTAATTTTCTTCATAGAAGCTAGTAAGGGGCTATGTTTTGGGTTTGTGCTGAAAACAGTGTCGATAACACAGGGATGTTTTAGTTACTGCTGAGGGGTATTCACACAGAGCCAAGGCCTTTTCTGCTCCTCATCCCACCCCACCAGCAAGTAGGCTGGAGGGGCACAAGAGGTTGGGAGGGGACACAGCCGGGACAGCTGACCCCAACTGACCACAGGGACATTCCAGAACATAGGACGTCATGCTCAGCATATAAAGCTGGGGGAAGAAGAAGGAAGGGGGGACATTTGGAGTGATGGTGTTTGTCTTCCCAAGTAACTGTTACACATGATGGAGTCCTGCTTTCCTGGAGATGGCTGAACACCTGCCTGCCAATAGGAAGTGGTGAATGAATTCCTTGTTTTGCTTCGCCTGCGCACACGGCTTTTGCTTTACCTATTAAACTGTCTTTATCTCAGACCATGAGTTTTCTCTTTTTTACTCTGCAGATTCTCTCCCCCATCCCACTGTGAGGGAGGTGAGTGAGCAGCTGCATGGTGCTTAGCTGCTGGCTGGGGTTAAACCACAACAAACACTTCCACTGTAATGAGTAACAGAAATAAAAGTCTAATAAAGACTACATTTGGGGGGGGGGGGGGGTGTTTGGGGGTTCCCCCCCACCCCGTTGTTGCTTTTTATTTAGTTGAGTTTAAAACAAAGAGCTGACCTGTTCAGTTAAACACATCAAGCTTGCCATCAGTATACAACTTCAGCTTTTGTATCCATTCAAGGAAGAACGGAAACTGGTTCACAGAATTCTACAAGGTCTAGAAGAAAGCCATTTACTACAGGGCTTGTGTAGCTTGTTCTCTCAACCAAACAAGAGTCTAAAATGTTTATTAACAGCTATCCTTACAAAGAAATTTATTAATGATAACAGACTTATTTGCAGAATATGACAGAAGAGACAGAAGTTTAGGGATATATATGGAGCTTGATATTTTTAAATCACTCATTAGAAATGCAAAACTAGTTGAATACATTACTTAAATACACTGTACATGCTTAATGCTCACCAATATTTGGGAAACTTGATCAGCTTGCCATAAACAGCAGTACTGAATGAGGGGATAACTGGAACAGGGAAGCAGTACAATCCTTTACTGTCCAAAGAAGTCAGTGCTGCTTGAAAACCAAATATCTGAAACAAATTAAGTTGGTCAAAGGGTATACTATCACATGATTAGATCACTTTCAAATTACTTTCACAACATCATAACCACATTTTTAAATACACTCAATAAATATGAAATAAGTTGTGTATTATTTTTAGATAATTCCTTTTCCCCAAAACATGAATATAACTAGAAAAATCAATAGGAATACATATAAAAATATTTTCTTCGCTCAAAAAAGTAAGTGTTAACTATGCTCTGACAACTTTTAAAAAATGCTGAATTATAATTTATCAATTAAAATACGTTATTCTATATCCTTTAAATTTGTAGATAGCACATTGTCTTTCATATAAAATAAATAAAATCACTTTTTGTAATTACAACAACATTGGCCTAAAAAAGTAGTATTTAAGGATATGAGAACCTTCCCTTCAAAGTCTTTTTTCTTAATAAGAGCATCTAAAGAAATGTTCATCACAATTATTCTTTGTGATTTTTCCCTGTTCCGTGTGGAAAACAAATGGTTGTAGAGTTGACTTTTTAACATGTTGTACAATCATTCACATAAGAACAGAACACTTTGGCCTATATTAAGGCTAGCAAATAAACCATATAAAACTCAGAACTGAAGTCCACATTTTGCAAACACTGACCAAACAACTGCTAAAATCCTTTTGAATAGAAAAAAAAAATCCCCTCAAACTGAAAAACATACAGATAACTTGCAATATTGCCATCCCAATCACTTTAAATGTGACAGAAAGTAACATGTCACCCAGAAAACTGAAAGCTTGCCATGTAATTCTGGGACAAAGTTTGTTTCATGCAAACACTAAGAATTTCATTGTTTAAATCCCTATTATGGTATCAGCATGGAAGTGAATGGATAACTGAAAAATTTAGCAAAATTAACAGTACTAGTAGCAAATATTTACATTTTAGTAACATCCAAAAGGTTTCAAACTGCCTGAGCACATCCTAAGAGTTTGGAAGGCCTGTTTTAAAAATCCTCATGAGATTTCACCCTTTCATTTTACTAAAATCTCAGCAGATGACAACTGAATAATCTCAAAGCAATTTTTCAGTAGCTTCTTAAGCTTCCCCCAACTTCACAATAAGAACTCCTCTCACATAACGGATCTTTAACTGAGAGCATTCAGTTTTCTCCTCTTATAGCGGAAAAAAAAAATCAAATTGTTTGGCAACAGTTTTCAATTGCACACCTTCACTATCACAGGTTTGCTCTATCAAAAGTACGACACAATACTATTAGAAGCGATGGGTTTTCCTCATAACATCCCATCAAGTTTCTGAATGTAATTTAGTGCAATCTACGTATTCTATGAGCATTGTCCTAGAAGGGAAAAGCTTATTTCCAAATTATTTTAACTCAGTCTTGCCACAAAGACCTTGGGGCTTCAGTCTGTGTAGTTGCCTCATGTGAAGTTCTGTGCATATTCCAAAACATCTGGCTCGGGTCAGAAGCAGCAATCCCAACCAACCACATTCTGTGAAATCTGTTTACATCCTTTTAGATAAGCTGAAAACTTTCTCACAGGAAACCTGCTAACACTTAGGATTACCTGTACTTATATTAACTTTTTCTCAGCACACTGCAATAAGAAATAGATCTCAAGACTTCTTTTACCTTCAGATAGCAGTGTGAGTAACAGTAGTGAAGCAGGTTGTCAGATGGCTGGCCGAGGCTGCTGACCATGTGCACCAGTTGCTCAGCATACATCGGCACAGAGTGCTCCAGGTTAACCTTATCCACCAAAATTCGGATGGAAGGTAAAGGCCGCAGGGGCTGGAAGCTTGCAGTATTTAACAGGCCACTTAAATTCTAGGAGAGGGGGGAAAAAAACCCATGCAATTATTACACTGCAGATGTGTTATCCAGCATATTTACATATACTCTTACCTCCCCACACACACAAGCAAATCTACATGTAAGAAACTGTTTACAGATGCCATGGCCTTATGGTCATTATAATACAATTTTTTCAAATTAATTTCTTCAAAGTTTAAAATTTATGTATAAAGTTTTTAATCCAGAATTGTCTTGGGTGTAGGTGTCCAGGTGCTGGCAGTGGGGGTGGCTGCAGGGTAGCCTCTGCGAGGGGAGACCAGGGGCTGTCCCACGCCAGGCACAGCAGGTTCCAGCCAGTGCTGCAACCGCCCCACTGCAAGACATAGCTGAGCCCATCAGCCAAGCTGGTGGCACCTCTGTGGAAACATATTTAAGAAAAAGCAAAAACGCCACACAGGCTGAGAGGACTCGGGGGGGGGGGGGGGGGGGGGAACAAAACGCTGAGAAACAGCAATATGAACAGCAAGAACAGAGAAGGAAGAGGAGGAGGAGGTAGTGCTCCAGGCACTGGAGCAGAGATTCCCCTGCAGCCTGTGGAACAGGCCACACTAGCGCAGACATCCACACTGCGGCCCATGGAGGACCCCACACTGGCGCAGGTGGATATGCCCTGAAGGACACTGCAGCCTTGTAGAGAGCACACAACGGAGCAGACTTTTCCTCAAGGACTGCAGCCTGTGGGAAGGACTCACACTGCAGCAGGGGAAAAGTGTGAGGAAGAAGGAGTGGCAGAGATCAACTGTTAGGGACTGATCGCAACCCGCCATTCCCCATCCCCCTGCACTACAAGGTGGGAGATAGAAGAGTCAGGGAATGAAGGAGTGAAGTTGAGCCTCAGAAAAAGGGGAATGGGGGAAAGGTGTTATTTTGATTCATGTCTTTGTTTCTCACTATCCAAAACTATTTTAATTGGCAATAAACTAAATTCACTGTCCCCCAAATTGAGTCTATTTTGCTCATAATGGTAACTGATAAGTGATCCCCTCTTTAGCATCTCAACCCATCCTTTTCTCTCCCCCCAGTCCTGTTGAGGAGGAGGAGTGAGAGAGTGGCAGCTGGCCAAGGTCAACCCACTTCAAGAATATGCAAAGTCAAAATATTTTGTTCCATAAAATATTTGTTTACATTTTTATCACTCCAAAGCACTAACACCATACTAAACTCATGCTGATCTAACCCTTACACTATCATATATTATTATGTATTCACAGCCATGCCAGACATCTCGGCAAAAGAAGATGCCATTCCAAAAAAATAAATGCTGGAATTTTACACATGCAACTATATTTTTCATAGTATCCATTAAAATGAAGTGCTGTATCCAGTACAAGAAAGACATGGACATACCAGAATAAGCTTGTTGGAGGGCTACCAAAGTGGTTGGGGGGTTGGAACATATAAGCTCTCTCTCAGGAGAGACTGAGACAACTGGAGTCATTCAGCCTGGAGAAGGCCAAAAGGAGATCCTACTGCTGTCTACAGCTACCTATTGGGAGGGTACGGAGAAGAGGGAGCCAGACTCTTGTCAAAGGTGTACTGTGAGGGGATGAGTGGCAACAGACACAACCTGAAACACAGGCAATTCCAAGCAGGCCTATGCGAAAGCTTTTTATGGAATCTCTATCCTTGGAGCTAATTCAGCACTTAACTGGACAACCCCTGGAGCAGCCTGCTCTACTTGGGCTTGCTTTGAGCAGGATGTTGTAATCCTGGAAATCATCTCCAGAAATCTCTTCCCATCCAAATTACTCTATGAATCTAAAAATTTGATTAAACTTGTATCACAATAGGACAATAAGTTGATGTATGTATGACTTTCAATCTAAAATTCAAATTTATTATTATTATTATTATTGTATTAAATAGGCTTGGCTTCACTCAGGAAACGTAAACTGAAACTCCAAGTAAAAAAAAAAAAAAAAAA
Source organism: Buteo buteo (assembly GCF_964188355.1). Lineage (NCBI taxonomy): Eukaryota > Metazoa > Chordata > Aves > Accipitriformes > Accipitridae > Buteo > Buteo buteo. The sequence goes on along the minus strand of NC_134173.1, from coordinate 54,716,360 downwards.
AAACCCACCCAAACAACCCCCCCCCACAAAAGTTCACTTGAACTCAACTTGTTTGCCTCAAACCTACAATAAATATGGGGCTGTTCTCCCATCATAAAAATATCATCTGCCCATGCCCATAAGGTGAAAAGCACCACAATCCATTGGGCTATTCTGGGATGAAAGGAAATAATGCTTCCCATTAGCCACCTGGCAATGTCCCATTTTCTAATATTAGAAGCTTCTGAATGTATCCTAATACATCATGAGATAACAGATTTGTCACCAGTTCACTCAATCCAGCCAGCTTAACTGAAAAGATAAGCAATCTAAATTTAAGAAAAAGATACACACTCCTAAGCACACTCACTGAATAAATGGCACATGCTTGAAATTTTATATATGTTGCAGCTTAGAGACTAGGGATCCAAGTGAAGTATTAATATGTATGTTATTGTGTGTATTTCACTTCAGCAATGAAAATGGTTATACAAGCACACTATAAAGAAATGCCATAAATTAAGACTTTCTGTCCTCTTGCGCATACACATACAATCTTAAATCACATAAACATGCTGTAAGTAAGCATATTCTACAAGAAAATACAGCAGGTATCTATTACGTTATCAAGATAATTTAACATCACTGTGCCTTCCATCATGTAATACTACTCAAATCCATCTCTGGGGGGTAAAAAAAAAAAAAAAAAACCCACAACAAACAAACAAACAAACAAGAAACCACAAAACAACTAAAACCAAAAACCACACAACTCAAAACCACAAAAACTTTTTCAAATGGTTTTCACCTTTTTGCACATAAATGCTTCACAAATACTTACAAGGTTACTTTCACAAACACCTTCAGAATATACAACTTCATCTCCATTTTAGACCAGAAATTATAATTGGAAAAAAAAAAAAAGCCCGATACTAAAATAATTCATTAATTCTGGAAGCCCAATTGAATGCCAATGTCTGAATGTTTAGCATAGCAAAGTACTTGACAAATAAAAGCCTAACTCCCATTGCTTTAATTGGAAACACAGATACTGAGAACTTCTGCAAAACACATCCCACTAAAAAAGCTCATCCTCAAGTACAGGGAACTTGTATTTAGTGTCCACTTGTGAAAAACACACTGGAAGTTTTTAATATCACATAAAATTTCCTAGAAATTGAAGTCAATTAAGAATTGATTTTTTTTCTTTCCCTCTTCTTCCCTTATCCATGAAATACCTTCCAGCCACTGCTTCAAGAGGTAAACCTACTGCAAGTCTTCACTGCAAAACAGTGATTCATCCCTACTGTACCTCGTCTTTGTGCACTGAGGAAGAAGTCCTATAGGAATATTAAAACAGTACAGGATTCTTTAGCTGGAGGTATACTACATATATCCAGAAGATAAAACAAGTTAAGGCTGTTAGGAATTTTCATTTCTGGCTCTCTGAGTTAGTCACTCAGCAGTTAGATGTTCAGTAATAGCCAAAGTCCTGCTGGCAACCTGGCTGGAACTAGTACACACAGAGCTGGCTGTTAACATCTATGAAGTCTCTACTGAGCCTATGTACTCAAAGATTTCAGACTTGACCTAGTCTGGGAAGACCCGCATGGCAAAATGACAACAGGTACTCTTCTGATGGAAAGATTTCCATGAAAGATTTCAATTGGGAGCTAATTCTTTTTCATCTGCTTGATGCTTTAAAAAATCTTTTTTCTTCCAAATTCTTTTTTCCTACCAGTACATCACACCATCATGGGCACCAAACTGATTTGGAACTCATCAATACATCTGGCACATGGAATAACAGCTCAGTGAGAAAATTTCTATGAAATAGCACATGCTGATATAAAAAAAATTGAATAAATATTTGTGCATACATACCTTCTCACCCATGATTATGGGCATCAAGTGGTCTAGTAAATTGAATTCTGCCACAGGGATTATAATTGTACACTTAAGAACAGTGAATGTTGTAAGTCGAGTGGGAATGTATTCCTCCAATGATGCTACTTCTTCAGAGCTTGGCATAGTTCTATTTCCATCCACAATATCTACAATAAGTCAAGATTACATATGTTGGACTAAAATATATAAAATGTCTCCTACAGCTGCTGTTTCAGAAATGGTTAGGGACTAGCAAAAAAATGGAAAGCTTCCCCCCCCTTTCATAGTTAATTTTATTCCACACTGGTTCTACCTAAAGCTAAATGCAATCGTAACTGGATTTTCCTTACTTTGAAAGCTGTACAGCTCTTTGTCAGAAACTCATCTTAACAGTTTACCATGGCTTGTTTCCATACATTTTTATCCCGTATAACTATTATTTCAAACTAATAAATACATACCAATAGGGATACTTTCTTCTGTAAGACTCCAAAATCAAGCTCGAATTGTCAATGAAATAAGCTCTCCTTACTCAACAAGAGGCTTGTGATTGAAACAAATGGCCTCCAAAGCGTCTGAAATTATCTCAGAGACATATCCAATACTGATGGGGATATCACGATCAATTTTATCTTTATTTTAAATTTTGCTCTTTGGTGTCATAAAATCCCCTGACAGATTTGGAGTTTAACTATTTGGAAGTTGCACCTTCAAGAACACTGAATTCGGTCCGGTTTAATTCTGTGTATTCGCATATATGCAATAGGAGCAAACCTGGCTTAGTTCTGCTGTACGGCTCATATTCATGTTCCAGCGCACAAACTATCATTTTCATTATCCGGTGTACTGCACTGCTATCCAATCGAAGATTAAGTGGACCCACAATCAGGCTTTTTGTAGACATCTCCTGAACATTTCCAAAATCTTCACTCTTTACTGAAGAAAGGTCTTGCTGATTCCCAGAAACTACAAGAAGTATTATAAATAACAACAAATTACACCAAACAACTGGACATAAATTTTTTTATCAGCTATTTTTGTTTCAAATCCTGTGATCACAGACTTATAAACATACAGAAAATACAACAATACAAACTGAACACATAAATATACCGTGACTGGTTTAACATGTTTAAACAAACATTATTCCTGTTTAATGCAGAGCAAACAGGGCAAGGTTATGCCTTGCCTCCAAGCACAGCACAACTTAGAAACCTTTCCATTAACTTTGTATCTCTCAAGCTTGGGACTCTGAAGGTGTCCAAACTTCTGTGGCCACTTAACCCCAGGTGCCAGTGACAGCCCTGCTGTTCAAAAATTTCTACAGTTTATCACAAAGATATCCATCCCAAACAATCAAGAAAAAGGTGTCCTGCAACAAAACTACAGATATGGACCCTTGAAATGCTGGCTGCTGGTACGTGAGCTATAACAGCAGTGAGAATCATACTCACTTGTATTGCCATAAACCAGACTGCAACTGAAGATAAACCTTTCCTTCCACTCACTGATGAAGTAAAGCATGGGCAGTGAAAATGAAAATTTCTTTAATCGTGCCTCAGACCATTTTTAGAAGATAAAAGGGTGGTTTAGTGTAGGCATCCAAAAGATCTATAACCTTTGTGCTCAGAATCACAGCCAGTGTACCAATTAAAGTTGAGTTACCATTTTTCTGATATAGATGTAGGGTAATGATGTAGACTGAAATCACACATTCACTGCATACAGGCTACTCATCAGCTATCACACAGCATGACTATATTTCTCTAAACTTACTTCATGGAAATTCTTCAGTTAAATTATGCAAATTTCAGAAGTTTAAGTTTTCCTGATACATATGACTTGTAAAAAAATACTCTCACCCCTCTAACATATTTAGTTTGCAGAATTTCACTCAGATTTTTTTTTCTAATAAATCATCACTTTGACAGTGTCTTCATTGCTTTGACACAAGCAGTAAAAATTAAATGTCTTGCTAAGCATTACATAAATGAACAGTCTGACAAAATAAACATCAAGATTAAATGGATTCTGAGACTGTTTAACCTATAAAAATGAAGGAGTTCTGAGATAAAATTGTAGGATGACAGTTTAATTCATTGAGTGAATGTGGATAGCGCATACTCCTTAGATAGCACATTACTTCATAATCCACCTGGTCAAAGCTGTGACAAATAGGAAAGCCAGGAAGTGCACAGCCATTGCCACCAATTTCACCTTGATTTCCATAATTTAACACGTCTGCAATTGCAGAGCTGTCCATTTGATATGTTCTCCTTGTACTCATGATCAAGTCGTGCCGCAGAAACCAAAGGCTGCGTAAGCAGTGGACTGACGTGTTCCATGATGATCCTTCTCAACAGTAATATTTTTCAAGTGATTGCCAAGCTCTTATCCAATGTGGACCTTGTACACCTACTCAAAGCAAGATACATCCCATCCCTTCCCCTCTTCACCCATCTGCCTGGAAGCAAATCAACCTATTTCCCTGCATAAATCTAATAACCTCCTGCCTTTCTGTTACAGTAACAAACTAAACACACCTGTAGAGAACTATGACCCAAAACCACAGGAAAATCTGACAATTCCAAATTCTTATTATATCACCTCCCTCACTGACACTATCTGTCTGTACTAACATAAGTGGCAAGACAAGCTCAGCTCAGCTCATCAGACTGGGCAGTGGGAGCTGCAGCTGCTGCAGACAGTTGACATACCCACTTTGTCCAAGAGATGTAGGATCTTTCAACTTCTGAGTAGCTGAGGCTTTGTGGTTAAGCAGCATGGCATGGTGTGCTTCACAACTTCAAGGCAAATCTTACTTTTAAACCAACTGGAAGAAAGCATGTTTTATTTCTGGTTGCCCAAGAGGAACCTAGTCATTTTTTACCCTCCAGGGGAACACTCCCTTTTCCCTTCCTCCTTTACTGTACTCATTCAAAACAGTCTTTTTAATGAGGGAAGTGAGCTTGCGGAAAAGGAAGGAAGGATAAGGGTTTTTTCCCTTATGTTTAAATCATGCTCTGTAAAATGTTCTTCCTTCTAAGCACTGGTGAGGAGAAAGGCCCTCAAGTAAACCAGGACTATGCCAAATTTGACACAGAGCTGGCCTAATGCTCTGCAGGCCTTTACAGGCCTATACACTCTGCAGAAGAATTAACTTTGTCCCTAAAAGCCAAGCAGAAGTTGATGGTGAGAGCATTTATAGCCTCTGCTTCCTTTGGTGTTTTGTTTACCATTTTTGAGAAGAAAAAGAAAGAAAAAAGGATGGAAAGATACTGTCTTATAAAACCTATTCAAATCTTCAGATGAAACTCAAGTTACAACCTTTTTAATAAATCCTGAAAAAGACTTTTTTTAAGAAAGACAGCATACAACCTGTTGTGAGGGTATGCTTTATTTAACATGCAATTAACAGACATTTTTGTCCTTCCAGTTCTACACGGTATCCAGTTCAGATGAACACTATCAAGAAGTGTAAAAAAACCCCATAACCTCACATAAAAAAATATTAAGGCCAAAAGCCTTTAGAAGTAATAACAGCCTACCTTTTCAAAAAGAAAAAAAAAACTCACTTGTATATATTGTATGTTTACGAATAACACTGAAGTGACAGAATTTATACAAACCACTTTCTGGAATAGCTCCATTTAATTCAGTGCAAAGAGAATGTAATATAAAACCTATTGGTTCTACAGAAGGAGGTGATCACAGGTTACTTTTGAAACTTTGCAGATGCATAAAGGAAAATAATTTCTGATCACTGAGTATTCAGCTTTCCACAAACCATATGTCTAATTCTAACTGACAAAAAAAATCATCTTAAAATGAGAGTGCTGCATAATAAACTTGCCACCAAAATAGATAGGTACACATTATAAACAAAACATAACTTCAAAAGTACACCCCATTAGGTCTGTAGGTCATGCAAATCAGTGATCAGAGAACTGATAGACTGCACAATGCTTCAGGGAAATGACTGTTTTGTATTGAAAGCAAAAAATAGAAAAATAAAGTTGGAAGGACAGGACAGGCAGAATTTCAAAATAAAACTACTGTGCATGACTATCTATCTTGTTTTCATTCAAAATACTAGAAGTGATTAATGCACTTCTATAAGTGACAGATGAAACTCCTGAGGTTAATGTTATCCAGGAGGCACTTGTGGTTTAATCAGTAATCGTATGCTTCAGAAAAGGTTAAAGGTGCAAAGAATGTGTCAAACCAAAATTGCCTTGACAGATAAAAATCTTACAATCACAGTAACTGCCTCCTATAACTTAAGTTGGGTTAGGTTTTTTTTAGGAGAAGGTGGTGTGCACTGATTGTAGCTAAAAAGAGTCAGTGTCAAAACCAGAAATAGTAAAATGTAAACTTTTACACAAATACTTCCATATAAACACCACACGTTAAAAATGTAGCAAGATTTATATTGTTTTCAAAATCTTGAGGTATTTATACCTTCATTTTAAAGAAATAAGTTACACCTATTTGTTCATGTTCTATTTAATAATTACAGTTGACTCACAATGCGGAAAAAATTAGCTAGAAAATAACTAGCAGAAAATGTCACATTTGCTTTTCTGAGGAAAAAAACTATTTGAAAATTTAAGGGTTTAAGGTCTTGATTCTAGAGCTATAACCACCATTTAAAGCATTAATTTAAAGTGATTTAACTACTCCATTCTTTTATGTAGTCTGGTAGCTGAAATTAGAGGAGTAATACTGAAGTAAAAGCACACAGCAAGGTTTGATAGGAAGCCAAGATAAAGATACATTTTGGGGGGGGGGGGGTTCCTAGTGACTGATGCAGAAAATAAAAGCCAAGGCCCTGAGAAAGCAAACTGAAAGAAACAGAAGAGAAGCTGAGGAGGGGAAAAGGTAGTCAGAAAATACCAGTAGCCTGGCCTTAAGGAGAAAAAAACAAGTGTTTCCAAGTTCAGCAATTTCTGAAAAGAGTTAGTTACAGTCAGAAAAAGATATGTCATTACATTAGTTGTGCCTTCAGAGAAACAAGACAAAATACTCCACAAAATCAATTTTCCCTCATAATCAAATAGCCTGTGCATATTCAAATTTCTCTAGCAAAATTTAAAAAGGAGATAAGGCTCACCCTTCATCTTCAACTTCTGTACATAAAAGTTCCGTGTGCAATTAAACAGTTATTTCTTTATTAAAACCAGAAGTAGATTGCAGCAGAAGCTTGACTTAATGTACATTTTCTCAGCTTCACATCACACGGTAAAGAGAAGAAAGCCTCAGGGCCAGGAAAGAACTGTTAAATTACCTAGTGTATCCCTCTAGTAGCGAAGGCAATAGCATCATTTATTTCTTTTAACAAGCTTTGCATGATCCATCCTCTAACCAAACTGGAAGTTTTTGTTTCCTACTCCTTTTATACTTCACATCCAACAAGTCCAGAAAACAAAAACATTAGGAATTGAGACTTCTCTCACATAGAGACAAAAACACACAAAAAAAACCCAGATGGGTTGGACTAGGTAGCAAGGACAGATAAACATTTGGTCACAAAATAGCAAGAAGTTCCTAAAAGATGCCCACAGAAATAGTGTTCATGATAATAAACACACAGGTGGGGAAGAAAGCATTATTTAGGCAATAAAACTGCAGAGTAGCAGCTATAGATGACAATCATCCGGGGGGGGGCGTGAATCACATTACAATTCATGATAGGAATACCTGTATAAAAATACATGCATATTACTTGCTGATAAATTAACTCCTTTGTCCTGGCTTTTATAACAGTCACAAAAGTAGATATACTTACTGCATTGAATCCACTGTATTGTCTCAGATTTAGAAAAGAATTGATAGGAATCTCAAAAATTACTTAGAATTAGCCAATATCTATGTGTGCATGGTTTAGGCTAATACTTGCTCACAAAATTTTTCAGATACGTATATTTAAAGATTAACTCTCCACACTATCTCTCATCCTTGCATTTTTCTTCATAGGAGAAAATGCCAGTCCTTTTCATCTTCTGCACCAAGTATACGATCAACTTTATTCTTCAACCAGGGTTTCTCGAAATATTCCCCCCCCCCAAAGTCAATAATGACAACAACTTGGGGGGGGGGGCGGGGGGGGGAGAAGACATCATACTTTATGAACTTCACCACTGCTACAAGAGAATTATTTTCAGTTTAGCAACTGACTATAAAAGATATCATTGTGATTACTCATGCAGGAAAACAAAAACAGGAAGAACACCAAAAATCAACAGCTAACCAAAACAGCTAACCTCAAACACATCAGTGAAGATGAAACTATTTTAACAATGAACCTCGTGGTAAATCTAAGGTAAGTTAGAGGACAGTTGGTCAATGACCAGATGGGCATGAAAAGTCTTTGTTTCTATTATTTAACAGGGTAAACAAAGAAAAAAGGTACCTTTGCCATTGGTGCTTTCCATTGTGTACAAGTAATCCATGTAGAAAGCCCCAAACCTCTGCATTCCAGCTATCTCTGTGTACGTCTCCTACCAACAAAGCAAAGCAAAGAAAACGTTGTATAAGGAAAGAATCTTGAGATTACCAACTGATAAGTTGGTATGAGAGAGATATATTCATGTTTGGATTTGTGCATCAACACACAGAAAGGCTTATCAAAACAAAGGACAGAGGTTATCCCAAAGAATTCACCTTTCTGATAGGTAATGTAACTTCTATTTGAGGCCACACAAAGGCACATCCATAATTCCAGTGGACATGCTGACTAATTCATCAATAACATCTAGTTAATTAGTACCTTTAATGGTGTAAGTATTCTTCACTTGACCTCTTGCATCCAACAGATCTACCTAATTAAATACACTGAAAACTGAAGCTCATTCATTCTGGATTTTTTTATTTAAGGAATATTATGGTTTTATCTTTAAACAGTAAGAAACTTAAGACTTTATGCCATCATTGGGATCTATACATAATATAATCTATTATTACACAGCAAGTTTGCTTCCCCTTTTGCCAAAAAAATAGGCAAATCAAAAAAATATCGAAGACAGGCAAAGGACAAAGTAAAGCTTAAAACTAAAACGGACTATGGAAAATGTTATAATATGTATAAGTACTTGTGATTTCACTACTTAATTTCTTTTTTTTTAATGGCATTCTTCAGGGTTACTCTTCTTCATCAGTAGTACTAAAAAGGTGAAAACAGTAAAATTTAAAATAAATTAGATATATTCAAATTTGTAAATGGCTTACCTGTACAATAACACAGAGCATAGATCTCCACCTATGAACACACCTGGAAGGGACCACTTTGGTGATCACATCCAGTCTTTAATAATTGCAGACAATCGGGGAATAAAGTTTTACTGCACAATTTACAACAGAGACTACTGGTGACTGAAAATTTGTCTCTATCAAAGGCAGAATTAGCAAGACTTCCTCTAAGTAGACAAATACAGCACAAGGACAGTAAAATCAACATTGCCCAAGACCTGGTTTCCAAGAGAGCACTTCCTAGTTTGAAGTCCATGAACTACTTACTGTTTTGGTTTAAAGTAGTATGAGCTGGTAAAGCTTGACCTTTTGCTAGCATTCTCTCTTATCTCTGTTTTTCTCTGCAGGTGTTCTGTAGTTAGTGCTTTTAGAAACTACGGCATTGATTCAGCTTTTAGGGCAGGAGGGGAGTTTGAGGTTTCTGTTGGACATGTTTTTGTTATTTTTTTTTTTTTTAAACACAAACAGGTTTACCTTTTTTTGGTCATCTGCAAAGTAAGATTCAGTTAAACATGACAAAGTAATGAAAATCAGTCCTCTAATAGTACACAGATCTAAACAGTCATTAGAAATCCACTAGAGAGCATTAGAAATTTTTTTTCCAAGAAAAATGTAATTCTCTGACCTTATGATGTGCTGCATCCAATATAAATTCTGCACGAATACTATTATTTTCTGGACTTCTGTAGTCAAATAGTGAATTGGTAAGGTATGTCATCCCTTTTGCACTCAAATTTTCTCCACAATTAAAGAAGTAGGCCTCCTTCATGAGGTAATAGAAAATAAGACAGAGAAAAAAAAAACACAGTCACATTAACAGAGCAGTTTCAATTGTCATAACACACTAATGACATGGTAGCATCCCTCAAGAGCACATTTCATTATGAAGACAATTAAAATAACTTCATTCAAATAATTCTGAAGTTCCTGTCCAGTCCCTCCCCATTTTCAAATTAATTAGAATGGCCTGAGCTAGTGAATATTATACAACCCATGACATAGAACATCCTAGTTTCAGTTTAACAGAAAATAACCTCAGATCATTGTTACTCCAAATTCTTCCCCATCCTCTGAACTATACACGATCTTGTCACTACATACGCCGTTTCTCTGACTGACCAATGCCTTTCAGATGCTTTATCTATCCTCTTTGTGATAAACAGTTATTTCAATGTATGACCTGCTTGCTACCTTATCACTCTTCTTCATTCATCTAGATTTTCACATGTCTTCTCCATATCCCAAACCCTCTATCCTTCTGAAATCAACACAACTTTTCCATGAGGAATTATTCTTCCAAAAAGGTTATTTATATGAGATTGATTTTTTTTCCAACCATCTATTCTCAATCACGTACAACAAAGCTGGAATGTTTATAAAAGGCACAGTCCCAAGTATAGCAGTACAGAAAGAGAACAGGTGAGGCGGTATCAACATCACCACCATTGTCACAAAAACAGAGATTTCCTTAAAATTCGTGCCCTAGAGGGTGGCAGAAAAATGAAAAAGGTCAAAAACCCAGATGTCCCTTATCAACTAACCTACAGGAAACTCATTCGCTCACCCACCCATCCCAGTATTAAAGACTTCACAGAGCACTAACATCAAGTTAACAGGTCTGTTGTTGGCTGCATTATTTGTTTTTAGTTAAACACAGATAATAGTTGTTGTTCTCCAGTACTTTAAGGCACTATTCTATCTATAGCTCAACCAAAAATCCTCATTATTGAATTTAGAAATTCATGCACCACTTCATTAAATACTTTAAGAGTGGTTCATATCAATACCTGATTGTCTTAAGCAATTGAAGCTTTGCTTCTATTTAAAACACAGAAATTAATACTGTTTTACTCCTTCACTTGATACTGCTCTCAACCTTAATGAAAAATGAAGCAATACACTCATTCAATATTTGAGCCATACTTCTATTATCTTTAACGTACAGTGTTCCCATTTCTTCACTTTCAATCTTCTATTGATTTAAGTACTTTCAAAGGTTTTCAACTGTGTTTTAATTTGTTATGCAAGGTCAAAGTATGCACAGATACATAATGATGGGGGGGTAGCGTTTTTTAGCTTCTCACTCTTAGACATTTGTCTTTCCAACTGTAAGGAATAGACACTGAGCTCTATATTCCAGTGACACATCCAAAAAACTTAAGTCACAACTGATAACAGCAGCCTTCCCAATTCTTGCTATCAAATATTTTAATAAAGCATACCAGAATTGCTTATTCAGCAAGTCAACTGATATTTCAATATACTCACTTCATCACTCCTATTCATGTTCTCTTCAAAGTCTTTAATTCCCATAATTCCTTTAAGGCACATAGCTTGACAACCAACAAAACCTATCTGGCAATCAAAGAAAAGTTCACCTTTCATAAGGACCTAGTGAGGAAAAAAAGAAAAAGTTATTTTGAAGAATTCTACTCCATGAGAAATAGAAAAGATGGAGAAAAGTGAACCAAAATATGTGTAGGTTTATATAGTAAGACTTTAATAAATAGCAAGTTAATCAAACAGGGCACTTAGAAGGAAGGGATTAATTTAGTGTCTGATCACTATAGCACTAGAAGTTTAGAGAATTTCTATCTACGTGATTATTACAATAAACACATGCAATATAGCAGAACATGAAAAAATCAGTAATGAAATAGTTTCAAAATATTTTATTGGTAACTATATACTACAGTATTTATAATGAATCAAAAAAATCCTGTCAATGGAAAATTACCTCAACTGTGGTTCCTTCTTGTTCCCAGCATATAACTTCTTTGGATTTTACTTTCTGAGGGCTGTAATAACTACTTTCAGCTTGCATTTCAGTGAGCTATGAAACAATAGGATAAACACCTTATCTAAGTCAATATTAGTATTAAAAAGCAGTAACGTCATTAATATACAGAACTGATTAAGACAAATTAAACTATGGGCCAAAATTTATTAACAAGCAGGAAACAGGTGCAGTTAAACAGCTGTAATGCATTATCCATATTAGAACTTCTCATACTCAACTTCTGGTTGAAGTATGGCATAACAAAAAGTTTTAAATACACTACAGTATTTTTAGTTTGCTTATCTAAAGAGAAAATATGTGAAAGGATGAAACAGGTACACAGCTGCATTATTAACACAGTATCAAATTAGCTTATAAATTGCTGTAAAAATCCATAAATACATTATTTATTCTCCCCAGCAAATAATTAAACAGCATGATAATATTAAGGAAACACTTTGATTACAAACATACTCATTTTTGTTTCTTGTCATGGCAATTGAGACAAACATGCATTTATATTTCTTGCATGATTTTGATATACAAATTTAAAGTGCTAGAACACACACTCAGGTTAAAAAGCATATAACCTGCAGCTAAGAAAAAGGAGAAAAGAGGCACAAAATAATGAAGGTGTTATGTTTCACATTAAAAAAATACTTAAGTTTATGGTGAGCAGCTTAAATAGTTCAAATTCTAATTTTTATATAAAAATATCCACAAGCTCTCATTATTTTCAAGAGCAGATACACATGGATGTTGTTTTAAATTAAAATTTTTTAATCCAAATGTCCAAGAAAATTGGATGAAAAAAATTACCGATCACCCTTCAGCTGTGTGCAATTACGATAGAGGAAAAGCAATTAATTGATTAAAAGAACTCAGACATTACAAGAATCATTTTCACCATTATTAGAAAACGCTACATTTAATTTAGCATGATTTTAACTGGAATGATATCAACTGTTCAGAATGCTAATGCAGAAACTTGACCTTATTTTTTAACCAAAATATGAACCACAAATTAATTCCATACATTCTTTGTATGCAAGCAGAACAATGAATTCTGTTTTCCTCCTAACTGTCACCATATTAGTATCATATATCACTTCACATTTAAAATTTATAGAATGTAAGATGTTATATTTTAAGTAGTTTTTATCACTTCCTAATATAAAATGCATAAACTTGTCAATGAAACTTTAGGAAAACCCAATCCAGCAAATCATGTTTAAAAAAAGAAGTTCATATTATTTTTAATGAGTTTTCTCATGTGAGGAAAGAGCACACAAAATTACTACTGTATGACAAAGCACAAAAGAAAGATGCAGAGCCATGATAAATGAGAAATTTGAGTTTTGGTGGTTTGTTTAGGTTGGGTTTTTTTAAGTGGTGTCCCAGGGATATAAAGGAGGAAGAAAAGGTTTTCCATGATGGTTTTGTTGTGGGGTTTGTTGGGTGTGTTTTTTTTTTTTTTGGGGGGGGGGGGGGATTTTGTTTGTTTGTTTGTTTTAAAATGAAGGCTGAAGCAGATTGACACAAAAGAACATAACTGAATGTTTGTTGATGTCCTCAAATTTTGCAGCCAAATTTGCCAGGAGACTAAAGGCTTAAAACATGAAGCTCCCCACAGAATGCTTGCATACTCCCAAAGTCACTTGTCTCATCCTTTCTGACAGTTGCTGAGCAGCTAAATGCTCTGCTACAACACCAAACAAAAATAGCTAAGACAGAGTTGCCATGAAGCTCCTCAAAACACTCTCTTGTGCCCAGATGACAAGCCAAATGGGTAGAAAAGGGATAGGGAGCTTCTGATGGTATTGAGTGTATAATCAGGCACGTAAACATTATAAGAGGGTTATGGAAGTCCTGCAGTTCATCTGAAAGGCTCAAAGTCATTAAAGTCAACCTGAAGTTATTCTGCTGTTCATAGAAATAGTATTATTTCCTGTTCTGAAAAGTTCTGGCCTTGATTTAATATATGTTTAATTGTAAAAGCAAGAGCCACTTTCTATTATAGTTATGCACACAGAATTCCTTCCACATAGTTTGACACATGTTAAAAGTATTTTGCTAATTTAGAACCTTAATTTTTAATTTCTGTCAGTACATCTCAATATCTTATTCAGACTCCCCATATTCCCTTCTGCAAGCTTAAAAAAGGAATAGAGGAAGCCCAGCAACGATTCTGAGATTTGTTTACAGAAAATACTCAAATCTTTCTCTACACACCATTCAAATCCAACCCATGGAAAATAATTTCAATGTTATCAGTTTAAATTCATATTTGCACATATTATAGTTTAAAAAAAGAAAAAAGTATTCCTTCAATTCACAAGCTATATGAAGCTAAAGCTTTTTTATAAAGAAATATATTTATATAAACATTAGATAGAATACTGCAGTAAACATTCATAGAAAGCCTTTTAAGCTTTTTCTCCGATCAAAAATTATTAATCTAAGTAAATTAAGTCGTTTCCCCTTTAAGATTAAAATGTTTGCACTCAGCTTCTAGCTCAAATGGCAAAAACACCTCACATTGCAATTAACAGTACATTATGATGCAAGAGGAACTTTCAACATTCACATTTTTTGCTATTCATTAATGTAATATTCCTTGTGTTGAGTCAAACGGTATACAAGCATGCAGATAGTCTTTACACACTTTCTCAACAAGCCAAATAAATCCTATATGACACAGAGAAATGCTTACCTTAAAAGTCACTGTTGCCTTTGTACAGTAAAACCCAATTGAAATAATAGGATCCTTGAGGGATTGAGATTTCTGCGGATGTAGCATTGTTCCATCATCAATTCCACTAGAATCATTCTCTTCATCATCATAACTCACAATAGCAGGAACAAAAGACCAAGCCCAAGAAACCCATCCCTGTTGCTGGTCATCGTCATGATGCAAATAAGGATCTTGATTAATATACTGTGTAGGATATTGCATTACTGAGCTTGTTTCATCTTCTGCACCTTTTAAAACAAACACCAAGTCAAATTTCAAATCACCCATGCTTGAAAATTCATTTATTATACTCAAAATTATAGTATGTGAAATTTATCTAGGACAGTATTCCACATATCATTCACTGATATTTTGTTTATAATGATAGAAAATAAGTAGAAGTCTTAGACTTCTGAATATAAGTTTCAAAACATTTGATTCATTAACATTTTCCTCCAAAAAAAAAAAATTAAGGTTCTTCACAATAGTTTTATTATTGTACATTTGCAGTAAGACCAGAATTTGTCATCTATATTCAAGATTCCTTCCATTAAAGCCTTTCTGAAGTTGCAAATTAAACCCTACTAAATAATGATATATTAAAAACTTGTAGTTTTAAATTTTACAACAAAATAAAAAAGGACTTCAGTTCCCAAAGCCGTAATAAGGAAAATGTAAACACAGCACAGATCCAAAAATTAAGGTTGAAAACCCCCTTTGTTAAAAGTCAGCTTTTCAAGCATTCAAAGATACAGGTTTATCTATGCTCAAAAAAGCTGGTACGCCACTTCTGAGTCAAAAAAACAAAACTGGTCTTCCATGAAAAAAATATTAGAGACCATACAGAACAAAATAAGGATTTCCCAAAAGATATGAGTCTAAGATTCACGATCCAAATGGGTAACACTGTGCATGTACAAACAGCACAATTAACTTCACCTATCTGGCTTCACCACCACTCTTATGGGACTCCCGAGGGGTATTAACTACTTCAGAATTACCATAGGTAGTACAGTATGCAGCACTGTTCCCATACGGGAACAATATTGAATGTATTATTTAACTGAGAACAGAAATAGGCATATCCCATTCCTATTTACTTATTTTTAAACTCAGAGATCCCATTCGTCCAAGTTTTAGACCTTTTAGTCTTTTGTCTAATTAGTCTTTAATCTTTTAGTTTAATTATTTATACACTTGCACAATGGGAGAAAGCATAAGAAAAAACAATCATGAGAATTCTCTGCACATGCTTAAAGGTGAAGACATCTCCTCCCACAAGGGCAATGCGAGCTTCCTGCCTGCTCCCTTTACAAAACAGCGTCAGAGATCAGATTTCAATCCAAATGTAAATCTTGAAACACAAGAAATACAGAAGAGGTGCATATAAAGTCTTGGAAATTGCCAAGAGGCAGAACTATCAGAGGTAGAAGGAAAAAGAATTGATATGGAGCATGACTTGAGTAGTTTAGCCTAGACTGTTGTTGGCAAGCACAGAAGAAATGGTGGAAGGTCTGCCAAAAGAGAAAAAAGTGTGGAGGTGTAGGACCTGGGTCATGCATAACATTTGGTCTACACAGCCATAAAATTCAGCCATCATTCAGCATACTTCTTGCTGCAGTATGTGCACACACAAAATCAGTAAAAGATGCCAAGTAATAGTTCGGTTTATAATATTTGTTAGTATTTTGGAAGCCATTAAAATAACATCTTTTTTTAACATCTTTGTCAGCGACATGGACACTAGGATTGAGTGCACCCTCCACAAGTTTGCCAACGACACCAAGCTGTGTGGTGCGGTCAAACATGCTGGAGGGAAGGGATGCCATCCAGAGGGACCTTGACAGGCTTGAGAGGTGGGCCTGTGCAAACCTCATGAAGTTCAACAAGGCCAAGTGCAAGGTCCTGCACATGAGTCGGGGCAATCCCAAGCCAAGTACAGGCTGGGCGATGAGTGGATTGAGGTCAGCCCTGCAGAGAAGGACTTAGGCATATTAGTGAATGAAAAACTGAACATGAGCCAGCAATGTGTGCTTGCAGCCCAGAAAGCCAACCGTATCCTGGGCTGCATCAAAAGAAGCATGACCAGCAGGTCGAGGGAGGTGATTCTCCCCCTCCACTCCACTTTCGTGAGACCCCACCTGGAGGTCTCCAGCTCGAGCTGGAGTCCAGAGGATCCGCTCGAGCGGGTCCAGAGGAGGGCCAGGAAGATGATCAGGGGGCTGGTGAACCTCTCCTTCAAAGACAGCCTGAGAGAGTTGGGGTTGTTCAGCCTGGAGAAGAGAAAGCTCCAGGGAAGCCTTATAGCAGCCTTCCAGTACCTAAAGGGGGTCTACAGGAAAGTCTGAGAGAGACTTTTTACAGGGGCATGTAGTTGTCGTGGTTTAACCCCAGCCAGCAACACATGCAAGCACCACACAGCCGCTCACTCACTCTCCCCCACCCAGTGGGATGGGGGAGAAAATTGGGAAAAGTAGTAAAATTGGTGGGTTGAGATAAGAATGGTTTAATAGAACAGAAAAGAAGAAACTAATAATGATAATGATAACACTAATAAAATGACAACAGTAATGATAAAAGGATTGGAATGTACAAATGATGCACAGTGCAATTGCTCACCATCCACTGATCGACACCAAGCTACTCCCCAAGCAGCGATCCCCTCAACCCCACTCCCCCAGTTTCTATACTAGATGTGACATCACATGGTATGGAATACCTTGTTGGCCAGTTTGGGTCAGCTGCCCTGGCTCTGTCCTGTGCCAACTTCTTGTGCCTCTCCAGCTTTCTCACTAGCTGGGCATGAGAAGCTGAAAAAATCCTTGACTTTAGACTAAACATTACTTAGCAACAACTGAAGACATCAGCGTGTTATCAACATTCTTGGCATACTGAACTCAAAACATAGCACCATACCAGCTACTAGGAAGACAACTCTATCCCAGCTGAAACCAGGACAGTAGTGCCATAGGACAAGGGGTAATGGCTTTAAATTGAAAGAGGGTAGACTGAAATTAGGTGTAAGGAAGAAGTTCTTTACTGTAAGGGTGGTGAGGCACTAGAACAGGTTGCCCAGAGAAGTTGTGGGTGCCCCTTCCCTGGAAGTGTTCAAGGCCAGGCTGGATGGGGCTTTGAGCAACCTGGTCTAGTGGAAGGTGTCCCCGCCCATGGCAGGGGGGTTGGAACTAGAGGATCTTTAAGGTCCCTTTCAACCCAAAACATTCTATGACCTATGATTCTGTAAGACAGAAGAGCAGCTAGACTAAAAAGGGTGATATCTATATACTGTGAGACAGAAGATGGAAAAACAGGAAGATAGACGTATCTTCTGTCACTAAATTAAAACTACTACAACCATTATGTAATCAACAGTCAAACTTTGGAACAAATGCACACAAGCCTAGTAAGCAACCCACAACATCCTCTAAACCCTTCAAAGCATAAATACAATGTCAATTCCTTTAAAACAAGTAATGCATGAAGGGGAGTATGTACTTTGGAAACACAAAGCCTCTTTGGTTTTAACTCACTATGCTAACCACTGCATCAACTGCAAAAAAATAGGATAGTGAAATATAATGATAAAATCCCAATGTTTTACATACATGAGTTTGTTAAAGGACAAAAATGCTCCTACTCATCAGGTTTTTAAATCCACTCTTGCTAAGCCACCTGTAGCGAGATCACACTGGAACAATCAGGCTTCATAGCATAGGGCAGCGATTCAAGTTAAGAAATACATTTTACATAAATTACAAGATTGCAGTGTGACTGCATCTCACTGTTTTCATGTTTAAATCAAGTTTGACCTTCAGAAATGCACTATCCTTTCTTTTAAGGGAATTGAGATACTTATCTCTAAGACTCTGGAAACTGGTATCTCTGACCATAAGTCTGGAATTAACCCAGTAGAAAATTACACTCTATTTATTTTTCTGCCTGTATTAGTTTTCAGCCAGGTAACACTGTGCCAGCTTAGCCTGTGGCTACATAAATACAAGTGCTGGCACTATGGGAAGAGGGAGGGAATGCATCACCATCCCTGCTAGCAATAGCATAAGTTATCAGCTGGTTGAATCAACCATGAAACTGCATAAATGAAACTTGCTAAGTACTTCAAGAAGACAGCTGTAGAAATTCATTCTTGTATCACTAAATAATGTAGATATTAAAATTTATTTCCTCACCCGTATTTTACCTGCTATAAGCTAAAGAAGCTACTGCAAACTCACAGCTAGGAAGACATTATGATTAATTAAAAATACAAAACTTATGGACTAAATCATGTTTAAAAAAAAAAAGAGAGAAATTTGTAAGGAACAAGAGTTATCTGGCTGATAACTCTTGAGTTTTAGTGCCAACCTTGAGAATGCAATAGCTCTTAAATTTGTCCTTGCAGCATAAACTGTCCTTGGAGTATCTCAAATGTACTAACACACATGCTTTCAGAGTAATAAATATTTTCTGTATGGCTTTCCTTTGCACATATTTATTATACAAGTAATGCACAGAAATGACTAACATACAGAAAAAAAAAGTAAGTTCAATGTTTGTAAAAGTTCCCCCCAATATGATTATACTATTCAGTGGCTGTGTTGCCAAACTGAATTTTATTCAAAAGGTGATGTTCATTTTGGATCTATACCACAGAAAGACAATAAATTGACTGCCTCATACCATGCTAGTAGCTTAAATTTGTTATGTTTAGTTTTACTTCACAGTATGTGTTAAAAAATAGTGGCTCATGATCTATTATACATGCATTACGCTAGCACAGCAATATCGATGAAGGAGACTGCACATAAACTGGAAATGATACCAACACCAGCAGAAACCAAAATCCTATGTTCCAAACTCTAGTTTGAAAGGTATTCCACATCTCCTTTTAAAAGCAAACGTACCACCAACACTGAAAATCTGATGGCATCATAACTGTAGCATGAATACAATATTACAACAAAGTCGCACACTCAAGTAACAGTACTTTTACACATCTAAGAGGTATCACACTTATTTTGTACAAGACAACCCACTACAGTGATTCAGGTAGCCAGGAATCGGTACTGCAAAATAGTAAGACTTAAAGTTTTTTTTCTTATTTCTGCATCAAGAATCTCATCTTCCTTAAACTCAAACCTCTAGATCCTACTAGACCAGAATACGCTCCCACCTTGCAGACAAATGTAAATCAAGGGAAGAAATCATAAGTCCCTTTTCCTGCTGAGTTGCAGAGTCCACTGGATATGGAATGTGACTGTAACACACAAAAGCTTCAGGTTCAATTCTAGAGAATCCACTTTTTCATGGTACCTACCTCCATCTATTAAATTAACTTCCCCAAGCTTCTACTCCTAGTCTATTTGTCCTGTCTTACTGTAAACTGACACTACCCTAGTGAAGAAGTGATGGAAAAGGAGGGAAAGAATGAATCGCCTTCCAAATTTAAGAAAATTCCAAATAAAGAACGATGCCACAACAATTGTAAAGTGCTGAAATAACACCAATAATTAAACTGCTCCCCATGATATTACTTGGGGTTGCTAATCAATTATTTTAAAATTTCAATTATTTAGACTATCCCAACCTCAATAAAATTAGGAGCAGATGTATAAGTTAGTTAAGGGTGAGCTACAAAACAAGTGGCAGTGATTTTAAAACACTAGAACACTAGGACAAGAGGTAGGAGATCTATTTTCTATTTTAATGGAAAAGGAGACTAAATAATGTGAAATATCACAACAAAAGGGCAAGTGCCTCTGGGTTGAGGTACAAATCACAGGACAATTAATCTCAAAGTGATATGTAAATGCAGATGCCCAATAGGGACCGGAAGGTGTTAGATGTCTAACAAAGCCAATCCAAAGTGTTTTTGTTTCGTATCTTGCATACAAGTTCAAGCAGATCAATTGGAAATACACTTTGCTCACTGGAAGCATTAAAAAAATTGCTTGCATTCTGCCGTCTCCATTAAGCCACTTTTAAAATCAGCAGCAGCAGGACTGGCCTGATATTTAAGCTTTTATGTAATAAGTAAAAACAAAAGGTCAACCTGTGACTCACACCTTTCAAAGATTTAATCAGATTTTTTGGGGTCCCTACTTAAGAAGGAGTATTAATGGTTTTCAAGAAAAAAAGAAAATGGCCAGACAACATAAAATAGATGTTTAAAAGGCATTCATAAAAACCTAGTTCTCCACAAAAAGGTTATAGTTCCTAAAACAATAAAAATATTTAATATAAACAAATTTAATCTCCCCAATTTAGGAACTTTATAATTTGTGAAGATTTAATCTTTACTAATTTTTTTAATTTGCTACTCATTTTGACGGCTGCTCATTTAACTGATGTTAACAGATGTAAGCAGTTCTATACGCCTAAACATGTATTCCAAAGTAATGAAATCTGGCCATCTCCACACAACAAGCTTGATACCCATCCTCAGGCATATGGGATCCCAGCAACCAGTTACAATGCACTATTATAGATGCCTACAACAAAGTTACTGTCATGACGGCTGTTAGACAGCTGCACAATGCACTGACCCCACAAGCCTCATTCTGCAGGTGTCTGTCTATGCTGCATCTTTACAGTCTGCTGAAATACTAATTGCAAGTATACCTACTGTTCCTTGGGAGGATACCAAAGTATATAGGCAAGTAAGAAGTTACAATAATGGAACTAGATGACGGGGGGGGGGGGGGGAAGACTGTGAGGTTTACTCTACAGGTCATTTACCCCACAAAACATATGAAGAGCTGAAATAATATTATGTACCCCGGTACAAAGGTCATATATATAACTCCATCTCTTTAACCCTCAAAAGAAGAGAGATAAAAAGTGCAGGGACGAGAAAAATACACAGGAAAGTGTAATTTGGCACACACAGCCTTTTGTCCTGACATCATTTCAGTTCAACTGGGGATCATTTTCTCCACTGTTTAGGAATAACTCTCCTGTACCCAAACTCTTTAACACAGTGCACAGCTGCTTCTCCTCAATCAAGCATGGATAAATAAATCCATTTCAGTTCTCCCATTTTTATCCTAATAGAATATTGCAGAGTCAATTCCTTCAACAGCTAATGCTCACCTAGAATTTCTTGCTGTCACAAAGTATTTGCACCTGGTTTTCTCAGTAAACTCAAACCTCGTATTCAGCCCAAAGTAGGCAATATATTAAACTCATTCTCTTGATCTGCTTTTTGTTCTATTGGTATCCCCAAAAAATTCCCCACACTACTGTTCTTATCACCAAGTTTTCTATAAGGACCACTTCAGCCCATTAAAAATTTGAGTTTTATAGGATCTATGCAACATTTTATTCTGTTTAGTGTTGTAAAAGTGTTAACTCCTCATGTTCACAAAGGCCTTCTTTATTTTCATTTAGGTTTTTTGAGAGTAAAGATCACGACAGGGTCAGTGTGCTTTACAAATATTAGAAAATGTCACAATATTCCTTTGGGATGGAAAGGTACTGTTATTATTGCCATTTTACACCTGGGAAACATGCTTCATATGCTGGAATTACAGCTGCCATGGATTTCATTTCATGAATGAAAAAAAAAAAACAAAACTTTCATAATACAGAATCACAAGGCAATTATTCAGAGGAGGCAACACCATGAACTGTTAAAACCACTTTCAGAAGTTCAGTAGCTCATACTGCTCATGATTCCAGCTTCTCACATCTGTCCCAAGCTTCTTGCTCAGCATCTTCTAACATCATCGTGCAGACCCATCTCAGCTGTCTGCCTGCCTGCCCTGCGCCCCTCCCTCAGCAGTGCAACTTTTCATTTCTAGTCCACTGCTTTTATGTTTTTGCCAAGGGAGTGCTAGACTTCCTCTGCTTGAGCTTTTTCTGTCCTTCAGACCTCTCAGATCATTCTTTACTTAACCAGCTCTAGTATTTCAGCCTTAGATCATCAACCTCAGCAACTCCATCCAACTAAATTCCAGCTCTCCCTTGTATCCTGGCTTCTTGTCTCCTTTCAGGTCTATATTGTTTCCATTTCCTGTTACATTGGCCAATTTTTTCCACCACAAACCAAAAGCTTATTCTCAAGTCCCAGCCTGCTACAACTACAACTGCTGGCTCTGCCATGGGCTCATATCCACACCCTCCTCCCTTTTGTATCTCTCAGCCCTGAAATACATCCATTTCCTCCTCTGCACTACCAGTACAGTCAGACATACAAGCCCACAATTCAGGCAGCCCTCAATCCCTCAGAAGCAAAAGCCCTGTCCAGCCCTGAGCAGCAGCACGGTCCAGCACACATGCAGTACTAAGTGAATTTACATACCAAACTAAAGCGAGTTTCTACCTGTATTTCTGACCTGTAGTTTTAGCTGTATATTTTGAACGCTTTCAGCTTAACATAATTTGAGCAGACTTTACTCGGGCAGCAAAATATGTTCATGACACAGGCTACCCTGCTGCCAAATCTCAAGGTCTTGGTCTTACGTTTGGTTATACAAGAACAAACAAACTGCTGCTGGAATACTCTTAGACATGGATAGGTGACTGATTTTATTATGTCAACAACAACATAACAAAAATAAGCTCCATCCAAAAGACTAAGAATTAGTGATAACTGAACACAGTAAATTCTTCAAACTGAAAGGGTGGGTACTGCTTACTAATAAACACTGGGTTAAACTGTTTAATGAATCTTCAGAACCCTTTCAAAGAGTTATAAAAATATAATCTATAAAGGAGGTCTGTACATTATTAAACCATAAAGAATTTAGGCACAATTCCAGTGAAATTAGTCTTGGATTTCATGAAGCGTTACTCTTGGAAAAAAATGTGGCTAATATAGCTCAGCAGATAATACATGCCATTTATTATTGTACTTCATTACATATTTTTTCTGAAAATGGTAGCACATTTGAGGTTTCCTCAGAAAAGTTCACATCTGTGATTGGAAATTTGGATGACAAATGCACCATGAAGTGCTAAGAAAGTGGGTTTTGTTTCCTTCTCAGACACAGATATAATATGAAGTCAGAAGAAAAAAAAAGTAAACTCACAAACTGATGGTATGGGTAACCTGGTTAATGTCAATTTGGCACTCCTGCTTAAGTGCACTGAACAAGAGGAAAAAAATCATTAGCTATTTAAAAGTTTTATTTATGTGTGTGTACGTGCATGTGCACATATGTGTGTATATATGCCTACATACATACTAAACTCTATGCAGGAAACAAGCATAAATGGTATGAAGGGAAACAGCTGGTAACAGTTTTAAGCCTGTATGTGACAAAGTATTTTGCAGTGAAGATAGAAATGGACTTCTAGAACTGCTTCTATGGCTCTGGCTTGGCCACCCAACAATTGCCATCTGTTTTGTGTTCTGAAGGAGATAGTTCTGTCAAACAGATATGACCATATAATTAAGTGCAATGACAATGTTTCAGCACAGCATAGTTGAACAAAAGCTGCATAGGAAATTACAGATTTCCCCCTTGGTAGTTCTTGTCATTGCAACCTTAGTCTAATTTCTAACCCTTCTGACCCTTCTGACAACTCTTGTGTACATCAGTGTGAAGTTACATGATATTATCTCTTTTTTAGATGGCTACTTTATGAAAAACTAGGAAGTCACATTCACAGTTGTTCAAAAAAAGACTGTGAATGAGATTTACAGATAGCAATTGCTATTCCTTCCTAAGGACATACATTAGAACTAAGGATGACAAGAGATGTGTTGCCAAAGATTTACTCATATTTGGACATAAGGATCTCAAATTCCATTCCAGATGCAAAAAAGACTGAGTACTTGTAGGCAGATGCCTTTTGTTTTAACCTTAGTCTTCTCTTAAACTATATTTCTGTTCCGCTACCCATCTCAGACCCTAACCAAAAGAAGCCAAACAAACAAAACCTGCATACCCCTCCTGACTTCCATCCTCTTCTACAGTTACAGCTGTTCATCCCAGTCTTCTCATTACCAAGCTAATCTTTGTCTCCAATCTTTAGATCTTTTCATTTGTAACACACTGCCTACCAGTCCCAGCTGTTCTCATATTGACTGGTATGATTTCTCTATTCTTTCAATGTCTTTCCTATATTCAAATGGTCCTACTTGCCATAGTAGCTCCAGGAATCCAGCCACAAAGTTCAAGCAACTCTAAATACATCAAAATTCTCTATGGCATGAAAACTTGGCCAAATTTGGGTGAACTTTGATGGGAACAAAAAAAGATATTCATGGTACAAAGATAACCCTCTGTCTGAAAGCAAGGGTAATGCAACTCTTCATAGAAAAGTTCTTCACCCTTTCTCCTGCAAATAGTACAATCAAAACATTGGTTAGATGCAAGGAGTTCTTCAAATGCACACTAATGATTTTTCTAAAAACTAGGCTTTTTAAGTTTCAGGAGAAAGTTAAGTTAATATTTTTAGAATATTAATCAAGTACTTCTAATCGTATGTCTTGTGTAACAAACTCCACATTTCTTCTAAGGCAAATAGTTTCTAGTGCAGAAAACTATTTGAGCTTTAGAGAAAATACAAGACAACTATTTACAGACATCTTATTTATTTGCTCCACATAGCAGAAGCACAACAGAGAAATCTACATCTGGCATGACAGTGAAACGGTTATCTGTGCCAACCAACACTGAAGGCTATATTTTGGCAAAAAAGTTTCCACTGCTGTCATTTTTCTAATAATGTATTTATTTCTCTGAAACCAGAGAAGGCAGCAATACAGGATCAAAAAATGTATAAATTTATGTAAATTAAAATTGTAGATTTCTTAAACAGAACAAAAATTAATTTAATAATTTACGCAAAGTTTCAAACTGTTATAATACCATAAACATAAGCATAGCTTAAAAGCGCCACATCACCTTCACATATAATTCCAAGAATATTCTAGAAGTTATCATACTCTTGGCTGCATGGTAAATATCTCTTCCTACTCCCCCAGATCCAAATTCAACCTTGGAGAGACATGCAAAACTTACATCTTGAGGAGATTAATACACAAATCTCTAAATAAGTTCCCTGTTTTGACAAGTAAATTAACTTCTGCACTACAAAAGCGCAAGAAATTTAGGATTTGGAATGACAGTCTGTCCTCCCTCTTGTCTATTTTTTAGTGCCTGATACATTACAAAAACTTCAGATTCAAGTTTGGATGTTCAAGATCGTGACATTCCTGATTAAAAGAAATTTTATTTCCCTTCATTTTTAATATAAACTAAGCACTCATATGCCTTTCTTATATTGCTGCAAATTCCTAACAATTCACCTAACATGAAACCTCAACACTCAAATACATGACATGATACAACTAGAAAAAAAAAATACAATAGCAAAGTTGGTAGCTCCTAGCAAAACCACAAAAAATCGGGACTGGAGTGAAAAAGTTCACAGCTCAAAACGCATCACTGTTGTAACCCTAGCAATATTTGGGAAGTAGCAGATGGGAAGCCATCACACAAAGGCAAAGAGAACTCACCCCTCCGTGCAATGCTCCTCAAAAGATCATGTCACAGTTACCATGAATGATGGTGTAGAAGAGGGAATACATGTTACACAAAAATAAAAGCAGAGGAGACTACACAATGTAAAAGGACAGAATTACTGAAAACATACTGCAAAGTAATACTTTGCTGTTTAGAACAAATGCCAATATAGGTAGTCTCAGTAACAAGTTTCAAAGAAAGAGGGAAAAACACATCACTTTTTGAAACTGGCAGCAGCCACATTTGAACTAAATAAAAGAGAAAAGTCAAAGTTGACTAAGGACAGGTGCCTTGTTGCACGATATAGTGACAGATAAATCCAAAGCACCCTACTGTGTCACAACTCTTAAAACGGTCTTTTTACATAAAGTTTAACCTCAGTTTAGTCAGGACCATCAGAATACTTTTCAGAACATAACATGAAAAAGATGTTAGAGCACTGCATACTTACCCAGCACAATGAACTGCCTCTAACAAACTGCAGAGATACTTTGCAATGACTAGCCTTGGCCATTTGTATTTGTAAAAAGAGAAGAAATTCATGTTTTTATCATTTCTTTTTAAAAAGTAAATATTGTTTTTACCTGTGATATTTCCCAATACATCTTTAGTGTGGCAAATCAAATCTTCACTTTCCCCATCTTTGAAGTTGCCTATTTCTCCATAATAAAGAGCAATCCCAAGTTGCATTATACGTATAAACATAGGAAGCTGCTGATCAGAGATTGAAAGTTTCAAACTTTCAACTAATGTGTGAATCTAACATGAAAAAGAACAAAAAGCAAAAAACAAAGGTCAGTCGTCATTAAAGCCAACTTTTAAACCATACAACTCCATATTAATTTTGTATGTGCATTCTAATTTCTCAAAACAAAAGCTGCAATACAACACAAGGCAAAGGGCTGCAAACAACTGTCACAAACATACACTCTGGGTTGCTACACAAGAGATCTTCAGGTTGAAAAGTTAAATGTCATGTATTTTGCATGTATATAATATTTTTTATTTTTTTTACAATTGTCGCTTAAGAAATTTCTAAAACAGAAGTGCATCTCATTAAACTTTTATTTTCATTAGAGTTTCATAAAAATCTCTGCATGCTAAAGAAAACCTAGATATACTGGGTTTAATATACAAGGTCCTTCATTTTGATTCTTTCCCACTCCCAATATTTTTGCAAGTGGACAAGTAATGAGGCGGGGGGGGGAAGGATTCATTCCAAGTGAAGTGCAGAAAAACAGCTTCTCTGGATATTCCAAGTTCAAACAGGAAATAAAGCAGTTTTCTCTAAATGAAAGCAAGCTTCGCAAGGACTGTAAATTACTAGGATGAAAATTTATCCTTATTTAAATATTTTAGCTATTTTATTCAATACTTCAGAATATTTTTATTACTATGTGATCAAGCTATAGAGACAAAACCAAACTTGGTAAGAAAGCTACCTTTCATTAAAATAAGAGCTGCATAAAATAAAATTATTGTAATAAAATTACTGTCTCTAACATTAGACATATTTCTAGCTCCAGGTCAAACTTCTAAATGTTGTTGCTGAAAATAATGGATATGGAAAGTAACTACACATCAGCATTGCCCTTAATGCAATCCAATTCAAGAAACATGAAAACTGACTTTGTAAACAGTACTGCACATCCATGGGCAGGTAGAAATACAGTAGTAAAATAAGTATTTGTACAGAAATTTGCTAATATACTAATAAGACTTCACTAATGAATTTATATGAGCAAATTAATAACACCAAAACTTTAGTCATACAGAACAAGTGACCACATAGTATCAGCCATTTATATAGACTAGGGGAAACATTTTAGGTATCAGAATTCTGCTATTATTTAAAATTCTCTGAAAGAAAACAATGTAAAATCCTAAGATATATCTTGGAAATTAAAAATTAATCCTTCGATATCAATTTTTCAAGGCCGGTTGATTAAAGTTGTCAATAATAAATCTTTTCTGTGCAGGTGAACAACAGGAAGGATAAGGAGCAAACAACTGTCTTAAGATTTGGAAGAAAAAAATATTATTTTGCCAGAAGCCTTTTAAAACATCACATAAGGGGTATAGGTCATAGTGGAGGACAGGAACACTAGGTAGCACTATAGGCAATGAACATAATTATATAGTGGCTTAATTGAAATTATGTTACATTACTGGACTTCTTGCATGGCACTACCCTCCCATCATGATCCTGCTCTTACATGGCCAGTGGAATTCATCTGCCCCTCAGTAAGTTGACTCATCTTACTAAAACTGGAGGAAAACTATTTATTTCTTATTGTCCAATTAGCTTTCTGTCAACATTGTGAGTTGACTTAGATGACTGACGGGTCAGACAAATGTCAGTGCTGCTGCAAACAGGGGGAGGCAGGACTGACATCCCCAGTGCAAATCAGCTCACCTGTCTCACAGTTGTCTCATCCCATGATGATTTCAACAAGAAAAGCAACAAAAAGCTTTCTAATAATTTTACATGTGTTTTGCCACCTCCCCCCACATATACTATTTTCAGTCTAAAACTCAAAATAGGAGCTTAGTGTTCCCAATTTAAAAGCATACAAGTACATATCCAAGTACTTAAGAACTGTCCTCCTTTGAGAAGTCTCAACTTAAATTAAATTCATTAAGACTAGCTGGGCCAAAACTTTGCAATAGACATAGTAGTCAAAATTATATGGGTTATAAAAATACTCTAGTCCCTACAAAGAAATCAAAAAGAGCATATGCTATTACAAACATGGAAGTCTTGGAAAATTTCACTCAAGACTGAAAAACAGATGTACTTTACCAAGTGAACAACACAGAGTATAGAAGTTTTCATTAAAAAGATCTTCACAGATTTGGAGAGAAAGATTGACTGCTGCTGGCTTTTGTCTTTAGTAGGGAAACAAACCATCAGAACACAAGCTGCTGGCATTCAGTAATCTACCCTTCAGACACACTGAAGCTACCATAATTTCATTTGCAGTGGAGACTTTTAAAAAGCTTTAAGTGTCCTTGAATTAACTCCGTTAATGCAGTAGTTACATTTACTGATAACAGCTCCTTTTACTTCAATTGTAAGAAAACACAGCTATTCCCATTCAATAGTTAAATATTTTAAGGAGATTATTTTTAAAAAACTATATCCTGATGATCCACAGCACACAATCTCCATGCATACAAGACAGAAAGTTATCAAATGTAAAATTTGTAAGGGTCAACAGATTTGTAGATCTAATTGTTATATAATGGTATGGTAGTGAATACTAGAAAAGATTAAGATTAGAAAAATCATTACCTTTGTACCATTATTCTTTGGATCATAATAAACAATTTTTAATTCACTTAAATATTAATCTAGCATCATATAACTAAATGCTTTGATTTAATTGAGCACATTTCTGAATAACTTCATAAACAGTATTTTATGTTTAAAGCTTGAAGAAAAAAGAAGAAAAAGAAACATCAAAAAAAGAGAGAAAGACTACGTACCACATAATAAAAAAAATCAGAGTACATAGGGAAAAAAAAAAGTTAAGACACCTTTGAACAAACTGAAATGTGCCTTAAAAAAGGGCAGGAGCAATAAATGACCACCACCAAAGATAACCAGAAAAGTCTAATACAAGTTTAATTAAATTACTACCACCTCAGTGCATTCCAGTATGTTTTTTATTTTAGTCCAGTATCCACTAAAAATTGTAAGTAATAATATAGTAATAACCATCATCATTTTTACAACAGTAGTATCATTTTAAACTACATGGAAGACTGTGTCAGCATTTCCATTAAAGTGTGCTGTCAGAGACTTGTAATTTGGCCATAAACTTTTGCTCTGCTATTGTCATATAGGACTTCAGCTAGGTACAGATTACTTCTCCAAAATTTACAGAACTATTCAGCTAATTTAAAAAAACAGGCTCTTCAACATTAAGATTTACTGTCTATATGCAGTAATCATACTGTCACCACAGAACTAGTAAATTCTAGACATTCATATGATGATTCCTTATTATCACTGGAGCTCATATAGATTCCAAAGTTATAAGGCACATGGTTAAACATCCTAATATCATTAATTATATAACTTCTTGTTTATAAAACTCAAAATAAGCAAACTTCCAAAATTGTTACCATTTACTCTGAACAAAAAAAAAGAAAATTTCTTTCTAGTATGCAGAATCAGTCTTCGTATATTTAATTATTAAATTAAGATCTGCACATGAAAAAATGAAATTTCTGCAAACATACGTACTACCAGATTTTCATGTGCAAGTATCCAGCATTCTGTGACAATCCTTATCTGGATAAATACTCACATGGCCATTACCATATCCACAAATCTCCAAATTTGCCCAAAGTAATCAAAGGCATACAGCTGTACAGCACATACAAGAAATAGTGGCATTTCACAAATTGGACATGATTACTAATTAACTCCCAACCTTAAGTTCAGAACAGCTTAGAACTTCCTGAATCATGTCAGGAGTTAAACAAAACTGAGAGAGTGACACTTCTAAATCACATTGTAGAGAAATGCCCATCAAAATTTATCTCAAAATTGACCGTTTTGCAATGCATACAGCTGAGGATTTTTTTTTTTATTAAAACTTGGGAAAAACCTGGTATAAAGTCTGTGTCTGGATTTAAAACAGTTCTCAAGTAATTAAATGGGCACCACTGGTATTCACTGAGAGAGGGAGGGGAAGACAAACCTTACATGTATTACTACTCAGAGCAGTAAAAAAAAAAAAAAAAAAAAGTGTGAAACATAGTTTAGTCTCTCCACCAGCTCAGCTTTTTGCTTCTGCACTGCAAAATGTAAACATGCCACTTAGTGTCAGATGTCCAGGAGTAATATTGCATCCCTGCTCGCTAGGAGCTCAGCTTGGCTTGCTAATCCATTTCACATGGTTCACTACATAGTGTTAACACACTGAAGTTTCTTGTTATTTATGAGAGCTTGATCTACATTTGAAGCAACAACATAAGTAAAAAATCCTTTCCATCTTATTGCAGGCACCTTAAAGCATACAGTATTTTTTTTTTTCTTTAACAGATTATCTGCAGACATTTTTTTTTCTCCTTACAATCTTTGTTTTCTTTTTCAAACTTCAGGAAAAATAGAAAAGAGAGCATTACTTCCTTACATGCTGTTACTGTACATAGACTAATTGCATCATATGAACAAAACACAATCGAAAAAATCCCTTTAGCAAAAAACAGCATTAACTTTTCATTTTACTTTATATTTCAAAGCATATTTTGAAAAACCTCAAAACTTCACGAGTAAGTAGCAAAAAAAAAAAAAAAATTCTTTTGGATACCTACTTTAATAATAGATGGCATTTTGGAGTTGAGGTTATCATAAGTAAAATGCAGACGAGTCCTGAAGGAACATTTGTATAGCAGGGGTTCCTGGTAAAATTCAATTTTGCCACTAGCATTTCTCTTATCAAGACATACTGTGCAGTCAGAAAAGTTGATCATCTTTCTCAGGACCAGATCGGTGGCTTTTAAAAAAAATATGTAGGTTAAAAAAATATATTGCAAAAGAAAAATAAGTTATGCATACATGTTCTTATCTAGAAGAAAATAATACAAGATAGTTGTGTGGTCATTATTTAAATCATCAGCAAAGTACTTGCTTATGTGACTAAAGAGAGTAAGTTAACATGTCACAGACTTTTTCAGCTGAATACTTAAAAAGCGAGGACAAATTAGTTACACCCAATACAAACTTCACTGTACCTTAGATCTGTTTATAAAGTAAGAGTACTGCTTCATGTGCAAGCATTAGACCAATAAATATTATTCTCATTATTCTCCCAGAAAGAATCTTGCACATTTTCCCCCAAAATTTTCTTTTGAATCTTCCAAAGCAAACAAAAGCTATGATAGTGATCTTAACATGACACATATTTTGTAATTTAGTCATATTAGCTTGTAATAGTTTTAGCCAGAACAAATAAATGGGTCCAGTGGTCACAAAACCACTCTACCAGAGATCTTCTGTGTGATCTTAAAATACTCTTACTGTGACCAAATTCCACCTCTACCAAATTTCAGTTAAGAACACCTAGACTTACAGGTGAACGCTGGTAATTCAAAGACTCAGACATTCAGACACTGAAGACCAAGATAAAGATCAAAAAGTTGGGGGGTTTTTTCCTGAAAATGTGAAGTGAAATGAAGCATGTCTTGCAATTGGTATGCCATGCTTACTACAGTGCAGCACACTTTACTACCTCTCTAGCCAGCCTGTTTAAAGAGTTTAAGATCATCACAAACAATTGCAACAGAATGCCTTAAGATGCTACTGCTCATTCACAGAAATAGAAACAGATTGCCTAAGCACTCACTGCCAGCAGCAAGTACAAAATGAAATGCAATCACAGAAGAATAGCAAGTATGAGCCAATAGGACTACAAAACATGTTGGATAATTATCTGTGATTCTTAATGCATACTTGTATGATCAATCTATATTATTAGAATTAGCTCTTCAAAATGAAGGACAAAGGATAACCTGATAAAAAACTAAAACAGGCAGAAAGTATCTTATGACATAAGGAGCCATTTTTATTAGACTTGCAAATTTCTATATGAATTTAAGAGTGCCTTCGCTGTGATGCCTAAAACCAAAAAGTACCTACTCACCAGAGATGTCCATAAATGCTCGGTCCCAAAACTCATCCACCGTATAGCATTCTGCAGAAGTGATATTGACCGAGAGAACAATATCATCCTCCACATACTTTAATATGAGATTGTTGATCACAATGTTGACATTGTTTACAACACGCCTAATCAAACTCTGAACATAACCTATAAAATAAAACAAATTCTTAGGAGTTATAAGGAAGACGATGCCAAATTCATTTATTACTAAAGTAATTATTTCCAACTTGTATTCTTTTTTTAAATCAAAAACTAAAACAAACCAAGTATCATTGTCCTTTATTTATCCAAAAATCACAGTACTTCAAACTGTTTAACATTCAATGCAGTTAAGTCAATCAGCATCCTGGAAATGCAATAAACTATAGGAGAAAAAAAAAGTAAATACTAGGAATATAATATAGCATAAGAGATTAATTTTTGGTGGCAAGAATCAACTTTCAAACTAATTAAGAAAACCGAAGACTCTGGATTATTGTAGAGAATTTTAATGACAGTCACTTTTTTACTTGACAGATACTTAGAAATAGGTTTGGAAAAGTGAACACCAGTTGCTAGGTTAGTTTTCAAGTATGCATATATTATGCCTATTTGCCCCCTCACCTGTTTTTTTTAAAAGTTAACTAAACATTAATATGCCCAGTACTTTTTTTCATTCTAAAAGCTAATATATCCACATCATGATCAGTAAGACCCCTGCGAGGTATAACAAAATCAATTTCTGTCAACAACCCAAATAGTAAGCACCTGCACTGAAGCCTGTTGGGAAGAAATCCATTTAAATTTTTTCAGACATAATGTGATTGGAAAAATGATCTTGTCTGTGAATTCCCAAGTATGCGGTAAACACTCATATTTTACCAATAGGGTAAAGAAATTAAATACTACTCATATTCACGTATTTTAGGTATACTGAATGTAACTATGGAGCTAACTCATTTGTGCTGGAAAAAAAACAAGCCTTAAAATTTCTATATTTTAAAATTTATAACATTACTTACATTCTATCTAAAAAGACAATTAATACATGCTATAGAGGTCTAGTTTGGTAACTACACTAAAAAAAAAAAAACAGTTAATGATACAGGTTTAAATCCACAGGCTTCAAGAGTAGTGTTCTGAAACTTGCATTAAATAAGACTCATTTATATCAACAATTTTAATTCAAATAAAACTTAAAAAGAACATCAAAACATTGTGAGATCAGTAGGAGCAGACTCAGGTTGCTACTTCCATTGTACTCTACTTTCTCTAGCTATTCATCATTTTTACATTCAAATATTACTTTTCACCTTAGAGTAGCTGGAAGGTTTTACCATTACATAAGTGATTTTCTTGAGTTCCACAACTGCAAGTTTACACAGTTGACATAGAAGTTTTCCCTTTTTCATAATTCAAAGCCTCCAACCACCTCTTTCATTAAATGCAAAACATGCTTTCAGCTACCATTAGCAGAATATTTTTATTCTGATCAGATATATTTCTATGTTTTAAAAGTATTTCAATATTAAAATCTTAACTGTAAAACACATCACATTTCTTATCATAACTCAGCTTCTTCATTTTATACTACTCTTGAGCATACGTCACACTTTGAGCAAAACTAGTTCCAGCAGGACAGAAACAGCATTTTAACATCTCCTACCATCTTAATAGGATTGTAACTGTATTAAAACAAAATCTGGAAAATGCTTGACCATTGTCTATAGAAACAGGAAATCCAGAAATGCAGTGAAAGTCAAAATTTTGATAGCTTTATACTGTCATATTTCTAACATAATCTGCGTTTACCTTTTTTGCATATCAGTCTAAAAACACTACTGAAAAATAATGTGGAATAACTTGTTTTTAACAATGTTCTCCCTGACATCTTAAAATAGTAACATATTTTTAGGTTATATGAATTCGAAAAAACAGATGTATTATTTCAATAATTAAGGGGCATAAGAGACCGATATTCCTCACTAGAGTGGTGTAAACTGACCTGTATATAAATAGAAGCCGGCACAAAGCATTCAGTTGCTTTTCTTAAGTTCAGCAGAGAAATATTTTGCAGACTATGTAACTAGCAACTATGAAATCATAACCAGTAATTTAATTATGACTTTAAAGCAAGCTACTAATTTCATTGAAGAATGAAGCTGTCCCTCCACAGGTCCAAAGTTTTTTAAATATTTTGCTTTCAAGGGTGTTTCAAAGTCAATCTAATTTACATTTTCCTGCTGTGAATGATAAAAACATTACAAATCCAGCATCATAGCAGAAAAAAAAAAGTGAGTTCTGCTGATAGTTTCCAGCAGTATTCAGGAAAAGAGCAACAACGTTTTGATCTGTATGTCTTTTTGCCTGAATGCATAAAAAGGAGCAGAATTATATCTTCCAAATGAAAGAGGGGTCACACATTTGATAAAAAAAAATTTTGTTTCACACTTCTGCGAAGACATTTCCAAACTAGTGGTGCAGTATATTGTTAAAAGTACCATACAGGTACCAACTTTCTAATTAGTTTAGCTCCAAACGTACTAGAATCAGATTCTCATGAGTGGGCATCAGTCTTTTAAGAAAGTGAATTTAAATTGTAATTCTTCCTAATCAAAACAAAATAATAAAAGCATCAGCAAGGTCATGTATAATACAGTTTATAAAAAAGGGGGGGTTGTTTTAAATACAAGTGGGAGAAAACAGTTGGAAGTTGCTTATTCCTGTAATTTTTAAATATAACACTACAACCATCCTTGCCACTAAAATTCAGGTATTTTATGATGAAGTGACTAAAAATACTAGAAAATCCGTAGGGGTAAATTCTCTCCTGAGTTACAACACAAATTCCACATGTATGCTTTTTCCCAATTCTCTAGAACCCAGCAGGCTACACTGTGCAGCAAGAGCTGAGAATGCAGTTTCAGATCCAAGCCTCCAATATACTCTAGCACTATAGTCCACAGAGTGGTCTATTGATTCAACAGAATTGATATCACCAGACTGGTCACATCTAAACATCTTCAGCTTAGCAGTGCTCTATTGTTACCAAAGCTACATTTTTAGCTAAGCTCTGCATGGCTCCCTCTGTGAGAACACAGCAGAGTTAAAGGACAAATAAATATTTCAACAGATGTCCTGGTTTCGGCTGGGATAGAGTTAATTTCTTTCCCAGTAGCTGGTATAGTACTGTATTTTGGATTTAGAATGAGAATAATGTTGATAACACACAGATGTTTTAGTTGTTGCTAGGTGGTGTTTACAATAAGTTAAGGCCTCTTCGGCTTCTCATACTGCCCTGCCAGTGAGGATGCTGGGAGCACAGGGCACAAGAAGCTGGGAGGAGGCACAGCCAGGACAGCTAACCCAAACTGGCCAAAGGGATATTCCACACTGTATGATGTCATACTCAGTATATTAACTAGGGGAAATGTTGGCCAGGGGCCGTTGCTCTGGAACTGGCTGGGCATTGGTCGATGGATGGTGAGCAACTGTATTGTGCATCACTTGTTTTGTGTATTCTAATTCTTTTATCATTATTATTTTCCCTTCTTTTCCTGTCCTATTAAACTACCTTTATCTAAACCCAAGAATTTTACTTCCCCACCCCATCAATTCTGTCCCCCATCCCACTGGAGGGGAGGAGGGGAGCGAGCAAGAGGCTGTGTGGTGTTTAGCTGCCTGCCAGGTTAAACCATAACAACAAATTACAACAGTAGTATGATACCTATATCTTCCAAAGACTAAAACAAACCTAAGTATATGACTCAAAATCTTACTAAAATCCAGGATGTGTAAATTAAAGCTTAGCAAAGACATATCCTATACCACAGAGAATAAAATCTTCCTATAAGGAGGCCTCTACTCCTCATGGAGACTGTTTACAACATAGGACATCTATATCAAACAGTGTTATTTATGCATCAAAAACCAAAACCAATTGTATTTAGAGAACTTTGCCACATGGAAAGTAACTTACAGTCCATTCAACAAGGTAAGATTTCACTAATGCTCTCTGAATTAGACTTCACTACCAACATACTCCATGCAGTTGAAGAAGGAATGTGATGACAACAAAGGAGGTGATAGTGCCCTACAGTTTCACAGAAGCACAGAGTACATCTACAGAACCTATCAAATAGTAACATAAGACGACAACAGATATGATAATTTGCTATGGTACTGCAAATACAATATGTGTAATTCGTATAAGCACACTAATCATTAAGAACCACAACACATTCATTAAAAAAGACATGCAAACCAATTTTCAATGGGCATGTTGCATCTGGATGTGTGCAAACGCATCTGTTGGAATGTTCTAGCTTCATCAGATGTCAACATTACAGTAAGCAGACCTCCAGCCTTTCACTAAGACTACACCTTTCTGGGACATCCACAGATAACACTGACAGAAACAAACTTGAGGAACCAAAATCCTAAAACTCACTGAAAGCAATATCATCTTTCAATTCTTTGGCAAGCCTTTGACTCCTGTTGTTCACAGGTGAGACAAAAGAACCGAACGCCAAGGAACTGCCAGAGCTGAAGCGCTGTCCGTGGTAGAAAACACTGGATGCCAAAAGTCCTGCAATTCTGACCCACTACAGTTTATTGGATCTCAGAGCTTTAAGAGAGCCTCCAGATCTGACTCCTCAAGTACCCATTCCAAAGTAAGATGATACTTTGTAGTACATAATATTCCACACACTAAATTAGAATGCTCCCTTTTGATTCAAGGCAAGTATAAACTTCCCGTTAACAAAAGAGAAAAAAAAACCTAACAAAAAACTATTATGTCTTTAACCCATCTAAAACTACATGGCCCAAGAAGGCAAATTGCAATTCATTCCAGTACTCTCCAATTTCATTTTTCTGCACAAAACAACACATCATATTTGAAATTTCTGTAAAAACTCAGAGGCAAGAGTAATCATATGTATAGTTCCTTAGGCATTTTTATATCATATAAATATCTCTAACTAAGCTGAATTCCATGTCAGGAAAAAAGAAAAAAGAGAACAGAGAACAGAAAAAAGAAAAAAAAGAAAAAAGAAAAAAAAGAAAAAAGAAAAAAAAGAAAAAAGAAAAAAAAGAAAAAAGAAAAAAAAGAAAAAAGAAAAAAAAGAAAAAAGAAAAAAAAGAAAAAAGAAAAAAAAAAGAAAAAAAAAAAAAAAAGAAAAAAAAAGAAAAAAGAAAAAAAAAGAAAAAAGAAAAAAAAAGAAAAAAGAAAAAAAAAGAAAAAAGAAAAAAAAAGAAAAAAGAAAAAAAAAGAAAAAAGAAAAAAAAAGAAAAGGTGAACATCTCTACCAGTACATACAGGACTCAACAAGAAACATCTCAGAATTATTATTCTCATAAAAGAGGAGACTTTACCTTTAAAACTATTATAAGAATCTGAAAACATACAAGAAAATAACTTACTGTGAACCACGGAGCAGTTAGTGAGCAGTAGAAAACAGTGATCCGAAACAGAAGAAAAACAGAGCTGCAGAGGATAAAATCTAACACACTACTTTTAACCCTATAGCACGTTTCTCACACTAATCTATCTCATGCTATAAATAAGTTTTCTAAATGTAAGGATTCAACAAAATGTAAGGAAAAGATATAAAGATTAACTATGTTTTATTGTAATTTGGTTCTATTTTATAATATTCAAGTATTTCA
Source organism: Buteo buteo (assembly GCF_964188355.1). Classification (NCBI taxonomy): domain Eukaryota; kingdom Metazoa; phylum Chordata; class Aves; order Accipitriformes; family Accipitridae; genus Buteo; species Buteo buteo. The sequence continues at coordinate 54,677,933 of NC_134173.1, read as the reverse complement.
CTCGCCTTTATATGATTTGTAGGTGGACAGAGATATAATAGTCTAACTTGGACACTGTAGCCACCTGAATGAAGTTCAGGTATTTTCTATCCCTCAAATACAATCCAGCTTCTGAAATTATGGATTACCTGGAGGTAAATCAGGGTCAGGAGAAGCAGATTGCTGAACTCGTCGTGGTTTTACTGCTGATTTCATGCTTTCCGTGGCACTGCGGTTTGTTGAACTGGAACCACAACTTTCGTGGTCTTCTTGCTAGAGGAAAAGCAAGCAACTGAGTCAACCAAACAGAAAGAAAATAAGCATGAGGAGAACGACTTGGTAAAGATTTGGTAAATTAAACTTCTGTTACTATTTTTCCATCAATTCAATCCTGTACATGCACCTAACTACAGAAATTATTACAAAACTAGCTGTACAACATAAAAAAATTTGTAATTAATACTTTCACTAACTTCTGTTTAAAAAAACCTCAGTCATTTAATTATTAATTTCAGTTGAACACATTTCATCTAGCTGCATTTCTGCTGAAACATTCCTTCAAACAGAAACATAGCCCTGCAGACTACCAAAACAAATATGAGAAACTACCAAATTTTATGAGCTTACATGCCTACTCATGAAACCACCTCAAATGGTTCCAAGATGTCAGTCATGTCTTTCCTAATACAGCTAACTGAAGCTGATTCACAAAGCAAAATATTTTTGCAGGCTTCTAAAACATGGCCCCAGAAAAGATAAATGAACTGAGGGCACCTGCTCATCTTGAGCTTCTATACAGCTTATTCACCTTCAGAAATTCAGAAGCAGGAAACATGGCTCAAAAGTAGAGAATGTGATATAAGCCTTACAAGATCAAATTTGCAGACACAAGAAAATCTTAATTAGCTGAATTTAGGGTTTTAAATACCCCACTAGTATTCCCATTACATTCCAGAATGACAGTTTAACTACAAGACTCAAGTGCAAGAAAGCCAAGAAAAGTAATGCAAATATTCTTTTGAGTGTATTAGAAGAACCAGTTAGAGAAAAGCAAATTCTTACAACTTTTGACACAAGCCAAATTATCTCTTCAATAGATGTAGTCTCTTGCAGAAAAACAGCAAAATGCTCTCTGGGTCATGGCACGACTAGGATCACACAACATGTTCACAAAAAGAAGGGTTTGGGGAACAAATGTCAAGTACTGCAGTATGAAGCCATAGTACTCTTAAGTCCTCTAACCACCAAAAAGCGAACAGCTTAAACTGTGCTGAGTTTTTGTACGGGGTCACGTGCTTCCGTGCATGCTGCCTGGCATTTTTAATAATCCCAGAGAAATTACAAAATGGAATCTTCACTTTACTTGGTTCTTAGTGGGTTTTACATGAAAAATAAAAAAATAAAAAAATAAAAAAAAGAAGTTACATGTAATGACACCTTTTAAATAGAAGTCTACAACTTCAAAACATTTGAAGAGAGAGATTCTTTCCTTCCACTCCATATTTAGAAAAACAGAACACAGAGGAAATTACCTTCTTAAAAGTTTGAGAAAAAAAGATGATGAGCAATATAATCTTAGCTGGGGGGGAGAGCAGGAACAGAAGGCTGAACTTATTTGGAGAAATTGCAGCAGACAGACCCATTCATACATTAGGAGGGTAGAAGATAGCTTCTAAAAGAGGGATAAGTTACCATAAAGGATTTGAGATTTTCCAGTCATTAATACAGTACTGAAACAAGCTGTTTGTTGTTTTTTAATTCATGGTTACTTGGTCATTTCAATCATATAGGACTTTCCTATTCCAATGCATGAAAAAATGAAATGGGTGTTTAGCATCAACTCTGGAGGGCACTTGTTTGCTTTCTTATCTCTGACAACCTTCTGATGCTTTTCACTGAGGAATGTTAAGTCTCCTGCAGATTCTCTAAGAACTTCTAACTACAGTGCAATTTTATTAGAAAGCCACCACTCTCTTCAGGGCATACCTGAGCAATAATGACAGCTTGAAGTTCTTGCTTTATCTTTAAACCTGGGGTGATGGAAGTCTCTTCATCAACATGTATGTTTTGTAAACAAAAAAAGATCACCTTTCCTTCACGTTTCCAGCTTACCAAGAAAAATTAGATTATAGACTTTTAACCATATCTTCTTTCTTGGAAACTAGTTCACATGTAGCATGAAAATATTTTATCAGATGAGTCACCATACTCATTTTTGAACTTGAAAAAAACCCGAGATGTCAGAGTGACCAAACAGCTCAATTAACACATTTCCTTCTTTCCCGAGTTCACTTATGAATTGTACACAATGCTGTGGTGCAACTATTTAATGATTTGATCCGATAGGACCACATTATGCTTGCCTTTTAATATTTATGTTGGCTATGAGAAAAAGAAAGGGTGGCAAGGGGAATGGGGAGGGCATTCTATTTTTGAAGTGTTAACTGTATCAAGCCTGACTACATTCAAGTCTAACTTTTCTATCTGCATACTGACACAACCACGTTTGATGAATCTTCTCATAACCTCATGAAAAATCTAGGCAATGTTTCAATCATACAGAGTATTACTAACACTTAAAGATGAAGTAAGAGTGGTTTAAACTTTCACTGCTTTCAGAGAGGTAGGAATACATACTAGCACACTGGATTTGGGGGGAGGGCTTTAATGGAAAGGGGTGGAGAACCCTTAGATTGTGTTTATTTTGAAAGAAAGTCTCAAATCTTAACCTATAAATAAACTCAATACAATAACCTTTTTATATTTCCCCAAGCTACAAGTCTGTTGTGTTGGAAAATGGTTGCAATCAATTAGAGCAAGTTGGACTTAAAAGTAATCAAAACAAAACATGTTCCAAGATGGTGCCAAAATGCAACACAAAAATTTATCTCAAATATACTTATGTGACTTAATCCACATGAAGTAACAGAGTATACCTACGTTTAAGAAGAATTCAACCTGACCAAACATTTGAAAAAAATGTTTTTAATCTGGGATAACATCCATTCATTTCCTTACATTACGCAATTATCAAAAAGGTTTTAGAGTTGCACGGGGTTTTCTGAGCGTGAACACACACCATTTATCACAACAGCTACTAATACTTTATAAAGCAAGTGTTGTATTCTTTAATTACTGGAAGATGATAACAGTGGCCATGACCTTACAGGAACTACATTCCTATGTAGACGTATATCCAAAAGCTTTCTGTATCTGCACACTTCTGCTCAATGTTAACTTTAAGAGCACACTATTAATTTCTCAAACATGTGGCTGCCTCATAAGCCCAGAAGTAAAACATGTTCATTAAAGAGATGGGAAAAAGTTCCAAGTCAACTGCCAAAACTAGCATAATTATGAAACTATTTAACACTGGAACCAACTAGAGGCACACACTGTGTCTAGATCACAGTGATGTCATCAGAAACACCCAGCCAAAAGGCACTAAAACTACTGCTCTCCCATAAATCCACCTCACACCAGATGACAAACATTTTAAAGTTAAAGTCAAAATTATACTGGGAGTGGGAAGGGAGTTACATTCTAAAAGTGCTAATAACTATAGTTACAGTATGAGATTTGACAAATGCCTATTCATTTTAGCATTAATGAGAGCACCTCCAAACAAGGGTCACAACAGTAGAAAACTAAAAATACTCATGATGTATATGGAGAGATGATTTTTAAAGAAAACAACACTCATTTACAAAAATATTTTTTCCCACTAACTTGTATCATAAGTAAAGCCTAGAAAACTTAAAATTTTAATATTAGGTCTTGCTTACGGGTGGTGTTATACAAATATATATATATACACACACACACAAAAATATATATATATAATATAATTGGATCAGGACAGATAGAAGTTTGCACAACCAGGCTCCTCTTTCCCTTTTGGCAAATGTGTCAGACCAGGTACTTGGCTGAAATGTTTTTATAGAGCACTATGGTTACTTCTAAAACTATGCAAGTCATAAGTAACATGCTAAAGACACCTAGGTTCGTAAATTTACATGCAAGTTCCTCAGTCAATTTTCTACTGCAATATAAAACAGTTATGGCAAGGTTTAAAGAGAATTACAACTGACAACCCCGGAACATATAACAGATGAGGTTTATTACCATCTTTCCTAATAAGTGGAGTTTATTATCTTCACTCAGTATTCTGTTTCCCAAATTTAAAATACATAGTTCTTTTTCTCTTTAGAACAACACTTTCTCATTTTAAAATACATAAATCCTATTTAATGTGCAAGACCTCCAAAATGCCACATGAACATGCTTTATGGGAAAATAATGTTTTCTCTTGGGGATCACTTAGCTATTTATGCAAATATTGTCCCTCTGCTTTCATCAAATCAAGTTAGATAAAGAAAACTGAGCTCTTAAAAAATGAATTAAAATTTTAGAACCCACACTGATCCCAAGTAGCTACCACACAAACTTGCAGAGTTGTCCATTGCCGTTTTCTCTCTTCCTCTACAAAATTTTGCTTTTTCTGATCCTTTGTCATTTCTAAAACAATGAGCTTAATATCCTTTACAAGTCAGTAAGAGATACCTATTTCTATAACGCATATCTTAAATTGCAAGATGCAAAAACCGCGAGAGAGGAACTCATTTCCCACTAGTGGACTGTGCTTATACAGCTGAGTAGTTAGGTGCCTGTGGCAAGACTGAAAGTAATATTCAGAGTATGTTCATTTTCCCAAGGCCTTCGACACAATCTGCTGCACAGACCTTATTCCCAAACTGGTAAGATATCAACTGGACAGGGGGAGATAAGTTGGGTGAAAAAGTGGCTGAACCACTGGGCTCAAGGGGTTGTGATCAGGGGTACAAAGGCCAACTGGTGGCTGGTTACTCATGGCATCCTTCAGAGATCAGTGCCAAGCCCATGGTGTTTAACATCCCTGTTAAAGACCTGGAAGATGGGATAGAGTGCACCTACAGCAAGGCTGTGGATGGTACCAACTTAGGGGGAGGAGCCCATGCACTGGTGGGCAGGGCTGCTATTGATAGGGTGCTTGAGAGGCTGAAGAAATGCACTGTCAGTAACTCCGTGAAGTCCAGGTGCAAACGCCTGCTCCTGCGCCTGGGATGGAGGTACTCTGTGTAACTAACTGTACAGACTAAAAGCCAAAGTGCTAGAAAGCAGCTTTGCAGAAAAGAATCCAAGAGTCCCAGTGGACAGCAAGTTGAACATGAGTCAGCAGCGTGCCCTTGATACACAGAAGGCCAACTGTATGCTGGGCTGTATTAGCAAGGTTGAAGCCAGGGGCATGACTCTTCCCCTCTCTTCGGCCCTTGTGAGACATTGTGTGGAATACTGCACCCAGTCCAGAGCTCTCCAATACAAGAAGGACATGGATGCACCAGAACAAAGTCCAATGGAGGGCCACCATGCTGGTTAGGGGGCTGGAGCACATAAGCTCTCCCTCAGCAGAGACTGAGACAACTCAGGTTGTTCAGCCTGAAGAAGGGAGATACTACGGCTGTCTACAGCTACCTACTGGGAGGGTACAAAGAGGGAGCCAGACACTGTGTACATTGCCACTCATCTTCTCACAGTACACCTTTATCAAATCTGAAACACGGGCAATTCCAAACAGGGCAAAAGCTTTTTCACCAAGAGGGTGATCAAATATTGGAACAGGCTGCCCAGAGAGGTGGTGGAGTCTCAATCCTTGGAGCTGTTCAGCACTTGGCTGACCAACCCCTGGAGCAACCTGCTCTAATTTGCCTTGCTTCGGACATGAGGTTGGACTAGATCATCTCCAGAGATAATCCCAAATTGCTCTGATTCCTCTCCATGCAAAAATGAAACAAAAAGTAACACAAGTTTTTGAAAAATATTATCTTAAAAGATACACTACAAGTTTCACTAAAATGGTAGGCACTACCAAGATCTTGCTTTCAAAAAGATATCGGATCACATTCCACAGCTATACAATTGTCAATATGCATTATACACGTACACAAATAGACAAATTCATTCATTCATTTCTGTCTAACCTTGCAACAACACTTCTGCTGGCTAGTACAGGTCAAGCATTACTTACAAATGAGTCATCAACTTTAACAGACTCAATAATTTCATTGCGCAATTATCCTGCAAAGAAAATTTTACTAAGAGTTAACAACAAACAGAAACTGAACTATGAAAAGAGAAAGTTAATTTTATTTCTTTTCTAATGAATAGCAAGCTAGAAGCATAACAACACTTCAACAGTGAAATATCAGTGACCTAAACACAATATCTGTAAATCTTTTGGAAGGTGTGAGTTAATAGTCTAATGCACACTAACTTTAAAATTATATACACACATGCATATTTTAAAATTATGATGGTATAAAATACTGAAAAGAAGATTTAGCCAAATCAGACCAGGTTACTATTTTGTAGAATAATTAAGGAGTTCTGCACTATATATGGAAGTTATATATAGCTTCTACATACACACTTGTACCTTCAAAAGTTTATTCATGACAGTCCATTTTCTTTCACTGTTACAAAACCCAATTTTAGATCTTTTCAAACTGGCAAATCACATACCTCAGAGTGAGTATTCAGAGATTAAGCTATGTCTTTCTCTAAGGCAGACAAGAACATGATGGAAGGTCTTTATTCTTCTACTTATATTTTTTTTCACTATTATTTCATGTATAAACATGTCAAAAATCAACTCCTTAAACTATGTACCAGACATCAAAGAATTTGGGGCAGAGATGCAGTGGCAAAGCACCTTGATGAGTGGGGGCAATAAACAAGGGTAACCTGGTTAAGAATAATGGACCAACTGGAGCAATCAAGAAATATTTTAACAAGGTGTTAGCCTGCATTTGCATCTTGTTGCATCTGATCTCAGCTGATGTTAGATTCAGAGAAATAAGGAGTAGCAGTGACCAGCATGGCACACTAAGATACCTACACTAGATCAGGAGGTTATATCCATCTGTCAGTCTGTTATCATAAGCCATGTTTTGTTAATTCTATATTAGCATCTGAAATAGAGGTGCAGGTTAAAAATCCATGTGAAAGCTGCGGACAGGCTGAAACACTGCCACAGCAGCCACAAATGAAAGCCAAGAAGCTTGTAGGAAGTCTGTTGCACTGATACTGCAGAATGTGTGCTATCTGCCTACTGATTTCCAGGCAATAGCATCTCCGCATGATGTTGCTACCATTTTAATTCACTGATTATCCAAGGTGTCTGAGAGGAACATTTCTTTGTTTACAAGAATGGGAGCTGTCAAGAGTCTGAAAGCCTATGGTGATAAAGCCATAGAGCCAAAGATAGGCTATTCTCACTAAGTGCTCCTCAGAAATACACCCCAATTTCTCAAAACCCAAGACAGAGCAACAAATAAAATAACCTTGCAAGACTTTCTGAGCAAAGTGAGTTGTACAAATATCTTCTTTCTATTTTGGAAATAAAGTTATATTATAAACTGTTAACTCATCATCTAGTAAAGTTTCTGATACATTTATTGTGTTTTTAAAAAAATTATGAGGCCACATACCGTAATGTAAGTGCTTTTTAATAGAAATAAACATCTCAAAATGGCTTTTCCCAATTTCTCCTACGATAAGCTTTTTAAAGATTTCACTCTTCCTCATGTTACAGGAAGATTACCCAGTGCTTTGGTTTGCAGGGATATGGGTGGGGGCATCTCAATTCTGTAACATTATTCCATTTTTGTTTAATACCCAGCGCAGTGGAGTCCTGATCCATGACTATAGCTCTCAAAGCTACAAAGAAGAAAGCAACAAACAGTAAGAAATACCACAGTAGCAACTGGCAGCTATACTCAGGATTTGGCATTACTACAGAAGGAAGGATGGAAGGGATGAAAAAAAGGCAATCCCTAAATGTCTGTTCCACAAAACTCACAGTGCACAGAACTAACTCAGTAATTCTCACACCAGGGTGGCCTGAAAGGGTTAGTCAGGAGGAGAGAAGTAGCAGAAAGGCTAGTGCTAGGTGAGCTCCTTCAGCAAAAATTATGTGGGGCATCCTTGATATAGGATGGGTGTGGGCTAAGAAGGGTCCTTCTGTCCCACACATTCTCTGTGTCTGGAAATGAGAAGGAAGAGTGGCTGAAACAGTTTAGCCTGATGGACTGGGAGGAAAGAGTGACAGGAAACACACTCAGGAGAAGAGACTGCAAACATGAGAAGAGAAGAAATGAGAAGTGACCTACAACATTTTTATTCTCTTTTCCAACTTGTGTTCAGAAACAGTCACATCAAATAAAATGAAGAGTGTTAAAAGAACTGATATCTATTTTAAAAAATTCTCTTGAAAATTAAGTCTGAATAAAACAGAATATATATTTCAAGTTGAAACAGTTTATCTCCATACATGAAAACCCCAGAAGAGTTTGACTGTTTTGCTGTCATCCAGCCTAATGCACAATTCAGGGGCTGTTACAGGACCACCTCACCTGCAGACAGGTCCAGCCACTGAACTGGTCAGCACCACAACACCACTGCATTTCTTCTGTGTACAGTAAAGGTATACAAGCCAGTTTACAGTTTTTTGTGCACTATTTTGGAAGACAGTGTACCAAAGACTGAACATACTCTGATCCTTGTTACAGGTCACTTGAAATATTAAGAATAGCTGAGCGCTATTTCTCTAGCATTTATCAACTATGGTGTCCTGAACACTGCAGAAAGATTGAAACACCATTGTGAGCATGGCTTGATCACATCACTGATTCATTAAACATCTGGGAACCATTAGCAAAAACTTGGCCCATTCAGGTCACTTCCTATTGTAATCTGTTCCACCTGCTAGAGGGCTAGCACTAGTCCCCAAACCTATTTCAACTGGCACCAGACTCCTCACCAAAACATCACTTTGTAGTGGCAGATTATTAAGGGTACTTGTTTCCCCCCCCCAGTCCTAGTGGGTTGTAGTTGCAGCTCCATTTCGCACTTTCTTTAGGGGGTACTTTCCCCTAACACATTTACTACTGCAGTTTATTAGAAAGCCAGACCCCACGTGCAAGAATTCCCTCCACCAAGCACCTGCCAAGGATGTAGTAATAATTTTTATTACAACATAACCTTGCCACCCATTTCTTTCAGAGGAAGGTAGAATACTGTCCAGACCAAATTTTCTCCTAATTCCAAACACTATTGAGCAGCGCACCTACAGCAGGACCCCAGCAAATTGAGTAATCCCCAACTCTCAAATTTCTAACATCACAACAAACCTCCGACACATGACAGAGAAAGGCCTGAGGCACAAAGCTTTGCCTGGAGAATCTGCTATCCAACAGAGCTCTTTTCCTTGCTGAGCATCATTTGGGCTGCATTTGGCTTTTGGCAGCTGCTGGGGGTAGAACAAGAGGAGGTAATGAAATGGCAATTGATTATACATGCCAATGTCAGAAGGAGGAGTATACCCACCAGGGTCTCCTCAGCTGCCACTGATTTTCACAAATTTATAGGTTATTATCCTTAAAGCAACTAATTCTCCATCAAAATTGTTTGAAACTAGTCAGTAGGTTCAAAATTTAATGGAGCAGTGAGAAAGAAGAGAAGGGAAGACTTAATGACAGACAAAATCATGCACATCTGGTTTTTTTAAGATACCAAGCTTAAGAACCAACACAACTGAAAAGCACTGGGGTCAGATTTTAGCCTAGCAGCCCTTTCTTCCTCAATTACTGTTAAAGACACGTTCAAGCCAAATTGAGCTTGTGGCCGTTCTCCACAGAACACGCACCAGGGGAATTCTTTCTGAGCTGGAAATGGTACTTTTCAGGATATTTTTGTCAGTACAGGGAGGTTCATGTAGAAAAGAGATTTCTCAGCCACAGTCTCAGCAATACTGAAACTCTGCAGTTTTCACTGCATTCTGCATATTCAAAAGCGTGGGGAACTTCATTAAAGTAAGATCTCAGCATACAATATAATCTATAGCAGGAGATTGGAACATCAACATGACACTAGTAAAAAATACTTCCCCTTTTTAAGAACTAAGCACAATCTTCACAAAAAGAATACTAATGGCTTTCTAGTGCTATGTTAAGCCAAAACTTCATTTCCTAACTTATTTCCGATAGTTATTCTCATTGCAGTACACTTTTTGTGCATCCTATGCACTTACATGTAATACTATGTAACTATTTTTAACGCTATGTATGAATGATATTCAACTAGCTTTAACAAATTAAAATCTATTGGGTGAGTATGTCAAGTTTTAGAGACTTCCATATGCCTGGCTGAAACATCACTTGTCCTAATTTAGATAGTTTTCTAACTGCTCAGCTGATCAAATTCAAAGCACAGAAGCCAAGTTAGTGGAGGGTTCCAGTTACCTCCAGCTATTTAGTGGTTTCAAGCAAAACTTTCATAAAAACAAGATGATAATTTTATCAAAATGCTTGTGTTTAAATTTTCAATTACACATTAATAGCCCTACTGAAACAGCTTGCTTTAAATTTTGTATTTTATTTTTATTCCTTCTAAGTTAACTTCAGACACCACTGTGGGGAAGAACAGATTTTCACCAAATGTAATTTATCAATTTCATCTTATCTAAATAACATTAGTTAACAAAACTAATGGACTAAACTACAAAGCTGGCTGAATGGCTGCAAAAACTTCCTGGTTAATCAATATTAAAAAAGTACACATAGGTGCAACTTACTCAAAACATGTACATTAAGGAGTTTTTACTTATAATCAGTCATTTCTTCTGTAATTGTCAGTGATGTGTACACTATTTCAAGGAATTTTTTGCTATTTATAATGCACCGCTTTTTAAATAAGAAAGCTTTTGAAACATTAGCTTAAACCTAAACAAACAATAATTTATCTTCTAGAACAGTCAGCGATCTATCACACAAAACCACCAGAATGCTATACATTAAAAGTGTAGCTGTCAACACTACATTGTAACTGTTGTGAAGTTTTACAAAAGACCTCTGTAATTATAACATAACATGTAAATTTTTATCACATTGGTTAATTTAAAATACAATGTGCCACCTCTCAAACAGTAGGGACTTTTCATCAGGATCCAACATTTTTTATTCTTTCTAGTGAGCACCATATGCATGCCACTTCCTTCTTTACACAAATTTTGACATTCAGAATTCTTCAAATAAATATACCTTCCTCAGTACAAGCTAATCAGAAGGAATTTTATATTAAAAAAAAATCAAGGGCAAAATCCCTTCTCCCAAATTTGTGCCAATCATTTTGAATGGAAAATAATTTTACTTTTATTCCTGGTCTAATTTGCAATGAAAGAATGAGTACAGGTTTAAAATGAGGGAGGAAAGTGAGTGTCAGCAATAAATGAAGTTGAGTGCCCAAGGGAACAAAACATATAAGTATTCTGAACGGAACTGCGGGGACAGGGACAGGACTGTTACTGTTTGTGCTCAACTGTGCCCTCCAGCCACATGCAAAAGTAAGATATTAAAAGTTGGACAACAGGATGGAGAAATAAGATTCAAAAGAACTTGGGGAAAAAAATATGTATGTGGGAAAGTTAAAAGCCTGGAAACATCCTCTAATCTCATATAATGCCAGCAGGAAAGCTCAGGGAGGATTTAGTGTGGAAGAAGAAAATAATGTATCTTGTTTCAAATCAAAACATGGAACATCATCTGTAACAAAACTACTGAATAACACAGGCCAAGGAATATATTTAAAGCTAAACTCACAAAGATATTCTCTTAAATTTATAATTCATCAGGTTTATCAATTCATTTACATTAAGAAATGTGTTTTATAAATTTGACATGAGTAATCACAGGTAACACACCGTTAAATCATCAACTCATTCATGTTTCTCTAACATTTATTATTTTACATGTTATGTATTTGTTGGGATGCTGGACAGTTTTAGCTTCTTCAAAAGCTAACTTAAAGCATATTACCCACAACACTATAAATTCATTTAAGTGCAACTGCATTCACACCAAATGAAAAGAGAGCTTTCCTTGACTGATGCTTTTAATCTGCAGTCCTGAAGAGCAGTTGCAACAGATAATTCCATTATTCAGAAGGCAAATCCCTCACTTTACAAAAAAAGTCTTGATGTGAATTTTAGGTAATAACAAAAACTTAAGGACTAAGACAATCTAGGATTGTCCACCCATGGCAATCACCCAGGGACCAGGTTCATGTTTTAGCACCCTCCTGTGGCACAGATCATAGTCCATCCACTCCTGAATCCACCAGACACCCTCCACTTATTCCTTCCAGGCAGGACTCCTCACTACTGTCTTTCCCCTCCTTCCCCCTCAAACAGCCTATGGACCAAATATTTACCCCACATCTCACAAAATAGGTTGAGCTATATCATACTTGTGCCTACAAAGTTGGACACCGCAACTACCACTTCTGAATAAGTCCTATACACCATTAAAATAATAAACAAATAAAATTTTAAAAACTATGTTTGTTCAACATAAAGTATTGATACATATATATTGTTAAAGTGCTCTGGAAATATAAAGCTTTAAAACATGTCAGTTTGAGCAATGTTTTTTTCTGAAATCTTGAATAAGCATGGTCAACTTACTCTGAGAGCTGCTCTTTCGAGATTTACTGTTGGGGGAAGAACACAAGTTTGTGATTCATTGCACAAAGAGATTAAGTATTTGTTTTATACTTGATAAGAAAAAAAAATGTATCTAGCATTCATATAGCTAACAGGATGGCACATCATTATTTCCAAATTTCCTGGTCAAGAAGCCAGGATGCAAAGAACCACACACCTCCACTTCATACTGAACAAATATTGAAGTGTCGAGTGCTTAAATAGTCCTTTTATGTCTATGTGAGCCTCAAAATCCGTTTCTAAGCTGTAATACAAATAGACAATACAGTACATACCAAGAAAGTTACCACAGGACATGATTGTAGCAGTGCATCATATTGATATGAGTCTCTAATCATTGTATGACTGTGTTATCTAAATATCCGTCTTTTAGATATACTGAACTGTGTTTCCTATATTGTGACTTTCTATGTGTTTTTAGAAACATGAACCAGCAGTTAGAACTTCACCCTAATCCCGCTCCCTTTGTGGAAGCACATAGGGACACTTACATGAAGGCAAGCATTTGTGCCAAATTATGAACAGCCTTTTTCTGTCCACATGCAGTCTTTTTTTCAACTATCCCATACTCTACAAGCATTAGGATGAACAAATATAGTTTAAATATAAAAAGCAATATAAAAATCAATTTAAAATACTATTAAAAAGTTGCAGTTTCAATGCAATGGTTAAAATAATAAGAGATGCAATACTGGAGATAGATAACCTGTGAGTTTTAGCAGTTCCCTGAAAAATAAAGTAGTAACAATATAGATTAAGAACAAAGAGCACCTATATTATGAAGCCAAAACTTCATGCCAAATCATGATACAGAATATTGGAAAGTAATAAATTGTATATATCCTTTTATTTTCATAAAAACTCTAGCTGACAAAAATAACACTAGTCACAGTGCTATCATCTAAACTCCTTATAAATTTTTACATCACAAGTGTCAATGCCAAACTCATCTACAAATAAATTACGAATACTTCCAGACATACAGATGCAGCTTACTAAAAATGTCATTTCCAACTAAAAATTAACATGTCACATGTAACATCTCAAAACCCAAGGATGCTTCCACCTCTGCTCTTCTTTTGCGCCTGGATTATAATCACATTATGTGCACACTTGCCCATCACATACCCTCTGCCTCTATGTGCAAATGTGCTATATCACAGTCTTTAATTACTTCCCAAGAAAGATTATTTCATGAAGGTATTTTGGCTATGTTCATCGGTGTAGTATATAAAAACAGATTAATATACATACACATATATGTGGATATACTTATAGCTAAACTGATATGTATTTATGTATATTATGAGTTTGTGTATGTATACATATAGTATATATTTATAAATTTTTGCTTAAAGTGTCAGATATCTAATACCATTACCTATTAAGGCATTACTTTACAACTACTTCCACAAACAAAAGAGTCCCATACATATCTGCATGGACAAAACTCATACTGTGCAGTTTTTCCCCTAGATTCTGTCTGCAAAATAAATTTAAGGAAAAAAAAAAACAAACCACAGATGGCCTGAATACAGTACAACATTTTCAATGAGTCATCTGTGTTCCTGTACTTGGCTTTGCAAAACAGTGTATGAAAATTTTTTCCATGAGAATTATCAAATAAGTGATATTCATCTGTGGTATTCACAATTTTATATTTTACTAGAAAAATATCCTTGCATTTAATCAAAAGCTTTGCATGCGGTATATGTTGTAATTCAGGGAGAATATTTTTTGTCTGTTACTTTTGTAACGAACATCTATAACTATTCTTAATTACCCCTATAAATTAAAGATCTTTGGCTGGTTTGTTTTTTCCCCACGACTCGGGTTTACACTTCAATGTGAAACATTTCCCTGCTTGATCAGGTTTTTAGAATGTATAGATATTATAGACTTTTTAAGTCTATAAAACAACAGTGCTAAAAATATACAATTTAACCATACTTATTTATTTATTACACAAGAATATACTAGGTTTAGAAAACCAAGCAGAGGCTTAGATTTTTCTTTTAAAATGCAAACCATCCTCACCACTACAACATTTTAGGTCAATCACAACCAAAATAGTTACTTACATGTATTTGGATTTGGAATATTACATTTTTCTGCTATCAGACTGAAGACTTCTTAAGCTCCACACATATCAAAAACTAAATGTCTCAAAACCTAACAGGCTTGACGTGTTTAGAGTCTTCTCCTATCTCACATTTCTCTCATTTCTACATTATAGGGCCAACTGGGATTTGTTTTAGAATAAAAGCCTTGCACTGTAATTAGGCGCTAAAGATGAGTCAAAATACTGAGACACTAGCTTTTTAATTTCAGTGAGCTTTGATTAATGTAAATCACTGATGAAATAATATTTGTTACCTCTCATTGGTATGTTTAAATAAGGTGCACAGCACTGATTTTTCAAGGGGTTGTATCAAGATACTTATGAACAGTGACCACTTTGATTATTTACACATTCCTAGAAGCAGGAAAGCACTTCAATGCTACTGAAGAATCACACATAAAAAAGGCTGGGAATTACCAAGTTTCAGGGTACCGCACCTTCTTACTCTTTCCTTAGCAATTCTGATTTACAGCTGCAGAAAGCAACAATACAGAGTAACTCTTCACAGTAGCTTTGGGTTCTATCCCAAAGGGCAAATGGCCAAAGATGACAGGAGCATTTCTCTCACGCACCTGTATGTTGTAGGTTTTTTGAACAAGATTAAATCCTCACGAAAATATTTTAAGCTGCTCTAACCTCAACTTCAAAAGTCTTCAAAAAAGGAATTTTTGCTGACTGCTGCATCAGCAGCATGAAGGACAGAAAACTGCAGGAACAGAAGAGCAAGTGCTGAAAAGTAGCAGGGCTTTTCAGTTGAATTAAACAAAAAATCCACAAGAGCTGCTTATCCAGTATAAAAGTTGCATATGTTCCACACAGTGCTAAGGAAACAAATATACAGAAATACATGGTGCACATCACATCCCAGAGGACTCAAGAAGCACCAGCATACTCGGCACTTCTTTTCTGGTCCCCACCCCCTTTATTCTCTGTCTCTCTCACTGCTCCCATGCAAATGTTACACTTGGCTTAATACACTCCACTATGCTTAAGTCCGTCCGTCCACCCACCCATATTCAGGCAACCAAAAGATAACATAGATCATTTTGCCAAATATTTCATAAAGTATGCGCCAGCCACAGACCACTAGTCCAGTGGAGTCCTTTCCTATGTTTACTACTGTTAAATTTGTCAAATTACAGGGTCCCAACCTCCATAACAAGTTCTGAACATTAAATCCTCCTCCTCTTCCTAATGTCATGAGGGAAAGGGAAGAATGTACTCTATTTCTGCCTTCCACCCTAGAGTCTCATGTACCCCTGCTGCAAGCGCCATTAGCCCCCAACATGCACCTGGGAGAGCACCAGCCATGTGGCGGTATATACGTCAGAGAGAATCATTATATCACCAAGTTGAAGTTCTCTCTTGTACTTCCAAGTGTGCATTGACAAGGCCAGAGATGTGCAATTTCCTAGGGCTGCTAGCCCTGAAAACATCCTGATCAAGTTTAAAAAAAAAAAAAAAAAAAAAAAAAAAAAGAGATCCTTCATAAGTCTACCCAAGAAAAACTTTCAGGTACCAAACTAATTTTTTGGGTGCCATATGTTAGCCCAAGGAAGAAACCTGATTTATTGTAGCCCTAAAGATCAAGGAAAATCAGTTCAATTTACAGACACCTTTTTATAAGAAAATCAGATTAGATAATCTAAAAGCTCCTGTTAGTCTTAAAAGCCTATTCATCCAGGATGGTAGAAAGCTGCTTCAACAATTACTTACTCCAGTGTTGACTACTGGATAGTGCCAAAAAGGACAGACTAGTAGATGATCAGAAATGGAGGTGGGACAGTATGACAAAGATGACAAAAGACAATTGGAACAAGAAAGCAGAGTGGTAGAAACAAAAACCAAAATGCTCCTTAAAATCAGCATCTTTAATACACAAGAAATACAACTTTCACCAAAGACTGAGTCACAGCATGGCCAGTCACCTGGCTTAATCCAGGAAAAAAAAAAAGTAGTAGACATTGCCCTTATTCTTTCAGAGAGATTCTTTCAGAGATATCTCTTTTGCTACATAAAACTCAAATGCATGATTGTCTCCCTGCAAGATTTTAAAGGGACTAAAATTTACTAAATGCCTTGTTATATGCAAGATCTGTAAGTTTACCAAAATAGTTTGGAAGAAGTTATGAAAACAGCTCTCTGAACAACAGCCAAACCAACTAGCATGAAAAAATTCCCATAAGCATCTCACAGCAATACTTCAATCAACTACAACATACTAAGTTGAACTACACACAGAGCAGTAAATCTTAGTACCAGCATTATTAAATGGAAAAAGAAACCTCACTCACATTTGACAGTAAATTTTAATTTGGCATCTGAATGTAAAAGTATGTCCAATAATTGATTTTGATCATATAGAGACAATTACATACACAGCTATTACTAGATGTATATTAAATACTGCAAGATCTATAAAAAAGTTATTGGAAACAGGTTTTTTCCCATACTAATGTACAGTTGTTTAGATGACTACCCTTTAAACCATCTGAATATCCCACGGCACAATATTCAGAAACTATGTGCCCGTATGCACCTCAGATACATCTAGTTGTTCCTGAGGTAAAACAGGACCATGTAAGACAATATAAATAGAATAAAGACACTGTGTTCAAGCATTTTAGATAAGCAATGAAAGGCATGTTTCTTAACTCTACATACCTAGCAAGGTTGGTCTTTCCCTTCTCCCTACCCCTTCTCGAGGAAGAAGCTGTTTTTCTCAGGTGGAAGTAGCCTGAGTTTCTGAGTTACTTTGCCCCAGTATTACCTTTCACACAGAGTTTGGGACATTCTCCAATTCAGAGTGGGGAGGTAGGAGGAGGCCAGCAGCGGGGGAAGACTTAATTCATTAAACCTTTTGCTAAAATCCATGCAGGTGGATTATTGTAGGTATATTACAAAATACCACCATGACTGTGTAACAGCAGCTTGTTATGAGATATTCAGTAAAACATTTTATTGAATAAGAGTACAGCAAAACCAGCTGTAGCAAACCATGCCCTCCAGAGAATCATGAAACTACCTGCTACTCGCATGGCATTTTGTGCAGATGCCACTGCTAAGTAGGAAATTAGAATGGCTAAATATTTTCAAATTAATCTTTGGGCAACCAAACTATTGGTTTCAGAACTGCATTAATTAAGAGCAATACATATTGCAGCAATGAAACACACTGGGTAAAGCTACTGAACTACACATGAGTTTTGACAACCAGGGAACCTGCTGGGCCACACACAAGGTGAGGGAAGGGTTGTGGACGGCAACGGATGAGATGGCTGACCTTGGGAGCCAGGGGCTTTGCTGACTTTAATCAGCAGCTACCATAAGGAGAGTGAAGCAGCAACACTGCTGTCCTCAAGTAGATCTCCCACAGCACCTTAAACGCTATACCCTGTAGCAACAAGAAGCCATCTGCATAACCTACACAGTCAGTGCTTGGTCCAAGCAAGAAAGAAATTTAGCTATCTACACAGCAAACACCAACAGGCAGCTAGTTTCAATATAATAGAGACTAAGCCCCAGTGAGTATCATCTCTGAATGTGCACATGTACTAGAGACTAGTTTGAAGTTTGGTTAACTTACCAGTTTTATTAGGGACTTTTTCCAACAACTTACATGCTGCTAGAAGTTTGTCACAGCTGCTGTTACAAGGGAGCAAAAGAACTGATTTACTGAGCAGACAATGTAACTCGCAACACGTGGAAACATATTATCTGCAGCCTCACACACACAAAAAAAAAAAGAAGGAAAAACCCACACATCCAAAACCACACTGTGAACCCTCTTTCTGCCAAATCACAAGCTACATTACTGCCAATAAATTTTTTCTACAAGTCTCAGACTATAGCAGAAAAAGATAATGGTGTAGAAAAGTGTTTGCATCTTACATTGTTATTGTAATTTAAATTTATATTTAAATGCATATTACATATCACTGTTCTGTAACATGTTAAATGAAGTATATAACTATGTTCCCATGAAACGGATTATTTTAATTAAGAGACTGGAAAAGCAATGACTCAATTAAGAAAACGGATCATAAGAAGAGGCATGACATTCCAGTCATGAATTGACTTCAGCTTAAATATTTAACATTCTAGTGAAAATATGTAAGTAGTTTTATAGAATCATAGAATTATATATAAGAAGCTTTGGGCAAAACATCAAATATTTAAACACTTCATGGAATAACTTTTTTAGAAATGAAAGTTCCCAAAAGAACAAATAGAAAAACAGGACAAGGGTAGGATTCCCAAGAGGATGAAGAAAAGGCAATTTTTCCTAAAATAAACTGGTTTTCATTAAAAATTTTATTAAGGGAGAGTTTATAAATGGCTCTATCTATAAACAGAAGTGCAATAAAGACTACTACTATTTGCATTTTTACTGTCAGAAAAAAAAAAAAAACCTACATCAGAAAATTCTATGCACACCACCTCTGCTTACCAAGCCAAATGAAAATACTTTGAAACTCCCAGAAGAAATTGTTCAAGTGTTTGATTCATTAAATTATGAGATTCATCCAAATAATCTATTAAAGGGATTGAGCTATTCTAATGGAATCCAAATCTGATTTTTTTATTGTATAAATTTAAACTCAAAAAGACAGTACTGTATAAATGGTTTTGTCAGATAGGCACTTGTTAATCTTTAAGAAATAAATTGTTTACAGTATCTTTTCCAAATACTGTAAACTGATAAAAACTACCTTTGTCCTCTAATTAGTTGCTATTCTAATTTTCAGCCTAGTTTAGATCAGGGTTCTGAATCAAACAAATATTTATGGAAACTGGTACAGGACTGCAGGACAAGCTTCTGAGGCCTGGCTTTCTGATGGGGAGCATGCTTATACGCTACTTGTATACAAAATACATTAACTCTTTCCAAAACTCAGGTCTTGCACTCCTTTAAGGCAAAATAAATTATGCAATAGCTCCAATAAGTCCATATTAACATTCAAAATTAAGCAGCAATTGAAGCATTATGGGTTTGTTAAGCGAGAGAGGTTGTTAAAGCGAGGAAGGGAAGTTCAGAAAGGCAAAGCATAAGCTCAGGCAACAGAAAATAGCTCAAGTGGAGAACAGCATCTTACAGAGTAGCAAGTAGCACAGCAAGTGGTGATCTGAAGTAAATGATAAGTAGAAAGCTGAAACATACAAGATATCTCAGGCAGTAAAGCTTAAGAATCATTCTGAAAATGTTCAAACCTACCAAACTCTTACATGTGTGGGCTGACCTGGATGTCAATAAGCATCCCTGTTCTCCATTTCCCATCTTCCTGCCTGCCCTCCTACCATTTCTGACACAAGATTTGAAACTGTAGTGCAGGCACAAATAAAAAATCTCCACACCATGCAAGACTCATCTGTTGTTCATTTAGAATCATTACTGATTAATCAGTATATACTGAAGTACAGTGCTTCTTGATTTCAAGTATTTGCTTTTACGTATACGGTGCCTTTCAGAAGCAGAACAGGACACAGATTCTTTTTGAACAGGCCACATGTTGTAGAGAACCAAAACAAGAGCAAAGGCAGAATGTATATTTAAGAATGTACTCCTGTTTCTTAAATTGCAGAGAGAAGAGGATAACCTTGCATGAACAAAACCATTTCTTATTCAATAACAAGAGTAAACATGACAGAACACTTGAATTTATATTCAAGAATAGAAATAAATACCAAAAAGATACTGATTTTTGCAAGAAGTTATATCAAGCCAGCACAGTTGACAGGATCATATGACATTTAAATTCATTGTAACAGTGTTCAACAACGAAAAAAAATCATCACTTACAAAGGAAGCTTTTATGCTATCATAACCTGAATGTGTTCATAAGGTTACTTTTATGTAATGCTTTCTTAAGCAATTTCATGTCTCCCTAGAGGCAGAGATAAACACAGAAAATAGCAGAACACTCCACTTAAATATGTTCTTGCTTTCTGCCTACACAAGATTATATATATTATTATATATGTCTAAAATGTGTTTCTTCAAATGAAAAAACAATAGTATAAAATACAAACATGCTACACTTTAAATACACCACTTATCATCAGTATTAAGATTTTGAACCAGATACAGATATCCAAGAATATTATGTATTCATAAAATGTGAAGTTTCATACACCAGACATTTTAGATGGGCAAAAGTCACAGGTCAGGCATCAAAAAATGAGCAAAAGTCAAAAATACTAGAAGAGGGGGGTGGGGAGGGAAGAGTACTTAAAACAAGGGAGTAGGCGGGAAAGGAACACAATGTGTGTGGTGCTGCTCTCTGTCTTCAAGCAGAGCAGGACAGGACAAAGTTTAAAGAGGAAGGGTACCACCACTCATAAAAGCTCAGTCCTACCAGACCACGCTTCCTTCATGTTACAGTGGTATCTCACAGGCAAGGGATCTCTTCAGAACTGTTAGCAGGGATCCCCACAGCTTTCTCACTCCTTGTGGTGCTACCCATCCTTTGTTCTGGAACCAGCAAACTGCCCCCCAGTTCTTTTCCACAAAAGATGAGAAAGGAGTGCATCAGATTGCTCTCTGCTCAGGAGAGCTCAGAAGCCTACTAAATCAGAAATCGTGAAATACCAGTGTCAGCAGATCATAAAAAATTACTTCAAGAGCTGGGATTCATCTTCTATGAGCAAGCAACACACACAGGACTTGTATCAGTGCCACTGGTGCCAAGGACTGGATAGGATCTTGGTATTAGTATAATCATCAGAATGGTTTAACAATGGATTAAGACACAAAGCATTAGTTTCAAATTAGCTGTAGTTTACGCTCAAATAGAGTCAGAATCATATAATTGCACCCCAAACTAAAAATCTGTGGGCCAGAATCATCAACCTCTAGCCAGGTCCAGCATGGCCAAACGGAAGATGAACACTCATCAGCCAGCAATACTGAAACAAGTCCATTCCTCACCAAATACTAAAACACTAGCCAATTCAGTGCAGTCAGGCCTCTGTGGTCTCATTACCTTGATAGCTGCTTTTAGTACTAGACCAAGATGAAAACTGGTGGGAGAAAAATCATCTCATTGGAAGCAACAAAGTTTACTTTCAGATTTCTGAAAAACTGTATTTTGGTATTTCTGTTTCAAATAAAGTTTTCCAAAATTCCTGAAAGCAACACAACTTTATTTTGTGTGATCAACATATTCTGCTGTTTTCACACACCAAAAAACCATCCACCTGAAGTGAAACGTGGCCATGAGACACACTAGCTCTGGGTGTGTCCAGCTCTCCAAAAGAACATCTCCCTGGTGGTGCACTGTAGCCACAGGACTCCTGTACCTTAGTAGGCACTTCAGTGAAGAAGCCAACGGCAATGCTTCTGAGGAATCACAGCCAGAAACACAGTCCAGAATGGAGAACCAGACATCCAAGCTACAAGTCACAAAAAAGCAGCAGTTTAATTAGATACAACTCAATACTGAACAGTCCCAAAAATGTGAGGGTCCTGCTTTGACAACCAGGAAGATACTGCACTATGTTCTTCCAAACTCAGTATCTTGTTCCTTTTTTTTCCCAAGACAAAGGAGAAAGAAAGGCTAAAAACATTGGCATTTCACTAGAAAGAAAACATCATTTTGCAGAAATTATGTTTTCATCAAAAATGTCAAAAGTAAACTGACTGTGCAGCTGTAGCATGCTCTTTTTTCAAGTTAATTTGGGTCATACAGACACTGATAGAAGTGAATCTCAGCTTTTCCAACAACTATATGCACAGTTCACTTGGGTTTACTTTACTGAGAACAGAAGTGCTTAAACAATCAGTATATGAGTAATAAACCACAATTTTATAAGCCACATTTATGAGTGGAATACTCTTAGATATGTAATAAACGATGAAAGGATGAGAGTATCTTGACCTTTAGATAACAGTCTTTAGGAGGGAAAGTTAACTGCAGAAGATTTAGCATCATCAACAACCAGAGGGTTTCAGATGAAAAGAACTGTTGTATACGCATAAGTAGATAAAAAAAGATGTCCACTGTTAACTCCATGCCACCCAATTGCTTTCAACTTTTATATGGATACAACCATAGCTCATTTTTGTACAAGTCAAGCAAAGTAGAACATCCTTAACAGAGCAGGAAATGAAGTTTTATTCGTTGCAGAAAATAAATCAACAAATATGTAATGTCTGTTGATGACAATGAAACCACTAACATATGCACTTGGGACTCTGATCTATTCTGCCCACCAGATGCTCCCTCCTTGTGGTAGGCTGGTAAAAAGAATTAGAGAGTTCACTGTGGCTTAAGCAGATTTTTCTCATGCTGTTAAGTATTTTTCTAAAGTTTTACTGCAAAAACTTAATGTTCTTCATGATTGTAAGCAAATATCTAGGATGAACAACCTATAGCCCACAGGCCATATGCTGTATGGCAGGACAATTCATCTAGCTTGTTCCCTTTGGCCTCCTCTCCTAAGAACCTCAGCTGCACACCAGATGACTGCACTGGAGCAGGCAGCCTGCTCCCCACGACCATTTTATCTAGGAGGCTCGTAGCCTCTCCCCATCATACAATAAGCCCATATTTAAATGCATGCTGGGAAAAGGGTTGAAGAGCTTCCAGGAAAGATGGCCACTTCCCACTGCCAGAACAATAAGTTTACCCCACAACCCCGTCACTGTCCACATCTGAGGAGCATATGGGAAAGAGGACCATCGGGAGCAGGCTGAATGAATTGTATGGAGTCAGCAGCACACTTATCCACCCTCTTTCTCAGGTCTTCATCAGGCCCTGCTAGGGACAAACTGCAGGGCAGAAAGCTTAAACACCTGGCATCCAGTAGAGATGCAGGAAGGCAGAGGCTTCCAGAAGGCAGCAGAACTACGCACATATACAACACCATCCAGATGATAGTCACATACAGAAAGTGTCCCAGAAGCCATGAAATATGACACTCTCTTGCCACTGGGAGTAAAAAACAAACCTAAGAGCAGCCCACCCACCCAAAGGACTGGAACACAACTGCTCCCCACAGTAGACAGCAGAGCAGCATCAATTGCATTGATCAGACCACTCAGCTCACAGAACTGCATGGAAAACCACTGTGGTTCTTTGAAAAGTAGTCCCTAATTATCAACACAATTCTAAAATACCAGGACTAATGAGCTTTGGGCCTAATTCTAAGTAATTACACATTACTGCTGCTGCAGCAGCTGTCAGCTCATTTCAGGGAATTCTACGCTAACCTGAAATGCTGAATAATGCTGACAGGCTAACAGGGAAAGAAAAAGGGGGTGGGGGGGAGGCACTCCACTATCTCATGAAACTAAAATGCATTTTCAGCTTTAACTGAAAATACTTACAAATTAAATAACTCAAATCAATAGAGCCCTTTACATGACAAAATCTTCCAGAAGAATGATTCATGCATATAAAATAAAAAAGGGTAAAACAGCTTTGTGTTATTCATCCTCCAATTAGGTGCAATGCATAAAGACTTAGACTGAAAAAGGACAGCACCTTACAGCATTCTGGGGTCTTTAGACCTTTGCATTTTGACAGATAGCCCTGCTAGTCACCAACTAGTCCAAAGCTGATGGGTGCCTGGGTAAAGGAAACTAAGTGAGGATCCTCAGTAAGCCCGGGTGATGCTCTCAGGACATGGGTTTCTCAGCAAGTCAGAGACAGAACCACTAAACAAACATGCCAAAGAGAGTAGAGGAGAAAAAAAGAAAGAAAAAAAAAAAAAAATCACATTTCTCAATAGAAGTATCAAGTTTGCTCCATTTTCTCCAGAAGCAAAGAAATAAATATTTACAGCTAAATTCATGTTTATTTAACAGTTGGAGTTAAACTAAGATGGAGGACTGAGACAACTGGATGGTCCGGGGCATTGCCAGCAGCACGGTACAATTTCCCTGGCGATCTGTGGCCTGTAAAAAGGTAAGACAGTGATTTCTTCCTTAAAAAAGAAAGTGCACATTTAAATCTGAACATATACCCATTCTTTTGGAAAAACTGCAGCTCGGTCAGATAGAGTTTATTGCCCATAAGTGTTCAAAATAAAACACAATCTATATTGGTGGTTCATCAAAATTATTTAGCAGGAGCCACTCTTTAAGTGCTGGTATTGTAAGGTAAGTCACAAGCACTAGGTGAAAAAAGGGAATTTTTCTGCTTAAGTTCAATAACTGTATCTAATAAATTATAATTGAATCACACCCTTTCAGAGAAAATACCACACTTTCCAAAAGGAACAAGCTGTAATTTCAGAGCACACTTTGTACTTGAAAGAATTAAGAGTATTTTGTCTTTTGGAATTTTAAGATACTTTTACCAAAGGTGGATAAATTACAGGTTTTTTCCACTACAAAATCTGTAATCATGCCCACTCCGAAATAGTAGGTTTTGCTATAATGAGGAGCTAAAACACATTCCAACAAATTTAACTATGCTTTAATCTATCAACAAATGAGGAAAAACTACTTCCTCTCCAAGGAAATATTTTTAAATGCATTACCTCACCTCATTCCCTGTTAAACCATACCAATCCAAACTCTTCACCCGACTACATGAAACAAAGCTGGATTGTAGGGTCCTGATTTGATGTCAGCTGGATTGGGACAAATCTGGAATTACTCCAAAGTAAATCAATTGAGGTATTCCAGGCCTACGCCAGGGAAAGCTGAATCAGAATCTGACCCTAGACTTCTAGGAATTATGCCAAAAATTATATATAAATCCTTTCACCCTATACCTTAGAACAAAGACACTGACTATTGGCATTGCATTTCCTTGCTGTAAGTAGCTCAGAAAAAAAGCTAAGTAAAATCAGTAAAGATACAAGGATTACTCTTAATCTTTCTATGCTATACACCTGTATCTACACAGCAGAACAGTTTCTCTGTACTTCATAAAGAGAAATACACCACTTACATGTTACTATTTGCATTTGCCTTAGTAGACCTATTTTCTGGAATATAAATCAGCGAGGTTGTAGTATCTGAGTTTCACCTCTTATATCTACTTGCCCATCTGCAGAATTAAAGTAAATAAATACTTTTGCTGGTTTCTACTTTCAGTAATAAAGTGTATTGAAAAGACTAATATTGGGATTTTTTTCCTATAAACTTGGGAAAAAAACAAAGGTCTGTTCTGAAATGCAATTCTGTAGCAATAGTATTGCAGCAATCACTGTGTCTGTTCCTGTGCAAATGGGTTCCTTTCCAAAATTCAAGAATACGTACCATGACAACACCCCCAATTACCAGTTCACCAAATTAACCACAGCAAAAGAGAAACCAAACAAACTTTTCTAGCTGGTGCATCACCATGAACAGTGAAGACTTCTGGTGAGGCAACCTTGTTCTGAAAGCAGCTGGTGCAGGTTTGAACCCTGAGCTGTGTTAACAGCAAATGCAACTTGGCCTCATATTTGAAATTCAGTTTCATCAATAACATACAAGCCAGCTTCCACTCTCCAAATGCCTTAGTCCACACCATAAGGATGGAAAGGGACTGTGGCAGGGAGGAACGGGTCTGCTGGCTTTCTAACACAGACTGATTCAGTTAGTTACCCACCCAGGACTATCCCACAGGACAGTTCCTTAAATAGATGAACTTTTGTATCATCCTCTTAACTGTCTCCATAGATAGTCTCCCAATACATAAATTTACAGATACAGCATTTGTATTATGTTTTTAAGTGTTGGCACTCAGGATACTTATACATTTCCAAAATCATTATGTATTAACACACAAATTTCTGGCAAGATGTGCTATTTTCCCTGCTAATTTTGATGTGATATACTTGTACATATCTGTATGTGACAGGCAGTATCACAGAAAGGTTAATAAGCTCAGAAGCATGTGTCATTGTATTCAAAACAGTCACTCTGAAGCAACTCCAAAGTTGTGCAATTAGTAGTTTTCTTAAGTTTATTCAAAATGCAATAGTTTGTTAAACTCCACTGTACCTCCATGCATGACCTGCCAAAGCAGACCGTGTTTTGGAGGTTAAAAGTCTTTGGAGTGCAAGATACTAAAAGCATGAGATAGGTTCCCTTGAAGATAAGTCTTTGGCTCTATGTCAGGAGTGAATTTCCAGAAGACCTGAACAGCGAACAGCCCTGTCACTTTCTGGAGGTACCAGTAAGTTTGATAAAGTTTTCTCCAACATGAGCACTCGAAGTTGATTTTAGAAAATTCATGTACTTAGACAGCTACACACCCTTCATACTCATACATATCCCAGAGACAGTAAATAGTTTACATTTAACACAGGTAATCTCATCTGAAATATATGAGCATATGCAAATCACTAGTGTTAATGGGAGGTAGTAATAGCTTTTTCTACCTACTAACCTGTCGACTTTATTTTTTAGAAACATACTACGTTAAGCTGCACTAAAAGCAATTCTAGTGTACTCATATTCAAATCCACCACAGCTTTGAGACCCACAACGTACTCCGAAGTTCTAAAACGTGAGTTACAGTGGTCATCACCGCATTAACTCCAGTATTTAACTTATTATGTCATCCATTTCCTTACTATGATGTTGGTTTGCTATAGGTAATCCCTTCAATTTCCTAGCAGCACGGCCACTTCAAAGAAAAAAAAAAAGTACTAGATACTATCCTAGCTGGTACAGAACAAAACTATTATTTACATTTCAACAGCGCACTAACTGGTGTTTTGCCAAGAGTTCAACCTGACATTCAGTTTCCAAGTTCATTTTGCAGCCTAGAAATCCCTTGCATATCTTCTTTCCCTTCTCTCTCCACACAGCAAATTCAGCTGATTTGATCTATAAACAACCATAACATTCACAATCTTAATGTAAATTTTCTAGAATATAGCTGTACTAGTATAAATACTCAGTCTGGGGTCTGCAGTTTCCTAGTGGTTACAGAACATGTGAAGACAGTTCATGAAAGAACTCCAGAAGAAAAAACTGCTTTAGTTTGTTTGAGGGAAGGCAGCAACGAAGTTAAATACACATTGACTACCATTCATCTGGGCATACGTGACAGTGCCTGCCCACAAAAGTCAGAAAACAGCTCTTCACTGCTATCACTACCTTACTAAAAAGTGGAATAACAGTGAAATTATGACTATGTAAAGCAACTGTTTACCTACGTACTACGTGCTATTCATATTTCCTGTCCCAACTGTTCCTCCTTACCATCAAGCAATAATGAAATGAAAAACAGTTAGATGGGAAGCTGTCTTTGGTATGCATAGATACAGACACACATAGATACACACACACAAACTAAAGAATCAGCTTTCTACACCCATACAGCACAACAGGTAAGTAGGTCTGCTGCTTCCTTACTTGTTAAGTAACACCACAATCCTCCAAGCAAGGGAATCTAAAGCAACAAAGTAGGAAATAGGGAACTACAGTTTTAAATGAGTAAAAGCAGCAACATCAGCTTCCTCCGAGATGAAAACTCTTCCCCTCCACATGGGCAACACTGCTAAACTGTCAACTTTTGAACTACTTCACAGGCAAAAATGGGAATAACAACAAAAGTAGGATATGTATGGATGTTAAGTGTCAAAGAAATGTGTAAGAGGCAGCTCACTAAAGTGAAATTGTATTGCCGGACAGAACTCATACAGAGATGAGCACAGAAACATGATTACCTGTGCAGAAAAGACAAACACCTGCTTTTGGTTAAAATAAATACAGATTTTGTTAACACTGGCATTTGGTATAGGTTTATAAGTTTTCATGTGCATGACTAAAGAGAAATGTGCATATTTGGGGGTCAAACAGTTTTACTGGCTGTTGGCATACATAATTTGATTTCTAATTTTTTTTTTTAATGGAACATAACTTGCCCGTAGCAAGTTACATTCACATACCAGAATCAATTTTAGAGGATGCTATGGAAGTAAAAATAAAAGCAGAAGGGAGGAAAGAGAGAGAGAAATGGGTTAAAATGACTGTTACTTGTGCCCTATTTGATAACAATAAAATATTCTCAACTATATGCAGGTTTCCACAACTAAAACATGGTGAAACACTTCAGCCAGGACATAGTCCCAGCACGGCTTGCAGCTTCTATGCCAACAAAGTTCTACTCTTAATATACTCCAGTTCTAGGGAGTCTCACAGATTGATATCTAGCTCTTGTTTTCAGAAACGCTAGCCCATGTGCAACAAGCTCATAACACTTCAATTTTCAGCAAATGAAAATAATTATTTTCCACCAACAATGATAGTAGTGAGAAAAATTTTGTGAACATGTTTATGAACATTTGTTGATTTAATGCTAAATTTTGAGATTCTGAATTCTCACCATGTTATTTCTCAATCAACTCAGTTTTGAAAATGGATCCAGTCTGCTTCTTCACTCTACATTGAACTGAAATTGCAGAGTGCATTGACATGGCATCACAATAGACCTACACCAGGTCTTGAATATCTTCTAGTCCCAGAAGACAACTCTTGGAAGAGAAAAAAAAAGCACTGGCTATCATTCACTTCAGCAGGTCAGCTGATAACCACTCAATATATAATTTAGTGTGATGAGACTGATCAGACAAGAACGCATTTAGACAACACAGCTAAGCAGAGCTGAGCCTTTCCTACACTTGGTGTCTTCTCTGTATGCCATCTTTGGTCCCCACCAGCTCACCCAGCAAACTAATTCAACCCACTAACCCAGAACAAAGAAATCAAGCAACTTCATCACCTTCTGAGGGCTGGTTCTTTTTTCTGCAAGATAAGCAAATTGTCCAATTCACCTCACAGCAAGACACATGCCAGCATGTGGGAAGAAATAGGCTAAAGCTGGAAGCAAGATCGAAGGCACTGAGTGAGCTCCATCAGCCAAGTAAACTGAAGGAAAGACTACAAGAATCAAGGCAAAATATTCACAAGCCTGAGAAAAGCTGCTGAGATATTATTGCACTAGTTTGACAAAATCGTATTTTACAGAACTTGGGAACACTGACAGAGGAAGAAGAGACCTAACATGGAAGAGTGAGGAGGTTACAAAAAGAAGAGGAATCAACTTCTACAGCCAAATATCAAAGCACAATTATAGCTAAACTGGAGTTCTAAGTAGAAAGGAAGCAGCCCACATTTTCAGCATTTAAAAAAGAAAAAAAAAACTTAGAAATAAAAAAGAAAGAAAAGAAAGAAAAAATAGGGAATAAACAAAAATAAAGGAGGGGGAAGTGAAAGATTAATTTAAAAGTGTCTGCCCAAAAGCCAAAGGCTTTAAAAAAGTACAAATCAGAAACACATGTCGCATAAAGCACTGATTTCTGCTGAAATACAATCCAGAAAACTGCAAGCCCCATATCCACATCTATTTTAGAACAAACCCATGAAATAACTGTGTTCTAGTAGTTTTCTTCTAGTGAAGAAAAAAAAATAATAATAATTTTCAAAGTGTAGGAGAAAATAATAATAAACTACTAAGACTGAAATATTATGACAGATTCAAGAAATTCAGCGCTATGCAGGATTCCCCAAAAGATTCATACATGTGGAAAACTACCCTGTGTCCAAAATCAGGATTATATCTTTCCAAAATACAGCATCCTGACAAGGTTCCACCAAAAAAAAAAAAAAAAAAAAAAAAAAAAAAAAGAGAGATTTCTCA
Organism: Buteo buteo; assembly: GCF_964188355.1. Lineage (NCBI taxonomy): Eukaryota > Metazoa > Chordata > Aves > Accipitriformes > Accipitridae > Buteo > Buteo buteo. The sequence goes on along the minus strand of NC_134173.1, from coordinate 54,647,647 downwards.
GCTAGTCAGGTGTTCCAGGGCAAAAAAATTAAATTCTTCATGTAAGCATGCTACCCTCACCCGATTAAAGTATGTATTTAGAATTACCTGTAAAGGTACAAAAGCTTACAGGACCACTACCCCAAAAAAACCACCTCTCCCCTTCACATCCATCAGGTGACTTTAATGTCTTCTCACCTAACCCATTTGTCCATTTGCTTGCAGCAGCCTTCCTCCATGTACTACTCCTATCTACATTATCCTTTCCTCTTTCTACTTGAGAAAGGCAGATCTCCAACTGATGTTCTGCATAAGACCAACTAACTTCAAAAGGCATGCTTCAAACACGTCTCTTGCGCTAAGCTAGCAACACCATAAATCTGATACAAATTGTGAAGTGCCTACTTTTGCAAATATAATTGGGACTCTACAGCAAGTCAGAGACAACTCCAGAAGAGCTCTCTTGGAAACGTACATATCCTGCAACTATCCAGTTAACTCAAACTTTACCTGCTAAAGGAAGAAAACTGGAGCTGCAGTCTCTGCAGCTGCAGGGTTGTTTAACAGCCTATAGAAAGTTCATACATTAAATGACATACAGAGCTAGCACGACACAAGCATTTGAAAAAAAGCTCAGCCTCCAAACCTGGGAGTTAAAATGAAGTTCATGTGCACTTATACATATAAAGAATCAAAACATTAATGTATATAACCCATGTTTATACGTAAGTAAATATATTTCTGTCCTTAAATTTAAAGGACAATTAAGCTGTCTTTTTGGAGGGCAATGGCTTGTTTAAAACTTGAAAGTGTTATTTCCTCTTTGGAAAGGCCATGTTTCCGAATGCACAACAGACATCTTAAAAAGTCAATGAGCCAGTCTAAGCCAAACGGTAATAACAAATAATCTTTAATTCTAAATATTTAAATTCCAGAAAAGCAAAAAAAGCAATTTAGAATAGATCACAAGAAGCCTAGTCCATATGCCTAAAACAAACCGATTGTATGAGTGTACTAAAGATACAAAGTACCACAAGTCATGACAAGGCAACTAGGGAACCTGAGGTCTTGAACCTCAACAAAACCCCAACAGTTGGCAGGCTTTATTACTTCTGAAGAAAGTTGGTTTTAAACAGCAGTCCTCCACCAGTACAGCAGCTATAAGATAATATGTCCATGTCAAATTAGCTTTACAGCTACGAGCACTACATTATGAAGACTGCCCTTGAACCATTTTTTGCAAACTGAAGCAAACCATCAGTTTAGAAAGAGGTAGCTCGGGACAGAAGGAACAAGAGAACAGGAATTTTAGAGCTAGACTTCTAAAATGTAAAAAGCAGAAACTTCTTGCTCTCTACCAGTATCGGATTAGGTTTCCACAGTACATAGGAGAACAAAATAAACAGCAGCAACACTATGAGGTATCTACACAGGCTAATGAAACCTTGAGGTTTGTCAGTAGGAAGGACATAAGGACTTCACTTGTTCATGCCTAAGAAAGAAATTTCATGATGACAATCTGAAGTGCAGCTGCACTGCTTAGTCTTGCCTCTGTCCGTTACCTTCTTTATCACTGCATCCTCATATGCCTAAAATTCTTCCAATTTACTCTGAAGTCTTCTTGACAAATGATCTCATACCAAAATGTTCTGCTGTTTATACAGAGTTCAAGACACTGCTGGAAGTAGGATATGAGTATTAATTTGCTGTCTCCTGTCCACATTAAATATGTAGATATCAAGCGCTGGTATTTGCCTGTAATATGGGACCTCCTTGACTACCACAGACAGTTTTCCTTTTTCTTCTAGTTTGAGAGAGAGTACATTCTGAGAGAGCAACTCCAGACTATTTGCAGAATGTTTGCTACTTAAATCATTATAAAAATGAACAGAGTGATAAAAATCTATCATTCTGGAAGCTTAGATTATGCTTTCCTACCATGTAAACTTTTTCCTGAACCCTTGGATAAGATGAACATACAAATTTACTACATTCTCAGAAAATACTAGAGGGATGTGCTTTTATAAAGGAGAAGAGGGGAAAATAAAAAAAGTGGTGCTTGCATCATGTCCATAAAGAGATGTTTCATGAGATGACCACTGTCACAGACACGCTAACTATGAAAAGCGGAGAAGCAGGCATTAAATGTGGATTAGACAGACTTTCTGAACCTAGACAGCCAGAACAACTTCTGAGAAAAAAATCAACTGGTCTAGTGGGATTCACTGTGCTCTTAATCTGAGACGACACCATGGCTAGTGATCACAGAGTATTGATTCTATTAACAACTCACACAAGACAACCATTCTCATTAATTTCAGTTCACCGCTGGAGCACAATTACCATGCTCCTAGAGTATATTTTCCTTTCAGTTTCACCCAAAAGGGGTCCAGCTTATTAGTTCTGAGACCATCCCACAATGGAGGTCAAAGCACAGTAAGCCTAGGCAGCCAGGAGATTTCTTCAAAAGCACAAACTTGATCTGAACTACACCACAAAGAGGTATACAGAGAAGGTCTTGTTCAGAAAACAACGGGGAAGCTGAGAAAAGGCAACATTTACTAACTAGATACTATTGCTCCAGCTGCTTACAAGCACTGGAGGGAAAACTGTAACTACACACACAGCTCCTGGCAGATTCCTTATCTTGCAACACCTACACTGAGCCCATACCCTTGCCTTGCACTCTCTTCATTACACTTAAAATTTGCAAAGTGCATCCATTTGAACATAAAAAAAACTATTGAAAATCATTGGTGTTACACAATCTCAATACATTTTGTAATAACGACCAGGCTGATTTTAGAATCATGGAATCATTTAGGTTGGAAAGGACCTTTAAGATTATAAGAGTCCAACCATTAACTGTTTTGACAATATCCCTCTTCAAATGAGCTGCATTCAAAATCTGAGCTCCTTAGTAAGAACACAGCCCCAATTACATTTTTGACTGCTTTTCTGTTCCTGAATCTGCTACCACAGTAAACATGCCTGACACAGTGCACTTGGCTTCTCTTTTTAAAGACATATAATGTTGACATTTGCAGGACTAAATATTTCAGTGAATGAAACTATCAAGTTTTAAATCTTTCTAATAGCATTTAATTTTCAGCCAGTTGGAGAAAGTGTTTAGAAGACGAGCTGGTAGAAAGAAAGGAAAACTTGTTTACACCTTTCATGTACATATGTACTGTCATGACAAAAAACTGGGAAAATGTTACGATAACCAGAAAGTTCTGTCACAATAAACAGAAAGTTCTGTTACAGTGGGCACTCATACCTTCCCTGTCTTGCTTGGTTGTCCACTGTTTGGCTGCTTAGAACAGCGTCCTCCTAGTCAGATTCTTCTCACATAAACAGTTACATGTATTCTGAAGATACTGGGACAGTTTATCATGCCTTGTCCCTGTGGGTGTTCTCAGAAGCTAGGTACAGCACTGCCAATGAAGATGTCACCCAGTATTGCATGGAGCAGAAAGCAAAAGTGCTTACTATCCCAAGTCTTGTTCTGTAGCAGAAACACCTAAAAGCAAGGCTCACTCACACAGACTAAGCACTAGGATTGGGTCAGGATTGCTGCTCTCTCTTTGCCTGTAGGCAGCACACCAACATTGGAAGCTCTGCTAGGGGCCAGCACAAGCACAGAAGGAATCAAGTGGGACCACTCATACCTCTCATAGTAATCAGCTTCAGACATTTGAAATCACCATGACTTAGCCCTGAAAAGGACTTCAAAAAGAAACATGCTGACAAATTCACATGAAAACTGTCCAAAATTACTAACATGGTAACAGGCACTTAGGTAAGCAAGCCAGCTATTCAGGTTGAGGCAACACAATGGCAGTGGAAGGACTTCTACAGCTAGAGCATTAAGAAACGTGCTCATAGGTGTCTGAACAAATTCACAGCAAAGGCAGTTTCTTCTTTTTGCAAGCAGAATTATTGCAATCTAAAATGTCAGATACCTTGCTTTTAAAGTCTTTTCATATGAAAGTGCTTAGTAGAAAAAAATAGGTAAGTTACATAGTCACTCTTGCTTGCCCAGCTAAAACATATGAGTATTAATCCAGCTTTAAGCAAAGCTGTTCAGTACCTCCTCTTCAGCCACTCATGTGAAAACCCTGCAAATACAAAGACAAGTGTCTGAACCAAATGCTGCAAGGCCTTCTCTAGCAGCTCTTGCAGCCTGCCTTTACTAATTCCTCTACTGAAAGAATAAGTTTAATAAATGTTTTTGCCAGAGTTTTGTGGGACATGGTATTTCTCCCTCAGAAAGATAATATCCTTTAAAGAGACTCTCCTACCTAAAACACTTTTCACATGAAACAATTCATAGAAAACATAAGAACTCTTCAGACTGGAGCTCTTGACAGAAAATGGCATAAAACCCAAACAAAGGCTCTGCCAAACCTTCCTGAATCTTTGGAAAAGATTAAACTACTTAAAGTACAATTTAGACAAAGGAATTTATTTTAATTAAAAGTAATAGGGAAAACTGTTCTTGTTACTTATATATACTTATTTGTATGCACACACACACAGAAACAGATAAAATTCCCTTTGTTATATTAAGCTATTAAAACACAACTAAAAGCAGCATGAACTGACTGCTTAATGATGAATTTCATATTCATTGTTAACCTGAGATTATGATTCAAAACTAGCTGATGACATAGCTTGCTTCCTGTAGGGCAGCTCTCAATTTAATCTTCACCTTAAACTTTGCATACAAGTGTTAAAACTCAATATCAGATTTACTGAACTAAAGATACCACTGTGCAAATGCATAAGTACCAAATGAAAATATTTTTTAAATAAAGACCTTGAACTTCTACATGAGCAAATGAAAAGCAGAAAGGTGGGTCAATAAAGGCACTTAGTCCTCTGACTTCAAGTCTTACCACATTTTTGGTGTCACTGAACAGCATACATATACACTCAAACGGAGAAAACGGCACCGCTTGTCCATACAGCCACATTCAATTAAACTACTACAAGCCAGATGAGAAGGAGAAAAACAGCAAAGCACTGCTTCGGACCTGGAGCTAGCTTTACCACCTAAGCAAAAACTTTATATAACTATACCCTCATCAAACACAAGCCTCCTGTCTTCACTTTCAAAATCCTTCACAACCTGTCTGCACACCAATCTACCATCTCAATCATTTCCCAGTCAAGATCAATTTCTGCTTTGACCATTCTTTGATGGCAGTCTCTACTGATTTTCAGATAAGAATATGACAGTATGCATCTGCTATTCTGACAGTCATGCTTGTGGGCTGTTCTCCACTGTTTCCACAAAGTTGTTATATTCCTTCAAAACCTCCTTCATAATGCCTCATAAAAGGAACAGCGTTTAATTGCCTGTATGGTGATCCAAACAGCTACTTGATTTCCCTGTGCCCCTGTAAGTGCTTGTATCTAACAGTCTTCCCTGATTCCATAATTAGTTATCCTTGGAGTAGAGAGAGTTTTCATCTTCATACACATCAGCATATTCCTGATGCACTGCGTCCTGGTTAAAGGCAAGGACTCAAAAGTGAAGCAGTAATACAGATACTGCATTTCTCTTTGAATCTCCTCATTTGCATCAGTTCCAAGACTAAAAACCACAGAATTGAAGGTTGAACATAAGATTAGTCTTGTGGTTAGTTATAATGTCAGGAAGGTGAAAGAAACAGACACAGGCTTGTCCTTCCCCATTTGCACAGTCTGAATTTAAAGCCTCTGGTTTGGGCACAAAGGTATTGTGGCATGGAGGGGGGAAGAGAAATGAGCAAAGAATTTCAAATAGCTTTAAAAAAAAAAAAGAAAGAAAGAGTTTGGATAGAAAAGGAAAATGTTAAGAAAGGTCCAACAGGACAAAAAAAGGAGAAAAATTCTAGGAGGAAAAACAGCATCAACAGAGGTTTAGCAAGGGGATTTCAATTATAGATGAAAGTCCTGAGATTTAATATAATACTAGAACTTTAACCATCCTCTAAAACAATACCTAACTCTCATGAAGAACAGTCTCATGGGAGTCAATTACCATAACTTATCAAATACAAGTCAGGCAAACTTCAGAGCCACATTTAAGTGCATAAGAATACATTTCAAATCGTACTTACCAACATATTTCATTAATTTTATAACATCATATATGGTCATACTTAGAACTCAGTGCTGCATAAGATTACATTCAGGAGCAAAAACACAGGCACAGTTCCATTAAGCTGACAGATATCAAAAAGTAATGCAAAATGCCTCCCACCCAATTTCTACTTCAATTACTGGCATTAACCAAATTCATAACCAAAAGAGCACATACAAAGCATGCTCAATAGAACACCACTTTAATCACTGCAAAGTTCTGTTCCTGATTGACTTAAGTTTCATTTTCTTATAAAGTAGCCACATTTATTTAACTTTCTAGTTTTAGAAGTGGTAGTATCACCTGTAGAGAAGGAAAGGAAGAAAAAGCACAGAAAACAGGGGAATAGCAATGACCTTCAAAATGCTCAAAGTTCAAAATTCACTAAAAAGACCACTAACTCTACACTGTGGATTTTGTATATCACTGGGTGAACTTACCACTTATACAACATTTCTGCTTAGAAAAGGAGATTATTAGCATAAAACTAGAAGTTGAGCCATTACCGTCTACTCCAAACTTTTCTCTCAGCTGAGGAGATGCTGTAATAGCATAAACAACACAAAAACCCCACCAAACTAACATTGAAACTGAACTAACAATGACACAGCATCAGAATAAAGCACAGATGTACAAAAACATTCCCGGGGACTGGCACTCTTCAAAAACATACAAAGGGAGAGAGTTTTTTGCTCACAAAAATCTCTAGGCTCCACAGGCCAATAGCTTCAAACAATGCCATGTATTTTAATCCCCATATGTCATCAAAATAAACATTCTTTGAAATAGCCCCTTTCCAAAGAATACACAAAGTTGAGGTCAGAAACTTTACTTTTTCTCAGGTGAAATTATGCATGTGCTCATTAGAAGTTTCACCTGAGGAGGGAAATGCAGGATCAAGCCAATAAGTTTGAGAACTAAACTAAACTTTCTTGCTAATTATGCTCTTCACCGATATGAAGTTCTTGGCAGAACAGTTCCAGTTGGATCTAAATTCAATGAAAGGTCATTTTTCTACCATTTTCCATAGAAATATTCTATTTTATTCAGGTTTTTCATTCACTGACTACAAAGACTTTTATGACAATTGGTTTTAGCCAAGTACACTGTTACACTGGAAGTTAGAACACAAGAATTTGTCAAAACATTTTCTTTTTATAAAACACTTTCAAATAGTAATTCAAGAAATAAAATTCAAGCTGTCAACTTTTTAAACCATGTCCTCAGAAAACAGCACAAAAGTGTTTTCATTTACATTCTTGTTAGTCAAAGGTAATCCTTCTATGGCACAGACCCAAATTTTACCCTCCTGAGCGTACATACCACTGAATAATTTGTTCAAATGTCAGTTGCAATTTTCAAAAATCCTCTCTTGCCTCTGAATCTTAAACATCTGTAACAAATAATTGTTTTGAGAGTGCCTTACATTTGTGACACTTGACCTTTTGCTGTATGCACCACAAAATTTAAGTTTCAAATACCATGCAAGCAGGAAATCTGATCATTCCAGCAGTAGCCATCTGCATGGTCCAATATTAAATATTAGTTCTGGGTTGCACAAAGTCAAGGGCTACAGATCTTTTTCTGCAACTTCTATAATTAGTTGCAATTTGTTGCTTCTAAAACACATTTCTCATGGAACATCTGGCCTCAAAATCTTACCTTAACATTGGAAAAGTACTTAGCATTGGCTGTTGGTGTGCGTAGATGTGTGTATATGCACATACGCACATAGATTAAGTGTAACCACAGAATGCAAGTATATGCTTTGTGGGTGGCATACCTGGGACTAGAGATTTCTACTCCAGCAACAAAAGCCTTTTAGCCCTGGAACTGTAAAAGAATATTACAAGAAATATCAAGCATAAAGGAAATTTTTTTTTCCAATGTTCTTGCTGGCTCATATCTAATTATTGATTTTAAATGTTAACAACTCATCAAGCACCCTACCAAACACTTGAGAGCTTTGAACAAATTGAAATTTTCTTTTGCATGATCCTTAATATAACTGGAGGACTCTGTTGAAATTGAAATGCGAACAAGGCTTTAACAAAAAAAAAAAAAAAAAAAAAAAAGGCAAGCCACAAAACCTCTCTAGAGTTAAAGCACCACTGACTAAAAAAACAAGTTCAACATTAACATACCCAAGTACTTTTTGTTAACTAAGTTAAACATGTAACAAAATTGAGCCACTGCATATTTCAGCTTCATTGTGTCAGAAGGAAATCTTTCCTGAGCCTATGAAACAGCATAATGGACAAATTATTGTGAGCAAATAAACAAAAGCCCTTTGAGACCCTTACATGTAAGAAGTCTTCCAAGTACACTCAAGCAAGTACTATAACTTCTAAAGGGAAATGAGAATTACACTCCAGGATCTTTAAAGCATTCCTTCAATAATAACAACACATCTTTTGAAAAATGCCCAATGCTCAGTGGTAATGCACACAGCTGTCAAGCAACCAGCACTGCTTCTTAGGAGGCAGAAGCTTGAAGCACACAGGATGCTATATTCCTCTTGAAGTCCATTTCTTGTCTAGTCATAGGAAAATTCTGGCAGAGCACTATTAACAAGCTTTTACATCTGCAAGAACATAGCTACAGCTAATAAAGAATTTAAAATAAGCATAAAGGAAGATACTAGCCACGATGAGAATAACAACATTAGCCTCTTGGAAAACAACAGGGACCGCAGCTTCACATGCCTGATTCTTCTGATGGCTTTAAAGAAAGTGACCATTCTCATCAACCTCTCCACGTTAGAAAAGCATTCATCAAATTTCTTACCTGAGCTCCATCCTTTAATTTCAAGATGCATTCCATTGTATTGATAGTGATGACAACTGGTTCCGATCCCAATTTTGTCCATGGCACATGAATCCGAAGTTCATGAATATGCCCACTTAAAAAAGTAAATGGTAATTTCAGCTCCTAACAACAACAAAGAGATGAATTAAATACTGAAATATATCAAAATTCAAGACACATTTGTAACTTAAAATTGTACAGTTCTAGCATAAAACATAATTCAAAATTTATTCTCCCTCTCCAAATCAGCAGTGTCCCATGGGGCTTGGCAATTGGCTTTATAATCACTTGCACACTTACATTACAATTAGTCTGTTCAAAGAAGACATTTGGATTACCAGGTCCTTGATAATAAAAGACAGTTTAAAACCACATCTCTCGCATGAAGTAACTGCAAAGTGTGTCACTATTCAAGGAGCAAGTAGGTATTAACCAGGTGAAAGTAAATACATTGATATGCAGCCTGCATTATTCCAAAGAACATAAATTTGGAACTAAACAAACATTGAAAAAGCCACAGCAAGGCAATTTCTTCCAAAATATTTCAGTACTTTGAGTTGCAAGAGCTCAGTGCTCTTAAGATCAGCCCATTGTTGCCCCATTCACATCAAACTGCTCAGTAAATACAAAGTTACTAAATTCTTCATTGGCAAAACCTCCTCACCAAGGCCTACCATGGATGTCACGCTGCTTTAAAAACTGGTCCAAGTCAGTCCAGAACTCCTAACAAATGCCTGGCACTCCACCCAGTCAATGCATAGATCACACCTCTATAGGACAGCCCCAGTGAGCCAGCTGCTGTATGCAGCAAGGCAGCAGGAAACAAGGTACCAAGGTTTAGATAAATTCTTTGGATACAAAGTGTTGAAATTTGCCCAGTAGCTTCAGGGATTCTCCTGGGAAGCATGAGCTTAACATTTATCAGACAGAACGGTCAGGATAGAGACCTGGTCCCAGGACTAGAAATCAAGATTTAGAATAATGAAAATAGGTGCTTAGTGCAAAATAAAGAAACAATATTTGATATTATGCCAGAATTTTAAGTCAGCGTTCTCAATACTAAGTATTCTAATGATGAGGCTTCAATGATGATACATCTTCTTACCTTTCTGATCTCCTATCCTGGCATTTTTGGCTATAAAGTTTTAAAGTTTTAAAGGGGAAAAAACAATGGATGTCTTCACTTGTAGTTGCTTATAGCTTGGTGTTTGCATCTTCACCTTAGATGCTTGGAACTAAAGGTGGAAATCTTCTCAGGTTGAGAAAGAAGTGAATCTAAGTGTCCTACGGGCTCGGTGATAGTTTCAGCCACTAGAATAGAATATTTTCAGTTGGAAGGGACCTACAACAATCATCCAGTCCAACTTCCTGACCACTTGCGGGCTGACCAAAAGTTCAAGCATGTTATTGAGAGCCTTTTCCAACTGCCTCTTAAACACTGACAGGCTTGGGGCATCGACCACCTCTATAGGAAGCCTTTTCCAGTGTTTGACCACCCTCCCGGTAAAGAAATGCTTCCTAATGGCAAGTCTGAACCTCCCCTGGCACAGCTTTGAACCATTCCCATGCATCCTATCCCTGGATACCAGGGAGAAGAGATCAGCACCTCCCTCTCCACATCCCCTCCTCAGGAAGCTGTAGAGAGCAATGAGGTCACCCCTCAGCCTCCTTTTCTCCAAACTAGACAAACGCAAAGTAAGTCCTTAGCCACTCCTCGTAGGACATTCCTCCCAGCCCTGTCACCAGCTGTGTTGCCCTCCTCTGGACACATACAAGGACCTTCACATCCTTCTTAAATTGTGGGGCCCAGAACTGCACACAGTACTCAAGGTGAGGCCGCACCAACGCTGTATCCAGTGGGATAATCCCCTCTTTTGACGGGCTGGTTATGCTGTGTTTGATGCACCCCAAGATGCAGTCTGCCCTCTTGGCTGCCAGAGCACACTGCTGACTCATACTCAGCCTTGTGTCAACCAGCATCCCCAGGTTCTTAACTGTTGTGTTCCTTAGTAAACTCAGGGACATAAAACTTCGTTCAGAACTTCAGAATTTCCGTGGCAAAACTGGGCAACCCAGGGCTTAAGCACCTTTGCACCTTGGCTCAGTTTAGGTACTTATATGCTTCGATTCAGTACTCCTATGAATGAGTAGAAGTTAAATAGAGAAGGTCCATGAAACTCTGAGGGAGGTCAAGCGAGCAAGTTGCTAGGGAATTTCAAACATCCAGAAGTGGATCCAGAAAGCCTATTTTCCTGCACTGCTTGACCCTAGACCTATCCCTGCTGTATAGAAGTTCTACATGAATAAAATTTGAGGACAAGTGGATTTTGCATTTCGTACTTGACATATATTATAAAGTCTACCTATAGAATATTTCTGTGAAGCTAGTTAAGTCATCATTTGCCTAACATCTTGAAACCATAATCAAATCTTAGTGACATGTTTTCATAATTAAATCTTAGTGACACGTTTTGAAAGCCCACTAAAATTTTGATTTTTCTAAGTAGTTACCGCATCATAAATTCAGAGTTGAAATAACCACTATTGCAACTGTGACAGGTTAGCATCCTAATATAGCCTCTAATTATTAGTCACCCAAAAGAGAAGTCAACTATTCTTACACACAAATACTGAGCACCATCACAGTGACAACAGCTGTTAATAGGAGCAATTTTAAGGAACACTGTCTCCATTCTGCAGCTGATACCTCCTCAGCCTTTCTACTGGTACTATGAAAAAGTTCATCTTGCATCCAAGAGCTAAGATCAAGTATATTCACTGCTGACAAAATCTTCAGAGAAGACAACTACACAAAATTATAGCTCTATCTTTTTGCAAAGTATAGCTGTCAGTTTGTAAATTAGTTTTAGGGGTTTAATGAGCTTTCATTAATGAAGTTCAAAAAAAACCCACACCTGTCTCATGTCAGGGAAACTCTTGACTCCTACCTTGGTTGTGCTTACGCAAAGTCACATTTCATTTCAAGTCCCCATTCCAAAAGATGATAGTTACAGACTTTCTCATAAAAACAGTTTGAAGAAAATTGTTAGTTTGTTTTTACAGTGTTTTTTCTTCATCTCATTCACTAATGTACTGTAGTATTTCAGCTAAAATCCTCTCTCCTAAAAATTCGGCCTTAGTCTTACAATCAACACAAATAAAATTTTAATCCAGACAGTTTTGGTTAAGCCACTGAAAAGCAAGTACTGGACAGTTTAGCTACAGGGTTGCTACACTAATCACACAATAAAAGTACTTTATGTCTCACAGCTTGGTGGGCGTGGGGAAGGGGGCACAGAAATAAATTATCAAAAACCTGTGCAATCTAAAAATACATTACAACTTGAGAGATAATGTTTTCATGAATCAAGACAGTAAACTATCACTATTAACAGTACTAGAAATAAATTCCCTTTCCAGACTCACAGATATTTAATTTTTATGTCATTCATCAATACCGCAATGTCTGTTTAGATCCTGACTTGTGTTCACAAGTGTAAGTTATGAGTTTACTTCAGAAGGCATTGTAGACTAGATCTTTTTCCACTATTTGCTGGATAGATTTAACATATTCTCATTTTTGTCTAGTTAACTGTAAGATAGAAAGAAACAGAAGTAGGAATTTTTTCAAAATGAGGTGATACAGCCAAATGCACAGCATATTTAGAAGACACAATTCTTCTTTTTCAAAGGAATTTAGACACAGATATTGTCTGACATTATCCTAATTGCACAAGCAAGTTTCCTTAAAGCAATGCAGAGAGATCTTTGTTGTACTATTTCAGTAGACAATACAAAACAAATGTGTGCCAAATTTAGTAACTTGCTCATAATACAGCATAACAAAGACCATTTTTATTCTTCCCCTTTCCTGTGCAATCTTTCCCCTTTCATTAGGTACAGCGTGAAATTCTTAATATATCTTTTGTACTTATGACTGATTAGACTTTACATTTATATCATATAAATCCTTCAAAAAATTAAGATATGGCTGAAAATAAACTCCTGGGCTTGACACATAAATAACTGACCACCATCATGCAAGACTGCAGACTAGATGATCATAATTCCCCTTGCCCTAAAATACAAGACTCTCCCAAACTTTGGGGCAATAGGCAAGTACTATTTCTTCCACAGCAGTATTAACTCAAATACCTTTTGTTCACATTCAAGGCTGTATTTCACAAGTAACCCAGTGGCACATAACACAGACACTTACAGTAAGGATATTTTAATGCCCTCATTTACTTAAAATTATTTTAAGTACACTAGCATTTTTCATATTTCTTTCTTTCTGAATTATTTCAGATATAAAAAGTCCACATGAGTAAAACTCAATAATCTTTAGATCAAGTTCTTTGTCTTCCAATCAAAGACCACTTCATCTTTCCCTTCTGAGTTTGTAACACAGCTAACATAATAAGCTACAATATTGTGGAAATATTCACAAGCAGCAAAAAGAGCTTGCCATGTATCTTATCTCTTTGGTACCACTGTGTCAACAGAAATATTACACGCAAGCTAGTTACCAAGTTCATAGGTAGTTCTGTTACCTCTGGTACCATAGTGACTTCACATAAAAGTTGCCAAAAGTGCTTAAAAGGCTTTTCCATAAAGCAATATTTAAATATTAATTTTAAAGTTTAATTACAAAATACTTTCTTGAAATAATTTTTGTACGATGTGCCAGTTATTACATGTAGATGGAAAATTTCTTGGAATGCTTTGTCTTCTAGAAATTGAATCACCCAGTACAGGAAAAAAAAAAAACTAATACCAAAATTCTATTAGATTCTATCTACAACTGAAGATAATTATTATAAAATTAACTGGCTATTCAGAGATTGATGTAATTATGTACAAAAGATACATTGTACCTAGAAGGTTGAATCTGAATACAAACTAATACTCAGCTTTCACTACAGAACTGATCTTGTCAGATAAGAAAAAAAAAGGTGGGACAGGGGAAGGACAGACCCTAAAAGTTATTGCAATAACATTCAGCTTAGTTTAATGAGAGCATATAAAACATACATAAATGTATGTAAAAACATGCAAAGTATTTTCAGGTACTGAAACGTTCTCTTTGGGTCTGATGAATCTTCTATGTCAACAACTATATTACACCTGATTTCAAAAGGTATTGGTTCCAACTTGATCCCAAAAATAAAGTAAGATCTTCTAGAAGACAGACAGCATTTTACACTCTGTTCTTATCTGTCCTTTGGGACTCTGTTTGGTGGCCCATAAGAGTACAACATGACATGGGAACACTAACATCAGCTGAAGTGCAAGGAGTGAGGGGAGAAAGTATAGACTTGTTCCCAATTCTGTGATAAGGTGCTTTGTCCAGGTAGTTTGGCACCTATGTTAATGTTCCCAAATAATCGCATATAGTTCCACAAAAGCTGGAATTCTTTGAAAATGTTTACACCTCCAGACAAAGATATCTAGGGTGTGTGCATTTGTGTCCAAAGCCTAAAGCATGAAATTAAGGCCACATTCATGCCAAATAAGGAGCAGGGAACCAGGCTGGGTATAACAGCCCAGGACAGAAAGGATGTTAGAAGGGCTGTACAGTTAAGGTGACTAACTTTGGATATTATTAATCTATCCAGGCAGAGGACCCAAATAAAATAATATCTACTAGTAATTTCTGGGTCTTTAGTTTTTCAAGGGAGCTCCCTGCCAGCTGCAAAGGCTTGGGGATGTTGTATTACCACATACTACATACTCAGAGTTTTGATGAGCAGGCATAAAGCAGCATCCCTTCTGCAAAAAAGAGGACACCCTAAATACAGTCTGTGGGTCCAGGCAAGTTCCAAAGAATAATAAGAGCCAAATTAAGGTCACTACATTTCACATAAACACACAGCTAAATTATGTAAAAAAATGAATCAGAGCTAAATTTTGAGTTCATTGCATATTCACATGCCCATTCAAGCTGATAAGACATGAGCACAGGTATATATGGCAACATTTGCCTCTACAAGAGCCATGACATTAACAGATTGCACTGGATATTTATGTACCCAGCTGATATATAGGCAGACAAAGATGAAGCCAGGGATCACTTACCAGCAAACTGCAACTATTTGAAAGGGAGCAACATAGATGACGGTAGCAAAAACCTAATAGCACCAGGTAATATAGCTAGTTTGATATATCCATCCCAAGTCATCATTTATTATTAGGACAAAATTTCTCTCTAGATGGTATAGCACTGGAACAGTTTACCCAAAGAGGAGGTTTTCACAACCAAGACAGGAGATTTCAACACTTAACTGGAGAAAACAACAAGCTGACCTGACATAATGCTGGCAACAGCCCTGCTCAGAACAGGAGGCTAGACTAGATGACCTCCAGAATTCCCTTCTAATTAACTCTTCTTTGATTCCATAATAGAGACATTTTAAAAGGCTTTGAATATTCACAGGAGGAACACATCCTACATGACTGAAGTCTAGTATCCACATCATCTGTATGGACAAGCTGCACCAAGAAAATGAGGAATTAAAAGACTTGAGAGAAAATACAGAGGCCACCACATACTTGAAGGAAGACAAATCAGGCTCTTTACAGAAGCACAGAAGCATTTGAAAGATTGTCTCCTCTTCCAGAACAAGATCAGAGACTTAATTAACCATAAATCTCTCTTTCACATTTTAAAAAGTCTCCCCTGAGAGAGACCATGCGGTCTCCTCAGTCTACTCCAATGCCTCATAATCCAATTAAAACGTGAGAAAATTTTCCTTGATGTCCAGCCTAAGTCTTCCTGAGTGCAATCTATTAAATTCTTTCTTGTCTCATCCATAGAGCTCTTGCCCTATCTTGTCTCACCTTATTTTATTCAAAATTAAAAACACATTCCCTGTCTATTTCATTCTTCTTTCAATGGCCATATTGTCTAAATATCCCATTATTTTTTGCTGCATTTCTCTCAGCTCCTTCACTTGGACTACATCTGGACACAGGAATCTAGATAATACTCGCTACACCACGCGCAACAGAAAACAGCTTTATCTGTCTCACACACTCAACTCCTTAAAATTGTCAACTCAGATAAGCATAGAAGGAGATAGTCCCTCCACTGAGACTTAACCAGTTCATATTGACAGCAGGCTCCAAATTCTATATCAAGTGTTTTACTTGGTCAAGCTTGTCTTTTTAAGGCTAAATTTTACAGAGCCTCTGATCTAATCCACACAAACCAGCTGATCAAATCTGTCCCTCAATTGCTCTTAAGTTTAATACAACTGGAATGATGAAAACTGGAGTCATAAAACAATATAGAGAACACAAATCTGTGTTTAGTATGCATAATTAAAAAAGACATCCTACTTTACTTCATGACATTTTGAATTGGTTACTATATGCAATTAGTAAATATGACTGGAAAAGCAATTTAGTTAATCTTCGTACTGTAAAACAATGGTTACTGAAAGAAACATGTCCACAAAAACGCCTTTCTCTTCACACCACAAAACTTACAGAATGTGCAACAAATTACCATTCATTACTAAACAAATGGCATGGAATTAATGCAACAATAACTAAATGCAGAGAAAAAAAAAAAGACTTGCATAAGAAGAGAAACAGTGAGCACTAAATGAACATTTATCTGTGCAGACCAATCTAAATTATTTGGTCAACTTCTTTTAAATCAAAGACACAGACTGTAACTACTGTAA
The DNA here is from genome assembly GCF_964188355.1 of Buteo buteo. NCBI lineage: Eukaryota > Metazoa > Chordata > Aves > Accipitriformes > Accipitridae > Buteo > Buteo buteo. The sequence continues at coordinate 54,631,036 of NC_134173.1, read as the reverse complement.
ACATAACATACCTGTTCAAGTACATCCAACTTTAATTCAAGTTTACTAAGTACAACATCTCCTCCCCAGAGCGACAACTGTAGATCTGAAGGCTTCAGGTTCTTTATGTAGCGATTCACATAACTCATCAAAATAGGAGTTACATAGGACTCCAGCATTCTGGAAGATTTCTGTATTACAGGTCAAGCACTAGGAAAAAAAGACAAGGCCATGAGAAATTATTTATAGATCTGTCAGCCTAATTTTCAATAGAGCAACAGTCACATTGTTCGGATGTATGAAAAATTATATTTCAAATTCTGCTTTCTAAACATATAAATCTATATGTAGAGATACATATACTTACATATGAAGATGAAATGTATACCAAGATGAAAGCACACCTATTTGCATTTACGAATTTCCAGGTTACATACATATATATCTATATCGGAACTAATAACTGGCTTGCTCACTATCAAAAGAAAAACTAAGCCAAACAAACCAAAAAACAGAGAAGAAGGAGGTCAAGCAGTCTACCGCACCTTCATATAAAATTTAGATGACAGAAACCCTGTCACTTTTAGTTGATAAAAGTCCACACTAAAACATCACCTGAGATACACCTCACCGACCCGGCACCTCGAGTACCGTGTACATGGCAAAAAATGCCAGCTTCATGCCGCCCTTAACTCTAAGCAAACCAATATCCTTCACAACCCAAGCTGAAGTTACATTAACGCCTGCCACCACTCCCCTCCCACCCTCCCCAGCACCCCCGCCCTCCCTGCCGCCCTGAAGGGACCCTTCCCCGCCCCCATCACCGCCGCAACCTTTCCCGGGCACCCCCGCGAAGCCGGCAGCCCCCCGCCCCTACCTTCGGGACACCCCTCGCACCTCCCTCCCCCAACCCCACGCCCTCTCAGGACCCCGTTACCTGTCCCTCCAAACACCTCCGAGGCTCCGTGCCCCCCGCCCCGCCGCCGCCCTCACCGGGCCGGCCGGGCCGCGGGAGCCCCGCGCAGGCAGCTCCTGCCGCTCCGGCTCCGCCGCACGGGCACTTCCGGGTTCCCCGGCGGGTGTGCTCCCTGGCAGCCTCCGCCGCCGTCCCGCGCCCCTCTGGGCTTGCGCCTCAGCCGGAAGGATTTGGCGGCAGCACCGAGGCGGAGCCGGAAGCCGGCCTTGAAGCCGGCGGAGGTCACGCGCTCTGCCAGGAGCCGACGGGCGGGACGCGGTGGCCGGGCGTTGCGCCCGGGAGGGGGCGGGGTTTGCTGCGGGCGGGGCGGGGCGGTGGCGGCTGTGAGGGAGGTGGAGGGGGCGGTGGTGGGGCGGGGCCCTGTGAGCGGGAAAGGGAGAGGCGGCGGGGCCCGCTGGGCCGGGGGCCCGCGTCTGCCGTTTCCTCACACGGCGCAGCAGGTCCTGCCTCCGCAGAGGTGTCAGTTCCTGACGCGGAGGAGCCCGAGGAGGGCGGGCTTCAACCCGTAGCACCATGAATCCCTGAGATGTGTTACCGTTGGCTGTGTGGCTCCGGCCAACTCCAGCTCCAAATTCCAATGCGTGTTCTTAACGTTGATGAGTGACCATTTGGGGCAAATCTCGGTGATGGCTAACGTGCTGGGTGTTCCCACCGTGTTTAATAAAGATGGACGTTTTCTGGTTTGCTTTTAAATGAAGTTCTGCTTAGGATCTGAATTTCACCTTTTCCGATGTAAGAGAGTTACTCAGAAATACCTTAGATTTTCTGTGTGCCCAGAGCTCTCCTCAATATGTTGGCCATAGAGAAAAGCCCTTCCCAACAGCCCCAAGTCCTTTCGGGGTTGCTCCGGGCAGCAAGCAAATGCCCTGGAAAGGCGCAAGTTAATGGACTTCTCATGGGTTCGCCTGTGGATGATCTGGAAAAGAGCATGGGCCCAGTTGTTTCAGGGTGAAGTGCAGTAGGCAGTGCCTGTGGGCATGGCTTTGATGTAGATAATGAATATCCTTTTACAAAGGCCTCTGATTTGAGTTTTAAAGAAAAGCCTGGGATATGCGTGTTGAGTCATATATTGCTCCTGGAAATCTGAAATCCTGTGTGTTTCAACTGCATGGTGTAGTTACATGGCTGAAAACAGAAAAGAAAGCAATGTATGGCACGTGGGGTTGGTTTGTGTGAAGCAGGGCCCAAACAGCGAGCGCTCGGGTAGGAGCCTACCCCCCAAAGCAGTACGCATGTTGAAATCTGGGTGAGCTAATCAAGGTCTGAAGGCTCCAGCTCCTGATGGGTTAACTGTCTATTCTGCCTCTGGTATACACATGCTGAGTTAATCATGAATCTACCTTCATTTTACATACACCATTGCTTCACTTGCTGTGCCATCTTCACTCATGAATCACAGGCTGTAAGCCAGAATTCACCTCACAAAGACTTGAAGCGGCTTGGACTGCTTTTCCGCTTACGGTGGTCACCACTCCCCCAGCTCATACTCCAGCGTATGTTTGACTGTTCTTCAGCAGCTGTGGCATGTTAGCCTGTGGCTAAGAGGTGGTAGCAGGTAGGTGAGGGACAGAAACATTTTAACAGCATCAGTGGTCTTTAATTAAGGATATGCTTCTGACTTATGATTTCTCTAGCACTAACATTCTTGAAGAGTTCCCTTACACAACCGCTACCCATTTCTGTCCCTCTGCTAGAGTTGTGGGAATGGTGAATTTTACTGGTAAAACTTTTTGGAACTCTGCACAGCAAGCCAGCTCAGTGAAATAATCTATGTTAATGGAAGCAACCTCGTTTGTAGCACAGCCTCCCTATAGAGTTGCATTGACACAACAGAGGGATGTGCCAACAGATAAGTGTAATGTTGAAGCACACCCTAAGCATGCATCAAAAGCCCTCATTTCAACAGAAAAACATTCCTCTGTTTCTTTGTCCATTATGTGATTACTTTTGAATGACATATCCAATCAACACTGGAATGTTTTCTGAAAGTTTGGAATGGAAGAACAACGCCCTATTTTGGTGAAAATCAGTAAACTAGAAGAAGAGTAGGGGAGACACGTAGTGCTCCTGGCAACTGCTTGGCAGACCTAACAGCTCAGAACAACTCTGTAATTTTCCTGGCAGTTATTAGCATTTCATTATAACTACCTCCATCTCAGTTCCAGTTCAAGTATGTTGACGCCCTGAATAATTTATTTCCTACAGAAGAAAAAAAATACAAAAAAATGGGAGGAAGGGATCATACAGGAGTCAGTCTTTGACAGAAAGGAAATGGGTGGCATAAAACCAAAGTAGCTGGAGAGGGTTACAAGAGGTCCCTGACATACAAAGGGATGAGACCCAGGTACACAGGGAATTTGCAGGTAACAGGCAGGTGGTGTATAGTGATGAACTTGGGCATACTAAAGCAACAAGGACATGTCTCCTGAAAATGTCAGCTGCCTAAGCTAGTCCAATTTATTCAGTATTTCAGCAATTCCATGAAACGTGTGGTATAGATATAACCAAAAAGTGCAGATCTAGTGGTGCACACATCTTGTTCATTCATATAACTTGAGCAGTTCTGAATCCCTTAAATACTAACAAAAGTAGATGACAGTTTAACCTGCAGACGGGGAAAGTGTACACAAGATTGTGTAACATTTCGCCGGAAGTGAAAAGAAGACAGGACTTCAAGGAGAACCTCAGGAAATGTATCTACCTGCAGAGGACTGTGTCTTGATAAAAGACACTGCTGGTGTGTTTCTAGCTTCAGTGTTGTTGCTGCTATGGGTGATTTGCCATTTTGTGCAACAGAATTAGGATCAATGAAGTGCGAAATGGAGGAGAAAAATAGAATTCTTAAAAATGAGGAAAGTCAAGAAAAGGTAGAGGATGATTAAGGGACTATCCCACTACCTGAGGCTGCAGTCAAGGGGGAAAAAAAGGAAAATAGACTTAAATAGATTTGTAAATGTTTGGCCCAGGGTATTTGCAGGACGGGAGAGAACCTGAGGTTACTAACAAGGAGGGTTGAGAGACAGCCTGTGAGAGACTCCTTTTTTCACTGGAAAAAGGTTTTCAATCCTCTAACCTTCTCCTTCACTAACACTGGATACTTTAACCAGGTTAATGTACTGGGCAAAATGCTGTCCATGTCTGTCCTGCTCCGATTCTGCCTGTCCTGCTCTGATGCCTCTGAGTACAGCTGCATGGATGTGGGCAGTTGGTCCCAGGAGCCTTCAGTCTATCTTTGTGCAAGAAGACTTTGCTATTTTGTGATTCTTTATAGCCTACAGAGGTGCTCTATAGACAGCATGAGACTGACAGCACGGAAGAGTTGGTAATCCTAAATAATCCATACTAATAGAGATATTTTAGAAACACCTGTGAAGGAAATAAAAATGACTTGGGCTTCTTCCTCCTCCACTGTTCTAGGTGCTAAAACTTGGACTAGTTCATTTGTAACATTTCTTCGTTCTTTTTTGGGGGGTTTTACCACAAATTATTATTTGTAGTAAATTATATTGTATATTATATAGTATATATGTATACATTTTATGAGATTCAACAAGGCCAAGTGCTGGGTCCTGCACTTTGGTCACAGCAACCCCATGCAGCACTACAGGCTTGGGGAAGAGTGGCTGGAAAGCTGCCCGGCAGAGAAAGACCTGGGGGTGCTGGTTGACAGCCGGCTGAATATGAGCCAGCAGTGTGCCCAGGTGGCCAAGAAGGCCAACGGCATCCTGGCCTGTATCAGAAATAGTGTGGCCAGCAGGAGCAGGGAGGTGGTTGTTCCCCTGTACTGGGCACTGGTGAGGCCGCACCTCGAGTCCTGTGTTCAGTTTTGGGCCCTCATTACAGGAAAGACATGGAGGTGCTGGAGCGTGTCCAGAGAAGGGCAACCAAGTTGGTGAAGAGTCTAGAGCACAAGTATTATGAGGAGCAGCTGAGGGAACTGGGGCTGTTTAGTCTGGAGAAAAGGAAGCTGAGGGGAGACCTTATCGCTCTCTACAACTACCTGGAAGGAGGTTGTAGCCAGGTGGGTACTGGTCTCTTCTATCAAGTAACTAGTGATGGGATGAGAGGAAATGGCCTCAAGTTGCACCAGGAGAGGTTTAGGTTGGATATTAGGAAAAATTTCTTTACTGCGTTACGGAGGCACGCACAATCAAATCTATACTGAAAGGGTTGTCATGCATTGGAACAGGCTGCCCAGGGAACTCATGGTGTCACCATCCCTGGAGGTATTCAAAAAACACGTAGACAAGGCACTTCAGGACATGGTTTAGTGGGCATGGTGGTGTTGGGTTGACAGTTGGACTCAATGATCTTAAAGGTCTTTTCCAACCTTAACGAGTCTATGATTCTGTGATATATAAATGTATATAAAAGTGTATATATTAAAACATATAAAAATATGTTATATTAAGAATTGCCCTTTCTGTTTTACTGGGAATTTCCTGAGCTTATGACTAAACTGACTAAAATTATGTATCTTCTAATATTTTTCAGACATTTGAAAACTACATCAATAAAAGCAAGCAATATAAATCAATCTGTTTCACCATTCAAATTAAATAGCTTATTAGTGATGTCATGTTATCTAATTATTAAATCATATATAACCATCAAAAACTGGGAAACAAAAATTGCCATGCCACTTTTATTACTATGGGGTTATTTTCAAGTTCACCAAAATGCACACAGATTTGAAATTTGGAAAAAATAAAACCAAATTTAAAAAAAAATGCACGTGAGCTTTCATTGTAATCTGAATGTTAGATATATTCTAGATTTAAAGGGGCAAATGATTGTCTATTTTAAGTTTTATTTGTTCTTCTATTCCATAAACTTTGCCTGAAAATCATACTGAAAAAAACTTTCAGCTGTAGGCTTGACGTAGTCATTTTTTTTCAAGTCTTAAGGAAAATAGACTGGATTGTGTACCTTTAAAATGGAAAATCAGTGTTCAAAATAAAATTAAAATAAATTGAGAATTTGTAACTCATGTAATTTGTTATTTGCTCATGGTTATGAGCAACAGTCTGTTCAAACAGTTAAGTTCACACTAAGTAAAACTGAAAGGTATTAATTTAGTGAACAAAGGTCATGAAGTTCTGGAAGCAAGTAGATTTTGATATATAATCCCAGCTCATTGCTGCCTCATCTGGCTTTTTAGGAAATCGCTTTTCCCAACACTTTCTAAATCTCTGGTAAATTTAAATCCCTGTGGCAGCCTGGGGACAGAATGCTCAGGACACTGGGGAATGAGGGACTTTTATGCGTATTCAAGGGCTAACCTGGCTCAGGGGCTTTACCAGCTTCGCCCAGTGTTTCCTCTGTCAGTGAGTGTTCCCTTTGACTTAATGGGGCAAAAGTCTGATGAACACCCTCTTCAGAAGGGTGTGCAATGTACTAACAACCAACTTAACATGAGTGAGCAGGGTTAGGTTGGAGAGGGTCTGGTTCAGAGAGCAATGGTGCACTCAAATGTAAGGATTTAACTACAGTAACTGGTGTTTTAAAATGTAGACTGTATGCATAAATTCTTTTTACATATGTTCAGATTGCTTTGGGGATTATTAGACCTCCAATACAGAGGCTATATTGTGTCTCCAGAATACCTGTGGTACTGAACTTTTATTCACACACCAGAATGAATGAAAGATAAGATAGGAAACCTGAATGGAACAGAGTGGGAATGTACAAGCAATGCAGTTTTGGTCTTCTAGGAGTATAATTTCCAGGTAAATCATAAGAGGCATGCATGCCCATCTAAACCAGGAAAGTTAAATCTTGAAAATGTTTTGCAAGTTTTTGTTGAATTGGTAACAAAGGAAAACAATTACCTGTCTTGCAGTAGTGAAATTTTAGGATATATAAAGACATTTGACCTGTTCCAATATGCTTCAAGGGTTTATGTATCCTTTGGGTATAAAGAGCTATCTTCAACTTCTACACCTAATTATGGAATACATCAAAAAAAGTCAGCCAAGAAGATATTATTTCTGGTTCCAGTACATGAAATGTATGTTTGACAATTTTTAAATGTATATGTAAAGAAACATGTAATTTATTACTGCCTCCAGGCATGAGGAGATTTATGCGCTAAGAGTTTCACACAGGTTTTTGCTTGACTGTTGTTGCTGTACTGTTCATGCAAAACACATGTATTTCTAGTGACAGCTTCTAGCATATATTGTTTTAAAATAGTCCTGCTTTTCAAGAGTTAAATGACCACTTTTCTCTGATATTTATATATTTATATTTTAAAAAATACAAATATATAATTTTATATATTTATACTTATAAATAATTTTCAATAACTATGAAATACCTAAGTATACTATAAATATATTTCAAATAAATATTTCTAAATATCACTCTGCTATTGTAATTCTTCCTGATTTTAAAAATATTATATGTTATCAAAAGATAAAAAGTAACTGACAGCTTCTTTCTGTGTCATTGGTTGGTTCTTTAGAGGATGATGATAGAAATGGCAAAGTTCAGGAATGTTTTTGCTTGAATTATGCTAAAATCCAGTTCCCTTCATTAGTTATTGACAAAATGAGTTTCTCAGTGAGGCTGTAACACCCCGTGATGCCCTTTCTTTGGTTTGTCCTGCAGCTGGAGCCAGGAGCATTTCTGCTGGAGCTGAAGTCTGTTCTAAAGTTCCTTCTTAATGTAAATGAAAATGTCCTTAGATTTGATTTGCATATTGTAGAGGTGCTATTAATGAATATCAGAGATGTTGAACAGCTACAAGAACTGCAAAGCCAAGAAAATGTGTGTCAGCTCCAAAAAGCCACCCTTGGAACCTGATTGGCAGCCACAACTCGGTGTGAATAAAATCTTTATTATTTCGGCACTGATCTCCTGGGTTTCTTGGACTTTATAGATAAGTAACATGGGTCCGAACACTGAAATCAGTTGGTATAAATTGAAATCAGACTGTGAAAGAGACAAAGGACTAAAGAGAGAACATGTAAAGCATATAATTGAGATACTTGGATCTTTTATCTGAGGGAGGCTTTTTTCATTTCCAGAACTGTTGGCAATTTTTTAGCTCTTTGTCCTAGCATATAACTTATAGGCCTTAAGTAGCTTATTTTTTTCTCTCAAAAAATTTACAGATGTTAGCATTAAATGATTTTCTGATGTATTTTGTCATGAAATTAAGTAGCTGTTTCACACCTCTCCAAAAATCAATGGCTATAAAAGCTCTGCAAGGATCCCACTTCTGATGGAATGACTGCTCACGATTCCCTCTGTCCCTGAAAAACAAGATGTAGAGTCTGGGAAACATGTCTGCATACAGCAGGAGGTTTGCAGGAAGTGGCAGCCTGAAAAGATGGGCAATGACCATCCCCTGACGCCAGAAAGGAGACTGCACCAGCGATGAAAGGCAGAAGCCTAGCGATTTGATTGAATTTTAAACTGAGGAGAAGGCAGAGCAGGTGAATACAACACAGAGGATGTAGAAGAGACCTGGAAAAAGTGATCAGGAGATAAAGTACACCATCTATTCATGAGGTTGCAGTCCTGAGACATTTTTGTTTAGAAGTTTTGAGACACTGTGGATTTGTTCTTGCTTTTAAGCAAGTGCTTCTTACTATCTAGGCAGTCATTATCAATTACTTGCTTTCCTGGGTTCTTTCTTTTCATTCATGTAATTTTCTATCCACATATTAGATTCAATATTGCTAACAACATTAATCTAGGTATGAAATAGAAGTTGGAGAAAGTGGAAACTTCTTTCAATCTTAAGTTCACTGAATAGGCAGCATTGCATATCTTGCATATCTTGTGTTTTATTCCAAGGGCTTACTTTTTTTTTTTTTTTCAGTCCATACTTTTATGTAACACACACACTAGCAATTGGTATTGATTTCCCATGTGCTGTATCCAACATGCATTGATGTGATGTACAAGAACTTCTTGTCATACTCCTTGTTATGCTTTTTGTATCATCCGGCCACAATACAGTGAACAGTTCTTTATGTACAGATAAATATAATTCATTAGACTAAAGATGAATAATTATACCACCCAGTTTACAGGTTTTTGTGTTTTAGTTCAAATCAGTGTTCTTGATGCCATTTCAATTACATGATATACACCTATTATTTTCTCCATATAGTCTAAAACCTGTAAGAATGGGAAGAGTGTTGACTTACCCCAGATTATTAATGATAGCCAGAATTTGAAAGACTGTTTTATAAAGTACCCAAATAGCATGATTTAAGTGAGATGTTATTAAAATTTGTATGAGATATTGCAAAGAATTTTATTAGTGATGGCTCTCACTCTTTTCTGAATCTTGCTCTGTATTGGAAATTCTTAATGTCTATGTGAGAAACGAAGAAAATATGACTAACCCAATTTATTAGTAATTTACATTTGTGACACAGACTGCAAAAGTAAAGCTTGCTGACATCTGAACACTGGATTTCTGATAGCTTGTTCAAGCTTTACATAGATATCTCATACCTAAGAACAAATATGCATGAGTCTGTGAGATCGAAAGAACTCTCAAATATTAATTCTTAGTTTTTATTTCAAAGGCTGACACCACATGAATCACCTGGTTTATGGTAATGGATCTCATACCCTTACATCCAGATGTTTTGTTATCACCTTTATTGTCTTTTAAAACAAACACATGACATTTCTAGAAATGCAAATTAGGCCTAACAATTTAGTGTACTGAAAAGAAGTTCTCTTCCCAACAGAACACAGCTGCTGATTTTAATTCTGGTCTCAAATTATCTGGAAAAATCTGAGCTATTTTAGGCTATTTTCTCTTCCTACCTCTGCTTTCTCTCATGTTTTACACAGTTTCTTCTTCAACAAGAAACAAATCTGTGTGAAAAGGGAGAAATAGTTGTATTTCATAGGAGAGTGTATTTGCTTCTTTCAGATATACAAATTTGATACAGAGAAAGGATGAATACTTGTTTTAGGGAAGCTGGACAAAATAATTATCAAGGTAACCTAAACTTTACTAATGGAAAACTTCTGAAAGCAGGGCAGCTGCTATTAATTAGCAAAGATAAAGTTCATTATCTCATCATCTCATGTCTGAGGTACCACAGCATCCTTTTCTAAAGCACTTGACAATTGCAAATCTACACCATTTCTCTTCTCTACAAAGTACCAACCTCCCCTTTGCATCCCTCCATTAAGTTGTCTGAGTTTATCACAATAGATACAAAGGATTTCATTTTCAATGTTTTGCATTTCTTTCAAGTACATTGCCCTTACTCTCCCTCCTTTACTCTTGCAGCAGATCCATACTCACTTCTGCTCTGGCAGTGATGCAAATCACCATCCTGACACCAAGTTTTCACACTGTGTATTTTATCACCTAAGCAGTCTTTCATACATGGAGACAACATGTTTTAAGCATCTACAAAGACCCTCACTGTACTTTGTCATCTCCTTTCTTAAAACTCCCTGTCACCAGGATGTCTACCAAAATGACAACAGCTAGGAGCAAGGGAACTGATACCCTCCCTGTCTGGTGGATCACTGTCATATGATTATTTCCTTGGGCTCCCCATCCATCAGTCATATCTCCATGTTATCTCTTACCTTAGGATGTAATTAGGTGCAACATTTTTTCCTGTGGCAAAGCTGATGTACAAAACACATGCCAACTGTTACATCTGGGGAAAGCATAAAGCCAGATGACACCTTTATGTTATGTATTTTTCAGGCAGGGACTATCTTCTTGTTCTGAGTTTGTACAATGTCTTGTAAAATATTACTTTGATTCCTGACTGCAGCTTTTAGCTCTGCTGCAATGCAAATAATTTTGTTAGCAAAATCTTTACAATGAGATCCATTCCAGTGGACTGGAGTCATGCAAATCCAGTTTGCCTTTCCAGGCTATCCAGCATAGCCTTTAAAACCATTTGAGTTAAAAGCAATGGGCATTGGCTCATGGAGAATTATATGGCTTCCAATCTCTTCCAGTTCAGGAGCTTCCCAGCAGCAGACTATGTGAACTGACAAAAGGACTAAAAGCCTTCCTGTTCACTGCAGTTCTCAGAATTGTACACTAGATAAAGAGAGGGATATAGTGACCGCAGAGAAATACAGCCAAAAGAAATGCGGTGTATAAATATGACTAGGCAAGTAGGTGAACCCAAACCTGAGTAGAGCAGGAGTTTAAACCAAAGCATCCTAGAAACTTCAGGGAGCTGGGAGCACCTCCAGTAGGTCTGTCTTTGTCCAGATGCAACAAGAAATGAAGCACTTCTTTCCAGACACTGAGACAAAAAAGAATGGACAGCAGATGTGTCATTTTTCCCAGCTAAGCAAACTTCTGATGGACTGTTTCACTCTCACTTTACAAAGACGAAAGAACAGAGTAGTATAATCCCTCTTAACAGGGTTTGTAACAGACACACACACCCTGATTGTTTTGCTCTCCGGGGGCATGCTACCTTTTGTGCTCTTTCATAGATGGTTAGCACTAAAACCACTAAAACACTGCCATCTCCAATTGAGTGAGAAGCCAGGGCCATATCACAATAGTTCTTTGCTTCTGAATCAGTGGTCAATCCGTTCTAAGAAGACAAAAATACAGAATAAATATTGTTATTCTACATATCCTAGTAGTATTGTTTCAATCTGTTGGCTATATGGTCTGTGAGACAGTGCACTGGTTAACATTGTAAAGGCTCCTTTCAGAACCTGGAAAGTTAGAACATATATTATTTTAATGAAAGCATAGATTGTGGAGGCTACAACAAAACCCACAGGAAGATCCTAAATCCTCCAACACTTTGGATTTTTCAGCAGCCTGGATTTGGATTGACCTTAATAATGTGTATACTTAGCGCTTAGAATCACATGTAGAAGGTCCATAGAAAATACAATTTACCAGCTGTGCAAGTATTTTTCTAATGACTCAGACTCTCTGCCTTTTTGTTATTGTATAAAAATGTGATGCTTTTAAACTGAGCAGCATAAATTACATTGTTGCTTCTTTGCTGTAATATAATGTAACCTTCTCCCGTGGTTACACATTTTAAAAGGGTAGTGTAGAGAGTTCTGTGTATCCAGTGCACCTCCTGGAGTTTGGTTGTTCTCTATCCTTAGAGTGGCTTTCGGGCACTTTTGCTATCATTTGCTTCCTAATCATCAAAGATATAAGATCTTCCTGTTACCTATTTGTATCATGGAAGGCATGAGATACCTCTGCTTTTGGATGTCTTTCTCTGGTTGATGGGATACCTTCAATTGTTAAGTACCTCATTACTATGGCAAAAAAAGTGTCGCTGTCACAAAACATACGTTTTGCAGACTGGTGCTGTAAAATAAATTACCTTACATTGTAATTTACATAAGCCTCCTATGAGACAAAACCTGGTCAAAAAAACCCTGTATGTGAGGCAGTTTCTCTACAGGGAAGAATGTGGATGAACGAAAAATTTGTTTCCAAGCATGGAAGATAGCAATTTTGTTTTCTCATCATTAAGAGCTTCACTGAGATAAATAGGATCAGGACATGACTGAGCCCTGCATGTAGTAATTCTGGGCAGAACTGAGTCAAAAGTATTGCATTACACAATCATCAGACATTAATTTTTTTGAAGTCTTGGCACAAAGATTGCACCATGCCATCAATCATTAAAAGGTATGTGCAAAATATAGCAAATGTCTCAATTAAAAGCAAAGCAAAAGATTCCTCTGCGTGACATGTTCTTCACAGAGACAAAATTAAGATGACAATACAATAAATCAAAACATGAAACTGGAAGATGTATGGTGTTGCTTTCTGTGTAGGACACATATGACCTATGACTTACTGAGTGTCCTGCTGGTTATGAAACAATCTTTTCATTAGTGGGACTTTCACACGAGTGAATCAATTTGCAGAAGGGCTATAAGATCTCATTTTATGCTCACTTAAATGTATGGCTGAAGCATCATCAGGTGGTTTGACTCTGGCTTAACAGGTATCCAATACATAGAACAAAATCCTAAGGGCTAATGACTGCCAAGCTGATACAATGTGTATTTCAAGAGGCAATTTAATGTAAACTTTTGTTCATAATGTACCACATATTGTGCTATAACAGCCCATCTTCCTGTATAATTTAAGTTTTCCTAAAGTTCAGCTCCCTGTTGTGTACATCTGTCCTTTCAGGATGTTAGAAGAAACTATCAATTATTTTTCCTTACAAAATAACTGCAACAGTTTCAAATGAAACATAAAGAAAGTGAATGTAGTTTCTTATATTAGCAAAATAAATGTATAGGGTTTGTTTTTCAAGAAAGCATTATGAAAAGATTAATAAGTAATGCAAAAAGTGTATAAACATAATTTTGAAACTAGGAACAAAGTTCATTTATCCTCTGCTTATTAGTAAAAGATTTTCCATTATTCTAGAGTATTATATTTGTAAAATGTTATTTCCTTAGGTATAGCGATGCAAAAGCATTTATATTCTTTTAATTGCTTGCACTTCTCTTTAACTTAAGTACCATGTACATGCTTGGAAACCTAGCTTTCAATAGCAGCAAAGTATGTACATAATTAGTAGTGGGGCCTTCAATCATTCTCCCTCTCATGTTCCACTGTTTTCCCGTATTCCAGCACAGTTATGTGCCCTTTAAGCTATTTTTATCAAGTGTGACAACTTTGAACTTGTTCCAAGACCATATTGCCTTAGATGTGACCTTCTGGTGTGGAAGTTAAATGTTCTCTGAAAATCTTGCATATAACATGTACTTCTCTATATTTACTCTTAATGTAATATCTTCAAAGAATACCAAAAAGTCAGTGAAACATGAACTTTTTCTATAACAGCCTTAGAGCCTGATCCTTTATACATGACTTCAGTAGGATTTACACATGTGTAGGGGCTGTGGACCATGTGTGCAAATATGGACACATGTTGTATCATATTAAGGTTCAATAATAGGGCTGGCCAGGAAACAAGGATTCTGTTTCGTGAAAAATTCTGAGGTTTTGGCATTTGGTTTCATTCTGATGCAGAATCAAGACTTTTCAGTGTGTTTGAAAGCAAGACAGTCCAAGAAGGAGACAGAGACAGACACACAACTGGGGCTAAGTAGTTACCTGTCGTGGTGAATCCCCATTTCAGACACTGCTTCAAATCTGACAGCAGTGATTTAAACCTGGATGTGCCCTAGGCAAGATGAATTTCCTCGCTACTGCATTATTTGGTGTCTATAAGCAAGTGAAGCCCTTCCTCCTCATTTTGACTGAAATTCCATTCTGATATTGAGGTGGACAACTCCAGTCCTCTCTTAGCAGGACAGGCAGCACTGCTCGCTAAGATGTTTCCTTGTGGAGCATCGTCTAGCTGTGAGATATATCATATGCCAGGGGACCCATGTGGCGTATTTTATCACAAGGCAGGTGCTGTACTCTGCTACCTCACAGGACTCTCTAAAGCTATGCCCAGTGGTATTCCCTGAGCAGCCACAATCTACTCAGCAGGCACTCATGAAGCAGAGTTTGGGGACCAATGATGTAAGCAAAAGGGCTGGGTGTGACGGTTTTATATATCGGTTTTTTATAATGTGCCGCACGAATTCCTGTCACTGGAGTTGTTTGTGTGTTATAGCTGCAAAATGTTTGTCCAAGATGTATGTCTCTAAAGTGTTGGCTTTTCTCTGGGTTTACAAGGAATCAGGTATCCAAGGGAGCAAATTTTCTGTTTGATGAATGGTGTTTGGTTAGAAAAGAAATGCTGAATGAGTACTAACCCCATCAGCTCTGCTTTATTTCGTCTCAAATGAAAGTTAGCACTATTTGATTTGTTCCTTCCAAACAATACAGTGTCGATAAAAAGACTTTAAGACACATATGCATTTGAGATATATCTGTATTACTGCAATAGCAATATCAGCAAATTTTTTTAAGTGTACCTTGAACATTTTGCATCCTAAAAATAATGCCATAACATTGTGCTGTCTTTTTCAGCAGTAGTGTTGTAGACAATGATAGTAAAGCAATTCTCACACAAATTACATTTCCATTTGGATTATACTATAAAAATTAACTTTTCCAGGTTAGATATAAGCTCTAGCAAACATTAGCTGATAATTTAATTTCACTTAATATATATTTGAATATTGATTTCATGTAATAAAAACCTCAAAGAAATCTCAACAAGCTTGAGAGAAATTCTTATGGACAAATGGAATATAGCTTTGCCTGTGGGTTGAAAAAGACTTAGAAATATTAGTGGGTGCCTATTTTGTTTGGCTGCTTTACTGTCTGCAATCACTGAACTGTGATAATGATAGGAAACAGTTAAAACCAGTAAAGAAAACTTTCTAGAAGAGGAAACAGCAATTGACAGGTACTGCTTATTTTAAATTTGAACAGTTAGAAAACTGAAGAACAGAAAAAAATCTAAATTTTCTCTGAGTTTGCTTTCAAGACAATTGTCTAAATTTAGTCTCTATGTTTGAGAAAACTCACAGACTATATTTAAAATAAAAAAAAAGTTTGCTTTATTCATCATTTGTTGCTAGCATGACCCAAGACAAGTTTCTGGTACATTTTGCCTAAGGGCCAAAGTAATAATTCCAGTCTGAATGTAAAATACTATCCAGCAATCTGTCCTAGATCTTGACATAAGAATTGGCCAAGTAGACTTTTCTTCTGTTCTTTTTTTATTAAAACAGTATTTCAAAGGGTAATTTTCAAAAAAAAAAAAAAAAAAAAAAGGCAGGGAACTGGAGCTGCCTTTTTTGAAGGTCAGATGATGGTTAATTTTAACATTTATGTGGTAGCACCAAAGAGGCATGACCTAGTCAAGCAGAGGCAGCTTAACAGATGATATGGAGTGTAAATGATGATCTGCTTCAGTGTGCCTGGTAAGTATTATAAGTATGGATTATTCCCGCTTTGTAGATGTGGAAGCAAATCAGGAACTAGATTTTGACCAGGACTCAGTGTTAGAGACAGGATTAGAATTCAGGAGTCAATTGCTATCGAGTTTAGTTCATTAACTCAAACTGCTAGGCATGCTACTAGATATCTGGAGCTCTTGTGGCTGGTGGTCACACCAGAGGCCACCCAGCCCTAACAACCGTAGCTGTGAACGCAGCATTTTTTGGCTCTCTGAAGTGACGCACTCTGTTACAAACTGTGGGTACTTCCTCACATGGTTATACTGTAACAGGTCACAGCCAAAGCAAAGAATGAGTTCTTTTTAAAGAAATTCTCAGATTGATCTGTTTCACCAAGGATATATTTTAGCATTGCATTTCCCCACTATCTATGCATTCAGATAAAGTGGACTGGCAAGACTACCTGCAATAATGCCCAGCTGATCATGTATCAGATCTCTCCAAAATCAAGTTTTGGTTGCCTTGTGTTCCAGATCTCAGCTGGGAATGGCTGTGTGAGGGAGCATGAGTGACCTGTCCTTGTGGGGAAGAAAACAGCAGCACTAATGCACATTTATATCCATAAAACAACAGAAATACCATTTTGACAAACAATCCGTGAATGGACTTCATGGATTGTAAAACCTCTTGTCTGAAAGACATAAGGTGTCAATCTTCATGTGCTATTGGTCCACCAAGGGTGGTATGAGCAGCAGGGATCTCACAGCCTTATAAAAATAGAGTGAGAAGAATGTTTTAAAACTCTTACTTTTAAAAAGCTAGAGGAACCAAATTTGTCTTTACCTTGACCTTGATGTGTAGAGGCAAATGCCAACCAGAAGAGGGAGTGCATGTCAACTGGAAGTCTATTCCCAGAGCTCTACTGACTCAACTAATTATTCTGCTGACATATACAGTCATGTTGGAAACATAAATAGAGAAGATAAATCCGGACTTGCCTTCGGGAAAAGGTCAAAGCTGATCAGAAAAGAACAGATACTTACATTCTCCATTGAACTGCCCTAGCAGAAGTATTTCCACATTTAAGAGTGGCTGGTTTTGAGACAGAAATGTGTGTCATTCTTGTGCTTTCATGTACATTGCTTGGCTCATAGAGCAACAGCAGGCTACTTGCTGTGCCTCTCCTACTTACAGCTCACATAGGGGTCACTTATGTGTGTAGTACGAGTCATTTCTTCCTGTAAACAGGCCATGACCATTAATTGCTTTTCTCTTGTACTCTCTTCCCTCTTCTGCTCTCTTTTTGTGACCTTTTTTACAATAGGTTTTGCTTTTCCTTATTTCTCCTGCTGCTCTGTCCTCCAGCTGTCCTTCCACCCTCACCTCCTTAGGCACCGGCATACAAAGGAGATGGGAAGCTGCAGAGGTCTGGCTGCCTGCAACACCCCTGCTGCTCTTGGGTGGCTCACCCCGCTCTCAGAGCAAGTACCAAGTACCAAGTACCAAATGACTCCAGCTGGAGCTGGCTGCGGCTGGGTCTGTTGGCAGGAGCGCTCAGCTCGGGGAGGCGTGAGGTTTTGCTGCCACAAGACTCTTTCTGCCATCTTTTCCTGCTCTCTCTGACACCGGACGGCAGCTCCAGGTAGTTATCTTGGCATCAAGGCTGCACAGCTATGACCATAGGGTGCCTCAGAGGGCTTGCCTATGGGTAATTGGGAGACACTGATTGCTCCAAGAGAGACTTATCATTCTCCCTTCAGTTTAGCGCTCATTTGGGGAGGTTTCTTTTCATCCCTTTTTAGCTTTTTCATCCTGCTCTTATTTTATGTAGTTCTTTCTTATTTTCTATCCCTTGGCTTCTTATGCCCTTTCTCTGTCCCCACTGACCCTTATTTTTCATTCTTCTTCTCTGTGACATTCTTCACCTTCCACTCCCTATTTTCTATTATTCTTTTTATTCTTGTTTCCTTTAGCTGCCCCCTCCCCTCCATTTTCCTGCTTTTGCTTTCCTCTTCTTTGTTCTTGTCCCTGCTTCTTTGCCCCTAATCCCATCTCCAAAGTGATATCGCACATCTTCATCCTACCAGAACATAGTCCTGCTTACAAATTTACATCTATTTTTCTTTCTCCTGCTGGTCATGCCACTTACTTAATACATCTTTCTTTCCTTCCTTGAAGGGAATAAGCTCTGATCAAGGTTGCAAACACTTTTTTTAAATGGTTAGAATCAAACAAGAGTTTGAGGAATATTAATCCAACAAATTAATTTCTCATTAATTTTAACATATTTGCTTATCCTCAAATAGTCATTATGTTATAGCATATTTCAGTCTTAACAGCAATCAATTAACATATAAACAATAAATTTAGAATCATTAAAATTAAATTGCAAAGCTGATTTTCATTTGAGATTTTCCTAATCATATCTGTAAGTTACATGTCTGCACATAGAAACTAAGAAGCTAGGTATAAGTACTCATTATTTTCTTTTTAAAAATCTGTCCTATAATGTGGCTTTTTTTGCAAATAATTATTTCCAATGATTGTTTAAAAAAATAATTTTGCAAACTATTATTTTTGGTTCATTACTGAACCAAAACCAGAAAGCTTTTTTCCTTTCTATATTATTAAGACCAACAGAAGAGAGATAAGTGACAGTTTTATTTACGTACTATAATGCGACAAGAGACCATTAGGCTTTACATAGTATAGAGTAACTAATATTATTCTTTTCCATCTTTTTTTTTCTTTCTGAGCCACTGAGCCCTTGATCTTTTTAAACAACGCTAGGTCAAGTCAGCTATCTAAGGAATAGTTTGCTAGAGAAAACAAAAAAGCAATGGTGTCTGACAGTCTTCAAATGCACTTTGTACCTTGTTGTTTTAGTGTCAGCTATTGACAGATCTAGTGGGGGAAATTTCTAGTCCCATCAGCAACAACAATTCAATCTTCTATAGCACTTTTCACATCAGAGCACATTACAAATAGCATTATCATCCCTCTGTTGATAGCACAGGAGGTTGGGGTAGGGATAACTGACAGGTTATAGGTAAAGTAAAGATCCAACTGGAAAAAATAAAATTCCAGCAAAAAACAAACACAAAATTCTGTCTTTCAGTGACATTCCCCCCCCAAAAAAAAAAGGTTACACAAAGAATTTTTCAAACCTTGCTGAAATTCCCCATCCTTTGATCTGACTTTAGATATAGTTGCAAAAATATGGTGAGATGAGGGTAAATTTTACTGACACCGTTTTGGATTAGTCAGGTCTTTTCTTTCTTTTTTCTTTTTTTCTTTTTTTTTCTTTTTTCTTTTTTCCTTCTTTTCTAAAGTACAAGTTCGGTCTCTGAGGAAACATTCCCTCTCTACCACACAAGTGGTAAATAAAATCTACAAATAAATTCTACTATTTCCCCAAATGTATAGGATACAAAAAAATGTATTCATTAGTGTGAGATATAAAAATGTAGACTCACACTTCTGAAATCTACGGCTGTTCCTTTCACACTTGTGCCAAAGGCAAACAAACATAATTCTCCCTGGCAGCTGGACGACATTCCAAACAGCCACCACATTAATTCACTCACCTCCATCAGCCTCTGCCTACAACCTGCACAGCTTGCTGCCAGGAAGCCTGGCAATAAATTCCAACTCTCTGTACCAAACAAGGTAGAAAATACCGTACAATGCATTATTCCAAAGGACAAAATGGGCTCACTTGATAGCAATACCAAGGAAGGGGTTTTTCTTCCATCGTTTGGAGTTTCCCTTATTGCACTTGTGGAAGTTGTCAGTTGTCACAGAAAATGTAGGTTTGCACAGGCAGTTGAAGTCTGAATTTTTTACTCAAAATTTGAGTAATTTTGTCAGTGAAGTCTATAGCTGGATGTTTGATTAAAACTAAGATTATGTATGTTGATGATTTGCAAACCAACAATAACACCTGATGTGATTATAAAGGATCAAGCCTGGAATTTCTGTGTATTCAACTGCCTCTGGAGAAGGGTGTTGCAGACACCATGCCACAGCTCTGCAACATCTGTTAGTGCAGGGCTTCTTATTTTCTCTCCAAAAAAACGTATATGAAAATGGAGGCAAGTACCAAAGAACAACAGTATCTATGGCTACAGATTATGTTTATTTACTTTATGTATATATATTTGGCTTTATATATATTTTTATATGTATGTACGCACACAAAATAATTCCACTTTTCTCTCAGTCTTCAAGTTGTTTTTCTTTTAATTTCAAGATGAAAACCAAGAAATAAAAGTAATGCTGTTCTTGGAGGAAATGGAGTGCACCTCTCTTGCCTAACAGCAACTGCAAACAAAATGGCCACTGTCTCAGGAGACAGATAATTCTCATCAAGTTAAAGGCACAGTAGGCATCACAAATCCAAAGGTTTTCAAATATGGGCTACTTTGTAGCTTTTTTCTATTCACCTTTTTCAGGAAAGTTATGTATTCTGAAATAAAATGAACATGGTATGTTAATTTTGTTTTCCCTGCAATGATTTTCAGGAGTTCAGCCTGGAAGAACACCCGGCAGTCTAAAAGTTTTCCAGCTTCTCAGGTTCTTATGAGTATGAAGATCTGCGCTGGAAAACTCAAGGGAACAGCTGTCAAAAAAAGTTATGACTGGTTTGTCTTAAGGTTGCACTCAGCACGAGAAAGTCAGCCATTCTGTATGTTCAGGCCCCAGCCAAAAGTAAATGGAACAAATGGGATAGTAAAGGAATAAAATCATTCTTAGAAGTGTAACAGGCACTTCAAATCTCAGAAAAGTTTTACTTTGTGTTTTGAGCAAAGTTGCTGACAATAACTTCATGCAAACTGCTTCCACCCATGTTAGTTTTACTAACTGTGTTAGTTCACTGCCTTTCAGGATGGCAAAAAAAGCTCTCTCTGTTTGATTAGTCTTCTATCTTGACTTTATCTTTTTAGAGTTTTGCAAAGCTGATAAAAATACAGAAGTTCACACAGAACAATTTATTTGGATTTCAGCCAAACCCTTGATAAAATTGTGTCATGAGCTTCTGTATCAGCAAAAGTAGCTAATTTTTGAACAATAGGATAAGTCCTTCTTTAAAACTTATTTTACACCTTGGAGAAGTGTTATAGTAAGGAAAACCTTATACCCTCTAGATCTATAAATTTTTCATTTTTTCTGAGTGAACACCTACTCCACATTATACCAATGACTTATTGTCAGTGTTTCTTTTTGTGGGAGTAGAGGGGTCCTTCATACAATCTCCACTTTTCTTGTTCTTTTTGAAGTTGCACTAGGATCTCCACCTGTCATTATGTTGAGTGGCTGTAGTTTCTGTAGAATTAGAGCTACAATGAGCTTTCTAACAGAAATTGAATTCGACTGCTGTTTATTCGTCCTTCCAAATTTTAATTGCGTTACATTTCCTGCCACTGGATCCTTGCCTGGGACAGGTTTTTGTACTGTACGGTACAAACTGTGCAAATGTCTCCCTTTTTCTTTTTTGACAGCGTAGTTGAAAACTTTCCCTGCCTAAGTGTGATTTAGTCCACTCTCTGCTAGGACTGATGCTTTCCAGTTATGTCCTTTTCTTCTTTATGATTTTCTTAATCTCAGAACAATTTAAGCTCTTTTGTGGACTTCCTAAAATATCAGCATAGGGTAAGCAGCTATACGGTCAACAGGTCTTGCTATAATGGCTAACTAGACAAGGACTAAGTGCTGCAGTCCTTTCACATTTCAAACTCCTGTTGACCCCAACGAACCATAAGGAGGTAGTTGGTTTTAACTGTCTTCACCTCAGAATGGGTATTCACTGGGCAAAGGGGACTGGAGACAAAATTGCTTCACCTTAGGAACAGCTAGGAGAAGTATATCTTAATTTGCACTTGCAAGTCTTCCAGTGCTTCAGGTATTCTTCATACCAGCTGCTGAGTTTTGAGTGCCTTTACTTTCAGGGTATTTTAAAGTTAATTTCTTTTTTAAGAAAGGACACTATTATGCTGTATTTTTGCTCTCCCTTCTTAGTGGAAATTTACAGTCTGAACTCCAGAATAAGAGCTGCTTTTGGTCTGGGGGGATGGTGGTTCTCAGTTCTGAAAAGTCTCAAGATTTTATCTTGAGTTTCAATATTTGCTTCTTCCTTTATAACTGCCATTCTTGGATGTGAATGAACCCATGACCGTTTTAAGCTTCTTTTTCTTTAAGTGTGTTTCTACACCTCACATTTGTAACATCTGAAAATACAAACACAAATTTGATAAAAGGTTAGAAGTTTAAAAAGCCCACCTTATTTTTTCTGGAACTTAAGATTTTTAAGCCAGTCTCATTATTTCTGATGCCTGTAGGATGCCAGTTTTAGGGTTAGCAAAACTATATGTTTCAACATGAGTTTGAAATCAAGAGACTTAACAGAACCTTAAAGAACAGCTGACAAAAAAAAAAAAAAAAGAAAGAAAAGAAAAAACAAACAGACTTTTAAAATGTGTTTGTAAATCAGTTATTCTTTAACAGGGACAAAATTATGATCCTTATTTTTCATTTTCAATGACTTCCATATCATATTTGCTGAGTTTACAGGTCAAAAATCTGTTTTTTCCAGCTGCCAACCTGCAGCTTCCACCTGAGATTTGAAAGTAAAAAATATTCGTTCTGCCTCATAGGTCATTGCTGGTAATAAAGATTCTGCAATAGGAAATTAGCTGACAATTTTGTTGATGATGTGCAAAACAGAATAGAAGCCAGCTCACCCTCCCAGAGCTCCATGGCTCTGCAGTGCTAACAATAGTAAAAACAGGCTTTTGGTCCTAAAAGTAAGCAGCTCTAATTCCAGGGTACGCAGGGAACAGCTCTGTTGAGTAAGAGTGTGTGCCTTAACGTAGAAACTTTGCTGCCAGTAACTCTGCTTTAAGCCGGCAGCACTCAGCGCTGCGTTCCAGCAGCAGGCAGCTGGCTCTGCCTGCCCACAGAGGTGTACCGCCAGCCCCCTGCACCACCAGGCTGAGCTCTTCACTGCTGGAGGAAAAGGGAAAAAGAGAGCTACCAGGTTTTGGGTGGTAAGGTCCTTCAAATGGAGATGCCAGCGGAGACAAGATGTGCTCTGCTCAGTTGGAATTAGGCACTGGAGCAAACAGGACTCGACTCTCCTGGGTGGCTGCATGACAGCGGGGATTATCTCCATCGTGAATGAGAGCTGGTATTTTTCTTTCTTCCTGTCCCTAATAAAGAAACTACAGTCACTTTAAGAAAGATGTGTTCCGTGGCCCGGGATTATTTTTCTTAAGTGATCTTCACATAAAACTTCATCTGTATCAAAGAATCTTCAGAGATTTTAAAGCGGTTGTGGGTCTGTCTGTTATTCCTCCCCACAGGAAAGGGAGAATGTGAACAGGGACTACAAGTCTAAGTTTGTTCGCAGTCTGTTCCTTGGGAAGAGCAACTACATGCATGAGCTGCTTGCAACCCCTTACAAGGTTAAAATCTTGCCCGTGGCAAGGATTAGTTTAGTGAAAATGCATAAATAACATGGGTTTGTCTGCAATGATACATTCAGTTGTCTGACTCAGTATTATTACCAAGAATAATTAACTCAGCAATGGCGAAAACACACACGTACACAAATGAGGTGCTGATATTCATGAGATAAATTTCATTTATCATGAACTGTCTCACCTGCCTTCTGCTCTGTATGCCATCTAGGCCACTGAGACTAACGTGAAGCAGCCTGAAATACATTAAGAACCAAATAACCAAAAATACAAATTGCCAGATAAAGGTTTCCTTTCCTCTTCAGAGGTGGAACAAGCATAGGTCTTGGATAAAGGGTATTTAGTGTTCCATCTGGGATAGATTCAATGGGGGGAACAGTGCAGGAGAGGGAGGGCTCTAGAGAGAGCAGAATGAAAAATTATGTCATTATGAAACATGGAACAGCTATTTGGGGGTCATTTTAGAGGATTCTTAAATCATAAAATGTTCTCTACTAGGTTGTCTAATTCAACACATGCAAAATCAGTAGCTTGATTTTAGAAGAGAGTGAAAATATATTCAGAATAAAATAATATTTAAGATTCAGATGCAGAGTTCTTCAGGACTATATTGTTACCCCCAGCATTTTGGAACTAGTTTCATTGGCAAACCCAGTAAAAAATCACAGATGTCTGTCACTGAAGGAAATTAACTTTATCCAGTTTGTTTCTTCCCACAAAAGTAGACAACCGTATCATTCCTTTTGGACATTTGCCAAATCCTTTTGGATAATTGGATAGAGATGCGTTGGAGTTGTGAACAGTTGTATTTCTGCTGTGAACCTACAGTAGCTCTGTTTTGGGTTTTTTTCACTGTGAACCTTGCTTGAGAAATGCCTGCCCTGTGGATTTTATCTTCTCCTTCCTGGTAGGATTCTGAATACAGTTTCATTCTGTGCTGGCTGACAATGTAATGAAGCTATCATCTGAAGTGACATTACTGGCCACAGGAGGATTGCTGGAGAGATTAGGACATGTATTGCCCTCAAATATCTGCTGACCAAAGTAGGCTGAAGCAGGAGGAGGCCTACTCGTTGCACCAGGCAAGAAGAGACAGTGGCGCGGTGCAGCACTTCTTATCAAATAAGATGAAAAAGAGGAACCCCTCTGTGCTTTCAGCAGAGGAAAGGAAAACTATTGCTTCACTTCTGAAAATATTTGTAGAAGGGAATAAAAAGAATAGTGGATGTGCATCTCCTGTTACAGAGCTGCAGCCTTGAGTCAGGCAAGAGTCTTTAGACGTCAGATGACAACACTGGGAATTTTGCTCTAGTAAGGCTACAGAATTTGGCCCATTAAAAATGACTAGATTATCCTTCAATTTTCAATCAGCTTTTCCAAGCCAAGTTCTTTTTCTTGTTTACATTCATGTAAATCCATAGAGGAAGTAAGATGAAGTCATTAGTCCCTAGGTTACAGTGTTGTAAAATTTTGTTTTTCTAAATTCCATGACTCAGCTTTTAGGGACTTGTTTTGTTAACGTTTTAGCAAACATTCTGAATCCCAGGAAAGTTCATCACCTGGCAGACTTTTTTTCTAAAGGAGTTTAATACTGAAAAGGAATCAAAAACCTCTTAGGAGGTTTTATTTGCGACTGCAAATATTGTGGAGGCACAAGTTTTGCCAAGTGGTTAGCTGGAGGCCAAATTTTGCAAATCCTAAAATCGCGTGAGTACTCCTTTCTACTTGAAAAAGACTCACAATTTGAAGGACTGCTCATGTGAATAGCGATCTGCAGGATTTGGCCTTTTCTGGCAAGGCTGAAATCATGGCTTTGCTGTATGTAGTTAACCTGCATTTTGTTTAAAGGGATCCCATCAGGAAAGTGGAAACAGATTTTTCTTAACTAAGTGCTTACAGTTGAATTTAAAAATGCTGCCCTTGTCAGAGGTTAAACTGTTCCCTGCCTCACTCTTATAAGCATTTTAAACTCTCTACATTAAATACTGTAAATAGGAAGTACAAGGAATGAGAGTAAAATCTAAGCACAAGAAAATGTAAAACAAGAGGGCAGTTTCGTTGTCCTTATTAAAACGCATAAGAAGTCCATCCAGCTGCTTGTGTTTAACCAATAAAAAGTATGGTTTCACACCAAAAGAACAATTTATTCTGTGAATTAAAACATTTAGAAGGCCTTATTAACAATGGTGAGCACTTACACACATGAGCAAAGTCAATGACCGTATGCACATGCTTAAGCACTTACTAATGCAAATAATGCTGCAAAAGTGAGGTAAAAAGTATATAGAATAACTGGGCATGGTTCTGGTTAGAAGTTAATCCAAGAAAAGCCCAAAGATCTGAACCACTGCAGTAAAATAAATGGGGCTGTTTATAAATAGAAGTGGCTTTCAAGAAACTAAGCCCAATTCCTAATTTCCCTAGCATCCCTTTCCATCTTGTTGGACAGGATTAAAAATTTTGCAGCCTAGACCTATCTCTATTGCTTACTTTCTCGAAGGTCTTGGCATGTTTTCTGTGTGGAGAGAGTTGGAACGTTCTCCCTTGAGGGTGTAGCTAGAAATGTTTATATACACATCACTGAACCTATTGTGCCTCCTGTCCACCATCTCTCAATGTCAATATACTCTACATAACATGATCAGTAATGCAGTGGTGTAATTAGCTACAGAAATCTAACTGTGTGTTAATAAAAAGCCTAAGGAAAACAAAAATCTGTCTTCCAGCAGGAGTGCCTGTCTAAACATTTGTTTGAACCTCCCAGGCTTTACATAAAAATATAGTGCATCTCTTCCCTAACAATACCTATAAATAAATGGACACTGACTTCAGTCAATTTTCACTCTTTAAAAATTACTCACTGGCTTATTATTCTGCTTTCCTTCTACTTATTTTATTGTTTCTACCTTTTTCTACCTTTCTCTACCTTGCCCCACAGTTTCCTTCAGTTTCTTACCACTGTTATAGATTTCCTGTACAAATTTTGTTGTATTTCCTTTTCCCTACTAATTTTCTCCTTTTAAATTCTAATTTTTTACGCTATTTTCACTTTGCATGTCACTTCATTTCCTCTACCCAGCAAGTTCTTCTGATTCTATATTCTGCTTTTCTTTTGTTCCACTTTTTGTAGTGTCTCTCCTGACTGTCCTTGCTCTGTTTTATTCACCCCCACATCCTTCTTCTCCCTGAGTCTCTACTCCCCTTTTCTAGATGGTGCTCCCCTTCACTGCACTCTTTATGTTTATATCCCACCTGTACTTGGAAATCCTGACTGAATGGTATGGAAATATCTCAGGCAAGCCCAGGAGGGAAGTTGCTTTTATCATGTTTCCCTGCAAAAGAGTGAAGACAATCAACTGCATGAGGAATGGCAGAGAATTTCCCTTAACAGGGCAAAACCTGTGAAATTTTAAGAGAAGGGAATTTTTTTGGTAAGTAAATGGGGCAGTTTGAACACCAGCCAGCCACAGTGATTCATATGTAACAGCTAGAAAAAGCTACTTTTTGAGGGGCTTGTCAAGGCAATGAAGAAAAATTTTGTCCAAAATAAACAAAAACCACAAAATCATGAGAGGTAGCAAGCAACTGAGACTGACTGTAAGCACTTTTCTGTCTCTGCAGTGCATTTTACACCAATGTAATAACCTCCAAGCAGAAAATCCTCACCCTAGAAAATTCCAGCTTACCAAAAGCAATTTTAAAAATTGACTCTATGTTCTTCATATTTCTTCAATGTCTTCACACTATTTCTTCCTTTTAACTTTCTTATCTTTTTCTCTTTTAAGATGTTTCCTCTTAAAATATGCAACAGTTTGTTTCCCCTGCTTTTCTCTTCTGCCTTTTGTGTGTTGTCCCTCCCTGGGATCCCTCTCTGGATCACTCCTATCACTATTTGTCCTTCCTGTGTTCTTCAGTCTGAATTTTTGTGTGCTCTCTTTGTGTTAATCTTCTAACCCAGATGTTTCATCATACTTTCAACACCGTAGAGGTCTTCTGTGCTAGCTTCTTCCCACGCTACAAATTATATATTTATGCTCTGCTGGCATAGCCGCAGAAACTGCCTCTCTCTCTCCTTCTTTCACTTGCATGCACTCTCATTCTCTCTTATGCACATACATTGCACCAGCACTTCAAAACTAAAACAAGTATGTAGATACATGAAGATTCCCCCAATATGTGTTTGTACATGCAGGCTCCACAAATCTATTCAAACCCTGCTTACAGGCTCTATGCCAAACCCTATTTATGTGGGAATTGTAATACAACCTCCTACTGAAACACATGTTCAACCTCTCTTCAGCACATGTACCCCACTTTCTTCTAGATCATTTTTCACATGTGCACAGAACCTCTTTGTCATGTCTTTTCTCCTTTCCTGATTGATCTATCCTCAGATGACTTTTTTTAAATAAAGAGGTTCAGGTTTTGAGTGATGAGGTATCAGCTAGACTGAAAGTAGTTGGATAAGTGTTGTGGCAGACAGGTTTGCTTCTTTAGTTTGGAAAAACTCTCCTGGTTTTTCTCAGAAGAGGAGTTTTAGGTTTTTATTCCTGAAAGGAACAAGGAACATCTTTGTTTTGAAAAGTAGAATTTTGGTAGCAGCTTGCTGAGCAAATGGCCTGGACCAGTATCCTTACTTGACCTTGGGAGAAAGCTCATTTGACTTTGCAGAGGACAGTATTTATAGCATGCTTTTGTCACACTTGGTTTTAGGCTTTTGTGCTTGCCTTCAGGCAAGTCAGAGGAGAAACTAAAAACTAAGAAAAGAGCAGTTTCATGACAGAAGTGAGGTTTCTCAAAGCAGTGCAAGGAAGGACAACCATAACTGTCAATTCTTATGTGACTAATGACTGAGGTGTAAATGGTACAATGCTACCAGCCCCTCTTAGGGCTGGCTAAGTGGCACAGAAAGCCTCAAAGACTCTACAAAGAGCCTGATTTTATCAGGACTTGAGGAAAAATATTTTACAACTTTTCTCCAGGTAACCTCCCCTCCTCTTGCCCACCCATCTAAGGACAATACAGAGATGTGCCTTCCAGCCTTTGTGCTGGAACAGTTTTTTGCAGTCTACCTAATGTACTGAAGGTCAGCAGAGCACTCTCAGCATTGCAGCTACCTTTCCAATCTACATTGCATGAGAAGGAAAGGCAAGCACTCACAGAGGTCATGGTTCAGTCCGGCTGGGCCCTTAGTCTACGTGACCGGTGAGCCAGAGCTTCAGCATATAGCACACATCAGCTACTCAGTGAAGATACAGAGGAAGTGTTTCAAAGTGTACTTTGCCAACAGCCCTTCAGAATTGTGACTCTTGGCCTCTGTAATGTTCCCCTTGCCAACACCCTCTTGGCTCCCATGAGACTTTCCCTTGTTGATCACTGATGCGCTTAAAAGCAGAATCTTGACTAAAGTTTATTGGACCTGTCTGTTGCCCTGTATTTTCTCTGTTCAGTGCCTCCACCACACAGCAAAACTGTGTGATCCAATCCACACGTGCTGCTTTCAGCCCTCAAGCTGTTCTCAGGCTCTCCAGTCAACCTAATACCAACCTAGCTTACTCCTCAGCTTCATCGGGAAATTTTTACAAGAAAAAAGGAGATTCAGCTCTTCAGTCTGCATTTAGATATCCTGGTGTGTGTGTGTGTGTGTGTTTGGTGTACCCCAGGGTTTTGGTTCCTCAGGTTAAAACTGGGAATCTGGTTAAAACACAAGGCAACTCTCTTCTGGACAGGGTGCCTAAGTTTCTTTCTGATGGAAATGGAGGTACAATGGAGCTGAGGAGAAAAGTGATATGTAGTGAGAGCCCAACTTAATATGGGGTTCCTGTGCAGATATGTTGCTTGCTTAATTTCAGGAACTCCAAAATGTTTCCAGGGCCATCAGTTTAGAGGTAACCTTAGCTCATCATGCCAGCCAGGGAAGCTGTCACTGCCCGTCAGCAAGTAATGTTGAAAAACTTGCACCTTACTTATGCCCCGGGAACGTCAGTGTTTTCTGTCTTACAAATAAAGCAGGAGTAGGAAGTAGGATAGACTTGGACAGCAAGTCTGAGAGCCAGTGCTTGTCTTACAGCCAACCTATGGTCAGTCTTTGGAAATGATTGGACTAAACCGTCAATTAAATGTTTGTATCATTTCAGAATGAAATATCAGCCACATTCTAAGCATCTAGTTATTATTTGCATAAAATGATGTCACATCCTTTTTACAGTCACCTAATTTCTCTTATGGTAAGCAGTTTCCAGGCTAATTCACCTGTATGCCGGTTATGCCACAGAACAGATTCTCATCCAGTGGGTTTTGTTCAGGGCTTGATACTGCTTTGGTTTAAAACCTGCATAGTAGCGGCTTCCTGCTGTATTATGTGTGTGAAAAAGCAGGTACACACAATGTCCCTGAAGTCTGAACTCACAGAAAGCCCCACAAAAGCATTGTTTATCCTCATGCATTAAATAATGTCCAGGAGCCTAGGACATGTCTACGCTGCTGATGAAGAAACTTCTGCCTGAGCTGGCGTGGGTTGATAAGCAGTAGAAATGTGCCTGAACGAACGAGTTTTGCCTTACGCCATCCTGCTGCCAGACCCTGTCTAGCTCATTTGCACAGCAGTGATCTGTGCCATGCCAGCTTGCTGACGTGGCTCACTGAGAGCTGCAGGATCACTGCTGGGCTCAACGTGGAGACAATGCTAACGAGTATCTGACTCTCAGGGAGTGGTGGTGGGCAGGAGCAGGAGATGCAGAAGAGGGAAGGAAGGCTGACTGCTGTCTAATATTTTCCATTACATTCTCATTTTATATTATCATCATCTTATTTACATATATTTTTATTACTTATGTTTATGCTTTTCCATACTATTTTCTTGCCTTTCTCTTAATAGATTATGAGAAATATCTATTGATATTTCTTCCAAGACTCTTGAATACATGGGAAACCCTTGGTGCAGCTATTGGAGAAAGATGCTATAGGAAGAAAACAACTTCAGCATGATGCTGCCGTCACACCTATTAGGGAACATATCTCACACCTTTAAATGTAATGCCTATAACCAATAAGCAAGCATATAATATGATGCCATTGAAACAGAACTGAGGCATTGCACTGAAGACAGAAATATTCCATAGCTTTTGTGTCAAGGTCACTCATACCAACAGCATAAAAACATGCGCTGGAAAGAGTGTCTTGCGATACAGTTGCGTGTGTATGTTTAAGGGCAGAAAGTCATAAACAACTTTAAACAAAAGCTTCTGACACTGCAAAACTAGACTACTTCTGTATATACAGAATTAATTTTTAGCCAGAGCAGTCCTGCAGCATGAAAACAGAAGAAAATGAGCAAGAACTACTCTGACAGAAAATCCAGCTATATACCATTTTTAACCAGGGATTAAAAAAAAGTGAGCTTCTACCCAATGTATGTGCGAAGTGGATAGTTTTCCTTTTTTTTATTCTTATACAGCTGGTTTCAAGGCAGGGATTTGGAAAATATCTTAAAACAAACTTTGCAAGACAAAGATTTACAAGTGCTTGTGTCTAGTTTTCTGATAGGGTAGCCAGACATCAGGGAAAAACTTTGCTTGCCTCTCAAGAATATTGGAGCTATCAAGATGAATCGGGCATAGAAGATAGTGTATGTAAGGGCAGCTGGATGACTGAAAATAGAAAATCTTGACAATAAAGCAGAGCCATTTTGGAAGAGAATTCTGTATCTGGAGAGCCAGAGGCATAGCAAACTGGCCAAACTGTATCAAGGGTATCCAGGAACCTGGTGAGCAGATGTGAGACATGGGGTAATGTGGTCCAAACAGCAAAAGAGACTATGGAAAACTGCAGCATCCCTAGCAGGCCTCAGAGTGTAGTAGGAATGGACCTTTTGAGAAAATGCGCCACAAGAAGTAACAATTTTGACCTAGAAGTTACTTACACAGTAAATATTCATACATCTCTTGCAAATGCAGATGCAAAGTTAAAGCACTGTCACAGCTAAGTGTAAGCTTAGCCCATATTACTTTGTTTTCACACTGCATGTTGTGAATTGAGACTGTTTCCCGATTGAGAAACAGTAACTTAACGCAGAAGTGTGTTAACTTGGGTGCTTGCATCACCTGAACACAGTATGAGACTGTATCTCTGCAAAAAGCAAAGAAAATATATAGTCAGCCATTCCTGAATAAAGAAATCCAAGCCTGTACAGCATCTTGAGGCTGCACACAAAGTTGTCTGCATATTTCTGCACCCATAGCCACAGCACCGCTGTCACTAGTGGTGGTGAGAGGATGAGGAAGACCAGTGCATATGAAAAGATGAGAACTCACTACCACCAAAAACCTGACTGCCTTCTAAACGGGAGACCTGTTGTAACTGGGGATCTCCCCAGGACAAACTGTCATCTTGAAAAAACTCAGAGCATTGAAGAAGCAAATTCTTGTTGATATAATACAGCAATGGGCAAGCACGTGTTTCTCTGAGACACTGTTACAACACCAGGACATTGGCATTGCTAGGAAGGATAGTAAAATCTGCCTCCACTGAGATGTGATCAGCACTACATTGAGAAACTACAGCCACCTGAAGGACTGAGTGCGAGACAGCCTTTTGGCACTATCAGAAGATAAACACTCATTAAACTCCTACGGGGTATATCCAAGACCCTATGCTACAGCACAGTATGGAGCAACACTTCTCCAAGCCCTGAGGAAAATATCTTAGATCCCACACATAGTTAAGAAAAGAGAAAGAGAGAGATGAGTGTGTTAAAATATGCATGATGCTAATGACTTTCAAACTTCAAGGGTGTGTAACAGAATGCTAAGCATATAAATTGGCCATGGTGTTTGCACTTTATTTTGGTATCTCAAATAAATGCAGTAAATGGGATATTAGTATAAATATATTCCCTATGGTGACATTGTCACAGGGTAATTTACTGTATAAAACATGTCCATCCTTACCCTGTACTGTTGGCTGATATCAATAATATGTATGAACTGAAGGCCCATCTGTGCTGCCACAGTAAACACAATGCCAGTATCAGCAGCGATACCTACATCAGCTTTAATCTAAATATTTCATCCAAAAAGAGTGACTATGCACAGCAACAAGGTTTAGCACAAGCTTCTCTAATCTCCCAGGGGTGAGTGGTTGGTTAATGTAGGTGCCCGTGCAAGTCACAAATTACTGATGACATTGTCTGAAGTGGTGTGAGGATGCTTCCTCATTCTCCAACATGAAGCATAAAATGACTTTGAGGAGGTGCTTGGTCAGAGAAGACAGCATGCAAGGCTGAAGGAACACTGTCAGGCTATTGAAATGTCTTGACTCTCTCTCTACCCTTGCTTAAAAACTGAATGATCCCAAGCTTTTCCTGTCATGTAGATTTGGAGAAATCTGCCTCCAAGCATCCCTTTGCCTCCCCACGTGCTCCTTCCTTATAATCTCCTGGGACCAGTGATGCTCCGGGAGAGGATGCTTTTTCTCTTCTCTTCCCTTCACCAGTTGATTTGCTCTGGAGTGGAGCACCTGAAGGTCAACCCTTTTGCTCCACAAAGCACTAGAGATGTTGCACACAGCCACATACATAGACATATATGAGAGAGTCAGGCAGTGAGGGGAGTTCTTTCCTGCACTCATGCCCAGCTATGTTCAGCCTGGATATAATTTGGTCCCACATAAGGAAGCTAAATCTCTTCCGATATACTTTTTTTTTTTACTTCTAAATTACTCATAACATTTAAAAAATTTGACTTAACTTCTGAATGTTGAAGGTCAGTAACCTGCTGAATGTAACCTCTCAATGAGCACTGCAGCCAAAAGGGATCCAAGGGATCCAGGAGCACGTACAAAGAGTGAGGAAGATGATGTGACTGCTACACTTAGCATTGGTAGGACTCATGATGGACTACAGTCCATTCCTGATGTTTACAATCCATAGAGGATGCTAATAGATTACACAGACTGTGGAGAAAAGCCATGGCACTCATTAAAGAATCTGAAAACATGTTTTATAGCAATAGACTCAAAGAGTTTAATTTGTTGTTTTAAGAAAGAAGAGGCTGGGATGAGATGATCACAGACCATAAGTATCAATGGCAGGGATATGATTTTGATAAATGAGAGTTAGTCTAGCAGACAAAGGCATAATAAGATTTAATTGCTGGAAGCCGAATCAAGGCAAATTCAAAATAAAAATAAGGCACAAAAATGTAAGGGCAAGAATAGTTATTCCTTGAAACAATTCACTAAGGGTTGCTGTGGGCTCTCCGTCACTGGAAATATTTTAATTGAGATTGGCTGCTTCTCTAAACTTTGTGCTCCAGTTCAAACAGGAATTAGTTCAGGGAA
This sequence comes from Buteo buteo, assembly GCF_964188355.1. Lineage (NCBI taxonomy): Eukaryota > Metazoa > Chordata > Aves > Accipitriformes > Accipitridae > Buteo > Buteo buteo. The sequence continues at coordinate 54,597,436 of NC_134173.1, read as the reverse complement.
GTCCCATGGCTTGTATTAGAAAAGAGGCCAAGCCAGATGATCACAGTGGTCCCTTCTGACTTCATAATTTATGAGCTCTGATATAATCAGACCCTAGCACAATATAGCCATAGGCAAAACCACTTCCTATTCATCACAGATTATTCTGAGAAATGTTAACATCTTCTCATTATTTCATCAGGATAAATCAGGCATTACAGTTTATGGCTGTATTAAGCCAGTAAAACACAACTGTAGTTTCATGTGTCTTTAACTCATTACCTTAAAAAAAAACTCAAAACATTTATCCGGCTCATCCTAACTATTCAGCATAAAAAGCATTTAAATGTCGAGAACAATGAGTTCAGGCTCCAATACCGCTGAGCTGTCCTTCAGTAAGAACACACAACATGTATCCTAATAAATGAGCAACCCTAAAGTAAACCCTGCATCACTATCACCTGGATGTAACTACACCTAATGTCCCCTTGATCTTTGCACAGAACTCTCATTGCGTACACAGCAAGAGCAGTAAATGGCTCTAAGGAGGTAGATACTGTTTCACAAAAAGGTTTAAGACAAACACAGACAGCAGAGAAGTGCTGATTTAGTAACAGAATATTTTACAGCAAAGAAGGTCACAAATTGGCAGCATTAAAGGTTTTATTTTGGTTACTTGACAAGTGCGAATAAATGCTGTACAGAACAGGTAGTCAAGTGCCAGCAATATTTTTCTTTTGAAAATGTTATCTTCACTTAGATCTTCTTCAGTAGAATATCATCAGTCAATCATAAAGCTGGCTGTTCCAGCCAAATACTTTTACCATTACACAATCCTGTGTGAATACTGGGTTCACGCAGTGGAGACATAATCCTGCAAACCCTGAAGAAGATAATGTTTTCTAATCCAAAAAGAGCCCATTTCCCCTTTATAGATTAGGAAATGAATCTCTTCAGAAAGTGGCTTTTAAAACAAGTGCAATTCCTATTCCAAATAGATTGGCTTAACTAAATTTACAGAGTTGGACCTTCCATTATTAGGCAGAAAGACAGACAAACAGCTTATCTCCAGCATGTTTTTCATGCGCAATGAAGACAGTACCTTGTGATCAGATTCACAGAACACATCTTTTTAACTAATGTACAATTTTTAGAAATCAGATAGCTAAGAGCGAGCAATGGACTTAATGGTGACTTTAAGCAGAAAATAGAAAGAAAATTGTTGGAATACCACATAGCCAGTTGTGTCACATTAGCCACTGATTCACACCAGCTGAGTTTACCTGGACTGTCCAGATCAGACTGTTTGTTGCTTATGTATTTAAAGTTCATGAGTTTTCTTTAAAAATTAAAATTATATTTTTCATAGTCATAACAAAAGAAATTTCAAAAGAGCTGTGGAGTCTCATCAATCACCTTTTCTTCAGAGCTAGATCATATTTTAAATGACGGTAAGTAGATGTCACATAATGTTGCCACAAAACATTTACATGCTTATCATCAGCAATACAGGCGATTAAAAAAGCAAGTAGATTGACTTAATGAGCTGACAAGCAGCAACTTGTGGATGAAGTTTAAGTATGCTACAGAATTACCAGCAAGGCTCAAAACGGATAGTATCTTCTTTGGTTTTGTTATTTTTCAGTCATCCTGACTGCATCTTTACAGTCACATCCTCCAAATCTTAATCTTCTTCTGGCTGCCTATGACACTTTCCCACTGCCCTCTCCTCTAGACATCCTCCTTCCATTCCTGACATTGTCTCTTCTGTGTTTTGTCTTTTTCATTAGGTTGAATTACTTTTTCCTCTCACTGTACATTTACCTAATTTATACTACTTGAATTCAGCTTAAAACCACTGAAAGCAAGGTCAACATTTTATCCTATTCTTTATAGCACACAAATATCATGACTTGAGTTGTACCTTCTTATTTTTCATCCCCAAACTGGTACTTAGACAAAGAAAATGTACAGTAAATATATTACCAATAGATGTAATGTAATAATTTGAGCACAAGAAGATTAGATTAATGGTTTTGATATGGGCATTGCCTTTTGGGAAAGAAGTTGTGTTTGCGGTACAGCTTTTGATTGCCAAAGATGCATGGATTGACCTGCATACACCAACTAACAATCATGTTGTTATGCACTATCAGAATGAAAAAAAAATCTATTGGCCGAGAAAAGAAATGAAAGACTATTCATTTCAGTCCCAAGGAAGAAGTAGCAAAGCAACCTAAATGAAAGCAAAACCCCTGAAAAGAGTATTGCATCTCTGAGAAGATGAAAGGGGGATGTCAGTGATATCTTATGATTTATAATAGCTTTGCAGTTGCAGGCTGTGATGTGTGAATGTGATGTGTTTTCCTAATAAGAGGAATAAGTGCTCTGAGCTGATCCTTAAATAAATGTATAAAGTGCTGAAAAGCATGAGCACAGAGTATGGCTTGAGAAGTGTAAATACAGATATGAAATGACTGCTCTTGAGTGCAAGAGGCTAGGTGATAGAACAATGAGAATGAAAGAATAGTGTTCCTTAAAGAGTTTACTGTCTAGTGAGAAGAAAACGAACATACTGTCTTCAATTCTACACTCCCTCTTTCTTTCTTCCTTTTATCATCTTGCCAAAATTGTTTGCTTTTGAAAAATAATGAAGATTTTTTTTAAAATAACAACCCTCCTTATACCTTAATACGTTGCTTCATTTCTTCAAAGTGCTCAGCAAACATTGCTAAGTCTTCCTAACAACATAATTCTAAAATATTACTATGAGATAGAGAAACTGAACCCTGGAGATGAAATGACTCAGATGGGGTCCTGTATTTAAAGCTTCTAAGTGGCACTGTTGCACAACTAAGGATTATATTAATAAACAATGCTGTTAAAGAGCTGATAGTGGAATCAAAGGTGGAACACAGGATTCCCTGCTGCTTCTTCTAACATTGTGGACCACACAGCCCGCCTGTAGAAATCCATTTAATAGTATTCTTCTTCTTCAGTATGTTCTTATTTTGCTGTATGAGCCTCTTACCAATGAGTAATCGATTCCTGAGCTATCAGTTTAATAAGTTACACATTATGCCTCACTTGCACATTTTATCAAATGGGATCTATGATCCATTCTAAACACCTTATGCGCTTGGAGTATGTTGGGAATGCAGTGTGTCCTGGAGAGATCCAAATACTGCTGGATGCTCCATGACTCCAGAAATGAACATGATGGTCTCCACAACTTTCTGACTAGGAAAATGTCCCTATATCAGAAAAACTGGTTCCACAATTGACAAACCAAACTGAAAGAATGAAGACTGCTAGGTCACTCAGAGTCTCTCACTAATATCAAGGTTCCTTTCATGATCGCCCTGAAGCAAACTTAAGGGACGTGAGTCCATTTTGCTGTAACTGCCCATGCTTTACTTTTTCTTTAAGGAAAGCTTTTAACCTATGAGCAACTTGCAGAAAAAGCAAATTTACGACACCCTCACTCTCACTTACCCAAATACCTAAGGTTCAGGTTTGGCCCAAGATGTCAGTAATAGGCAAAAATAACGCAGTTTGTAAGAGTACATCAGAATAGGACAAATACTATAGAACACCGATAGAATACAGTAAAATGCATAGAGCTATGTATTCCATACTATGAGATAGTAATGTTTTCTGAAAATATGTTCTTCAGCTGGGTCATCCTCATACAGATAATTTCTTCTATAATTGCTTTTTGAACATCTCAGAAAGCTTTTTCCAGAAAAATCAATTATTTGTAAAAATGTCTGATAAGAATATTTTTATATGTGACTGCTCTGCACCTTTGGTGACTTTACCAAAAATTTAGGCACTCCTGGGCATATAGTTAATAGGAATCTATGCCTTTCTGCTAACTCACTGAAATACCAAATCCAGCATTCTGGATTTGGAACACTCCCTTGAGGACTTTGTGACCATAAACCAATAAATGGATTACTTTCATTCACATGGTTTTTTTCCCATCTGTGACAGATAATGTGGCATGCCACAACTAAGGTAAAATGGGATGGTCAAAATGCAGTTTCTTTCATGCCGTACAATTCATCAAGAAGCATCAAGATAGATGCCAAGACTTTCAAAATCTTGAATCAAATGCAGAGGCTGAACCTCAGAGGTTTAAATAAGGACACTGACATTTTTGAATATCTGGATGGGGACATCACTGTAACAGAGCAGGAATACTCACAGCCCAGCTGCAAATGGGTAAAAATTGCACTGAAAGCAATCAGCTTGGGAGTATGAGGCAAGAACTCCCACAGTTTTCTTTCCTCCTCCCCCAGCCAGCAATAAAAATCCCACAAAACAGAAAAAGTTCCTTTTAGTTTGGATTTTAAATGTTAAAAAATAGGTATGTCACTTTTATACAGTGTCTGATGTATTAAGTCTCAAATAACACAAGAATTCTTATGTAACCCGGTAATCAGTGGACTCAATTGTTTATAATATGCCAACAGTAAATGCAGGAGGAATTTATAATCATATTTTCATGGGGAGTAAGCCAAAACCCCTTCTGCAACTCAAACAAACTGCTTCACTTTTTCATTTTGGACAGGTTTAAAACACAAAGAGATATGACAACATGTCAGATATATTTCTCTTGTGGCATTTTCCCCATAGGGGTGACGCAAAGAGAAGTCAGAAGATTAGCTTATGTCCAGTGTGTATTTTATGGTTACTATACAGGTGGATGGTTACAATACTCTGATGACAAAACCTCTACAGAAAAAGAATTATCAAATGTTACTTCACTAGCTACATTTTTCTATTCTTGTCAATTCTTCACTTTTTTTCCTCTTCTCAAAATGTTCTTTTCTTTCTCAGCATATCTCTCCAGTAGACTTTGGTTTTTTTCTTTCTTTCCTGCCTCTTTTGGACTCCCTCAACAATGGAAATTAAGTGGGATTGACTGAATTGGTTCAAACACAATAGAAATACAATTCCAGTGCCTGGAACTTAAAGACAGATTTCCCCTGACTGATGTCTGCTAGTCCTTGCTGTTTTGAGGCAGTATTTTAAAATTATTCCTGAGATGTTTCTTCTTCAAATGAAATGGTCCCATTCTCAGTAGGTAAAGAGGCAATACCTTCCTAATTTCCTTGCTGTTGGTCATCAGCTGTTTTTCTCGTAGGTTTCCCTCCTTCACCCACTCCCATCTCTAGCCTGAAGTTTCTCTTAGAAGAGATTTCACCTAGGAATGTGCTTGAGCACCCCAAAAGCCAGCCCATGCCCCTCTAAACGTCCCAGCGCCAGCAGGACAGTGTTCATGCATTGGCTTGTCTGCACTAGGATTTATAACATGGTAGCATTGCAAAAACAGATGTCTCCCTTTCAGCCAGGGTCATTTTTAGACACAAGCTGCCCTGGGGCTCACAGGGAGAGGAAAGCAGCCCTCCCTGGAGCCAAACCAGGCACTTTGCCAGGGGAGTAGGACAGGAGCAGAGGGGATGTCCCTCAGGCACACACGTGCTGACTGGAGCAGTGAGGTAGGGGAGAGTGGGGGATGATGGCAGGAAAGGCTTTTTGTCAAGGTGCAGCAATCTAGCTAAGGAAACATGAAAGACTGCATAGTGGCCCATCTACTTGCAGCCTGGTGGGCCTTTTTGGGGGTCCTCTGCTCGGTATGGTCCCCTGATACCCTCCTGATTTACTTGTGAGCCCTCAACCCTCACACTCCTGCCCTTTTTTGCCTTTTCTCCTCATAGCTGTTTTCTTTTTGTTAGTCCTTTCTCCTCCGGGGAGGTCTTGACACTTTGGTTAGCCCATTAATGCCCTAACCAGCCCTGAGCCGAGACTAACAAAAGCTTCCCTGCTCTCCCATTCATTTCTACTCAGAAGGAAGGGAAAAAGGGTTGACACCCCGGGGAGGGAGAGGGTGGAAACAGCGATCAGACCAAGGCACAGCTACAATTTCAGTCTGTGAATGTGGGTTGTAATGGAGAAAATTAAGATGCTGTTTTTCCCAAGCCCTGCAGGCAGGCCAGTCTGGGGACACACTGGAGAATGTTCTCTTCACATGGAAACATTTCACAGATTCCTACCGACACTGATTCCTCTCCCAAAGTTGCAACCCTACTCTGGCTCAACACCTATGTTTATGCTATAGCTTTAAAGGCCAAGATCTCAGCTCAAAGTGGTGCAAAACTGCCAGTTTTTTCCTTGGTTTAGGGCAAAGCAACCCTTTCTGCACTTGGGCAAAGGCGCTTGTCTTCAGTGATGAGGCTAAGATATTTGTGCTTGAAACATTCTTGGTAATACAACTTCAAGATGCTTGGCACAGCTGAACTCCCGTGAAAGAATCTGATGCAAGAAAACAGACAAAAGCTGCAACGTGGTTGAAGGGAATTGCAGAGATTGGATTGAGGACAGGATTTGGCCTCTACCACTGAACATTCATGAGGCCAAACATGATATGGAAACTGTTTCAGCAAAGTGTACTCCACAGAATCAACATGCCAGGAAGCCTGAACGGCTTCATTTATCACTGTTCCACTGCTGGTGCTTGTCTTTACACAGGGTTGTAACTTTTTCCATTAAATCCCATGTCTGACTCTCAGTCCCTATTGATTTCTAAGGATGCAGAAAGATGTTTATAACCAAATCTGTGTATGATTCCTTTTTTAAAAGAGGTACATCCTTAAAATCCTTCTGACCAAGAACATAAGAGTTTGGATGTTGTTCTGAAGCCATTGAGAGCAAATGGAAAATTATTTGCTACAGATATGGGTGGTGAACAGGAATACTAAACATGAAAAATACTGTCTTTAGTATAGAAGAGTGTCTGGCGGTACCCGAGCTTTACAAATATGGAGAGAACTATGGAAAACTTGAGACTCTTTGATATCACAGAACAAAATTAGTCAAGGATGTAGCTGGTTTTTTCACTCTCCATCTCCATCTGATTCCTTTATCTTAGTGTTCCCACAGTGTTTCTTTGAAGTAGCCCAAATGCCACTAGCTAGAAGAGCATTCCACTGTATTTTTCTCACAAATTTGTTGAAGGTTGTTCAAAAAAAGATTTCACACATATACACTTATTTTCACACGGAAATCTTTAACTCATGAAATTAAGAGAACTCTTTGGTCTCATATCCAGTATTTATCCTAGTTACACAGTTTTAAAGAGATGACGCTGATTTGCGCCACTAAACAAAGAGCACATTAGTATTGCAAGCAGTCATTTTCCATCCAACTTAGCTTTCTTTGGAATGTAACTGTCAATTTTTCCTTTTTCAGACCCTGAAGGAAGTATCCACATTTATTCAAAATAAAGAATCCAAACTCTTGGACTCCTCAGAGCAAAATAAGCCAGAAGGTGGAGTTGCAACTGTAATTATGATCTCTTTAGTGCCTGAGGACAATGTCTTTAGTTAACTAGATGCATTCCACTGCTACTAATGCAGTCTGTTCATGTTTAAAAATGTTTATTTTGTCCTATCTAGTCATAGTTTTCAATGTTATTGACAAATACAAGCAATGTGTGCATCCAATAAACGTATGAAAAGAGTCACTGAAAACATCCCTTTCTTATTGGCCCAACATCAAGTTCAAAGAATCTGTTTCTTTTCTAAGCTATTCTCTTATTTGATGTAAATGTGATAAATGTAATGCTTATCACACCCTACTAATAGTTTTTAAATTGTTTTAGATTAGTGTATATGTACCTAAAATGGAATTAATTTGACCAATTTTCCATATGAAAATAGACAAATTACAGAGATCAGGGAATTGTAGAGATCAGAGAAAAAGTGAACCTTTGTGCACTTTAGGTTATAAGCAGTTTGTCCTGGGAAGAAAGTAGGGAAACACTGCAAAACTACAATTCCATGAGAATATTTTTCTTCCATCAGCTCTCTGCTTTTTGTGCACTGGGTTCTAATGAGACACTGCTTTAGCTTCACTTGTAATTAAAACTATTCTAACATTCTTTGCTACAAGTAAATATTACTAAAGATGGAAAAGAGCTTTAAGACTGTGAGCTGAGAAATACAGTGCAGTGTAACTGTTCCTCCCCACAGTGTCCATGTTTTAAGTTTGAAATGCTTGGGGAATTTTTTTCATGGGAGGAAAAATCTCTTTCTGACATTATACGCTGGACCTTCCAATCAAAATGTGATTAGCAGAGCTGAAGAGTGACTAGCTCAATACTGTAAAAATTAGCACTTGTTTGAAATGTGAGAACATTGTATTGTTGCAGGCATTCAGAAATGATACTTAACTGTCAAGATTTTTTGCCGTCATTTATTTATTTTCCTTTGACAAAAGTTCACGCCACAGATCTGAGATAAGCCGTGCTGTTGTAAAACCAGTGTGAAAGTTTGCCTACAATAAAGGAGCTGAGAACCGTAAATTATTTAGATAGCTATGAAACAATTTTGTAATTCTTTTATACTACAAGTTACTCAGCTGTTCCAAAGTGTCGGAAGCTGCGTGTGTACGTGCATGTGTGTGTGCGTGTGCAGGTGTGGGTTGTATCTATATGGAATTTCCATGGCAGTGGATTTTTTTTTATCTACAGTCACATACCTCAGAAAAGCTAATGCAGGTGTCTGTCCTTTGAGCTAAATGAAAAGATCAATTTAGTCCTTTCAGGAGTAGGAGGCTGGAGACAATAGAAGACGCCACCTGAATCGTGCCAGAGCCCGATCAGAAGTAGGTTGAGCTCCACCAGAATCCACTGTGGCATGTGGAGGTTAGGAAGCCAGCTGGTTAGATGCAGGGGGTGGGGTGCGTGTGTGTGTCTCACTGTCCATAAGAAACAGCAGCCAGAGAAGCAGTCCTGTGAGGGGCCCAAACCGAAGCAGCATGGCTCTACTGGGAACACACTACGGTACAGAAGCAAGCTTGGAAACTTTGAGTAAGAAAAGCGCCTGTTGTTTGTTTCTACTGCATTCAGAGAAACAAGATTCTGAGTACATGCTTTGTAAATAAACCAAAGACATTCCTGACTCCTATCATCAATTTCTCCTCCTAATGGAAAAAATCCAGCAAGTTTCCACTCTGTGAATAGGGGCAATAATATAAGCACAAACACAGGGTCAAGTCAAGAGCTATCCTCTCTTATACTGGTACAGTCCCACTCAAATCAGTGCAGGAAAACGGGTCCCTCAACAGAAGAGTCAGAGAGATACTTTCTCTTGCATTTGAACTTTCAGACCCAGAAAACTAAATGTAGAGGGGTCAACCGTGCTCATACCTTTGGCTAGAAAGAAAGTTGCACTTCCAACAAAGTGAGTAGAATTTGATTTCTCTGAAAAGTTTTAATTTATGGACCAGCATTTTTCTAGAATTTGATTTCTCTGAAAAGTTTTAATTTATGGAGCAGCATTTTTCTAGTCCTGAATGTACAGAGTTAGCTTGCTCAAATCCCTCCTTCTTCAACCTTCCCAAATGCAAAACAGTTCTTGTATCGCAGTACCAGGATGCTTCATGAGGAGGTGTGAGACCTGATTTTTTCAGACTCAAATGCTATGACATCCTTTGGATAACAGGATAACAAAGGGTAACACATCCTTTGGGCACTCAGTTTCTGTAGGGTCAAAAGTATTTTTCCATAAATGCAGGTCTTTGGAAAACACAATTATATATTTTTATATTAAAAATATATTATACATTTTATATTATAAATACTATAAGTGGAGGGAGAGAAAAAACAGTTTTCCTATATGGCAAGCTTGAATCATACATGGCTCATGAAGACGAAGATTTAGAAAAAGCCCTCAGAATAACTGTAACTGCAGGCCACACACATCCTTTAGGATTGGAGTTCATTACCATCTGATAACGTAGCCTCCATATCAATGGTATATTACAGTTAAAGACTAGCAGAAGCCTTGAAATTTTCTACCTTCTATTTAAAAGTCACCTTTGAAAAATTACCTTTATTCCTATAAAAACATTGTTTTTGATACTGTAATAAAAAAGTGCACATGGAGTTGAGCACAGCCACTGACGTAAAAGGCATAACTGTGCAATATGGAGGCAGGGTTGTACCAAGTGCATTCACGTGAACAGCCTCGTGCATGCTGATCACATCCTGGAGGAATACAGAGAGGAGAGCGTAGAGGAGATATTTAGGGCTGAACTGAATAGTTTGTCCACAAAGACTTTCACTAATGTAACCCTCTCTTGCACAGAAGAAGTCCTAGTGCAAGAGTAGGGCTCCTGACCCTGCAATAGCACAGGTAAAATAGTTAATCTAGTGATAACTAGACTGTGAGTTGAAAGACAGTCTTGTCAGTCTTATCACATTCTTTATGAAGGACCTACCTCTCAATCAGTTTTCTTGCTTGGGGTGTCTTGCAGGAGTAGGGCAGCAGCCAAGAAAGCACAGTAGCCCAAATGGTGTTAAAGAACGGCCAGGAGGGAATCTGTCGGACACTGCCTTTCCAAAGCTGCGGAAGCTGGAAAGACACAACAGATGTCACCATGTGCTGGAGTGGAAAAGAAGTAACAACTCTAAGAAGGACAAAGTCTTACAAGACATTTGATCTGTAGTTATAAATGTGGGGGGAACAATAAACCCACATTTAAAAAATTGAGGTTCTAAAGGAAGTTGATTTAAAAGTCCAAAGAAACAACTAGACTAAAGGAGTGACTGTCCTTCTGGTCTCATGACTCCCACACTCCTGGCTTTATGGTGGCCCAGATTTGAGAAATGGGAAAGGATGAACTTTTTTATCAGAAAGCGGGCAATGAAAGTGAAAGGCAGGAGATGCATAGCAGGTCTATGTATTGTTGGCGCAATAATGACTTCTGCATTTCTGTTTCTGGACAAGGTGGTCCAGAGATGAACTGTAGAGAAACTGGGGAAGGAAATCAAAGTCAAAACCTGAAAGAGCCCTTTGAAAATCAATAAAGGAGCATAAGAAGGACTTTCTAGGGGACTTGTTAAAAATGTGATTACAGAGCTGGGAGAGTCACAAGAAGACAGAGAGAAGACAAGAAACAAGAGGACAGGATTGCAGGAAGATGCTCTAATTGCTGAGAAGACAAGAGAGAAAGCATGAAGTTGGGAAGAGCAGTCCAAAAAGAGTAGGACTCAATCTAAGGACATGGGGATAGGAGAGGTCTGAAAATACTTCCCAGATACAGACCCCACTTACTCACAGGGAGTTCGTGCAACTGATAAAGTGCAGTTACATCCCCACCTCAACATCTCCCAGCTAGCCAAGGTTTTCTCCCCTCAGCTGGGCAGATAACCACTTCCCAGCAATGGAAGCTCCACTGCCTGCCAGGTGTCCCAGTCCCTCTTCCTCCCACCCCAGCTGCTCCTGGTCCACTTGCTCCCATGAGCTGGCTCTGATGCTTACTCAGCCCTGCATTAAGCCAACAAAGCAAATAGTTTTCCACCAACTTAGTGTACTATTAAGGAATACTTTAAATAGCAAAGAAAATACATGGGATGACATACGGAGACACTTTCCCAAAGAAGCATTAAAGGGAGTTTAGTACAGTGCTTACTTTCAAGACATATGAGTATCTTTCATGTCTGTAGCCCATCTCTACTACTGCTTGCACGCTCAGAATACCTAATGGAGAGCAGCATGGATATACAGAGGCCAGTGTTTTCTCTGAGCAACAAACTAAAAAGGTTACAATATTTAAAAAATAGGAGATCCACGCAGAAGCATGTTATTTCTGCATACACTAAAAGCTACACAGGTTGAAATGACAAGTTCTCATCACACTGTGAAACACCTTATATATTTAATTGAAACTGCAAATACATCAACCAGATGTGTGTGGTCATAGCCGTAACACAACAGATCGTAAATGTGGAGACAGAAGGTGGGAAGATAGCCCGCTGCCAAGTCAGGTGTGGAAGGACTATGCTAATGAAGAACCAGGTAATATTAATGCTGTATCACAAAAGACAGCAGCACGAGGCAACATCCTATTGCCATAGGACTGCCTGGCAGTCCCTGCAACATCTAGCTGCTGTGGGATCTATGTTAGGCTTTGTACAGCATGCTGATGTAAAAAAAAAAAAAAAAAAAAAAAAAAAACAAAAAAAAAACCACGCTTCTAAAATCTTAGAAAATGCTTCATCTAGACTGCAAAAAAATGGTGTTTGGTCATACATACATAAATTCAGATTGGGGGTGTAGAGCTATATCTTATAAATATGAAATTATTATTAGATTTTATGGGGGTATAATAGGATGTTAACAGTGCAAACTGTTGATAGTATTAACATGTAACGTAGTTATTCCCAGAAAAAGGATGAAAGGAATATAATGACAGAAGTGTGTGTGTGAAGGCAGCTACACACTGCAATAATACATTTACATACAGAGAATGGCCAAGACATACAGGGACTCCATTTGCAGAGGACATTATATGTGGAGGAAGGAACAAAAGCTGAGCGTTTCACTCTTGGCTCTGTTTCCGTGTTTGCTCACAGAGCAATTGCTGACTTTAGTCCAGTCTGGCTTACTGTTCAACCTCGCCTCGGTGCTTACTGTCAGCACTCGCATTTTCAAGCCTTTGCGATATCGTCTGTTCATCACGAGCGCAGCAGGATACACACTTGAGCTCGAAAGGACATGGTACATGTGTATCTAGCAGAAGGAGCTATTTATTTGGACAATTAGGTGACACTTGTCACTCAGCTTTCTGCCAAGCGCTTGGGAAGGGCAGGCCACCAGGGTACACATGCCAAGGGCAGCTCTGTCATACCTGTGCCAGGGACGGGAGGGCATGGCCATACCGCAGTGCTGCTGACCCAGTTTGTTCAGGTTCAAAGCATTTTTGTGGAGGAGGGAGACAGATTGAAGGTCTGCTCTCCCTGCATTGCACGGCCCATGCCCCTGCGGCGTGTGGGAGCCCTGCCTCCTTCGGCACAGACGACGCAAGGTGTACAGGCCACAGAGAGAAAAGTCCACAAAACCTGTGTGTTAGGAGAGACAGCAGCCGGGGAAAAGCCGAGCGAGGGCTGAGTGCAGAGCCAGGGAAGAAAGCAAAGAGCAGAGCTCCCTTTCAGCAGAAAACTCTCTGGAAGGGCCGGCCAGGGATTCTGGGCAAAGTCGTTGCGTGCTGCTGCTGGTCCCTCCTCAGGTTCGGGAAAGCAGGCTATGTTTATACTTTGTAAATAAGCAGGATTGCACCAGAGAATTATCATTGATCTCACATCCAAAGGAAACACCCAAAAAGGCCTTAAATGCTGGCTCACCTCTTGGACCAGACTGACAATACAGCTGGTCCAGTTTCTAACGTCCTGAAACACTTGCAGGAATACTGGTACTAACTGGCAGAGCCAGACACCATCCCACCCTGTTGGCATGGGAAAGGGGCTGCCCTTTCTACACTAGCCTGGCTCGGCCCAAAGGCTCGACACGTGGGGCAAAACTCCCAGGGAAGTGTGCACCAGGGGTCTGAGGGTCTGAGTCAGGGAGTTTGGGGTAGGCCTGGTTGAACTACTTGTCTCTTGCACAGAAATTGTATCATCTACCTTGGATAGCTTTAGTACCACTAATATTTGAACACAACTGGAGCTGTGCTGCCAGGTGAAGGGGGAGGACAGGTTTGTGGTACGATAAATCTCTTTTGAAAAACTTTACCTGGGAGAGAGAGAGGCTGGATCTCAGGTCTCATCCTGCAGGTACCTCACGCAAGCAGTCCTTAACAGCTTCTCTGGCAGTTGGCTTTTGTCCTTTGATTCAGGCGAGCAGGATTTCACCAGTGATAACCTCATCTTTCTGTGAAGCAAAGCAAGTTAATTAAGTTCACGTCTACTCCTGGTGGGGCTAGAGGTGTAAGTTACTAAATGCAAAGTGATACCTGATAGCAGCTGAGGGCAGAAAAGGCAAAAGTCCTACTTCAGACCCAAACCTCAGGCAGAGTGCATGGGCAAAATACAATCACTCGTGCTTATCCACTCTCGTTGGCACGCCGAACTCTTTGGAAAAATTATGTGGTATCTTTGTCATGAATGACAACAGCTGATTTCACATCTTATCCCAAAAGACTGCACTAAAGATCCTGAGGAATTTCTTAAGTAACCACATATGTTGAACTGTTACTTATCTTAATGAAAAAAAGATAGTCACTTAACAGAAGGATATCCAGAGAGGAGTTCATGCTATGGATTATACAATATGTACCCCCCCCAAAAAAGAGACAATCTTAATTTATACAAGCACAAATTTTGCACCTGAAAATACTAGATGTAATTGTTTTCCAACATTTAAAGGAAGTCCTGGCTCCACTGAAGTCAATGGCAAAACTCCCACTGACTTCAAATGGATCAGGACTTAAACCTTTGCCTTTAAGAACATGCCGACTGATTTTTAAATTTTCTTTAAAAAAAAATTCAGAAGAAAAATGTGCTTGTATTTAAAAGTTTTGATGCCAAGTTTTGTCCCAGAGTGAATTACTTCAGCCTTGATATAAATCTATCAAAATAGGTTTAAAAAATGTAAAGATGAACACACCCTTAAAGAATAGCTCTGCTCTCCTCTTCTGCTCAGGTCCATACAAAAGAATTTTGCACAGACAATAATGTGAATAAAGGAGAAAAGATAAAATAACAAGCCAAATAATATCCAACCTTATGGATATAGTTTGCTATTTAGAAATAGGCAACATATTGTAGTCCTAAGTATTTAATAGTAAAAATATTTATTTCCCCAGCTTCAATTTTATTGAGATGCCCAATATTCAGGAAATAAAATTAATCTATTTAAATTACTTTACATCAAGTTAAATCAATTACAGATAGTTAATCTGAATTAAAAAAATAGCTTTTCCATTTCCTTTAATGTCGTGCATAATACAAGAAACTTGACAGTCTAAAGGTCAGTCTATCACTGTATCCTGTCTTTGGCAATTTTTAGGAGCATTTGTTTAAGGACAAAGTATAAAGCCAAGGCAAGTATAGAATTATCAGGTCAACATCTTCTAAACTGCAGTAGATGCAGAGTTCATGAAAAGATTTTATTCTTTCTACAAATTCATTTGAGATTTTCCAAATCTGTTCTGTATCTGACAATATTGTCTCGTGGAGATCAATGAACTAACACTGCAGTTTGGTATTAGCGTAGATCACACTGAAATTTCTGCTTAAATAAGGTATTTACATCTTTCCCATTGTAATCTTGATTTGTTTCTAGTAATGTTAATCAAGAAAAATTTCTTCTGTACTTTCACATTTAAGTAGAGAAACAGCTGGTGTCTTTTGACTCCGTCTGAAAATTAACCAAGCTCCTAAACTTGAAATAATACCCAAACTAAACAAGTTATGCAGTTTTCCCAAATGCATTAACATAATTCATCGATCATTGCAATGATAGTATGACATGGTGACGATACAATTTTGCTATATTAGTTACAGTGATACCAAAGAAAAAAAAAAGAAAAAAAAAAAAAAGGACTCGACACTGCAGAACATTGTAGAAACAATTTCTCTACTTTCTGATTATGATTAAATCTTGGTGTGCTTTGAAATCCCTAATGTGTAATGCAAACCAGGATTTGGGGTGTTAGGAATGCATCCCCACCCTTCTTCCAAAATGTTCTGTAAATTATCATCTGCAGACCCCAAATCCTTGAGTGGAAGGGGGAAGGAAGGAGAGGGAGGCAGGGAGCTGGGGGGGGGCGGAGAGAGAGAGAGGAGAGAGAGATTAGAAGCACTTTTCACCTCTTGGTCCCGTCAGTGTGCTCGACGCCGAGAACCGTGCTTCAAATCCAGTGTTATCGTTAGGCCCGATTCAAAGGAAGTGAAATAGTCTACTGAGAAAACAGTGGAAAAAGTAAAGGTCCTGAAGAAGTAAGTGCTGCATGTTGAAACGTATGCATGTCACACCCCATTTGTCTTTCATATTGAAGAATAAAGCAGCCTGTCCCGCAGCAGTTATTATACACCATATTCTTTATTTTAAAAATGCAAGAAATTTGGCACAAAGAACAAAAAATCAACTGATGAAAAGCATTTATGTCATGGTTTAAATTAAGACCTTTGTAATGCAAGAATTACATCAGCAGTGGGCTTAGCTTAATGAAAATAAGACAGTGTTTTTAAAGACCATGAACGAACAAATCCTCTCTGCTTTCTGAAAGAGAGAAAAGGCAGATATAGACAAACAGATAATTTAAGCTGAAATCAGAGCAAATCACACTTTGCTACCTTTAGGAATTATTGAACTTTTTATTCCACTGACAATTCTGGGTCAACGAAGTCAAGCGAGAAGTTATTTTATATTCACATGTGGATTTTAAACATTTTCAGGGAATATTAGATATTACAAAGTCTCTTCCATATTCTCGTTGCTTGAACTTCTGGATAAGATTAATTGAAATTTTAGATTTTCCTCTCTTTTGACATGTTTTTGGTTTTGGGTTCACCTAGCAAGGACTAAAGTTCGAATGTTCTACTTTATCAACTTTTAAAAATGTTTATTAGCGTTTTATTTTGATATAATGATGCTTAAGGATTTAATAAAAAATAATTTTGAATGAAAAGAAATGAATTAATATGAGCCATTTGTGGCTACTAGCAATGATGTAGTAATGATTTGATTAATGTTAGAATATACGGGTGGAGGTAGCAAAAGGGAAGTGGAGTATCTTCTCTTTGATATGTATTGTTTGATATAAGCTTTTGTCATCTATTCTTTGTGCACGTTTTTATCTTTATGGGTCTGCCAAATGTTTTATGAGAATATAAGCAGTAATTTTCTGACGGGAAAGGAGCATGGTAAAGCAAGATAAAATAGTGGTTTCTAGTGGAGATGAGTATAGAATTCAAAATCTAGACAGAAAACTTTCTACCATAGTATGGTAAGTATAATTATATATGATTTTAATATTTCTTTACTGCATTTATGTGACAGAAAACTGCAAAGTGATTGGATCGAGTCCATGTTTTGCTCTTACTGATGACAAATACAACTGTTTTAGTCACAAAACTTAATATATATCGGGGGGGTAATGTATATGTGTCCAAATATGTATGTGTTATTTACTCTATATAAAAAAAATAGACAACTCACAAAAGTTGATTTTAATTATATCAGTCTTCCAAGGAAAAAAAAAATTACAGTATTTTGCACTACCCTGTTTCTTTTCATACATGAAATAATTATGAATTAATCATCCATATGCTGGAAAATGAAGTTATCTTAAATTTTTAGGGATGTAAATAGATGAGATGGACATGCACACCAATGGACATCAGTATTTATGTTTTATAAGTGTGTGTTATAAATATATTGTTTCTGAACAATGTGATTAAGCTACTGCCAATATTTGAGATTATGATGTATATTAAAATATTGCTAGTCAATCTGGTTTAAAGATTCTCTGAATTAGTTATGGACAATAAATTATTGCTGATCTGGGTAAAACAAGCTATCCAAATCCTGAAAGATCCTTCATCTTAACAACATTTCTCAATGCATCCATTGGGATTTCCAGGAAGATAGCCAGTTCCGTGATAAAACAAGCCTTGTCCTCTGTGCCTACATGCACTCTCAGTAACAAAAGGATGAGCGGCAAAGGTTTTCTCAAAAAAAAGATGATGTCAGCGTTTTAGAAAATAATAATTATCTTTCACTTTCAGAAGACTTCTGGCATCTCAGTTTTATTTTGAACAAGTGCAGAAAACGACTGACTTTCATTTTCCACTTCCTTTGGGCTGTGGCAATGAAAGGGTGAAGGGAAGGGATTTGGAAAGACAGGGCCTGATTCTGTACTCAGAGCAGGTCAGCAACCAGGGCTGGTGTCGATGAGACCTGCTTGAAAGCAGCAGCTGCAGGACTGAGCCTGATGCTAAAGGTGATCTGGCGTGCAAGAAGGAAGGCAGATAAGGGAGTTGGATATGTTGCCCTTCTTATTTGTGCACACACACACAAGTTTCTTATCAATCAAATACAACCCATCCTCTCGCAATTGGTGTCTCTCAGGGAGGACTCAGAAGGCTGTTAGGAGTCTTCCCAGTCCTTGAAAAACAGCAGACAATACACAGTGTTTACCAAGAAATCCCTCCCTCTTGCTAAGTATTGTTTTCAAGGAATTTAGGTAGGAGCTAAACAAAACAAAACAATTTCAAGCTGTCAAAATTGAAAAAAATGGCTTTTCTTCCAAGAATTCTTTGTCCCCTTGATTTCTGTCATGTCATGTCAGATATCTTGTGCTTCCATCATCTCTAACATCCACAATCCCCAGGAAATAAAAGGGGTTAGTACCTACCTTCCTAGCAGCAAAAAAGGGAAAAATATGCCAGACTTCCTTCACATACAATTCAAGAGAAAACCAGGCAATAGGCAAAAAGACCCTAATGTCTAAACCACCCTGCCTTTTACAGATCACCTTGAACAAAAGCCGATACCACCATCGGCGTTCTCTGATGGGGTGGCAATTGTGTGCTGGGGGAGCAGCAGGCGTCAGAAGCTGGGGTGGCAGGCAAAGAACGTCGGTCCCCATCCGGGATTTCTTCCCCTGTTGTGCCAAAGAGTGTCTGCATGCTGCTCTGTTGCTATGACACTACACTTCTTGAAAATGCAATAAATAAGCAGAGCAGCCTTTCTTATTGGGATAACTGCTACTTCTGTTTTGCCAGAGGACTTGACAGATGCTGCTAATGAAAAGATAACATTTCTTTTCACGCTGTCACTGGTAGGTGGATTTGAGTAGTAATCTGCTCTCTTGCCCTGCTGAAGTTTGAGCTTTCAAAACACTTCCCCAGTCAGAAAGGGCACCAACATGAAAAGCTTTTGTGCCAAGGGACTTTTTCTTGTGGGCAAGGTTCTGACAGCTGAGATTGCCAGGCGGGATCCTGAGTGAGATGTTTCATGCTGTTGTTTACGAAGCAGATATTCCTCCTGATGCGCTAAGTCAAAACAGCAGGTCTTAAAATGTGGTCAATGAAGCATGATTTCTGAAGAGCTGGCTACTCACCTGGTACTAAATTCCTTCCTTCTGCTGACTGCTAAATTGCATTAGACACAGACAAAAAGCCATTAAAGATTTTCCTTACATTAATTTTCTTAATATTAATTTTCCATGTCGGCAAGGGTTCTCATTACCGCAAATATGTTATGCAACTGTGGGCTGCACGGCTAGATCTGCATCACAACTGCTATCTATTAAGGTATGAGCCACATCATGAAAATATTAGAGAATGTCTGCGTTAAAAAATTACTATCTCCTGTTAAAAGCAGATTTATATTAATAGGGATCCTCAGCCTAAAGTGTTTTGGGAAAACAAGGCATCCCTAAGAAGCTTGATGTGGAGCTAATGTTCACAGGGCCTGATCTTTGCAGATGTGTGCACTCATAAATAGTTTTATTCATGACAGAAGCTGTACAGAGTTTAAGGGCTCGTTCTGTCAGATGACGTGCATACGTGTTTGCAAAATGGCTGCGCAAGCAGTCATATGAGTCTTAAAGACTGCACTTCAGTACAAGACAGGGGAAGAATCTCACCAGCAAAGGTTATTTGAAATCATTCACTTTTTGCTAGAATACAGTAAAAGGTGCTACAGCTTTAGACTTCAAAGTTTTGAAGATTATTTGCGGTTAATCCACCACTGTTACAAGCTATAACAAGAACTCTGCCCATGCTGTAAAAAAACACTAATAAGTACTATCTTGAATCTAGACCCTGACAGCCGCCCACTTTGGGAATGAACGATCGGCATCTACCTTCCCCAGCTGGATGGTCAAATTACAATAAATGATAATTAGCAAATTAAAACAAATAATCTTCCTGCTTACTTGAAAGAGAAAAATTGGTCATAAATGCATTTTTCTAATGCTAAACTAAATTTTATTGCATCATAGATGTGTGAATTTTTTTCCATAGGAAAAGAAAATTCAAACTTTACCCTCCTCAGCGTTTAAAGCTGAGCTTCATACACAGACACGTATTTATACACAGGCGAATTTTTGCCCTTCCAGCTCCAGTGATTTCAGTCTTTTAATTTGTAATTGTCCTGACACATTCCTCTTCCATTTATTTTAATCGTCTCGGATCGTGACTCTTATTTGGAAACTGGAGCACTTGGACTAATTCAAAAGTACTTTCTGAAAGAAATATTCTTTTACGCAGCATTCTGTAACACTACTGTTGTAACATATTACAAATTGGTGGTGTTAGACCACCATAACAGAGACTACCGCTTCCCTGCTCTGCCTTTCTGAAATGTTTACTTTATCCTACAAAAAAATACCTAATTAAGCCTTACGATCAGCCTCATTGCATAAATAAGTGTTAGTTTCCTTGGGTTGCTAACAAGAATACTGAGACACAGATGGGTTAAATGAGTTGTTAAAAGCCACACAGTAGCTGCATTTTTATTATAAGGGTTAGCTCTAAAGGTAGCTTCACTGATTTAAAATACGAACAAAGGAAAGAGAATCCATATGAAAAACAAATGAAAAAAATTCACCCTCTGTGGACAAATTTCTGCTGAAAAGGATATGCACAGTGATCAAAGCAAAGTTTAAAGAATGAGCGTCTGGAAAAAAAAAACTTTAAAAGATGTTTTAGTTATAATAATGCAGTTATCCAAATGTCAGTGAATTTGATCAAAGCTGATCTACAGAGCTCAGGTTTAGCATTAGGTGAGTCATTTTCTTTTATTAGTGATGCTTTTTCATTCAAATGGGTAAAAAGGTGAGAGTTTGGATATGTTGAAGGTTTCATTGGCTTACAGTAGGGACAGACAAATGAGGCCCACCTAGTTTTACAATCTGGCCCACAGCTACTTTGTTTTTAATAAAATGCAGCATATTGAAAGGGCATGTCTCAACATGTCTTGACCCATCCAAACTGGATCAAGATGGAGAGCCCCATATTGAAACCAGTCCGCTCCCAGGACGGGGCCTGTTGCCCCTACGGAGCGGGAAGGGTCCCTGCCTCACCACGGGGCAGAAGCCAGCCAGCCTTGCTCCGGCCAGCCATGCACCCACCCCTCTCCTGGCTGCTTTGGGGGGAACATATTTTCACGCTCCAGCGCAGCGGGGAGTCCTAGGAGTTCACTCAACCATCTTGACCAGCCTTTGTACTGCCACAGACTGTCTAAATTACCGGCAATTGCAGTGTGGAAACAAGACTGGTGTTAAGTCCTCGGGGGCCATTTACAAAGCCCACCCAATTTTGGGGCAGGGATCTTCTCCTGCCAGCGCTCCAACCCACACCTGTATGAGAACAGTCCCTGGGGCTCCCCAAGGAGAAGGAATAATGCACTGGCCAAAAATGCCATTTCTCTCCTCATGGCCCCTGAGCAGCATCTATCATTGCCGTGAAGAGCATTTCAGGGCACTCCTGCTGCTGCCTGGCAGAGGAAACCCCTCAAAACTAGGTTTTAAAAGAAGGTCACCTTCCTAACCCTCTTTATTGTGGCTGGGACACTGTAATGTTCTTGGTGGTTTGCTGGGATGCTTATACAGGAAAGTGTGTGACAGTAGGACGGGGGTTTCTTGAGTGTCACTGGGAGGGTGTCTACTACAACGAGGCCCTGATCCTCCATTGATCTCGATGCTATTAGAAAAACCAGTATTAATAGCAGTGTTAAAGTTGAGAGCTCGGGGAGTTGCTACTTTTCACAGCTTGCGACTGAAACTGTGTAAGTGCGCTTTACAGCGCGTTCTCTCATCTGCAATTTCCTGTTGCTGAAGCCTGAAGAATTTCAGTCAAACCAGGTTGCTGCCTGCAAGTGGCTGTGGGGCAAAGGCCATGTTGAGCAAGGAAGCTCCCATGCCATTCCCTCACCTGAATCAGGACTTCGCCATGGGGCTTTTAGGGAAATTAACCTCTTGTGCCCCAGAGTTTAGGGAGACAACCAACTAACTGCAGGACAAGGTAACGTCAACCTACAGTTTGGCTGTCTTTGGTGGCAAGCGTCCACATACACTCTCTTACCCGGCGGTACCTTGTAGCAAAAGCCAGGTTTCTCATCCCTTGTGGGAAAGGGGAAGTGAATTTGCGTTTATGAGGGGGTTAAAGAATACATAAGAGCAGTTTCTTGGCAGTAGCTGAGATGCTGAACTTTCACACCCCCTGTTTTCCCTGCAGTAACTTGTTCATCTGCCCGTATTCTCACTTCCCAGTTGGATAACCCCGTTGAAGCAAACAAAAGAACGCTGCCTCTGTAGGGCTAGACTTGGGCGAAGGCAACGAGGTCCTCACCTACAGCCCTCTCTCTTGTGCCATAATCCCAGCTCATTTGGACTTATTGGGTGATTTTAGGGAACTGAATCTGTTGTGCCTCCAGGAAAAGACAGGACCATGCAACTGCATTGCAGGCTAATTTTTCATTAGAAACTTTGTGTGTCTAGAGTTTGTTTTAACTAGGCAAATGAGACTTAGAAACATGTGAGTTGCCCACAGCTGAACTGCTGAAAAACTGTTAGGTAGTTTTTAATTTTTTTAATGGGAGTTTGAAAATATGAATCATGACAAAGATATGGCTGTAGCTTGGCAAGAACATGACATGTGATGGTATGAGCTGCCACATGCCTCTTAATGCAGCATTAATTTCAAGATCCACTTTTCCGTGAAATAAAATTAGAGGATAATGGGTGCATGGCAAAAGAAGATGGGGAGGTTCTGACCCATTCACCCAGATTTGTTCTGTCATCTATGTAACTGACATCCCCTTGAAGGCTTCCTTGTCTCCCTAGCGTTTCTCAGTTGCAGTCCATGCCCATGCATCTCCAGGACAGGATCAGGCCATCATTTCCAGTGTGGAGTGGGAAAAGGAGGCCACAACAGGGAAATGTGAGGTAGTCATGGGGTGCTTGTGTGGTTAAATGACTCATCCCAGCAGAACCAGCTCCTGGACTAAACCAGGGCCAGGTTTACATTGTACCCCAGCCAGGCGGCCTTGAAAGGGCTCTGAGGGCCAGGGCGCCCTGCAGGCAGGTGCGCCACATTTGCATTGCCCTCACAGGCAGCCTGAGCATGCCTGGGGCTGGAGCTGCCCATGAATCCCATCTGCCATCACAGCTGGGCCTCGGGGCCTTCTAGATGGGCCCCTGAGGGTTTGTCTTCCCGCCACCCTCCTCACCAGCCCAGCCTACAGGCAGACGGGGCAGCGCGCAGCCAGCATAGCATGCGGAGCCACAGGGTTGCGCTGGAAGTATTAATTAGAGCCGTCCCCAGGACCAGCTTCAAGGGCACTCCAGCAGGCAGCCTGTGTCCATAGGGGGTGCTGAGCTGCGCCCTCACAGGCACTTTGGTCCTTTTCTTGCTGACGCACTGAGTGCTGAGCATTGCTGCCCAGCTTAGCCTGGGGGGGCCCATGGGACTCGGGAAGGAGAAGGTGCCTCCACGACGTGGGAGCATTCACTGTGCTTGCTGACTGCGAGCCCCAGAGTAACATAATCCAGCTGTCTGCCTATGTTTATCAAGCCAAAGAATTTACAAGGTTTAAATAAAAGGCCCGTGATATAGCAATGAAAGCACCTAAAACACATAGCTGGTGCAGAAGATACCAAGCCTGTAGCAGCCGTGCCCATTTCACGCAGAGGCTCAAGCGCAAGCTCTCCCTGTGTGCTCAGCGTGGCACGTGGAGCACAGGCTGCTTTGAATGCGGGCAAACTTGCATTAACACGATGGGAAGGAGCAGCTACATTCTAGCACACCAGTGATCCATGCAAAATGGGTCACCGGGAGATTTAGAAACTGTACCTTTCAATCGCAGCCAAAGAGATACATCAAGGCATGCTGACGTGAAGCACGACTGACACACCTTGAGGCATCTTCAGTGCACTGAGTGGTAGTGACGCCAAAGGATGTCAGCTGGCAATATCAGAGACAATGTCTCGTAAATAATCTCCGAGGGGAAAAAAAAAGAAAAAAATGTTTTACTTCCTCTTACGCTTGAAAAATCAATCACTCGGTCTCCTTTCCCCAGACGAACATATGGGTCTCCAAAATGCCCTAGCGCGTAGGAGAGCCCTCACGAGCAGGCAGCAAGGGAGCCGCAGGTCAAGGCGCTGCCAGAGGAGTGGGAGTTTCGCAGCGCTGCCTACCGCAAGGCACCACCGGCACCGCCCGCGCCGGCAGGTTTCCTGCCCATCTGCACAGGGAAGGTGAATTTTGCTCGTTGCAAAGCCAGAAGCCTGGGGGATTTCTGCACAGAGGGAAAGCTGAAAGAGCAGGCGTTTGTAATCTTCTCCCAGCTGCGGCCCTCAGCCCTGTGAGGCGATGGAGCCACTCTCTGGATCCTACGAGAATTTCAGGGAAGCAAAAGTCCTGCTACTCCCCTTCTCCTACCACGGGGAGGGTGATGGCAGATGGCCCGTGATGGCCCAGAGATTCCCTTGGTCGCTTCTGAGCAGCACAGGGACTGCCCAGCACCCTCCTTGACCCTCATCTGCTGCAGCCTCAACAGAGTCACCAGCAGGACAGCTTGTGGGAGCGCTCCCCCCGCTCTCAAAATCCAAACCAGCCCCATGACGGCTGCCAGGCCCGACTGCTGTGGCTAGCAGTAGCTGCAGCTGGCAGAGATGCCACCTTCAACCAGTGCAGCCAAGTCTGAGAGGAGACGTCTGTCCGTCCCCCGGTACCGCCGCACCTCCCAGCCCAGCAGGCAGGGTCCCCACCGAGACCGTGCTGCCCGGGTGCCTGCCTGCACCCCTGCCCGCCTGTCAGCTGGGGACGCGGCCTGTTTGCACTCCCCTGGATACAGCTGTGCCGGCAGGGCCCTGCTGCATAGACCACTCGCTTCAGGCTGAGCTCAGTGTTCTCCATATCAGTACATTTTTAAATGTGTTTTTAAAGTCAATCGGCACTGCAAAGTTTTGCCCTAGTGCTGATGGAGGAAGAAGCCTTCCCGGGGAAGGCAGACATGCACAGCTCTGGCTCAGCCACATGGGGATGAAGGTGTGAGGCTGCTGCACTGGGGAGTAAATGCTTTTGGGGTCCCACTCTGCTTAGCATAAATTCCTGTGCAGTATTTGAAAGTCACGCCTGGGAAAGGGTGCTCAGGCTTGTGAGGGAGGCTCAGAGGAGGGGGAGAAGCCTACATTTTGCATTGCCTTAATTCTGCAGATTTAGAAAAGATGTTTAGTGTTCTCAGCATAAATATTTTTGCATCTCGTTTGATAGACTAGAAGCTTCTAGAAAAAGTTTCACAAACATCTGCATCTGGATTTTTGAAATAGAGATTAAAATGTATGTTTCATGCAGATGTGATGCCTTTATTTTGAATGTAAATAAACATTTTAAAATCTAAGTATTCCTCTCTTTAGTAACTTAAACAAAAATAACATTTTGGCTAGTAGCTACCCTATTTTTGCCATAATTACACCATTATAAGTAGGAAAAAGAACTAATGAAAGCTTTGGTAATTAGGGAGGAAAAGACATGCTGTGAGGAGGGAAAGATATGCTGGAAACAGAGTACAATATTAATATAAAAGCAACATATGCCTAAATCCTTGGTAATGTAGCTTGGTAAACAAAGTCACTCTTCCACACATAAAGGACTATCTGCAGTTACAACATTAGAAGCACGGAGTGATTAGAGGTCTGAGCCACCAATGCAGCTTAGCTGACTAACTGCAAACTCAGTCTTGAAATTCTGGGGCCAGTACATTGCTTTTTTCCTTCACCTCAAACCGTTGGCTCCTTTTGACCTCCATGAGGGCCGTGGAGTTTTGGGGGCTGCAGCACTGCTGCCAACAGTGCTCCTACCCTGAGCAGTCGGGGCTGCTGCCAGCCACCTGCGCTGCAGATCCTGGTCCTCCCGGGTCCACACTGCTGGCTCCATGCCCGACCCAGCGTGCTTAAAATGCTCTAAGCACATCTAGGGCACCTGCGCTGATGCCTCCTAAGTGCCATGTGGATGTGGCATTGATTAGTGGAGAGGGCAAGGAAGGAGCAGCAGCACGTGAGAAGTACCAGACAGGGAAAACAAGGTCTGGGTTAGTGAAGAGGGGGGAGCTCGTATGGGTTGGTGGCTGCAGGACAGCTCAAGGCAACAAGTGGAAGCTGGTTCAAAAAAGAGGGAACCAAGTCTGAGTGAGGGAATTTGCTTAGGAAAAGAGAGGTTGAAACACATGGTGAGACATGGGAAAGCGAAAAAGAAACAGGAGGAAAAAAGTAGGGAAGGAGATGGAGGGAAGACTAGGTGGGAGGCAGGGTGCAGTACAGGATGAGGCCAGAGTGAGAGAAGCAGCTCCTGAAGCTGACATCCACAAGTAGAGCAGTAAGAAGAAAGGAAGAGGAAAAAGGAAAGCAGGGGGTGGGGGGAGTGGGGGGTGGAGAAGTTCGATAAACAATGATTTTTCATGTTTTGCTCAAATGACTCAAATAGTGGGACCCTCAGCACCAGCCATTAGCCCCAGCCAGACACGGCCGTGCCGCATTCCTGGGTCGCTGCTAGGTTGTCTCCTGTTTAGATCCGGGCTGTGCATGTGTCTGAGGTGGTACCGGTACAAAGTTGGGCTTTGCCAGCAAAGCTGTGCTGGCACCAGGAATAGTCTGTGCTGGTCTGGAATAGCATGGTGTGCTGTTGCTATGTAATAGATGACCTCATAGAAAAGTGTTATGCACACATAGCTGGGCTGAGCCGCTCCGCCATCAACTGCAGACAGCATCCATTTCAGCAACTAATGTACAAAGAGCTCAGTTTTCAGATGCAACTTAAAGGACTCTAATTTTTTTGCCCCCCCAAAATGGAGATTATGGCCACATATCTTATTTCCTATTGGTTTTTCTTCCCAGTACATAGCACAGCTAGTCCTTCTCCCTGCTACCCCACTGCAGCTGCTGCCTCTAACACAGCACAAGGTGCAGAATGAATGGTGCCAGCACAGGAGAAAAAGAACAGTGCCAAAAAAGAAGGGGCAATGGGGAAGAGAGGTGGTTTGGGAAGCTCCAGGAAACTGTGGAAGTGTGGAGCTGCGTGCTGTGTTCCGGGACTGAGCTCCAGAAGGAAGGAAGATACTTCACACAGACACAAACGGCAGTCATGGGGATATTCGTGTATTTAGTGTTTGTGTTGTGAAAGTCAGGATGGCACTTTACGGCTATAAAAACCCCTAGCCCTGCCCAAAAGATAGCTTTACAGAACTTGTTTCTGTTCCCAACAGGTCTAAAACCAATGAACCGTATGTGTATTTTAACATGTTCTTTATAGCTGTCTCTGAAATTTCCCAGGGAGAGATGATCTTTTAAAAAGTGAATGGAGCGTGTCAGTGCCATAGGCAAGTGTATTGATAGTAAAAAGAAATATTAAATCATCCTCTGACATTTTAAGATGATAGCTACTGGTTTAAATTTAAAAACCAGTCCAGGGATCAACCGTCAGAGATACTTGTCACTGCTCTTCTTCAGCAATTTGGGCTTTGTTCTGGCTGCTGAACTTTTGATATCCTCAGAAGATAAATTTACTGTCTGTGTCTGCTCAGGGGGGAGATTATTAAACAAGCAACCCCAAACAATTAAATAAAACCTTAGCTATATGCAATCACTTCAATTTAGTCCTTTGATATCGTTCATCTGATTAAGTTTTTTCCAAACAAACTGCACATAGGACTTGGCCTAGGAGGAGCGGACTAAGCCCATATGTATCCTGACGGGGTGTTTACTCGAACAGAGTTATCCCAGCCTTGCTGTGCGTACTCGGGGACGCAAAAAGGCCTGGGGACAGAAACTCGGAGAACAATAAGGATAGGCAAACTTAGAGGAAATAACCTACTGGGAGAACGGGAATGCACTGGGAATAGAAAAATCAGTCAGACAGGAAGAAATCAGATACTGGGAAGATGCCCACAGAGAGGGAGCGAGAGATGCCCATGGAGAGAGGTTTGGAGAGGAGCAGTGTGGAGAGAAGAGCAGTTTGGAGAGGGAGGACAGGGGCTGCCAGCACAGGGGGAGGAATGCAGTGCCAGGGGTGCAGCACCCCAGCAAGGGAAGGGGTGCAAGTCGTGGGGGGGGAAGAGGAAGAAAGCAGATGGCCCTTAAATAAACTTTGACTAGGGAGGCTGTTCTTCAGCCAGCAGACCAATATTTCTGGCCGCAGAAACATTTTTTTTCCCCTCCCCATCTTGCTGGACAGGAGCAGATGGAGAGATAGGCCTTGACTGCCTAAGAAATTTTGGCTGAGTTTGAGACTGCCATGTCTGCCACATCAGTGGAAATTTACCTGGCTGCCTCGGCCTGGGGCAGAGCAGGGCTGGCTCGGCAGTCCCTGCCCCTGGCCCCAGGGTGGGCATAGTAGCCCTCTGCGTAGGCAACATACAGATAATGAGCAGCCGCAGGCAGTAATGCAGCCCTTTCTGCACTGATGGCCTGACTGCAGCCCAGGTGCTGCTGGTTTTGACTTGCTACTCATTAACAGGGTTCAGGCAGTATGGTTCCCTGCTGCAGGACAGAGGGTTAGGGATGGGGACGCTGCAGCCGCCCAAGCTCTCTCAGCATGTGCTCCCCATGGGCCTGCTGGGACCTGTGGCCCCCCCATGGATAGACCATCCCAGAGCCCTGGCCCCCTGTTAGGTGGCGCCCAGGACTGGAGCCCTTCCCACTGAGCTGGGTGCAAGGGGATTGCTCCCCCACCCCGAGACAGGGCTCCCTGAGCAAGGCGAGGGGAAGATTTCTCCCTGGCGTTCTAACCTGGTTCTTAGTTTGGGAGAGCAGTAGGGCAGGATGGGCGTCCCCAGCCTGGGAAAGAACAACTTTTGGGGCCCCAAACTACCCCAAGACACTGCAGGGAGGGTGCCGGGAGTGACAAGAGCCGTGGGGTGGCAGAGGAGGGGATGCACATCCAAGCCACCCTGCAACACATCAGAGAAAATGCCTCAGCACTGGCACCAGGCCTTGCTGGAGGGGACCGGAGGCACTGCTGGGGGGCTCACCAGGGTGACAAGGGAGGGCAGCCCGGGGATCAATGCCATTGTCCTGCCACCTACATGCTGAGTGCAGGCACTGAGCGTGCCGCCCGTGGGGTGGGAATGCCGGGCCACCAAGAGTCGCCCTGACAGGGGGGCAGCTGGGGGCTTACAGAGGTGGTGAGGGAAGGAGGGAGAAGGGGAGGCCCCCACGGTGGGGCGAGGGTCTCCCGGGAGGGGGGAACAGCCCTCTCCTGGGGGCCCCTCCATCCACCCCCTCGGGCGTGACCTGTGCTCGGCAGCGCGGGTGGGGGGGAGATGGTGGGGGGTCCCCGCTGCCAGCACCTCTGCTCTGCGAGGGGCCGGCGGGGGTCCCGCGGATGAGCCCCGGGGCAGGGGCAGTATTTGCGCCTCGCTGTTTGCTTCCAGAGCTGACGGGAAAGAATCGTCTTCTGCAGGATAAAGTCCCTGTCTGCGCGGGTGAATTGCCCGTGTCCAAAGTCTACTGGCAGGAGGCTGTCTACTGCAATCTCCGCGAGAGGGATGACTTTTACAATATATGGGCTGATTGCAAATAAGTTACTAATAAGCCGCTTTGGCGTAAGAACGGCTCTATGCATTATTTCCTAAGATCTGTTTATTTGCAAGTATTTCTTTCTTTCTCTTCTTTATATATAAAAAAAAAATCGTTCGGGAAAATAAAAAAAGTACAGAAGTTAATATTTAGACATTCATACTATTAAGTAATAGAGCTATAAACTCTCAAATACGGCACTTTCATTTTGCTTAACAATAGATAACACAACAGCGACAGTGAAAGAGGGCAAACAAAAGCGATCACCAAAATTGTTGTGACAGTACAATTACCCAGCTAGGAAATTTATTCAATATGCTTTACCATTGCATTGACACAGCAGGAAAAAAAAGCCCAAATGTTCAGAGAATAATACAACAAGGCAGGAGGTATTTGGAAAAAAAAAAGGATTTATTTTGAAATACACTTTTAAGAGATACTTTGCCTCCCCGATTTGTTATCGATGTGCATCTGACACGACGATACAAAACAAACAAACGAAGAAAACCACATTCTGTACAGAGCTCTAAAATGAGCCGCGAGTATCTACAAGATGAGCTTTACGCCTGGCTGTGGGTTGGAGAGGGGCCCGATCCTGCAGTCCACACTCTCTAAACGAGTTTCGCAGACGTGTGGTAGGAAAGCTTGGCCCCGAGTCTGCACGTGTGTCTCCGTGTGTGCGCGTGTGCGTGCGTGTCTGTGAGTTCCCGCGACACAGTCCTTGAGTAAAATGGGCACGTTGGAGCTGCCGGAGCGGGCGCGGGTCCCTGGCTGCTCTAGAAGTCCTGCCGCGGGGTGTGAGTTAGACTGTGCCGCCGTAGATCACAGTTTCGCCTGAACACTTTGCCGCACTGCTCACAGTTGTAGGGCTTGATGTCTGTATGGGTAAGAAGGTGAGTTTTCAGATTACTTCTTTGATTAAAGGTTCTTCCACATGTGGGGCATTTGTGTGGAGATTCCTGTTCAGATTTGAAGCAAGCAAAGGATTAATCCTTCACAAACTACCTGGTTTAACGT
Organism: Buteo buteo; assembly: GCF_964188355.1. NCBI lineage: Eukaryota > Metazoa > Chordata > Aves > Accipitriformes > Accipitridae > Buteo > Buteo buteo. The sequence continues at coordinate 54,567,064 of NC_134173.1, read as the reverse complement.
ATTACTGCACTTTTTCTTATCGCAACGCACAACTTGAAATATCGGGGTTGGACCCGAGTAAGAGCAGCCCCGGGCGGACGGCAGACCGCCTACTCGTCCTGTCCTGCCCCAAAAGGGGTATTTCAGAGTTCTCGATTCGTGCCATTTCGCGCTCCTGGGCCGCAGGGAAAGCGGCTGCCGCGCCGTCCTCCCGCTCCGGGGCTCTCGCTGCCCGCCCCGCGGCCGCCGCGGTCCCGGCGGGCGGGCAGAGCGCTCCTCTCCGCTCCGCTCCGCGCCGCTCCGCCGGGCTCCCCGCCGCCCTGCGCCTCACGCCGCCGGGGCAGGGCTGGAGCCCTCAACGAAAACCGCCTCGAAGCAGCGACGCGGGCAAAACCAACCCCCGGGGCTCGCTCCGCGCCGCCAACCGCGTCCCCGCCGGCTTTAAGCCCGTCTCCCGCGGCCGCCGTTTTTACGCGGGTCTCCCGCGCCCGCGGAGGTAACCGCCAGCCGCTTCCCTCTCCCCGGGGAAGCACGGAGCCGTCGAGTGCCGGAGCCCCCTGGCTCCCCACCGCACCGGAGCCCCGTCCCCCCCCGGCAGCCGCCGCCCCTGCCCCGCGGCGGGCCGAGCCGAGCCGGGCCGGGCCGGGTCCGCACCGGCGGCACACGCGCGGAGGAGGCCGGGGAGCGCCGGGCTCACCTGCATGTGTAGGGTTTTGTGGACCGCCAGGGTCCTGGACTGGCAGAAGCCCTTCCCGCACTCCTGGCACTTGAAGGGTTTCTCTTTGGAATGGATGTACCTGGAAGGCAACCCGAGGGGTGAGCAGCGCTGCCGGGGGCGCGGGGCCCACCCGTCCCCGGGCGCCGCTCCCCCAAACCCAGCTCCCCACAAACGACACCCACCCGCTCCTTCGCCCCCCCTTCCCGCCCCCGTATAATGCTGTTTGTGGTTAAACTCCTCTATCGGTTCAAAACATTTGCAGTAATTCGTCCCGAGGCGTGATTGCCTGCTCGGGAGGGCATCTGCTCCGCCGGCGGGACCCCAGCCCGCTCCCCCCCGAAAGCAGCGCGGATCCTTCGCCCGGCGGCCGCGGGAGCCGCTCGGCACCGGCCGCGGGGTGCGGAGGCGGAGGGGGCCGAGCCGGGGAGCGCCCACCTGCGCTCCGTCCCCCGCCCCGCAACCCCCAGGGCCGCGCTTCAGAAGCACAACAGCCCCGGGGGCTTCACCCCAGACCCCCCAAAGCGGGTGTCCGTCCCACGCAGAGCGCAGGTTTTGGCTGCCCCGGCCCCTCCGCGGAGTCGGAGCAGGGGTTTTTCCTGCCGCCTTCCCGGCTCAGCGCAGAGCTCCCGGAGCGGCTCAGCCTCACCCCCTCCCCGCTACCGCCCCCCCGAGCGGCTCCCCGCCACGGCCCGGCCCCGGTCGCGATGGTCCCTCACCGGTGGTCCCGCAGGTGGTCCTGCCTCCGGAAAGCCTTGTGGCAGATGTCGCAGGTGTAGGGCCGCTCGTCCGTGTGGGTCCGCTCGTGGATGAGGAGGTTGTAGGACTTGGTGAAGTGCCTGCCGCAGAACTTGCAGATGAACTCCTTTTTCGTCTTGGAGGGCAGGCGGCCGCGGGAGGGCTTCCTGTCCGGGGACAGCTTGCTGATGCCCGACAGGGGTGAGGCCAGTCCGGGGCTCAGCTTGGCGAGCTCCCCCACCTTGGGGGGGTCCTCCTGCGTGGCGGCCACGGCCAGGTTGGCAAAGTCAAAGCGCGGCCTGTCCTTGTGCAAGGCTGGGAGGACGTGGGCGATGGCCCCTTGCTTGGGGTGGAAGAGGTGCGTGGCGAAGGGGAGCGCGGGGAAGGGGAAGCGGGAGTCCACCAAGCCCTGGGCGGCCGCCATCTCCGTGATGGTGGAGCGGGTGATCTCGTGCACATTGGGGTAGCCCAATGTCCAGTGGTTCATGTGCATGGTTTGCACGGCGCTGAGTCCGTACAGACCTTGCAACTGGTCCACAGCTGCGGGGAAGGTGTTCACAGCCTGGAGGAAGGAGTAGTTGGTGAGTTGCAGGGACGGGTGCAGCGGGATGGGGGCTGGCAGAGCCTTGCTTCCCATCTTCCCGGGGCGCGCGCAGGCCGGTGGTGCAAGCTGGTGCCTCTGCTGGGCTTTCGAGATGGGGACAAACTCCTAGGAAGAAAGAGGGAGAAAGGAGGGGAAAGGGACTTTTACTGGGAGCAGCGTGGTTGTCCGTAGCCGAGGCGAGCGCAGCGGCGGAGCCAGGGAGGGCCAGGCACGGCTCCGGTGCGCTGCCTCGTCGCGGCCCCAGCGCCCTGCCGCAGCCCCGGCTCCCGTCCTCCGCCGGGGCCGGCGGCCGCCACCGACCCACCGGCGCGATCGCTTCGACCGGAGAAGCTAAAGCGTCAAAAAAAATTTTTACGAACTATCACTCCCAGAAACACCCACCTCGAATTAAAATAAAAAGGAGAAACCCCCGCGCCGAGCCAACCGCAGGCGCCGCAGATTCAGATTAAACGAATCGTGGAAAAATACGCCCGGAACGGAGCCGAGGCCGGGGCCGCTCCGCTCCCCGCCACCGACCCCCGCAGCGCCCAGCCCGGGCCGTGGCCACGGCGGGGACCCCCGGGGCCGCCCCCCCCTGCCCCCCGCGCCGACCCGGCCCCCGGCGTCGCTCCCACCCTCCGCCCGGCCTCCCGCGGGCGCGGAGGCCCCGACCCCGACCCCTCCTGGCTGGGGCCTCCCCGGGAAGGAGCAGGGTGCTCAAGGAGAGCCGAGGCAGGCCCGGGGGGCGGCGCGGAGGGGGGGGGGGGGGGATAAACCCCGCGTTTATCCCAGCTCGGGTGCTTATTTTTCTTCCTTCAACAACAACTCATTTATCAAGATAACCGAGGGAGAGAAAAGGAGCTCCTGCCCCGCACGCACACCTCCTACCCAGCCCCCCGCGCCGCAGCCATCCCACCGGCGGCGAGGGAAGCCTTCGGCCGGCCAGGAGGCCTCCCCGGCCCGCCGAGGGCTGCCCCGCAGCCGGCTCCCTCCGTCCCGCGGGGCCGGGAAGGGCGAGCGCAGCCCCGGCGGGACAGAGCCGGCCGGCCGAGCCCCCCGCACCCCCCTCCGCCGTCCCCCGGCCGGGAGCTCCGCCGGAGCGGCGAGGCCGTGAGCTAATGAGCGGTGTGTGACTGTCAGAGGGTTTCACTCAGCCCATTCAACCGAAACCGCCGGGCCCGCTTCTCCCGTCGCCCGGGGGGACCCCTCGGCGTCCCCGGGGAGACGCTCCCCTCCCGCGGGGCAGGGGGCCATCGGCGCGGGGGGCGAGCCCCTACCCTCTCCTTTTTTTTGTTTTCGGAGAGGGTTCTCTCCCAGCAGCCAGGCAGTTGCCACGACCCAGAAAAGCGGCGAAAGCAAGCGCCGGGGTCTCTCCGGGCCTGTAAACAGGAGGTAGGGCCGAGGGTGCCCCAGCACCTCCCGAGATTAGGGTGGAGGGACTGGTAACGCGGAGTTTCCAAAATAAACAAGACACCGTCCCCCCGTCCCCCACAAAAATCCTAAAACGAAACCCTTAAAACAACAACAGAAATAAAGGAAACTCTCCGAGCGCAGAGCCCGAGCCCCGGGAGCGGCGTCCCGGCCCCTGCGGGCCACCGCCGCCCCGCAGCCCTCACCGCTGCCGCACGGTTCGGGCCGCTCCGCCGGCACCGGGCAGCCTCCGGGTGGAAAGCAACTTTTCGAGATTTTTCTTAAAATACCTTTCCTCCCCGTTTGTGGCACCGCACTGAACTGGCCCTCCGGGGAAAAAATGCGGCACCGAGGTTGGGTGTGAACCGCAGCGCTACCCACCCCTGTTTTCGTTTTCTTTGAATCGTGGCTTTCCCGGATTTCCTCCGCTGTGCTGCCCGGTTTTTCTCTTTTGTGACTGTATCGAGACCGGGGACAGTGCTATCGATACGACCTATTACATATGGCGACCTCCCCCCCCCCCCTTTTTTTTTTGGAGGGGTGGTGGTTATATATAGAGACTTATTTTTAAAGATGTCGTAGTGTGAGTTCCTATTCGCTTTCCGCCAGGAACCGACACAGGGGCAATAAAATCGCTTTTCGCTGGCTGCTTCGGCGGCTCCTGCCTCCATCCCGGCTGGCTGCGGCTGGGGCTCGGAGCCACCGGCTGTGAGCTCTGACCGAGGTAGGTACCGTGTTTCTGCAGGGCAGAGCTTCGGCTTTTACAGCCGCGTTTGGTGGCTACGTGTGGGGATGTCATTGCACGGCGCTCGCTTTCGCCTCAGAGGACCAAGTCCGAAAATCCGTTCCGAACACGAAACCCGTATTTCAACGCAGAAACTTTTAACGCTACACTGTTGCCTGAACCAGGGTACAACTACTGCTATTTGTACTCGGAGGAAACTTGACTAAACCTGTCAAAAAAAGACCAGAAAGTGCCTTCGTGCGTGATTTTAAGGCTACTTTATAACGAGGTGCGGGGAGGAAAGTCAACCAAAAACGGATGTTACTTAAACCTTGGCACTTCCTTTTCCCTTTCCATTCAGAGCACTTAATTAAATTAAGCCCGGTGCCTCGGCAGTACGCCCCTCTCTACCTGCCTGCCTGCCTGCCCGCCTGCCGCCGACCCGCCGGCCCGGCCGGCGCTTCCCTTCCTCCTGCGGCGCGGCCGGGGCCGGGGCCGTGCCCCGAGGGCGCTGCCGTCGCTCCCGGAGAGCGGGCGGGCCCCGGGGCGCCTCCGCTCCCCCCCCCCCGCCGGCCTCACCCGCGGCCGCCGCTGCCCGCGCAGCCAGGTATTTCCACGGACCGAGGACTCCTCCGGCGCGACCCGCGGGTCAGCCCCGTAGTCCATGCACGGACCGGCTTCTCCCCGCGGGGAATTTCGCGTGAAGGACACCGCCCGCCCGCTCCGGGAGGCCGCCGCCGCCCGGCCCCGCACCGACGCGCCCACGGCGTGCGGGGGGAAACCCGTACCCCGGCCGGCGCGGAGCTGCAAACTGAAAGTAAACCCGGCGGCCCCGCGCTCCCCGCCGGGGGGACGGTCTCCCCTCCCGGGGCCCCGCCGCGGGCCCGCCGCCCCGCTCCCGCCGACGGCCGCGGGCCGGGCGGGCCGGGGGAGCCGCTCACCTACCGCAGCCGGCTGCTCCTCCCGGGGCGAAGCCGAGGCGGCGGCCGCGGCACCTTCACGGAGACATTAGATCCACAGCGGGGGCGCTCAGCGGGGCCGGGGCCCGGCGGCGGCCGGCATGTTGCGGAGGGCTGGGCGGCGGCTGGGAGCTCTGGCTGCGGCCGTCCCGGGGCCCCGGCACAGACCACCGCCGCCACCCGCCCGCGGCCTCCCGCCTTCGACCCCGGCGAGGCTCGGCGCGAGTCTGAGCCGCCCCCTGCCCGGTCCATCACATTTCAGCGGTGAGTGGCGTGGAGCGCTGTCCCCGCCCGCCCGCCGCCGCCGCCGGCCCACCCCGCGGCGCGCACAGCCCCGCGTTCGGGGCCGCGCCGCTCCGCCCCGACGGGACGGGCCCGCCCCCGGCCCCGGCCCGCCCCGCCGCACCGGCCCCACTGTTTACTTGTGTTTGGGTAGCAACTGGGTTTTAAAGGGGCAGGACGCCCCCCGCCGCCCCCCCCCCCTTCCCCGCGTCACCTAAGGTGACTTTTCCCTCCGAGAGCGGCCCGCCGCCTCCCGCCCCGCTGCCGGCCGCGGCCGCGGGGATTTGCGCGCTGCCTGCGCCGCACCGCCCAGCCCGCCGTGCCCCAGCCTGGGTGACACACGCGGCGCGGCTTTGCTGAAATACCTAAAATAACTCCCCCAAAGCCGGGGCGTGGGGGGTTTCTGGGCGCCCACGTCTCCCAGGGGTACCCGTAGGTGCAGGTAACGCTCACGTCCAAACGGCTCCGTGGCCGTCGGGTCGGGTCGGGTCGCCCTATGGACCGACACCTCAGCGATTCGGCTCTGCCCTCTAAGCGATACGTAGGCGCCTAAAGGCAGATTCAGAAGCAGAACCTCTGTGGGGGTGTCCCCGTGCGCGGGGACTCAGCACACAATCCCTACCTGGAACGGACAAATAGTTTCGAGGGCAGTTTCGATTTATTACCGGGGAATTTACTGCTAAATGGGGCCTCTGTGACCCTCTTCAAATTTCTCGATTAAAGCACTGCATTCACGTTCGTCGTTAGCTGCAACACGGTTGGTTGCGTGCAGCGAATTTGGGTTGAATTTTTGTCTGTAACGTTATCTTGTTCTGTGCATTACTTAAATCACACGTATGGGGACTTTATTGTATAATATGGACTGGAGATTAGAGGTAGGCTTTGAGAAGTATAAAAAGAGGTGAGAAGAAATGGCACTTGAAAACGGCTTTGAAAAACTTGCAAGGTAGACTCCATGCCGGTTAATTCGAGCCCGCGGAAGAGAGGACGACACAAGTGACGGCTGCATCGGGATTTTTTCTCCTTTTAGTATACAGTAGAAAAAAATTAATCGAAGAGGGGGAGTAGGAGTCGGCAGAGGAAGGTTTGGAGGTGTCCCCTCGCAGGGCAGCGCAGCCGAGGCTGGCGCTCGTTGCAGCCCGCGGCTGCCGCCGGCCGCGGGGCGCTCGGGCTGTTTTTCGTTCCTTTTCCTAAAGTCCTGCTTCGAAAATGCCCTATTTTAAACCCCGCTCGCCCTAAATAAATAGCATTTCGTCTCCTGGGCAGTGAGGACGCCGAGGTTCACAATTCCGGGAGCAGGAGCGATTCCCCCGGGCCGGGAGCGAGGTGGGTGCGGGCGGCAGCGGGAGCCGGCGTGGGGCGAGGGCTCGCCGGCCGCGGCCGGGCTGGGGGGCTCCGGCACCACGCGGGGGAGGCAGCCGCATACCCTCGTTGTTTTGCTTTCTCGAGTGAGGCCGGTTGCTTCCAGAACGAAGTGGAAAGGGGACCCTACAGCCGCATTTTCCGCCCCGCACTGCTGGCTGGCGGATGCCAAGGATGACCCCCCCGGATACAAGGATCGGAGGGGGGTGGTTTCGGGAGAACCATCATTCTTGCCCTCTCCAGCAAGGAAAAATAAGCCGAACTTGCTGGGGGGTGGGCGTGGGAGAGAAAAACAACCCACAATCAAAATCAAATAGCCAAAACCATCTCCCCAAACCTACCAGGCAACGAAAAAGCCTCGAAGCGGAGGGAACTGGGGAGGGGAAGGCAGCGGCGCGGGGTCGCTGCCCGGGCTGTTCGCTCCCCGGCCGCCCGTGGCACGTTTCGGCTGCGCCGGGAGCGGGGAAAGCCGCGCTCTCCCGCTACCGGCAGCGCGGCGGCAGCCCCCGCCCCGCGTCTGCTCTGGCAGGGAGCGCCCGGTGACCCCGGCCCGGCCCGGCCCGGCCGGCAGGTGCGCGGCGAGAGCTGGCGGCGAGACCCGCCGGTCCCGCCGCGCCGCCCGGCGCCTCCGCACCGGCCGGAACCCAGGGTGGCTCGGACGTCGGGGGGGACACACACGTGTTCCGCGGCGGCGGACACCCGTCGAGCAGGGGTGACACCACCGTGGGCACAGGCCGCTGGGTCCCGCCGGAGCCCCGCGCTTCCGCGTCACCTTTCCGCGTCCACCCCGGGCGGGCCCCTCCCGCCCCCACGGGGCCTTCCCCTGCCGCCCGGTGCACCGGGCCGCCACCGACGGCCGCCCCGCGGCCTGCGCGGCGCGGGCGCTCCCGGCCCGGGCAGGTGCCCCGCTCGGCCTCGCCAGGGCCCGCCGCCCCGCTTGTGGCCCCGGCCGGGCGCGGGGCTCGGCCGGGCGGCGCGGCGGGACGGGGGGGGGGCGGTCGCCCGGAGCTCCGCGTCCGGCGGCGGCCCGCGGTGCTGCAGCGCCCCCTGGAGGCCGGCGCGGCGCCCTGCCCGCTCCGCCCGCTCCGCCCGCCGCCCCGGCTCCGCGCTCCGCAGCAGCGCGCGCGGGAAAGCGGCTCAGCCTCAGCAGCGGGCGGCTGCGGTCGCTGGGAGGCTCGCCCCCGTTAAAACGAACGGGGCGAAATCTTCGGTGGGAGCCGGGGCCGCGCCCAGAGCCGGCGCCGGAGGGAGAAGGGGCGGCCGGGAGCGGAGTCGGCGCGGCCGGTGCTGCTGCAGCACCGACCCGCGGGGGTACCGGGGCCGGCTCCGGCTCGTGACAGGGGTTATGCCGAGGAAGGGGGCCGGGAGCGGAGTCCCCGGTGCCGGGCACCCCCGCAGCCTGGTTAGGCAGGCGCCCCGACGGCTCCCGACGGCCGACGGCTCGGGGAGCGCTGCCGGTGCGCGCAGGGCAGAGGTGCCGCTCGGCAGCGAGTGCACCCGCGGGCCGGCTCCCAGACCGGCCGGTGCTGCAAAGGACTCGGGCTGCACACCGAGGGCTTACTTAAATTATTTTTCTTTTTTTCTTTTTTCTTTTTTTTTTTTAAGGAAAAACAGTGACCGCCCGTCGATCTGGCACCTGATTCCGCTGGTGTTTCTTGGTGACTAAATCATCACCTACTTCACTCAGATTTATTGGGGTGGAATTTTTTTGTTTTGTTTTTAAGGTACCAGTTCAGGAAATGCCAAGGTTTGACAAACGGGCATCGGTGGCCGGAGGCGAGGCGCTAGGCGGGCTCCGGGGGACACCGCCGATGCGACACCCGCTCAACACCACCCCCCCCCCCCCCGGACTCGGATCCCCGTAAAACATCGCCCCAATTAGTTTCTACAAACGGAGAAGGCAATTAAGCACACAACGACCTCAGCGGGCTGGTCTCTCCCGCGTCTCCCACAGGCGCGCAACCCCCGCCACCCCTTCGCCCGCGGCCCCTGCCCGCGGTGCCCGGCCGCGGGGCTGCCCCCGGGCAGCAGGGAGCGGAGCGAGCCGGCCGCCCTGCCCGCCGCACCGCCGGCAGCCCGCCCCGACGGGCACCACCACCACAGCCAGCCCGACGGGTGCCTCCTCCTCGCCTTCCCCTCGCGAGGGAGCACCGACACCCCCCCCGGGGGCGGCTTTTGCTCTTCAGCCGCCGCCGTGTCCCGGCTCCCCCCTCCCGGGAGCTCCCGGCCCCACGTCGGGAGACCGCGGGGCTCACGGGCGCTATACCGGGAGAAGCGTCAAACCGCCCGAGGCCGAGGCCGGTTTTGCCGTGTGCACGGCGGTGGGGACCTACCGTCCCGCGGAACTTGCGCGCTGTGCCGCGGTGCGATCCCACGGTGCGGAGGGGGGGAGGGAGGGTGCAGAGGCGGCCGCCGGCCCCGCGGGGAGCGGGGCGAGGAGGCCGCCCGCTGCGGCGCTGCCGCCTTGCCCCGACGGCGGGCCCAGAGGGTCTCCGTGTAGCAAAGGCTCCGTGGCGGGGGCCTGCGCCGGAGGGGATGCTCTGCCCCGGCCCTGAGGACGGGGATGTCGGTCTCCTGCCGGGAGAACGTCTCTCCTTGCAGACGTCCTGCCCCGAGGCCAGCCCACCCGGCACAGCCCAAAGTCGGTGGCTTTCTCCCGCTCCCCCCCAGCCTGCTGCTCGCGGATCTCCTCGGGGAAGAGGGGGCGAAAAGCCCTCGGTAAGCGGGCTTTGGTAGCCTAAAGCATTCCTTCCCCCACCATCAGCAGTGAGATGTTTTTTGCGGTGCCTGAAATGAGCAGTTGTCAAGACGTAAAGAAATACAACGTGCCGTACCTTATTATAGTTTGGTTTAAGCAACCCTTTGGCTAAAACCCTTCCTGCCGTCAGCACTGAAATGCTGAGCAGGGCTGCTGCCTACAGCCACGGCTGGAAGCACGGACACCCGTTGCACACGAGTGGGCCCCTTTCTCGTGGCTCCATACCTCACCGCCCCACCCCACCCCGAGCTGAGCCTAGGGACCGCAGAGGGTCCCCAGGCTGGCAGGCTTTGCTTGCTCTGCGGTGGTGGCATTTTACCTCGCTCGGCGGACGTGCCAAGTAAGAGCCTGCAAGGTGGAGGTCGGCAGGGCTTCAGGGCTGCCTGCCTGCTGCACAGGCGTGGGCTTGTGCGCTTTGCTCCCGGGGAAAGGGGGATTTCAGGCACCGATGAAGCTCTGCAGCTGCCTCAGGCTGGGAGGATCGTGAAGTTTGCAGTCTCCGAGCCAACTGTTAGGGGAGAAATCTAAGAGAAATATTGTATAAAAGCAATAAATTGGTTTAAGAAATACAGTTGTACATTTGGTTGCATGCCTCGTAACTCACCGAGTATGTGGGAACTCCACGGCAGCAGAGAACGGGGCCCATACATCTTGTCCTGCAGTGTATATTAAATAACTCTATTTCCTTTTAAGAACTTTCTATATCCCAGTGAACAACCTGATTTTCACAAACAAAATTAATTCTATAGGGTGAAAGTCAGCAAACAATAGAAAAGCTCAGAGGGGTTTTTCCAGTTGTAAACATGCAGAATCCATATGGTCATTAGATACATCTGTGGGTTAAACACTGATTTGTTTATGCAAGCCTGATGCTTATGATACTTTTAAACTGGGCTGGGACTATTCTGTCGAATATCTGTATACTGTAATCCCCTTTTACCTACCCTCCGCATGTGTGTTTCCTGTTTTCAGCATGCATTCTTGATGTGTAAACTGTGGCGAAGGATATGTTATAAACCAGGATACTACAGAGCATTTCAGATATTTTCAGAGAATTACAAGCACGGTGCAAGCATATGCAAATCATCACTTACAGATGTGCACTATGTCTGTATTAATCTCTGCATGTTTTTTTCAGTTGTTTGTGGCATCTAATTCAAAGAAAAGGACAATAATGGATATTATGAAAAAGTACCAATTGTTCCCGGGCAGACTTGCGTCTAGAATGTCCGGACAAACCTTACTGATGAAACCCTGCACTTCTTAGTAAAATCAGGGTCTTTTAAAGTTAAGATATTGAAGATTCCTAAAATACAAGGAGATTGAGGGAAAACTTAACAGAGTAAGGCATTTGAAAACTCTTAAAGACACTGCCAAGGCTGAACACTACCCTGTATCTCTACTGGGTATGATCCAAAAAAGCACTTAAGTGCATGCTTAAGTTCATCACAGCCCAGGGCAGCACCTAAGCAGGTGTTTCTATTTCTTTATATGCTAAAGTCACCTGCTGAATGTGTGTTTTACTGCTGGTTTAAAAGATCTCCTGAATCAGGGCCATTATTTTCAGATTGCCTCATAAAAACAAACAGATGAATCAAAGCTTATAAAAAATCAAAGAGCAGTTACCATTCTAGCCAAGATTTTTCCTAGTGCCTGCTTTCATGTCCTTTTCCATGAGTTAAGTTGCTGGCACCCAGTCATTTGTTATGGCCACCCTGTTTCTCCTTAAATGCTGGTGTTCCCCGCAGCTTCTCCTGCTGCCACCTCATAGTACCACTGTGCGCACCATCCTGATGGGTGAAAGGCCAGTTGCTCCAACACGAAGTTTGTGGATGTGATGCTGATTGCTACACCTTGGAGATTTTTCAGAGTGGAACAGTTTGGAGCTAGCTTGTAGCATGGGAGAAAGAGCCCTTTTTCTCCATGAACTCTCCACAGCCACTGTGGAGAAAGATCAGGACAAGATCACTCTGGAGTACAGAAAGGATGCACAGTCAAAGCAACAGCTGGCAACAGGAACAGATCAGTTTAAGAATGTATCTGAGCTGGGCAAGGACCAGTTGGAAGACTTTCTGGTAAAGAATATACTTCTATTTCATCTCATCTCATCTCATCTCATCTCATCATCTCATGTCAATCTCATTTCCCTTCCCCTTCCCCTTCCCTCCCTTCAGATGGCAACATGCACACCCAGTGTGTCATGGCAGACAGTCTCTGGTCTGTGGGTATCGTGACCAGCAACAGCACGTAAAACCAGGATGAATCCGAGTTGAGACCCAGTAGGAGATTTCCACCTCATTTGCTCATGAACTTCTGTTTTCTGCTCCCGTGGTGATACAGGTCCCTGCTCAGAGGACTGGCATGCCACTTGCTCTCCTTAGTTCTCTTTCTCAGACCCCTCAGATGTATGTGAGGGACCTACACAGGCTGGTAAAAGGTAGGATGAAAACTAGTGAATGGATGTTTCCCGTTTTGTCCATACTTGATGGCATGGTCCATCTCATAAAGAGTATCAATGATTATTGCAGATCTGCCTTGTTTGCATTAACTATTTAATTTATTTGACCTGCTCACCCATGATAGGCTGGTGAAAATTGTTAGTTGGTTATGCTATTCTTTCAAACGCCCCTTTGGGAACTGTTTCCAAGAAAAATACAAATCCCATTCATTTCAGCACCAGAACTCATTTTAGCACCAGAGAAGTGCTGAAAGCTGAGGACATTACACTGCAGCAGAAACAGAACTGCCTCGAGGCCTCTTATTTTCAGCTTTTTGGATCAGCAGAGAGGGGAAAGAGATACTGTCAGCCACACTACGAACTTTCAAGTGTAGTATGTATTCCCCTTTTCCACTTCATTTGTCCAGATGATTACTGGTTGTTCAAATGGAACCAGGAGCTTTTGAGTTTCACTGTTGTCGTGAGTCTGCCTGTCTCTGAACTGCTGGATGGAGCCCACCTGCACAGGTACAGCACTCTGCAGTTTCGGGAGGCTGGGTGTGCATGGAAGGGAGCAGCAGAGACCCTGGGACAAGGACTGCTTTGGAATGACAGCCTGCCCGGCTGTGATGGAAGCAAGGATCAATGTTGTCTGCAAGAGTACGTGCTTTCAGGGAGCCTAGGACAGTGCCTATGGAGAGTTGTGAGGAAGCCTCCATCATTAACAGAAATGCTCAGGACAGACAAATCAAAGTTGATTATAGCAAGTGAAAAAATGTTTTCTGAATTCAAGAAAGGCCCCACAAGAAGAGTCATGAAGCCACCTGCAAGGATTCTTGAACAAAATGTATCTTGTATTTGAACTCTTTGTGAAACCTGAAAATAGAGAAGTCTCCGTGACTTTGGTCAGAGGACTTCGACCAGTGTGGCGTGGCAAGAATTTCTATTGGGAAGAAGTGTCAAGTAAATATAATACAGTGTGTTTATTTCAGTGGGACCTGGTATGGGAGTCAGTTGGTGGCCACAGCAGCATTGCTGACACTCCTGAGATCTGAAAAGGAGACCACCGATAAAGGTCATTAGCTAAGGTTAAGCAGGGTTAACCCTGACCTTTCACCAGTCTCCAAGCAGACAGCTCTTGAGCAAATACAAAACCACAGTTATTAAAGAACTCTTAAACAACTACAATAACAAAATAGACTGAAGTGGAGTCAAAACTGCAGATCTGTTTTATTCAAAGCATAATATTTATAGAGGACAGATACTGAAAGGCAGCAGAACTGGTTTTAAGGACCATCCCTGTACCTAGATAGTAGAGGCACACTTGAAAGCATTCTGTCTTTTGAACCACAGTGAGACAGGAATTTAAGTTTTTCAGAAAGAGTATTTTCATTCCTAGAGCTTGGTAATTCCTATGTGCTGGGCAAAGAAGAATATTAGAAATATTCGACTTTCTGTTAGAGTTACGGGTGGAGCCTGAAATGCTAAAAGGCTGTTCAAAGCATCACTTAAGTCTGATCTAGTTCAGCATTAGTCTAATGTTATCTTTTCCCCCCTCAATGGTTTCAAGAAGATATATAAAACCAGACCAGAGCTGATGTTTACTTTTACAGCTAATGGTTCCTCAAATCTACAAGAACTTCTAAGGAGTAGATAAAAGCAACTGCAAAAGTGATCTAGAAATAAACATCCAGAAGAAAACATAGCTGCAATCAAAGTTCCAGCTGTTCTCATCTTAATTCTTATCAGTATTCTTTTTAATCAGGCACATTTTGAAGTCAAAGGCTTACTTCCAACAGCTTTTGCCCATACATATATATATATGTGTGTGTGTGTAAGTCCCTTGAAATATTACAGAAGTTCTGTTTCACATCAAAATAGCATACATTGTCACTGAAATTATTAATTTTCTTTTCCTCATCCCCCATGTTCTCTCTGGGCCCCTCTTTTGCATCTGGCATGTGTACTGATACTCAAGATGACAAATACTGATAACTGCGAAGCTGCAGTGCTGCATACTTCCATAAGGCAAAGCTTAGCCAAAGTTAGTCATTGATTTATGTCCCGTATTCTGTTCAACAGCGCAAGGGTTTTTTTTCTAATTTCATACCTTTAATCCTTGCCACCTTCAACCTAGTGTGTGTCAAATTTCCATCTTATTGTTGCAGCTGTGGTTTCTTAAAATGAAAGTATGCTTCTTGAAGGCAGTGACACATTCTTAAGTTTATTCACAGATTTAAATGCTCAGTTGTTCAAAAATGCCTGAACTCATTAAAATGTGATGGTGTGGTTTTTTTGCCATATTAAATGGTTGATACAGAGGTTTTAAAAAACAAATGAGGGATGTTTGGATGACTATTTTTATCCAGCCCAAATCTGTAGAAGGTGTGGCAACTTAGGGAGGTATCACAAGCCCAGGGTTCTCTTTAGCAAACAGGTTATTTACAAAATACACAAGGCAGAAAATGCTCTCCCACACATAAAAAGCCTTCTGCAGGTGTACAGATGAAAGGAAACAAACTCTGCACTGTCTGCACTAGGTACCATATTACTTAGAATGGCTTCATGACCCACAGTAGGAGACAGCCCACAAAGCAGATGGATTTCAGAAGAATCTATATGCTTACAAAAAAGAGCTGCAAAGGTTAAGTATTTTTATCACGACCTTCACTGTTTTAAGAGAATATCCAGCTTCCCTCTGCTTTCCCATGGAAAATGGACCAGAGGCAAGATGCTGCAAATATTCCTCCAAGCGCTTGCATGTGAGCCCTCCATGTTACTGTCCCAACCCCTTCGACAGCTGCTTGTGAAGGATTACTCTTCCTCTGGGTGAGCTGGTGAAAAGGACCTTACCTTTGCTTCAGCCATTTCAGTTCAAAGTCTGGTGCAGTAACTCAAACCAGCTTCTATCGTCTTTAAAACCTAAGAGGTTAGTGTTTTCCACCAGAGCAGCTGAGACATGTCCCATTCCAGGAAAAGGCCAAGAAAATAGCTGAGAGCAGTAACAACTTAAACCGCTGCAAAAAATCTGCCAGAGGACATCTGTCAAAGCCCAAAGAGTTCCAGTTATGTATGATTTCATTTGATCCCAGAGGCTAAATAATGTACAGGAAAGATTTAATAATGTTATGCAGATTATGTGTGGAAATGTAAAAGGAACCGAATACAATGCCAGTTTGAAAAATCTTCATGTGCTCATAGCACTATTATAGCTGCACAGTCAGAAAACACAGCTTGAGCAATAGACTGATAATAAAATTAAAAATTGGAATTGCTAGAATATTTACTCAGGTGAGACTATTTGATTAAAAAAAGATGACTTAATATTTTCCCTCTGCCAGGAAATTATCAGTGGAGAGAGCCCCATTCCTGTTTCCACCACATCAGTTCCATTGCCATGTGAAACCCTGATAGTGAAAACGTGGTAACCAAGGGTCGCTGCTCATAACATTTCCAAATGCCAGTGCAAAGGAGACTTCAGCTACTAAAAGAAGAACAAAAACAAATGGCCCTCAACTATATCTGCTTGCAAGTTTGAGTTAATGGCATCTGACTGAACTAGAATTGCTGAACTACAGGTATGGTCCCTTCTGCCAAGTCACTTGCAGAAACAGTAATTTCTGGCAGAGAAGGGGAAGAGGCAGCTGGAAGGGTGATGTGAATGGCCACCACAGGATCTGCCAAATGATATCTGTCAAATAATCTGGTAGCGTAATGCTCCAGTGCCATGTGACACAATTTAAATACTGGCAAAGGAGGGATTATTAAACGGGATTCTTAGCCAGGAGGGCTTCATCATTAAAGAAAAAAACAACCTGAAAGCAGAAGCAAATGGATCCTATCTGGTCATACCTAAAAACTTTTGTGCAGACTCTCACAAAGGAAGCAAGTGTAATGTTTCCTAGATTTCTTGAGGCTGGCACTTGTGGTGGTCTTTCTTCGGCTGGTGCTTTTATCTCCCTTGGGATAGCGGTTATAGTTTTAGCAGCTGAAAACTTATGCTCACCAGTTTTTCTTTCAGTGGAAGGATCTAAGACTTTTCCTTCCAAGGTTGGGTCTTTATTTGCAGGGAGTTCCAGCAGGTTTCTTAGGTTTCTCATTTCCTCTTGCTATTTCTGCTCTCATCTGTTTTGCAAATGGCCACCATAATGTTAAGCTTATCTAATGGCCAGGCCTCCAGCTGGAAGAATGCCAGCAGCTTTCTGAAAATCAGTCATCTGAAAGCATTCAGAGGAGATGGCCATCACCTTCTCCCTGAACCTCGAACATAAAACTTCCCTGATAAGCACATACTCCAATGCCATGAAAAGCAAGAGGTTACTCTTAAATTCAGATATCACTTTAACCAGCTTCCTTGGGTGACACAAAGACACTCTGCTGAATTAATCTCACTCTACAAATAATAAATTCTTTTTTTCAGTGTTTGGAAAAGATACTAGTTGTACATACATACAGTAAAGAGTAAGTGTCCCTATGATAGCTTCACTGTGAATGCAGGTTTCATTCTACAGTTGGTTTTCCTTATTTTCATAATTGGGATCCTTTTTTCTGCTCATTGGCAGGGTATATAGTCCAGGTCCATCCACTCCTGGCTTTTGACATCAGGTATGGCCATGGCAGTTCCTACCATCACTGAGACTTAGGGGCTTTGTCAGAAGTCCTGCTGAGAAAAGTGGCAAGGGCAGAACAATTTTCTTTCCCTTGGTAAGGGGAAGCCTGTGAAAATGCAAGATATGTTGCAGGTCTTTATGTGCAGACATACACAGAGGACAAAAATCTCATGAATTTTGCTATTGACCCCAGTGAGTTCTGGATTTTATTCAAAAGGAGGAATTCAGTAGGAGTACTGGGTCTCCAATTTAGAAACTTGAGAAGAAGCCTAAAAAACTGCCCAAGGTCTGCACTCTGAGGACACAACATGTAGCAATAAAGATTGATGTAAGAGCTAACGAGCTTAACCTTGTAAAAAGAAAAACAGAAGTTTGTCATCATAACATGCATTTAGTTAAGACCTGAGAAGGAAGAGCTGAGAGCAGCTCCTATACATCCTATAGGAGAACCAACTCTGTAGGAATGGGATCTGTGTGGAAAAATCATCCCTCTTTTGGAATTCTGTTTCCCCAAAGAGAAGGAATTCTGACCCTGTGGGAGACAGAAAAAACAGGCCCAAAGGAGGGAACTGCACTATGAAGACACCTACACAACAAGAGACTACCCTCTGGAGTAACCTTATTTTGGAAAGAGGGCTGACAATAGGAAGAGAAAGATCTGCTGGCTGCTGCAATGTCTGTCCAAAGGGTTGGTTCAGTCAGCGCTGACAGAGACCTCCTGAGAGCCTGCTGGGAAAACAGTGTTTCCCAGCTTCCAGGGATCCTGCTGCTTCAGTGCTGTGGGATCTGCTACTGACCACAGTGGGAAGGCTGCTGAGTCAGCCGCTGAACATCAGTCAAACACTTTCCATTCTGATATGCCAGAGAACGCGGGAAGCAGAGAGGCAGGAATGCATGACAAAACTAGAGAAGGTATCATAGCAGGCCAGGTAAACGCCTTTCTGGAAAAGAAAAAAAAGTCATACACGTAATAGACTACATAGTATAGCTTAGCTTATTTATTCTGTATAAATAAGAACATGTTTAGGAGGAAGCTCTGTTTAAGTGACTTTACTAAAAAATTAAGCTTCAAACAATAGTTATATAGGTATAAACTGGCACAGCTCTAGGGGTGTCAACTGGCGACTTACATGGGCTGTGGGTCTGCCTCGGCACAGTCATTTGTTGATTAAACAAACCTTCTTAAGGCTGAGGAATCCAAATAACAGCAGTGAGGCTCCCTCCAGCTTCTAACTTGCGCGATAAGGTCCCGTACTAGCCTTTCTGTCCTAGAACTAAGACAAACAAACAAAAATAGAATTTCTGGAATCCATTGCATTTCTGAAGGGTATTATTTAAAAATTAGATTGCAAGAGATTATTATCACAGGCACACCACTTTAGAACAGACTTCCAAGAAGCAAAGCAAGTTTGGGGAAAACCTCTCAAACAATCCCCCTTACTGTAGGACACCTGTTCTCCCTAAACCACTTTTTTTTTTAGTGGAAGTCACCCCAGCTGAATTAAATTTGTTTCCCTTGGGCCTGCATTTTCTTTAGCCAACACAACAGCTGCACCATGTGGAGATGAGCCACAAGAAGTGTAACAACACATGTTTGTGATTGCTGTATCAGCTTTGGCAGATTTAAGTGCAGGGGTCTTTAGCTGCCTTCTATTAGAGAGCCAGCTTTACAATATATACAACATCTTGCAAAGTAGTAGCAATAATATATATAGTTTTATGTATTTCTTGTACATGCTGGTACAGTAAAACCAGAAAGGAACTGACTATTACTTATAACTATAAATATTGTGTTAAACACAAACATTTTCTTTTGCATGTAAAAGTAGGAACAGAACAGGAGGATGGGTTAACTACAATAAAATCCCCTGAGATCCCTCTGCTAGCTGTTATCCAGTCCTGCAGAGACACTCAGCTATTCAGAATGTGCGGTAACCCTGTTATTTCAAAGCTGCAGTAAATTTAATCTCTCCAAGAAATTGCTGAATTCCTGGAAAATAATGCATAATCTTGGTTCAGTGTGCTTTTTTTTTTTTTTCTCATTTCAAGAACAGGTGCCAAAAACTGGTCTTGTGGAGCCTAATTCAATATACTTTAGAACACAGTTTTAAAGTCTGCTTTTGAGGCATTTAATTAAGAGCTGTTGAATATCCCACACCCGTCAAAATGAGGTACTTGTTTTTGAAAGACCATTTTGAAAGGTCAAGATAAATGCCAATAAGACAGCATAGAATCAAGCATTTGTGTTTATAATGTGTTGTTCCTGTTATTTTATGTATAACTAGTGCTATATATATTTGTGGGTATTCTAACAACAGTTGTGTGACTTTAATCTTCCTGCACATTTTCTCACTTAGAATTGCTATACCATTGCACACTGTATGCATTATACATTAATATGCAATGCATATTATACAACATTGCATAAGTGTCCCTGTCACTCCGAATAGCAAATTTTCCCACTGTTCAGATGCTTAGTATCTATTCCACAATAAGGGGACCACTTCTACACTGTTTATCTTCTCTGACTGCATTGTTTCTAATCAAATGAACCTATGACATATTATTAAGAGGTTATGTCAAATAAATGGTAGTGTCTAATGTGATCTGCCTCCAGTTTTGACCTTTCCTC
The DNA here is from genome assembly GCF_964188355.1 of Buteo buteo. NCBI lineage: Eukaryota > Metazoa > Chordata > Aves > Accipitriformes > Accipitridae > Buteo > Buteo buteo. Next base: position 54,547,875 of record NC_134173.1, on the reverse strand, counting down.
CATCCTAATGGGAGATGAATTGGGCCGAGGATGGAAACACAAGTCAAGCAAAAATCTGCATTTATATTCACACTTCCATGAGCAAATTAGACAGGACTCTCCTTTGAGAACTGATCCCCAAAGTAGTATATTTGAAAAAAAAACTTTGTTGATGTTAACAGATTTTGGATCAAGTCCTAGAGACATTCTGCCTAGTTTGAACTGCATAGAGCAGGGATTTACTATCTATTAATCTTACTGAAGGAGAGATGCAGTACATATTAAAACATGTAGTTCATCTTTTTTCTTGTGTTTCAGTTTTTCATTGTTTTACCTAGTATTCAAATTAGCACACTTATTTTAAAATTAGCTTTAAGGAATCTAAACTGCATATTGTTAAGCTGGTAAGAGCAGCTTAATACCACCAGTGTAACAAATTAGATCATGGAACTACAGAAGAGCTCAAGGATGAAGCAATAAAAGTTGTGTACCAGCCAGTTCAAGGTTACACAAAAACATTAAGCTCTCCCTTGTTTAGAAGGCATTGAAATGTGATATATGAACACAAAAGAAGTAATGTCTTTAAATCTTAAAACGATTAGCAGTTTTACTCTGTAGGGACCTATGGGAGGAGATGGACTCCACCCCGAGGAAGATAAAAGACCTCAGTTTTCTCAACTGGAAGGAGTGATTCATTTTAGGTGCAAGTGGTATGAATGTGATATTCCTCATGTGGTAAATTAACTGTTTCCATTAAGAAAGCTCCTAGCATATGGAATTGCTCTATTTTCCTCTGCTCTGCAGAAAAAATTATACCACCAGAACATTTTCTTTTTGCTAAACCCAGCCTGGGTAAAAATGGGCAGTGTTGATGGCTTTTGATAAACTCTTTCTTGCTATTAAAGAAATCCACTAATCTTCCACCGCTTTTCTGCTTGCAACTAAGAAAATTTATTTTTAGTGAAGGAATAGTGGAAAAAGCTTAGGTCTCAAATTTAATGGAGTTCATTAGCTCTCTAGATAGTAACTTGCTTTATGTTTTGCTGTGTTTTTATAACCTGACCTATGTGTGCTCAGTCACTTCAAAGTTTTGTTTTCAGCAGAAAGTTCCCTTGCTTGGTAGTGACAGTAGTTTAAGTACTCAGCCTGGGTAGTAGTGAGGATGCCATAAAACTCTCCCCTATTGAACCAAACCGAACCTGGTTAGAGGAGACTCAAATCAGAGCACAGTTTAAAGCCAGTTCTGTGAAACTGTATTATTTGCTGCTTTGCTGTTTCTTTAGTACATGGGCCACTGTGGGGAAGGCTTCCTGCTGCTTTTAAGAGCAGAATGGGAACGTAAGTGCAAATCTTAATCTTTTTCTTGTTTTGAATATATGTCTACTTTCCATGGGATCTTATCTTGTAATCAGACCCGTTACTTCACAGCCAGTCATGAAATAGCTGTTATGCCGCTGATTTTTTTTTGTGAAGTTTTAAGACTAGAATTTTACTTAGGTCTTTTTTTTTTTTTTTATGTGTGACTGTATATGTTATATGAGTAGCTTATTTGGACTTGAATTATGATCTTCTGGCATGTTTTGATTGGGAAAGGTTGGAAAAAAGTAGGAAACTGAAATTTTGTGGTTTTTGGATTTTAAAGCATTTAGAATGAGTGATTCTTCCACAAAAAACCCACTTGCTTTGTAATATCTATGAAGCAAGCTGGAGATGTGCTTCAGAAATAAATAGGAAGGGTTTTATTAAAAGTAAAAAATTCTATGACTGAATAAGCTGTAAGCATTTCATGGCATTGCTTTGTAGTGCTCATTATTCACGATGTGCTTTCCAGTTGTATTGGGTTCTCCTCATTTGTCATTTGTTGTTCTGTACTTGTGCTTCCCACCTTTTTACATTTCTCTTCGAGCACTTCTGTGAAAGTGCCCACAAGGGCAAGAAAACTTCCCTTCTTTAAATCTGAAAGAATGGGTCTATGTTAGCCTCTTGAAAACGTTGTCCCTAGAAATAAAAAAATATTCTGATCTTCCCTAAACATTTCTGTCATGTAGTCCTCAAACTCTCAGCTCAGGAGCTAAAGGAAGATGGGAGAAAATGCAGCCTTCACGGTGGTGGAAGCCTTGTGCATAAGGCTGTGTGTATCCAGGCAGCTAAAGTTCGTTTAGTGTAGTACTTGCTTCATCAAGTAACAATGATTCAGTCATTCTTTAGTTATTGATACTAGTTTCCATTCCTAACACAGCCATCAAGCCTTGCTAGTTAAATGTTATTTATTTATTCTCCAGCGTGTGAGCACACATCTTTGCAGACTGGAGAACAGATGGCTGCCCCTGAAAGAGGGGGAAAACTTTTGTGTGGAGGGGAATCCAGAGTAACCCTCAGTATTACCACAACAACAGTAATTGTTTTAAAAACCAAAATGAGATTTTTTTTTCAAGATAATGGTAATCCATAGATCTCATGAGCACAATCCATGCAGCTGCAGTACAGACTGGAATATCTTCTGTGGTTAACTGTAAATAGTAACTCTGTATCCATGGTTTATTTTTACTATAGTGTGCTATAATAGGAAAAATAGCAAATGGTAAGTCTATATATAGCCTGTTACTAAGACCATGAGCTAAATGGTTAGTCAACAGAAAAATCCTATCTTAATCGACAAATGTCTTTAGGTCTAGTAATAATATTTTGGATACCAAAACGATGTATTGAGAGGAATTGCAGCAGTGCAGCTAATATTTTGCACGTTTTTACTGCTCTTTTTAATGTCAAGTAGGAATTTTGTAAATCATGCTGATTTTAATAGAGTGGATATGGATAGCAGAATCTGTACCTGTATTTCCTGACTATTTATTTTCTGCATCTTTCTTTTGCTGGACCAGCAAAAAAGTCATATTCCTTTTACGTGACATTAATTAACCATTAAGTTGTGAATAGTTCAGGAAAAGAAATAACAAACAATTGTTCTTTATTCCTAAGCTTCATTAAAAACTTGCTTTAAAAGACTCTAAATTTTAGTCCAAACTTGAGAATATGCTGTTCTTTTATATTTTATTTATAACTATTTTATGACTGACAGGGTTAGGAAAGTATATAACAAATTCTTAGATAAGCCTTCAAGGTTACTTCATGTTAGACATGATGGGTAGGAAAAAATACAGGCAGAAGTCAATTTTTCTTATCTTCTGTATAAACAAGCTGGTTTCTCATCCAAGGCCTTTTCCTTAACTTTCAGCATACCAGATCACTATCAGGCAGTCACAAGGAGAGACATGCAAACATGTTGTTGTTGACTATTTGTCTACTGAATTTATGAATTGGTTTCTAAGGAGATCAGGCTCCTGCGTTCATTCTGTCTTTCTCCTTGCCTGCCGTTCCTTGCCTTTCTCCCCTTCACAACCATTTGTGACTTAGCTGGCTAGTATTAATCATGTTTGACGAAAAGCTGGAGGTCTGTAATTATAGTAAGTTCCAATTTTAAAAAACTCATAGGTGATGGGTAGAGGAGGGAATGCCCTGTTTGTGGGGCTGTCCACCCCACAGCAAGGGAAAAGTAAGGGAAACTCTGTCCTTAGGTGCTGAGTTTGGCACCACGCTGTGGACTGACCTGCAGACTTCTCCTGCGAGCTAAACACCTTCTCCTGTGAGCTAAACAGCAGGTTGTGATGCAAACATAGGATAATTGTAAATCCATGAGGTAATGCCAAAGTGGGCCAAGGCATGGTGAGATATTAGTGATGTGGAGGGGTTTTAAGGAGCACAGAGCTGGGGGCATGCTTGGGGGTCTCTGCGGGCAGCGAGGATATTGTGGGTTTTGGCATGCTGAGGGGGTGAATGGAGCTACTGTGGAATGATATGGGGGATGCTGAGGGAGAGAGCACCGAGGAACCTGTGAAAGAACTGGGGGGCTACCACAGTGAAAGGGTAGAAAACATATCGGGGAAAGAGCTAGGCTGTGAAAAGCACCACGGACACAATGAAAGACTAGGGGTATTTTGTTTGGAAAGCATAAGGTGTTCGTGACGTATCTCCTGGAAAACATGTACTATTGATTCTGATGTTTTCTAGTAGTGCCATGTATTAGTTACAATGCATGTTGTTTAAATGAGCCTGATCGACTACCTTCTGCAGTAAATGCTGCTTTTATTTGCTACCACAGGAACTAGATAAGGTCCCTACTACAACATACATAATTTATTTGCATGATGTTTATGAATGACTTTGAAGTATATATTTGGAATTTAAATCTTACCATTAGTAATACCTGTTAGAAACTCAGACATGAGATTCTCAAGTAATTTTTATCCTTCTCAGGTTTATTATGAATTATGTGCAACTGAGGCAGGATCGACATCTTGGAACTTTTTGGTTCATGTATTTAGGGGCTTGGGGACAGTCTTAGTTTGTGGTTATACAGCACCTAATACTTGTCCATGTCATCATGATTCCTGATTCCATTGCAGTATAAGTAATTATAATATAAATTATATTATCTGTTTACAAAACTACTTTATAATATAAAATAATTATAGTACTCAAAAACTAAGTATGGTCTTCATCCATTCTTTGGTCTAAAGAATTATATTTGATGTTGATGCCAGCTCTGCAGGGAGGGGAGTCCTAATGCATGCTGATAAATTGGTGAAGTGAATGAAATGCTTTAGAAGAAAAAGAGTAATTCAGTTAGTTTCCCCCTATATTTTAAAGATAGGGCTACATTAAGCCTCTTCTTACTCACCTGCCTTCTTAGCAGTGTTATATAGTTCCACTGTTGGAAGAAATCATGGGAATACTCGTGTAGATTGTCTGCAACTTCCTCATCTCCATGTTGTCTAGACACCAGCAATCTCATAGTATATTCATGCCTCCAGAACATCTGGACTTCCCTTGACTGGAAAGCCTGAATGAGGTAGTAGAACAGAGGGAGCCTGTTTTCCCTTTCAAAGTTCCTTCTTTGCTGGTGGCTAGGTACAGTATTGTAATGAATACAAAATCAGTGTTACACATCACAGCACAGTTCCCAAATTCGTGTTGCAGGGGAAGGGTGAGATAGTGTTATTTATTGCAATATCAATGACTAAAAATGCCATTAGAAATTGTAAGAGATGAATAAAATGATCTTGAAAAATATTATGGTATATATGTTATCTTCTTGTTGATATTTTATTTTCAGCATAAAAGTAGTCAGAAAGCATTCTGGCAGTTGAATAAGGCACAACTGAAACTTCTGTGAGAAAGGCATGGAATTAGTCCATATTTTTGGTACCATCTGCCTTGCTAGGTTAAAAAGCCAGGTTACCTAACTTCTGTTTCAGGCATCTTGTTTTTTTTCACACTTTTCTTTCTTCAGTGGCACAGATGGAGGACACTCCTGCCCCCTTCTTCCTCAATTATCAGGTAGTCAGGGTATTTTCTGGGAGTGGGGATTGTGGTATTAAATCGTTTTGAATGAAAACGAAATCTGCTATTCTTGGACAAAAGTTCTTTAGACTTGTTCTGATCAACTGTTGTTAAAGGGGGAGGGAAGAGTGGCAGATTAGGCTGTTTAGCCTAACTTTTTCCAGAGAAACAACTATATGTGTGAATGGGGAGAGGGAGCTCTTCTTGGCTCCCTTTCTTTGTCTTGCTGTTACAACTATAATAAAGTACCTGTATTTTTTCTAAGACTCCTTTTCCTTGCTTGAATGTATAGTTTGTCACAGCTATGGCTTGAGAGGGGGAGCTGGAAAAAACCTGCCTCCTCCGAAATAACCTGAACAAAATATTGCCTTAAAGATTTGTGTTAAAGGATGTGGAGACAGCCTCTGCATTCCAGGAGTATCACGGCCAAATATGGATGTCAGGCTTCCCTTTATTAGGTGAAACTGGTGAAATGCAAATAGTGATTGGTCAGTGGGTATAGCCAAATACCCTGTAGAACAAAGTTGGACACTAGCCACATGGCATCTTCTACCTGCCTGACCTCACTTGTCCTAGAACTGGGAGACGGGAAGTCTTGAGGGGTTCCTCCCCACTGCTTTCTAATGCACTCATACCGCCCTGCATCTGAGGCATCCGCTGGCTCCTTCTCCTGGGTGGTTTTTTTTTTGGCATCTCCTACAAACGGTTGTCTATGGTATGGACACATCTGGCAGTACTGCTGGTGAGCCACTCTGGCTTGTGGGATGATACTTGGAAGAGCTCTGCGTTAATCTGTTGTGCAAAGGAAGATGTTCTACTGCAGTTTTTCCATGACTCAGAAAAACAAAGAAACCTAAAAGGTCATATGGTGGTGTGTGATTTGTTTTATGGGTTCATTCAATATTGCCATTGTGCATTTAGCCCAACCACAGTGAGTCAACTGGATTGGATTGACTCAGCCAAAGTAGAGAACTTGCACAACAGTAGGACTTCAGTCATTCAAAATTCCCTTGCTAATGCACATCAAAGAGATGAAATTAGGTATGGAGTGTGGATTTTTCTTAGGGGGGAGTGCTGTTGTACATCTAAAATCAGTTTAAAGTGGAACTTGGGCATGTCAGTATTTTAATGGATCTTGCCCAAGTGTTTTACTACCTTGAACTTCCATTAGTTAGACAAATAAACCTACTTTGAGGAAAGGATACAGAAACGGGCTTGAACATTTAGGCTTTTCTTGTATTGACTTGGATGGATCTACTTGGATGCTTTGCCAGGACCTGAAATCTCTACACAAACAGCAGAAAGTTGTAAGTTGTAAGGTGGAGGAACTGCAGATAACTGTCACACAGTACTCGGTGGCCTAAAAGCTGCTGCTTGAATAATTACGTGACAGCTTCCTATGGCTTTGCAGGGTAACTTGTGTGCTTTGGCATTAAAAAGCCCAGTGCCAAGCGCCAGCACTTTTCACCTCCAAGCTGCACTGAATCACCCGAGCCAGCCGTGGAGAGCAGCTCCCCCGTCCTGCCATGACTAACTTCGGAGCTCCTCTCTGCTGTGCTCCGGGGCCAGTTGTCCATGAAGACGTTTAACTTTCCAAGGAGGGGCCGGATGCCACTCGGCACCAAGCGCCGCTGTCCTTTGGCCGGTGCAGACAAGCGGATGAAAGGCGCAGGCCGCCCGGCAGCGCTGCCCCGAGGCGACGGGGCCCGCGGGTGGCAGCGGGGGAAGAGCCGCCCTCAGCCTCCGCCTCAGGCCGCGGCTGTGCCCCAGGCCTGCCCTTGCCCGAAGGCCTCGCTCCAAGAGTCGGAGGATGAGGCGAGCGTGCGGGGGAGGGACGGCTGCCCTTCGCCCCGGCGGCGCCTCAGGGCCGCGGGCCTCTGTTTCTTCGCCTCCCGGCGTGCCTCGCCCGGCCAGGCCCCGCCGGCCGCCCCTCCCGTAGAAACGGGTAGGGCAGGTTCCTCGGGAGGACTACATCTCCCGGCGTGCCCCGCGGGCCGCGGCCGCGCGGAGCATGCCGGGAGCGCGGCGCCTCGGCCCCCGGCGGCACCGCCGCCTCCATGTTCTTGCCCTCCCGCCGGCGCGACGCCGCCCGCTCTCCCCGTGGTGGGGTGGGGCCTCGTCCCTCCTGCCGCTCTGAGCGGCTTCCGCGCAGCCCAATCAGCACTTGCGACGGCGCGGGTTGTAGCCACTGAGAGGCGCCAGGGGGCGGGCCTCCGCCGGCAGCCGGGTAGGTAGCGGTAGTGGCGGTTGCCTGAGAGAGGCCGGGAGCGGCGGCGGCCGCCGAGGGAGGGCGCGAGCCCCGTTTAAAGGGCCAGCTGGCTCGCGCGAAAGTTGTGAGGAGTTCAGCGGTCACCGGCCGGGTGGTGCCCAGGGGCTGGGCCGGGAGCCCCCCTCCGGACGGCAGGGCCGGGGGGCCAGCAGCGGCATGGAGCAGGCAGCGCCCAAGAGGTAACGACCCTCCCCGGTGGCCCCTTCCCCTCCCGGAAGCGGGCGCGGCGGCCTGGCCCGGCTGAGGCCTTGGGCCGGCGGGGAGCCGGGGGGGGGGAGTGGGCGGGCGGGTCCGCCCGTCCCCCCCTCCGCCGGCCTCGGGAGGCTCCGGTCCTGGGGACTGTGGGGAGAGGGGGGGCGGGACAACGACGGGGGCTGAGACCTGCCTGGCGGCCAGAGCGGTTGTCTTGGGTTGGGGAAGGTCTTCTGGGGGGCTGTCCCCAAAATCACCGTCCTGGGTGAGCGTCCAGGTGGAGGCAAGTCCTTAGGGGCTGGTTGAGTTACAAGAGGAATGTTTTAATGTGAAATGAGGGAAACTTCATCGCCGAGGAGAGACCTTTGTGGCCTGGGGGTCTCTGCACTTCATAGTTCGGGTCTGTGGAAGAAACCGACATAAGGAGTTGTTCTTATCATTGCACATTAGAAAGTGCCCTTGTGTCCTGCTAGCGGAGGGATGCTTGTGGGGGTGGGGGTTGCATAGTTGCAATTGCAAATCAGGGAGTGGGAAGAGGCAAAAATCAAGAGTATTCACGCAGTATATGTATTTTCTGAAGTATATAGGCTGTCTGGTCATATTAATTACTATGTTTTGGTTTTTTTTTAGTACTTACCATTTGTCTTCTTTTTGTGTGCATGTGTAATGATGTGGAACCATGAGCTTTTGCTTTGAATGTGACACTGTTGTCTTAGTGCACAAAATACTTTTGCTTTAGTTTTGTGGGTATATTTAAATCAGAACAATACTTTATTGACGTAGTTATATGCTACATAGAATGTAGTTGTGTGGTATACAGAATGTAGTTACACAGTTTACATATATTCTTACGATCTTAGAGCTCAAATATTTCACTCTTGTGTCCTGTTAATTTAATGAGAAATTGTGTAGGGACTACGCAATATAAATTGGTGGTAAGAGATAATAAATAAATTTTACATTCTATTTTGAAGCATTTACAGTCTACATTTAAAACCTTTAAAATTCTTTAAAACAGCTTCCTGTGAGATGACAGACTTGAGAAGAATGTGGTCTTGAACTTCTACTGTTTTTTCCTCCAATAATACATCATGTAGCAGTGTCTACTGCTTGAAAACTTTGACTAAGAATTGATTAGTAGTTGTTATGCAGTGTTTTTAGCAGGCAACGGAACAGTATCTATTACTGAAAACTTTGACCAAGAACTGATTTGTAGCTGTTATGCAGAGTGGTTTTAGCAGGCAATGAGGTGAGGAGGGACAGGCCTACACTAGTTTCAGGCTGACAGTGCTGCATGTCTCAAATAAAGGAAGTAGGACAGGCACTAGCAAGGGTTTAGGAGAAGAAACGGGAATGTCTGAGGAGTAAGCAATGTTACCACCACCAGTGCAAAGCTTGGGATTTGGTGATATCAAGGGATTGAACATAGAACTGAAGTTAGCATAACCTACAAGACTTTTTTTTTTAAGATTGGGGATTTACTTTAACTTTATTGCCAAGCTGGAGGTGTGTGTCTGGCCTCATTGAAAGTGAGGAGCTGTTTAAATCCTTAGAGTCACTCAGGAAGAATTAGAAAGCTAATGAGAGAACTTCTAAATTCTCTGGCATGTTTTTATACTTTCCATGTTTTTTGAAGCTTATTTTTGGAAATTTGAATGTGATGACAATGTAGTGGATTTGTTTCTTCAGTGGGAGGGAAGATTTGAACTCAGTTTTTCGTAAGATATTAACTCAGGTTTTCATGAGACTTGAACTGTTCTTTATAAATGTGCATATATATCCCCTTTAGCCATTGTTTTTTTACAGTTTTCTGATTGTCTGGTGTTCCCAACTATTCTGCTAGGCCACCCCCTTTTTCTGCAAGTCTGGAAGGAGTACAGATTATTTTTTGTGGGCTGAGTTTTTTGATGCCTGCCTTGGAGGCAGTAGTGGCTTGGGATGAATGCACCACATTTACTTGGCAAAATAGATGGGAGCACTAGCTTTACTTTGTGCCTGCTGTCCACAGGAGCAGTTACTGACAGGGATCTATTGCCATGATATCTGTAGTGCAAGACATTCATCTAGAGGTAGCAAGAATTTCATATGAACACTTCAAAGCTGCATGGATGTCCTAGAATCCCAGTGTTCTCTCACAGGTATAGGGCACTTTTATTCCCCCTTTCCCTGTAAAGGAACACAGAACACAGTTGTGTGTTGCGTAAATCTTTAAAACAGCCCTTCAGAAAGTAGCAGTGATGATGCCCAAGTGACAGTCTAGGCCACTGTGGCTTTGAAATGGGGATGCTGTCAAAATCACTAGCTTTACTTGTTTGACCAATGTACTGCAACAGTAACAAAAAAACTTCTAAGGAGGAGTCCTTTTCAGAATAATTTTGTTTACTTTTAAAAATAATTTAGAGTAGGTGTTCAGTATAAAATCAGAACAATTTGTGCAGTAGTTGACCCAAAGTGTTTTCTTGCATCTGAATTTCTAACTGTATTTCAGATGTGCTTTATATTTCTTTCCCTCACTAAAAAGGACATTCACTCTTGAAACAGTCAGTTACAAAATTTGCCTCCGAGTCTTCTAACTTTCCTCTGTTATTATTGTTGCATTTTTCTGTATATATTGGCATACTTGGGTATGAGGAGATAGACTTGCATACAAGTGAAAAGGAAAGTAGCTGGAGATGCAATTCTGTCAGATACATAGTTTTTAATCTTGCCCATCTCCTGCCTGCTGCTGCCAAATAAAAGGCCTCTTAACAAGCATAGAGCGTGTTAATTAAGGTTTTCCAGTCCTTTTTTTAAACTTGGGCAGTTTAATTTTTGCTGAAAGTTAAGTTTTGTGGGAAGGAAAAACTTGTTTTTTAAAATATGAACTGTCTGTGAAAAATAGATGGTTTTAATTTTTGTGTCAATGGGCATGTAAGGTCACATGGATGAAAATTGTCAAGTTCCCCCTGAAAATGATGGGACAAAAGTATAAGTTTGCTTGGGTTTTACTGGTAGAAAACTAAATGGAAGTACACAATAGATAAGCTGTCTTAAACTTGCTTCTACTTGTGTGAATGGTGTGAAGCAGTGTAAATGTCTCGAGGCTTTCACATGCTACCTCTATTTCTGATGCCTGCAGTGATTTATCCGACTAGCTTTTCTTTTAATATATCAGTATAATTGATCCCAGCCATTCTTTCTAAATGTTTCAATGTGCTAGTTCTTCTGCAAAATAAACCGCATATATTCATGTTTCATGGTGCAGCTGTCCAGTTTTCCATAACTCATGACAATAATTGATGGAGTTCTATTCTTTAGTCGTGCTTTATTTTTCTTTGTTAGCTTTCATGTGTTTGTTTTATGCCTACCTCTGTAGCACATCACCAATTTATTTTGTAAAGTCTGTACGTAATGACCATAGGACACTAAACTCGTACTTTGTTTTTTCATGTTGGGGAGGGGGAAGAAATATCTCTTGCTCTTTCAGGTCCTAATTCAGATTTTTCTGATCTTTATGCTAGGATTGGCAGTCTTGGGTGCCTCTCACTGTTTCTAGGTTTTTCTGCATTTGGTTGTGTGGAGTTTTGCTGATGTCCTCGATGCATAAGATTCTGGTTGTGCTAAGTATGAAAGTTTTCTTCCATCAACTGGATTTACAAAAGTAAAATTCTTTGCTAGGATGCGTTTTTCTTGTTTAAGAGACTAGGTGTTACGCAGAAAGTCAAACCTGCTTGGAACAGGAAAATCCTTTTGACAACTCTTGTCGCAGAATTGAAGTTTAGTTAGTCCTCCTGCTTTCAGGAACAGCTTTCCTGGAAAACTACTGAAATAGCCCGTAGCCACTATCTGATGATTTTTTAGATCAAACAAAAGTAGAGTTGCGTTCTCCCCAGGTTTTATACTTGTCTTCTACACATCTCCTTACACTTTCTCACAGATAGATAGAGCCCTTTGTGTCTTCCGTTTTGCTTTCCCCCACTACCCTTGTATTTCTAGTCATGACTTAGCAGGTAGGTATTTTTCTGGGTGCTCGTAGTATTCGCTTCCCGTGTAGAACACCTTAATGCTTCTAAAAAAGCAGTGATCCTTCTGAAATGTTTGGCTCTATATGTCTGTCTTTGCACATTTTCAAAGTGTGGATAGTAGGACACACATACACACAAACAACTCCTGATTAAGAAGCTGATTCTGAAGTCTTAGATGTGTTTCTTTGTCCCAAGTTTTAGTTGCTTGGTTTTAGCCAATATAATAAGGTAATATGTCTAGTCTTTTCTTCTTGTATTCTACCTAGTGTTTTACAGGCAGTTACAACAGTCATCTTTCTTCTTGTTTCTCATGAAGTTTTCATAAACGCTTGCTTTATTGCAACCCTCTTGGGGTATATCGCATGTTGTTCTGTAGTTAAAGAGCTGGGAATTCTATTAAACTTCTAGAAATAGAAATCATTAAACAGTCTGAGTCATTAGGATCTTTCTATGGTTCAAAGAACTGTGGTGTTAATACTGTCACTTGGACATCGGACCTGGCATCTGTACCGTTACAATATATTTGTGAAGGAGTGTGAAGTACTTTGAGCAGTGTATTTGGTGGTGAAATTACTGAGGTTGATGTATCTTTCTTCCTCTAAATAAGTTTAGTATTTAGCTGCTTTAGTGTTGAGTATTATTTGGTCTCAAAACATATTTGTCAGAGTTGGATAATGTGAAAATAGTTTTAAAACTACAGAATGCTTATTTCTTTGGTCTCCAGGTTGCCTCTTAAGTACTCCAGATAATCTGTTATTTGACAGTGACATTGGTTTTGATCAGTTTATGACTGTTCATGATTGTTTGCCTAGCTCTTCTCAAGCACTCCCAATGCCTTGGTGTTAATGGTGCTGCTGGAACCCTTTTGGTATGGATTTTTTTTGTTTTCCTTCTTGGTTTAGCAGGCACTGCTATTTTGATGAGCAGGTGGAAGTGTTTTCTTCTTAGGCATCTTTGGTTGAGGTTACTGTATGTTTTCCCTTTTCTTGCAGTTACTAGAAAGTTCAGTCCCTCCACTGTTCTGTTGAGTATGTCTTCTGTTACACAGCTCTTCCATCAAGTAAGAGACTCAGCTAATGGTCATGCTTTTTATTTTTTGAGGCTCTGCTGGTATCGTAAGGATACTGTGCATGCTTTTTATTGGTGGCAAGAACTTACTCTGTGAATGCTGCCTTTAAGGCTGCAGATAACCTGATCAGAGGGGGGAAAAAAGAATTTGAAACAAAAGAAACAAAATGACTTGTTTCTTTAATACTACCTGCAAAATCTTTTTTTGTTTTCCCTCTTCTTATTTGTCTCAACTTACACTCGTTCAGTAATGAAATATGTGCTTCCCTGCAAGATTTAACTTCCATATTTCTGCTTTCTAGTCTCTAACAAGCAGAGAGAGGGTAAAAAAGAAAGCAGATTTGTTAAGTGTTCCTGTGTTTGACTTGTAGGCCACTTTTGCAGACTTTATTTAGCTGCTCTCATTTGGGTTTTCTGCTGTTTTTCTTCATGTTCATGAGTTGTGCCTTTACTTTGCTGTTTTTATTCCCCCTTAAAGACACGTGTTTTCCAGCTTCCTGCCTATTTGCTGTAGGAAACTGCATGGTCTTTACAGCAGTTCATGCATCTTTCCTTACGGGTTGTGGATGCTTTTTGTATTCATATAATTGCTACGTCTGTGAAATTGTTCTTCGATATATAAATGTGTACATCACCTCCCCCCCCACTCCCCCCCCCCCCAGCCTCTTGCTTTTCTTGTTTAACACCAATCCATATGACCTGTGTGTTATACAATTACTTTAAATTTTTGTCTTTACTCTAGATGGTTGGTAATAACCAGTCTCTTCTGACTCGGGAATTCCTTCATCAGTAACTTCACTTTATTTTTTAGTACTTCTGTGTATCACAGAATTGCAGCTCTTAATATGAAGGAGTTTCTTTTTAACACTGTTTTTCCAATGTTAGGTTTGACAATCTTTTCTGTCTGTGCCCTCCTCCCTTCCCCTATTTTGTATTCATTTCCAGGAAGGTGTCACAGGATAACGTATTTTCCATAAGTTCTCAATCATCTGCTGTGCTTCAGAGTTTCTTTTTTTCTCTTTTTCCTCCTCCTGCATATGGAATATATTATCTATATCTAACACTACAGCACCAGCTATTCTTTAGCTCATCTTCTACTTCAGTAGTACCCTTGACTATCATATAGTGTTAACTTATTTCAATCTTGCAGCAAAATTCCCTATAACTTTTGGGGTGAAGGATTTGCATATTGCAGCTGCCTGGCCTCACCACAATGTGTGTGTGGCTATATTTTCCTGTGCTATGTTCAGTGGTAGCTCCATTGCAAGTCTGAAGCCAAGTTGTGTTCTGAGATCTGCTAGGAGTCTGGGGGACTGGGTGGATGGGAATGCTGGAGACCAGGGAAAGGCTAGGACTGCTTGAAAAGAACAAAGGATAGTGGTAAGAGTGGGTTGAGGGTGCTGGGAGAAATTGTTGGGTGATACTGAGTGATTTGAGACTGTGTGAGAGAGAACTGGAGGGCAGAATATGGTGGTGTTATGTAATTAGAGATTTTGTTGCACCTGTCCCTATGTACCTTCACAAAGGTGCAAAAGGGACTGCCCCAACAACTCTTAGAGTACTCAACTCTTGGAAGTTCAATGTTCTGCTACCACCTGTGTAGGTGAAGTGCTACCATATGCTCCCAGAGTCATCTTGACTCTGGGTTCTTCTTTTAACTTGATGTAATTCACTGGCTTATGAGTGGTATGGATACTTCATGTCGGTGAAGGATTGGTTTATATTTTCTTGGATAACAACATGGCATACTCTAGGCAGTAATGAGCATGTGTTTGCATGCTGGGTGCTTTTTGACGAAAGGTGAGCTTTACTGTATTCTTTGGCTGTTTCTACTTTAGCAAAGGAAGTGGTTTGGACAGTGAATTGGCCACATGCTGTTTTGAATTGAGCAAACATTAATGGGAAAGGGATAATGACAAAAATTGTCATAACTTTCTCCATCTTATATGATGGTTGATTAAAATTTTATTACTGTGTTTTAATTAGGCATTTTATTTTCATTGGAATATATTTTTCTTTATAATCTTTTTTTCTTCTGTCTGCTCACTTGTATGAAAATTTGCTTGAGTTCTGTGTCTTCCCCCCAAAAAAACCAAACGAACAAATACCTTTTGTCTTTCTTTTAGCAAACTGAAAAAGCTAAGTGAAGATAGTTTAACTAAGCAGCCTGAAGAAGTCTTTGATGTTCTGGAGAAACTTGGTGAAGGGTAAGTGCAGATATTTATAAGGGGATGGTATCAGAGGGAAACAGTATATAAAGCATGTGTTGGAATATTAAGTTACAGAGAGAGTGACTGTAAATGTCCTAAGGAATGCTTCTCTAGACAAGTGTTAATAATAAAGCAAATGTATGCATCAGTAGACTTCCATGCTTCCTCAAATATATTTATTCATTTTTGATATCCCTTGTTTATTAAGGCAGCAACGGTGTCTGTGCCTGTACTGAAGTTAGATGCACTACATCTTGACAAAGATTCGTTCTTCAGAGGCAAGTCTTTTCTGGGGTCCTGACAGAACTGAATTTTTTTGCAGCCTGATAAAACCCTCAAACTTCTGCATGAACATATGGCTTCTGTGACTCTTTTAAGTTTCTGCATAATGGAAATGAGAAGCAGTTTATCTTGTTTAAGAAAAAAATTCCCTCTTTTATTTTTAGGTCTTATGGTAGCGTCTTTAAAGCAATACACAAAGAGTCTGGACAAGTTGTAGCAATTAAACAGGTGCCCGTGGAGTCAGATCTCCAAGAGATAATTAAAGAAATCTCTATAATGCAACAATGTGACAGGTAGGTATGACAATTCTGCTCCCTTTCTAAGAGTCTATGTGAAAATGTATTTGTACTTGTGAGTATAGCTGAAATATATGCAGCTGCAAACTTTTTTTTTTTAATATGGAAAATTAAAACAGTCTGTGTTGGACAATTTACTTAAAGGAACCACTTTGCAGACCTCCTTCTATGCTTAGCTCGGATTGAAGGAAGTACAAATAGTGTACGTAACAAACTGTTGAAAGAATAAGTGCTTGCCTCTGCTTAGGATTTTCCATGGTTGCTTCAATTTACTTGCACTGACAAGCTGGAAGGTTAATAGTTCCTGCAAATGTCTTAGGCCTTGTGAATTCAGAGTTACCTGTTTCAGAAGATCGATAAAGATGTTTCTAGCACAAGATAACTGCTAGCCATTAAACTTCCAAAATGGGATTCTATCAGTTGCCTTTTTCAGGCAGGAACATACCTTTTATAAAGTGAACAATCTTGTAATAGTTCTGAAGAGGAAATGTTAGCTTACACCTGTTCGCAAATGGTATATCTTATGATTGCTAGTATTGTAGGAACGGAGGTCTTAACGTCAAGTGTCTGCAAGGATGCAGAATTTTGCATTTCCTTTTTTCTATGGAGTTAACAATTTTTTTTTATTTGAATATTTTTGGGGATAATATTTTAAGGTTTTGTCTGTAACTTCAAAGTCAGATTTGCTAGGGTGAGTCTTTATTCGTGTCTGATCAGTGGTACAAGAATCTATTGTTTGTGATTCAGGAAAAAACAAATGGGAAAGCTTTGCACTCTGGTTAGGCAAAACTTTTCTTTAAAATATTGATTGCTTTAGTCATTAACTTGGTGAATTGTATTATAGCAAGTGGTCTGTTATTTCTCACTTGTGTTTGTGCTTTTGTGGTGTGTCAATGTTGAAGTTCTGTCTTTAAATGAAATATTTGCTCTTGTTTGGCAATGAGCAGTACTCATCCCAGATTTAAAGATAATCCTTTTCATGCAGTCTGAATTCATTCAGATTTATTGCCGAATGTTTTGCTCAGGTGTTACATGGGGCTTGATTGTACTGCTCCACAGCAGCTTGTCTATGGGGTCATGAAGGAGGAGAGAAGGTTCAAATATTTATCCTTAAATATAGGGATAGAGACCTCAGAGTACATTGTATCTAGCACATGAGAATGCAACTGTTCTTCAGACTTCTTTAGAACCTCTGCCTGCAAGCCCTGATCTGGGTATTTGTGACCTGTGAACACTTTGGACCTTGTAATCCATTCCCTTCTGGCATTGACTGCTCTGAATGCTAGAAGCTTGTTAAATGTGTAGGCAGCGGAATGGGAGGAAAAGGAAGGATTTATGTGTTTTCCCACATTCCATGAAGATGTGTGTTATGGTTATTTCAGGTAATACTAAAATGATTTGGGACCCCTGAGGTTTTTTTTTTTTTGGGGGGGCTGCTGTTAATTGTTTTTTGTCCCCATGAAACTATTTTTGTCTGTCTGTCCAATTGGAGTTTTGTAACAGGTACAGATTAAAGAGGAAGCAGCAATCTTGTTTGTCTGCTTAACTGTGAAACTAGATTTGATCCCCAGAGTAGGTCCTCAGCTCTTCCTGTGCACTGGGAGAGGAATTAAAATGTGTTTACTTTGATTATTCTTGTTGCTGTGCTTTTAATTCTTTTTACAACTCCTGCTTAATTTCATTCCCCTTACATAAAGGAAGACATTGAATAAGATGGAAAATAGCACCTAATGAATTCTCAGAGTTCTTCTGTGCGGTTGGTGATAGGATAGCAGCCCTTAGTCACTGTGTAGGCTTGAGCCATGTGAGCTGACTGGAAGCAGTGGTGTAGGTTATAGTGTGTGTCTGTCTCTTAGTAGTAGACTGGAATTGAAATAGATACTTAAAACAAATGTCTGTGAAATATACTGACAAAGAAAAGAAGTGGTGATACTTGAGATTCTTCTACATTTTTCACCTTACTTTCTGTATTCTGCTTCGTGTGCCATTTTCATTCTCATCCTACGTGGGCCTACTCACCGTCTTATTCCTGCGTCCCCTGTCCTGCCTCCCTTTTCTCTGTCCTTGTTCTTTGTTTCCTGCTTTTCTTTGAACAACGTGTTGTATTTAGTATCTACTGGACATGTACTATTGCATAACTTTTGCTCTTACTCTTAAAAAAAAAAAAAAAGAGCTCAGAATTTTAGAGCACAAACTCTTCCTTCACTGGACAAGATGCAGCCATCCTCTGGTTGAAAAGAAGGGTTGGGCTGCAGCTCTGCACCACGTGCTTGTATGTGTTGTGTGCCGTTGTGCAAATACAGTGCTGTGCAGTACTGATGGGAGGGATGATACAATTTTTAGTATTTTATTTTCACATGTGATGATTCCACAGATATTACAGAAAAGCACTAGGCTGTTGCAGCATCTCAAATAAAAGATTATTAAATCTTAACATTTTATCCTTTCTTCTCCATGCCTGTTTCTGTAACTAGTTACACTGTATGTGCTGAAGCTCTTCTAAGGGAAAAAATGTAGATTCTAAGACAAGCAGTTGATATGGAAAAGGCTGGCCCATGTAGTTAACTGGGACAAGGCTTTAAGCAAATGTGAACGGTGTTTTGGGATTGCACAGCACTCGATATTTTGAAAAGATTATCTTGTCCTGATTTGTAATAATACACCATTTTTGCTGGGATTACTAGCATAGTGTAAATCTGGTGAGAGATAGTCATGAAAATCAGTGGGTTTTCTTCAGAAGTAATAGTAGCCTTCCTCACTTTAGGAATTTATAAGGGGTGAGATCAGTATGTCATACTTGTTTGGTAGATTATTTTGACTAGTTAGGAGGGAATTGACCCACCTTCCTTCTGTAAAGGCACGTTCCTATAGTACTAATAGCCGCTCTTTAATGAAGCAGT
Organism: Buteo buteo; assembly: GCF_964188355.1. Classification (NCBI taxonomy): domain Eukaryota; kingdom Metazoa; phylum Chordata; class Aves; order Accipitriformes; family Accipitridae; genus Buteo; species Buteo buteo. Next base: position 54,529,278 of record NC_134173.1, on the reverse strand, counting down.
TTGCTGATAGTTTTGACCATCTTTTATAAAAATAGCATCATGTTGCAGGTGGCAGCCATAGGTCCTGTTTTTTTCTTACATCAGTTTTCTAACAAAAAGTGTTGCTGCCAAACATGCTGTTCCTAAAATACAGTTTTTTGCTCCAAAACAAAATAGTGTTTGATTCTACCTCACAATGCAGGTGTTCTGACCACAAGCCCCTGGCTGAGATCTCAGTGTCTTGCTTCCTGACTTTACAGTTAGATTGCCATCTGTCTCCCACAATCTTGTTTGCTTAAATTCCTGCAAAAAACCCTCCAACCTTTTATTTCCATAAATACACCACATAATCACTTTTCCGAAGGAAGATCCTTGTTATGTTTACCATATCTGTTTCTGCCTTTCTTTTGCAAGTGCCTCCGACAAAGCATTATGTCAAGTGACAAACTCATGAGTAGCAAAGCAATATGTTCTGTTTGTGACTGTACTACCTCTTCACATCAGACACTTCAATATGAAAATGAATTTGCAAATCCAGAAGTCTTGTTCAAACCAATGCTAGATTCTGTTTCTTATGGAAGTCTAGATCTGTACTTGAAATAAGTTCATGCTTGCAAAACCAGGAAAACATGGGTGAGTTTCCATGGTTTCTTGCTCAGGAGAGAAGAAAACAAGGCAATCTTTTCAAGAAGGGAAATATCCAAAAACTTTGTGAGGAGAGTTAAGAGAGGCCTTGGAGGAGGGAAAAACAAAGCTTTGTTTCAGAAGACTAATGTTTGAGAAAACTGTCTGTATTTGTAGATCACTGAAAGCTTGTGAGATATGTAGTAGTGCCTTTATAATTTTATTAAGCAGTCAGACTTCATTCCAACAAGGCATTGGTTAAGCTAATTACAGTTTTAAAATGTATTTGATGGCACTTGCTCTTTAGCTGTGTTAGTGTGTGTCAAACTGTAATTTTTAATGACACTTGTGATGATGATTGTTTTCCTTTCCCTACTAAGAATTCATTTATTTATCTAACTTTTTTTTTTCCATCTAGTCCCTATGTTGTCAAGTACTATGGCAGCTATTTTAAGAACACAGATCTATGGATTGTTATGGAATATTGTGGAGCTGGCTCTGTTTCGGACATAATTAGACTTCGTAATAAAACGGTGAGTTTTTTTTCAAAAAATGTATAACACTTATTAAAATTAAACTGTGGATTAAGACTGGAAGCCAGAATAAAAGTCAGAGTTATGAGACAGGATCTTGGCTGATGCCAAGGGGCGTATCTGTGCCTTGGTTCCCCAGGAAACAAGGTTGTGCAGTTGCTCTGATTATCTGTTTGTCCGTTCCTCTGTGGACTGATCATCAGCCAAAGAAAATGCATTTTGAAATATGAAGATCCTGTAAATTTCTTGAAAATTACTGCTTTGTACAAGGCAAAACTGTGCGCCTTCTTCCCCCTACCCCTTCCACCTCACAGTCTGTCAGCAGGCTATTTAGTACCTGCATGTTTGAAAACAGGCATAGAATTGTCTTGATTCCATTCAGTAATTAGGAAGCATGAGAAGTAATTGGCGTTACTTAAGGAATAAGAAGGGGAAGGGATGCCAATTAAGCAACATGAGAGGGAACCAAAATGGAGGGTTGTGTGGAAGAGCCTTAATGGGCTTATAACAGCAGTAATGTAGAGGAGGATGCAAACCTGTAGGAAACAGGCTTTGTTAGTTCTACTTAAACAGTTTCTCTGAAAAATGTTTTGTTGTAGATGTCAAATAATCTTGAGTTCCTTTGAGTCCATTGTTTTCAGTAGTGGGCTGTAACAGAAGGCATGCATTTTACCAACTACTGTGAGATGACCCTCTACTTGCTAGCTCTTGTACATTTTGTCAACATGCTCTGAAACGTTCCTTGCAGCATACTTGGGAGCAGAGAGGGGAAAAAAAAGGAGAGAAAAACAATCTTTAGGCTTAGAAAGTAAGATGTAAAGGAAAATAGGATTAGATTTATTAGGAAATGAGGGTGATGTCCAGACTAGAGAGTGCCTCTTTGGGAAAGGTGGCTTGCATCAGGGCTGCTGTAATGTTGAACTGATGACGGGAGGAGCCAAAACCAATGGGGGACTGCTAGAATTCCTGCAACCTTTAGAACTGGTGTCCTTACAGTTGTATATTATCCAAGGGTCATAGCTCCAACGAGAAATGCAAGCTAGTCTAGAATTTAAAACAACAACAAAAAAAGTCCCACTTATTCAGAAAAATAAGGAGCAAACTTGTGTTTGCATCAATAGAAAATGCTAGAATTTTTTATTTAAAATTTATATTTTGTATTTATATTAAATAAATCAGGCAATATAGTTTCTCTTATATAAAGTTTAGGATATTGACATAGCAGAGATATTAGAGATTTGAGGGGAAGATGTTTGAGTCTCAGGGCAAATGCATACCGAGGATGAGACAAACTAACTCTTCTACTGCTGATTGTGGTTAAAGTTGATATGATTAAATAGCATAAATTCTCTTATAAGAAATAGAATAATCAATAAATACCTGGTTACATGTAATGAGGGTAAAGTTAACATACTTTTTGTAAAGGCAAGTCATGCAGTGCGTGGCTGGTAGAGTTCTATAAAGGAGTTGTTGGGCACACAAATAATGCTGGTTGGTGTAAAGTTGGTCTGGATGTGCTTCGTACTGAAAGGTTTATGGACAGACTTCTACACCAGAGGCTCCTATGGTGGAGTAAATGGGTAGTTCTGCCATAGATGGGTAGTTGGTTTAAATATGAAAAAGAGGGTGTGAGTAAATGGTCATTTGGGCAATACTATGTGGGTCTGTGCTATCCTCTTTGGGAAAGAGGGTAGAAATACTGATGAGAGAGGTTGTATTCCTACTAGGTTATATTCCTAGTTAAAACAGGGCAAGACTTGAAACGCTTTGTGGTACCAAGTGTCTGACTGAGGAAAATAAACATAAGTAAATGTGAAGAGATATATTTGGCTTGGTGGGGGAAGCAAAGTCTTCATATACAGGTTCATAATCACTTCAGTTTAATGTTTAGAAATAATGGAACAAGCAAAGTGGTTGCCAAAGATTACAATAATACCAAGGAAGTAACAGAACTATGGAAGTTAGAGAAAGGGGACAAGGGTGATCAGAAGTAAAGAATACTTCTTTAGAAGGAGATATTAAATGGATTAGGATACTTCTGTGTTGAGAAGAGGTACCTGGAGGGAGAGACATGGTGACAAGATATGCCTATATCTTACTGTTTATTACACAACAAGAGATCACTTGTGTTAGGAGATCCAAAGCAAAAATTTTTTCTCTACACGTGATGATGAAGTCCACTGTATAGTTATAGAAGATCTTATAGATGCTAAGTTTGTTTTCAAAAGGCAATTGAATAAGACCAGGAAAAAATGACTGTGGGTAAATGCAAATATTTAATGGCTGGAGCAGAGAATCCATGTGCTTCAAATATCTGGGAAGGTGAAGCAGACAAGTATTGCTGTTTACTTGACATGAGCTTACATTCAGACAGTTACCAGGCTAGATAGAACTTTTACCCTGGCTTAGGATAGGGGGATGTCCTGGTGCGTGTAACAAAAAAAGCAAAACAAACTCCTCCATTTCTCACTTGCCACGCCTATGTCTTGCAAGTTTTGGAAGATTTAGGCAGAGTTTTGGACTTGTTTGAATTCTCTTGCTCTTTGTGCAGTAGTGACCTGATCACCCAGACTACTGTGTGATGGAAAGCTTGTGCCTGTGTTACTGGAATGAAGCTGTTTAAAGTACTTCAGCATTCTGTTGGTGACCTTAATTTTTTTTTTTTTTTTTTTAAATGGAAACAAGAAGTGGTTTCACTGTACTTTTCACAAGAAAAAAAAGAAATGTCTTCACTTGGAATTGAGGAGGGAATTGATTCTTATTTTGTCAGAATGTTTATTGAATAGGCCCAGATGCACAGGGGTTATGTGTTCTGTAATTTTCTGAAGTTGTTGAATGAAGATTGTGGCTGGGCCAAGGAAAAGTTTATTTCCTCCTTCTCCATATGTAAAGAAAAGAAACTGAGGAAGAGAGTTGAAGTAAGAACCCTTACTTTAATGCAGTGGTCATTAGGATCATCATTTGGACTCGATGATCTTAAAGGTCTTTTTGAACCTAAATGATTGATTGATCATATCAAAATAAGTCATAGGAAAAGTTGGATGTCTCCTCATATTTGGGGAGGAAGCATTACTATGCATTTGTCCATGTTGCTTATCTCAAACTAAGACTTTTCTGATCTTTTTCTGTATCTGTGTTTCCCCTACTTCTTAAAAAGTTTTATTTGTCTAGAAAGTGAACAACACTGGGCTTTGCTCTAATGGACCAAAAATGATGGAAGCAGAATTCAAAGTTAAGGAGATGTCTAGTAACTGTTTGGAGCCTGTTTATATTGAGAGTTTTTCAGCTTGACAGGAACAGGTTCTTGTCCAAGAGGCCCAAGCCACTACTTTGAAGTTATATCGACTCCTGGCATTCTGCCCTGGAGTCTTCCAGCGTGCCAGGCAGATCAGCAGCACTGGAGCAAACTTACTGATGCCTGTTAGCTCATCTGAGGTGTGGTGTTCATCAGTCCAAGGCAACAAAGCTGTATATCTAGTTTTGTCCACTTATTTTAGGGACTGATTTGGGAGGTATGTGTATCTTATACAGTCAAATTGTGGGTTGCTGCCAGAAAGGTGAGTTCTGCTGTTATTGTCCGACCTGGCTGATGTGTTCCTGCCTTTTCCATGCCTCAGGTGCAGCGATTGTGTGGCTGCAGGGTGATCTTGGCTAAGCTTGATGGGGGTACTTTTTCCTCTCTAGTCTATCCTCCGCACCCCCTTGTGAGCTAACTTGGGACTTACTGTGGCAGTACAGTGGCTTGATCTGATGCAAGAGAGACATGAGAAAAGAGCAGTGGGGATAGAGAAGGAAAAGAAGTAATGAGACTGACTTTTTCAGTGGCAGCTTGCAGTAGAATGAGATAATTACAACATGAAGCAATACTCTGTAAGTCCTGCTGGCTGCTATTAAGATATCAGGGAGCACCGACACACCAGCAACCCAGCCTCCCTACTGATAATTTAGGGTGCACTTGCTCATCCACTAATCATGGTTAACTGAGTCATTCTAATCCTGTCTCTTTCAGGGATCAAATTCAGTTGGCTGTAGCATAGCACGTAGTGGCTATGCAGTGGGTTTATGAGACAAAACCTTATTTGGGATAGTATTGTAAGTAACAAGTGTAGCAATGTACTGCTGTACAGGTGGTATGCTGTTGGGTCTGGAGGTCCTGCATCTTGTATCTAAACTATGACTTCCTTTACATGCCAATTTATTTATCAGTTACATATACGTTGCCTTGTGTATTCTTAGTGATTATCTCCTGCCATGTTTTCTTAGCTAATTACCTTTTTCATGTGTTTAAGCTCCAGTAATTCAAATGAATAGCATATCTGAATCTCTAGATGCTGTGTTTGGATGTCCTCCTGGTTTTGCTTTCTATATATGCTACCATGGGGGTCCAGGGCAGACTTTTGCTACCTCTCTGGGCTACAGGCACTTTGCTTGTAAGAATGTTATTTTGTAGTCATGTTTCTCAGCAATTTCACAGTTAAAATAGTTTTAATTTGTAGGCCTTTGCTGCACTGAAGTACATGTGATTCGCAGCTGTAAATTGGTTATCTAAGGCCTAATAACTCTTACGTTTTTTGTTTAAGTAGCATCTATCACAGTACAACTTCTTCAGGTGAGCCCAGATGGATTAATTAATAGCCAGCCAGTCCATACACAAAGATTGAAATTCCTTCTGCACTAGCTAACTGCTTTAACTGATCTTGGTGGCCAGAAGTTATGGCAATGGACAAGGCCATCCTGGATATGCTGCTGACCATGTTCTGTCTATAAGCCTTCTGGGAGGTGAATTGAATCAATGTTCTAGTCAGCTGTGTTACTCTGAAGAGTGATCTTTAGGCCAAGATTCTTCAAGTACTTTTCTATACAGCCAGACTGAGGAAGAGGAGGGAAGAAGTTGATCCCAAATGTGCTGCTTGCCGTATTCCTTGTTTAGCCTTACAGACCAAGGTAGTCTATATTAGCTTCTGCAATCTGACACAGATTATTCAGTGCTTGTCTAATAAAATCCTTGTTATGGCTTTGAATGATTGACATTTACATAAACGCTGGATGGCATTATCTCAATTTTTAGGAATTATTTTTCCTTAGTTCTTTAGAGTAACATTGCAGGTTCCTTCAAAAATGGGTTGTGGTGTCTGAATCTCAAAATGATAGATCTGTCTTGCAGCCTTGCAGTAAAACTGTATCCATCTGCTTGGAAATTAGCTCATAAATTAGTTAATTAGAAAATTAGTTTTTATCTCAGGAAAAAAAAAGTATTTGTTTATGAGCCAGAAATAAGATGCATGTTATGCGTTGGTTAATTGTCATGAAAAAGAGCAAATTAGAGCTACACAGTTATTCATCTGTTTCCAAAATAACTATGTATATATTGCATGCAAATAAGACCGCCAAAAAGGCATTCAGAAGTTGGGAAGTTTCAGAACTAAGATTGGCCATGCAGCATCCCCTGGTATGTATGCAGTGTGAAACACTAATTGTTCTCTCTTCCCCCTTTTTCTACAGGGCTCAGTGTTAGTGGATCATGCTTACTCAGTGAGGAATCACTGTATATGCTATTAAAATAGTAAATAATCTGAAGTCTGGTGTTAATATGCAAGATACTAAAAGAGTTGCTCTGAAGACAGAATTATCTTTCCCCAAACTTTGTCTGACCTTCATCTTTCCATTAAAATAAATACTGTTGTTAACTAGTCAGAAATTGCTATGAGCATCTACAGGTCAGTTCTAAGGAGAATTAGCTTCCTGGATGATTTCTGTAGCTTCCCACCTAGATTACCCAAGGTAGGTGCATAAAATGTTGGAGATCATTTTGTGCACAGTCTTAAAACTGTTGGTAGCTGTGTAATGACAAAATGTGTAGCATCACGTAATTCACTGACTTTCTGTTTTTGAAGTGTGCTTCTTGGAAGAAAGCTTACAAAATACTACTTCAGTTCTAATGGCTGTATTTGCTGGGTTTCATAAAGTTTGTATTTGCTACTGATCTCTTTCTGCAGTTGGGTCACTGCTAAAAGCTGAGAGAGGCTATAATATGTTGAGGGGTGGGATAGAATTTTCATGTTCTTTCTGATCTGTACAGACTGTCTAGTTGTGTATTCACCAGATCTCCTTTCCCTCCCTACCCTCCCCTAAGTTTCAGGAGGCAAATTTGAGGAGATTTGAGGAGAATGGCAGAAGTTGCATCCAGTTACTCATTTTTCAATTTGAGCTGGTAAAGATTTTTCAAAGAAAAGATTGTTAGAATTACTTAATGTAAACAACAGCTTTTTTCCCCCTCTTTTATATAATTTTTGGTAATGCCAGTTTTAAGTTGCTGAAACAATAAAACGACCATGTAAACATAGAATACAAAGAAATTTATACTAATATATTCCACTCAGAGGTAGCTGTTTAAATGAATGTTTAATCAGGTCAGTCCTGTATTGGTACCCCATATACACCTCGTGTCACAAAACACTCACAAGGTCTTACTCCTGTTATACTAAAGGGTGGAAGTTTAACCTTGTTGCCTCCCCACAACGCTCTTCCCCCTCAAAGAACCCCATTGTTGTTTGCCTTGGAGAGCCAGAAATATCAGCTGAATTGTTAATGTCTTTGCAGTTTGAGTCAACCTCTCCGCATATAAAATTCTAATCTGTGCCGTAAAATTTGTCTCAATCTAAGGAATTAAGCCAAGTTTCATTAAGGTCAGAACGACATATCCTTCTTCCATATATATTTTATTTTACAATAAAAGAGTCTGTGTTTAATATTGGTATGGATTTATTGCTGTATATTATTGTGGTGAGGAAGTGGAGGAAATGTAGGAAAACTGCAGGTAAAAGAAAGGTTACTCTGTTGAAATTGGATGTTTAGTTTAGAGTTGGTGAGGAAGGAGGTGAACAGTGTGCCACTGATTTGAAATAAGTGATAATTTTAATTTGGAAGGGACTTCTGGAAGTCAGCTAGTTGAATTTCCTGTTCCAAGGAAGGTGAACTTAGAAGCTTGATTAGGTTGATCAGGACCTTGTTCAGCTGAGTTTTGAAAATCTGAAGAGAGGGAGATTCAACATCTCTCTCTGCAGCCCTGTGAATTTCTTGTATCTAACTGAACTTCCTTTGTGACAACTTGTGACTGTTGGCCATTCCCCTTTTCCTCTGTGAGGACTTTTTTTTTTTTTTATCCCCCCTTCAGATTGTTTAAAAATGCATTGAAAATATCCACTCTTCTTCAGACAAGGCAAACTTTGCTCTGTCAACTTGGTACGTCATGTGCTCTAGCCTCTACTGCTGGACTCTCCAGTTTGTCAGCATTTCTTTTATAGTAGCCTGAAACTGTGCACAGTGTTCCAGATTTGGCTTTACAAGTGCTAAATAAAGGGGAATATTTACTTGACCTGACTTGCTGACTGTGCTTTCCTAATGAAGACCAATATATGGTGAGCCTTCCCTACTGTGAGGTTATATTGCTGACCCATGTTCAGCTCATCTGCAGAACCTTTCCTATAGGAACACTACCTGCCTTATTGATCCTCAGCCCATACTGTTCATGGCATGGGGTTCTTCTGTCCTAGGTGTGGGACTCTGCCTTTGTTGAACTTCCAAGTTTGTTGTCACTCTACTTCCTCCAGTTTGTTGAGGTCCCTCTGAGTGGCAGCCCTGCCTTTTAGTGTATTGACGGCTTCCCGCCTGTTTCATGTTATCCACAAACATGATGGGGGTGTATTCCAGCTCACTGTTCAGGTTGTTGATGAAGATGTTGGGAGTATTCAACCTAGTGTCAACCTCTGAGGAATATCACTTACAGCTGGCTGTTGGTTACATTTTGAACCACCATTGAGCCTGGCAGTCCAGCCAGTTGTTCTTCCACATCTTCTCTGATTCCCCAGATTTGGCTAAAAGATATTGTTGGAGACTGTCAAGAGGCTTCATAAAGTCAAACTAAATGACATCCTCAGCTCTCTCTTCATCCTCATAGTAAAGTGGCCAGGTTAATTTGGCATAACTTCCTTCTGGTCAACTTGTGCTGGCTGTTTCCGATCACCTTTTTACCCTTTGTGTGTCTAGAAATAGCTTCTATGGGGATTTGCTCCATAATATCCTGGGGACTGAGGATAAGCTGGAAGCCTGTAATTCCTCAGATCATTCTCCTTGCCCTTCTTGAAGATGGTGTCATAAGGGACATCCCCTGATTGCTGTAACTTTTTAAAGCTGATAAGAAGTAGCCTTCAGTTGGCATTAGCCAGCTCCTTGGCACCTTTGGATGTGTCTCGTCTGCTCCCATGGACTTGTATTTGTCCAATTTACTAGAGTAATTGCTAATTCATTCCACTCTGCTACTAGGCAGAGACAGCTGAGACCCAGAGAAACCCTACTAAAGACTAATGCAAAGAAGATGCTTAGGACACTTCTGCATCTTTTGTCAATAGATTGACCACCCCATATAGCAGCAGGCCAACATTTTTCTTGTGTGGTTTTTTTTTTCTTTTCTTTCTCTTCTTCTGCGCAGAGACCAACACAAGCTCTTTTTGCGATCCTCTGTATTGCTGTCCAGTTTCAAATCCAACCTAGCCTTGTCCTTCCTAATTCCACTCCTTAGTATCTTGCTTTTTATATGCTTCAGTTTTTGCACTTTTAGCTCAGTCAGGAGTTCCTAGTTCATTCAGGATGGCCTCCTGCTGTGCTTGTTCTTTACCTTGCATATCAGGAAGGACTGTTTTCATGCTTTGAGGAGGTTGCCCTTAATGCTTAACCAGCTCCTCGAGGTTCCATTGCCCTTTAGGGCAGCATGCCCTGGGATCCCACTTAGTAGTTCCTTTAACAAGCTGAGGCTTGCTATCTGGAAATCTGGTTCTGCTACTTGCTTTTGTCACTTCCCTCCATAACATAACCTCCACTATCTCACAGTCACTTGCCAAAGCTGCCTCTGCCATCCCTGAGGAGTTCTTACTGTACTCATGAGTAGCTGGTCTAGTTGAACGCCTCCTGTAGTGGGCCTGTACAGCACCTGCAGTAAAAATTATTACTGCTCACTCCTGGATTTTTTTCTGTACCCTGCCATGTTGCCCTCTCAGCCGGTATTGAGGTGGTTGACCCCCCCCCCCCCCCCCCCCCCCCGTAATCAGTGGCCTATGATCAGAGGCTTTTTCCAGTGCTGAGGATGACTTAATCTACTTCACCGTTTTGATGGGGTGGTTTTCAGCAGATGCCATGATGGCATCCACCTTTTGGGCTACCCTTCTGATTGTGACCTATAAACTCTCAACAAGTGTAAGTGTTCCACAGCAGAGCTGCATGTTTGTGTAGAGCTCAACCCTGCCTATCCTTCCTGCTTGTTGCTTGTGAGGAGCCTGCATCCATCTCTCACAGTATGCTGGCTGTGTGAGCTATCCCACTGTGTCTAATTCTTTTGATGACATAGCTGTGCATAGGCTGGCAGTTCTTCCCGTTTGCATCACGGGCTGTATACTTTTGTACACAGGGTTTCAGATGTACCCCTGTTTGCCCCACTTTCTCTTAAAGGGAGTGAGAAAACCTCTTCTGGAACCCTGTCCGATATGTGTTTCCCCATTCTCTGTTCTTCCGCTTACCTGAAGGCTTTGGTTTCTGTTTACTGGTGAACCTTGTTTAAAGGTCTTCTCACTAGGTTAGCAAGCCTGTTGGCAAAGATACTCTTGACCTCCTTTGTCAGGTATATCCTGTTTCTCCCCAGTAGCTCTCATTCCTTTGAGGATCCTGTGTTCTTAAAAACACTAATGCTTTGCTGCTGTTAGCAGGCCTGCTGGAAGGTGGTGATCTGCAGATGCATCTGCTTCAGGCTTTTCCCTTGTCTGGGAGGATCAAGATGACCACCACACTGACCCTTGTTCACTTAATACAGATTATTGATGGTGATGATCACCAAGGTGATCTCCCTTGGTGATGCTGTCAGGGCCAATGGGGATGGTGTGAACAGGTGTGTAGTTTGTGAGCCAACTGATCTATTTGCAAATATGTTTTACATAATGGTAAAGTTGTTTTTAGATAGTGACAACTCAAGTGTTTCCTGTTTGAAAGGCATGTGGTTGTATTGTTTTAACTGACCTGTGGTTAGGATTTCCATCTTCCATTGAGGTTCTTGACCTTATTCACAGTGCTTTGTCAAAAAGGGATTTGAAGGACAAAACTAACTAAATTGATCACAACTGTGTGTAGACATGACAAATGCACGTTGTTGTGCTACTGAATCATAGTTAAAATCTGTTTTCCCATGTTACCTGTACTTAGTACAGTGCTGAAGAGGCTCTGTACTGTTCTGCATTACTTCCAAGGTTGTGCTCAACATCTGGTTAGCCAGCTTAGTATTTCATAGATATGTCTTATAGCAAGCTGGAACTTGGTAGTGAAGAATAAAGGCTAAGGAGTCTGACTTCCATATTCTAATCAGTTCTTGGTCTCTCTATGTGTACTTATTAGTGCTTGCTAATGTTGAGCATGTGACCATGGGAGATGCCTGAGGTTTCCTGAAATAGTTTTCCATACAAGCCACTAGATACATTTTAGATAATCTTGTGTTGCTGCTAGGCTATAGTAATTTCAAACTACAGGTAGAAGACTCTGATTTCTTAGCACTATCTTGAATTATCCTGTATAAAAATGCTAATTTAAGGAGAAGAAAAGATGGGGTCTGTTGCATATTATATTCAAGAAACAAAAGTTATTTTATGTGCAGAATGACTTGGGCTCAGTAAGAAGAATGACACTTGCTGCCTCACTTCCTTCATATGATCCTATGCCTAAGTTGTTATACTTCAGTAAAACTGGTAATTCTGCAATGGTAGTGAGTTCTTATTCTGTCCATTACCATAATATTGAGATGTCCCCTTAGTTATAATATAGGAGGAAGAAGGGATTATCTCTATTAGTTTGAGACTATTACTGAAAGTCTTAGACCAAACCTTGTCATCATGAGTAATTTAGATGTCATGATTTGGTGTCTCACTCAAGACATAGGCTGTGATTTTGTTTGAAGAGCAATGTCCCCACACAGAACATGCAGATCTGCTTTAAAAAAAGAAGTCTGAAATGTAATTGCTCTGAAAGTGAAGCTCAAGGAAAGCAGCTTCAGGAGACTGTAGTCTTGCTGAAGTTTGTAGCAGGCAGTGGGAACCAGAATCTAATGTTGACTTCAGGCTAGAGTTGCAACTCTAACAACTCTTTTTCCCTCTGAAGCTTTCTGTCTTAATTCATAAGTTGTACTTCAAATATTACAAGCGGGAAGGGTATTGCAGTAACTGTCATCTCTTCTTTCCTGCTCACTTGCTCGTCTCACGTGCATCTCAGCCTAATTTTAAGTCCAGCCTTGTCCTTACATAAATGAAGACTAAGAGAGGTATGTGATTATGATAAAATCAGTGGTATTTGAGCTTCGTAGCTTCTGGTGGAAGAATGATTATACCATGGCACCTTTATTTGCCGAGAGTGGACTTACCCAGTGTGCTTGACCTAATCAGACTGTTCAGATGCAGTAATCTCATACTTCCTGGAAGCATCAGGCTTAATATGCATGTATTACTTAGTGTAAAAGAGCAGCTGGGAATGGACTTAGCAGTAAAAGCAATTCAGCTGACCCAGATCCCTTCACAGGCACCCTCAGGAAGGAGAATGACTGTGAGCAGAGAACCTGTAGATGAGTTGTCCCAACAGCTGCATGGATTAGGTAGTGTGTGATAGACTGTATAAATGCACCCTTAAGTCTCCCTTATGCGTGGCATCCATAGCCAGTTAGACATAAATATGTGGATTAGCTGGTCTCCTAATAGATGTGGAACATGTGGATTTGCTACGATCTGCTTTGCTCCAAATTTCCATTTTAAAGATTGGCTTTGTGGCTAATGTTTTTATGTAGGCTGTAGAGTTGTTCACCTTTATGATTCATATTCATTTTTATATATGATTTGCACGTGGTTTTGATGATGAAGGATTTGAAGCTGCTTCATGGATGACTTGTATTTAGAGGGTAGCACCAACCCATCAAAGGGACACAGCATACAGAATTAGAACTAGCCAAAGATATCAAGCAGATAAACGTTCCACAGGATTTTAAATGAGGATCTTGACACAACTGGAAATCAGAAACAAAGTAGAAAGGTAATGGCTGTGAAGTTATACTAAGGTGCAAGGTATAGAGCATGCTATACTGGTGGAAGAATGATGCTGTGTGTTTAAAAGCTTAGGATAAAATAAACCAACTGTTTTAACAGGAAATGTAATACGTATATGGTTTGATCAGGATTAGTATGGTATAAGAACCATACATCCAGACCAGGATAGCAACATTGACTGTAACATATTCCTAGTATTAAAATACTAAATAATTTTGTTTCTTTTAATTGTTCTGTGTGGTAGTTATCAATGGCACTGCTTGTGTGTCAACATCAAACTACTGTTAGAACTAGAGAGTACTGGATATTAAGTAGATGGCAAGTTGTGTGCTATGACAAGGTGTATTATGGGCTGATTCTGTGCTTAGCTGTTTCCCTTGTAAGTTGAATGTCACTTGCAGGGACGCAGGCACTACGCTACCTACGTAGTGACTTTTAACTATCCTTATGAGGAGAGCCTGTGGTTTAGGGTAGAGAAGGGAGGAGGCATAAATAGGAAGTATTCTGATATGGATTTTAAGAGTTTCTTTGTGGTTTTGTAAGACTTTGTGAATAAATGAATAATTGGAGAAGCTTTGGATCTGGTTTTTTTACACTTTGGTTCCTTGTTGCCTCTAACAATTGCTTGGCTCAAAAAGTGTATCTGCCTTATCTGTTCCCCCAAATTGCATCAGGCTTACATTAGTTTATGTGCCATCTAGTCTCTACATGATGTAAAGAAGAACTATACATTGTGTTTTGTTGTGTTTACAAAAAAAAAGTGTTATATATTTCCCAACAAAACAGGGTTTTCGTCTCTTGTATATATGAAGACATAAGCCACTGATGCATTTAGGTAATATATCTTCAGGGATACGTCCTTTTAATACAAGTTTAGAATGATGGAATGCATTGTAAAATCCCAATGGTGTTAACTGCTATGCTCATCACAGGGGAAAAGATAGAATAGAACAGAATAGAATATTTCAGTTGGAAGGGACCTACAGCAATCATCCAGTCCAACTTCCTGACCACTTGCAGGCTGACCAAAAGTTCAAGCATGTTATTGAGAGCCTTTTCCAACTGCCTCTTAAACACTGACAGGCTTGGGGCATCGACCACCTTTATAGGAAGTCTGTTCTGGTGGTTGACCACCCTCTCGGTAAAGAAATGCTTCCTAATGTCAAGTCTAAACCTCCCCTGGCGCAGCTTTGAACCGTTCCTATGCATCCTATCCCTGGATACCAGGGAGAAGAGATCAGCACCTCCCTTTCCACTTCCCCTCCTCAGAAAGTTATAGAGCAATGAGGTCACCCCTCAGCCTCCTTTTCTCTAAACTAGACAAACCCAGAGTCCTTAGCTGCACCTCGTAGGACATTCCTGCCAGCCCTTTCACGGCTGTGTTGCCCTCCTCTGGACACGTTCAGGGACGTTCACATGATTCTTAAATTGTGGGGGCCAGACGTGCACACACTACTCGAGGTGAGGCAGCACCAACACTGTGTACAGCGGAATAATTGCCTCTTTTGACCGGCTGGTTATGCTGTGTTTGCTGCACCCCAAGATGCAGTCTGCCCTCTTGGCTGCCAGGGCACACTGCTGACTCATACTCAGCCTTGCTGTTGACCAGTACCCCCAGGTCCCTTTCTGCAGGGCTGCTGTCCAACCACTCCTCTCCCAATTTGTACTTGTGCCTGGTGTTACTCTGTCCCAGGTGCAGAATCCAGCATTTGGATTTGTTAAATTTCATGTCACTGATGATTGCCCAATGCTCCAATCTATCTAGATTGCTATGCAAGGCCTCTTGTCCTTCAAGAGAGTCAATAGCACCTCCCAGTTTGATATCATCAGCAAATTTACTAATGGTGCATTCAACTCCTGCATCCAGATCATTGATAAAAATACTGAACAGAACTGGCCCTAGAATTGAAACCTGAGGAACACTACTGGTGACAGGTTGCCAGCCAGATGTAGCCCCCTTCACTACAACCCTTTGATCCCTGCCCATCAGCCAGGTCTCCACCCAGCACACTGTGTACCTGTTCATCCTACAGCTGGACAACTGTTGTGGTTTAACCCCAGCCAGCAACTAAGCACCACACAGCCGCTCACTCACTCCCCCCCACCAAGTGGGATGGGGGAGAAAATCGGTAAAAGTAGTAAAACTCGTGGGTTGAGATAAGAACGGTTTAATAGAATATAAAAAGAAGAAACTAATGATGATAACACTAATAAAGTGACAGCAGCAATGATAAAAGGATTGGAATATACAAATGATGCACAGTGCAATTGCTCACCACCTGCTGATCGATGCCTAGTTAGTCCCCAAGCAGCGCTTCCCCCCTGCCCCCAACCCCCCCAGTTTATATACTAGATGTGATGTTACATGGTATGGAATACCCTGTTGGCCAGTTTGGGTCAGTTGCCCTGGCTGCGTCCTGTGCCAACTTCTTGTGCCTCTCCAGCTTTCTCGCTGGCTGAGCATGCGAAGCTGAAAAATCCTTGACTTTAGTCTAAACATTACTTAGCAACAACTGAAGACACCAGTGTGTTATCAACATTCTTCTCATACTGAACCCAAAACATAGCACTGTACCAGCTACTAGGAAGACAATTAACTCTATCCCAGCTGAAGACAGGAGAACAACTTGTCCAGAAGGATGCTGTGAGGGACAGTATCAAAAGCCTTACTAAAATCCAAAAAACCTGCATCTGCTGCCTTCCCTTCATCCACTAGGCAGGTGACCTTATCATAGAAGGATATCAAATTAGTTAAACAGGACTTTCCCTTTGAACCCATGTCAGCTGTGCTGGATGATTGCATTGTTCTTTAAATGCCTTCCAGTAGTACCCAGTATGATCTTCGCTATAATTTTTCCAGAAACTGAGGTTAGACTAATAGGTCTGTAATTTCCCGGGTCTTCCTTCTCACTCTTTTTGTGAATTGGAGTAACATTGGGTAGCTTCCAGTTAGCAGGGACCTCAGTCACTAATTTTTCAAAAACTAAAACTAGGGATTTATCTCCTTAAGAACCCATACTTGCCTTTTGTTCAGACAGTCAACTAACTTACTGGATATTCCTTAGTAGCAAAATACTTTGCAGTTCCTTTATTTTGGGGTGATAGGCAAGCTTTAAATGTAGACCAGTCAACTAAAACAAACAAACAAACCAGCCACCCTTGATTTATTCAAATTGGCATAAATGCACCTAGTCCTGCTGTACAGAATGATTTAGTTGTAAATGATACTTATACAGAATCACTGAATGGTTGAGGTTGGAAAGGACTTCTGTGGGTCATCTGGTCCAACCACCCTGCTCAAGCAGGGCCATCTAGAGCTGGCTGCCCAGGGCTATGTCCACATGGCTTTTGAATGTCCCCAAGGAGGGAGACTGTACAATCTTCCTTGGCAACCTATTCCAGTGCTTGGTTGCCCTCACAGTAAAAAAGTGTTTCCTGATGTTTAAAGGGAACCTCCTGTGTTTCAGTATGTGTCCATTGCCTCTGGACCTGTCACTGGGCACTACTGAAAAGAGTCTGGCTCTGTCCTCTTTGCACCTTCCCTTCAGATACTTGTACAGATTGAGAAGATCCCCCATGAGCCTTCCCTTCTCCAGGCTGAACAGTCCTAGCTCTCTCAGCCTCTCCTCAGAGGAGTGATGCTTCAGTCCCTCGATCATCTTTATGGCCCTTTGTTGGACTCTCTCTGATCTGCCCATGTCTCTCCTGTACTGGGGAGCCCAGAACTGGACCCAGCAGTCCACGTGTGGCCTCACCAGTGCTGAGCAGAGGGGAAGGATCACCTCCCTTGACCTGCTGGTGATACTCCTCCTAATGCAGCCCAGGAAACCATTTGCCGCCTTTGCAGCATACAAAATACTTAAATACCATTAATGTTGTGCAAAAACATCTGCAAAAGGCAGTTTTGGTCTACAGAAACAACGTAACTAGAACTTTTTGTACAGTGCCTTGTGCATCCAGTAAGGGAAGAAATGGTGTATGTGTGGCTCAGCTGCCATACTGCCATAGTTAAATAATGTTTGTGGTTTTAGAAGTAATTTTTTTGAGAATTTCGTATTTGTGTAAGTGTTTTCAGTGGTATGCATAGGTGGTGTATGTTCTGCAAAAAGTTAAATTGCACAAACCCCAAGAAATTAATAATTTTGAAAGATTTTTTTTTAAAGTCTTTTTTTGTTGTGCATGGTAATGTTCAATATGGCAGAATATTATTTTCTGAAAAGGTAATTTTGTCTATGGAAGGTGAGTGTACTTTCTTGACTTGTTGAGTAAGGCTGGAAATTCATTGCTTCCTTCTAAATATTATATTAGAGCTAAACATTTTGTCTGTGTATTATTATGCACATACTTGGCTGTGTTTAGCAATAATATAACCAGGAGTGACTTCAGTGACTGCATCGTGTTATATAGATGATGATTATATATATGTGTGTATACATATACACATTTTATGAAGCACAAGTGGATGGATCTAGGGCATCTGGAGTTGGGATTGATGTGTCTCTCAACACTTAGGGCAGAATAAGCCTGTTTTCCCTTCTTTTTCCCCTGTGCTTCCCTGTTACTGCTGTTCCTGACAAACACTACTTGTGTTCTCTGTTTACTTCTTATAGGTAACATTCACTTCTATAGGCTTTTCTGACCATGGTGTGTATTTTGATGTTACTTAAATACTTCTTACTTTTGTAACATGTAGCCAGGCTAGAGTTTTCCTTTACTGATGGTCTCCAGGTGGTGTATCAGGCTGCAGTACTCTAGAACTCACTCTCTTCTGGTTTGCCTGATTCTCAGTCCATAGCTTCTTCGTCAACCTTTTGGTACGGGTGTTCTGTTCCCCTCTCCTTTTGAGAGCTGGATTTTGCCATGCAGCTGCAAAAGCACTTCTCCATCTAGAGCTGATCCGAAGATCTCCATGTGGCTTAACCACTAATTTTTTAAGAACTAAAGCTAGGGATTTACCTCCTTAGGAGCACAACATACTGAAGAGAGACCTTCTCTGCAGAGCCTTCTAAGCACAATTTCTTATAGTACTTGTTTCTAGGTGAAAGCAGGGAGTAAGTTATATGCCTGTCTTGCTATACATTTGTCAGTGCTCGGGATCATTTTTTGATTCGTGTTCAGGATTAACTGCATGGAAGTCTTTGGAGATTCAGGACATTGTATTGTTTCTGAACAGGGGTGGGTTTGGCAAAGCTCTGGCAGAAAGTGTTACACTCAGCATGTCATAAACTGTTCATGATACAGTATTTGTTAATAACCGGAGCTTAAATTGCCTGTAGCGTGAGTCTTAAGATAATCAGTTTTAGTGTACTTCACCACAAAATTATTAGCTCACATAATGAGGATTATCTGTTTCTCCAGATATCCTCCTGACCATACTTCAGTTTATCTTATAGTTGATTTAAAGTCCCTTCTTGCTTGACTTCAGATCACATAGATGGTTTTACCCTTGGTGCAATGACAGGAAAGCTGTCTTGTTTGAGCTGTGTGTAACAGGGTTTTCAGTTCTCCTGGCATACAGTCCTTTGAAGCGGCATAGCAGTCAGCATAAAGTAGCACAAGTAAAGGCTTTGAGCAGTGTGTCATGAATAGAAACACTGAAAGATCTTGGAGATAAATGACAGGCAAGGAATGCATAATGTGCAGCAGAGGCGGTAACTGCTTGCTGTGGAGCGTGGAGCTAATGCCACCATCAATTTCGTCTTCTACTTGCATAGGGAAAGGCTTATAAAATCACTGGGACTCTTTAGGTACAGCAACACATGTACTTATTTGAAAAGCAATGCCAATTGGAGCAGTTCCTACTCTGCTACATCCTTGTTGACTGTGCCATGAATTGAATCAGGGGACTGATTTGTTGGAAAAATAATTTGGCAGACAGATTTATTTTTAACTAGAGTCAGTTACAGTTGTTCAGTGGAAGGGCTGACACACAGTGGGAATTACTGCTGTAGGTTGCAGTGAAAGGAGGGACTGGAGCTTGGCTCTGCTGTTTAAATAAATGTATGTGTAACTGTGCCCTTGGGCTCCATGCCCAGGTTTTATGAGACTGGATAGAACCTGGAATAGGGAAGTGGTTCTGTTTGTTAAAGAATTAAAACTTGTTATGAGCAACTCAAGTGCAGATAATATTGCTGAGTAATCATTTTTTCCTTTCTGTTGAGTCATTCTGTTGGCTTAGAATGATTATGAGTGGGTTTTTTGTTTCTTGTGGGCTTTTGGTGGTGGTTGTTTTGGAGAGAGATGCGGATATGTACCAACACTTTCAGAACTGAAACTGGAAGGAATTGCTATTGCTTAATTTAATTTCTGTGTAGGATTGGAAAAGTAGAGAAAGAAGGGAAAAATGCAACCCAGTGTTGCAGCCAAATTAGAGTATTCATTCTCAGTTTTGCAGTTTCTTGCATTTCTAAGAGTATGTCAAGTTCATTGCTTAGTTCTTGTAATACAGCATCGAGGTACTGTAATTGAACAGCATTTCAGTTGCATGAATAGTTTCTTTGTATTTCCTTGAGAAACTGCATCCCATGGAATGAATTGTGTGTGTGTTTTTTATTCTAGAATAAATGTTGATGAAAATCTGAGAAGTGTTCTCAGCGCAGTCTGGTACCTGCAAAAGATTCACTCTTACTGTTTCTCTTATAAGCCTTGTTCAGGAGCTTATGTATTCCTATTACCTTGATCTAAAGCAAAGAAGATAAACAACTGTGCTAACTGATGACTTAGTAGTCCATGTAGTTTATGAAGCAGATAAATGAAAATATACGTCAATTATTTTTTTTACTGTATTGTATTTTCTTTGGTAATGAAATGTCTGTCAGGTTGTTGCCAGTTGATATTTGCAGCTTATTATATCATTTGTGATAGTATATGAATTCTGCAACATATTGAAGTAGTAAATAAGAGAAGCATTTTGGACTGCCCAGTCTACACTACCTCTTTATTTATAGTAGGTGTTTAATCATTGGTAATTTTTTTTTTTTAGCTTTAAAACTGAAGTTTGTCTGGTCAGCTTAAAAAAAAAAAAAAAAGTCAAGCAAGAGTTCTTAGTGTTTTCTTTGTGATGCTTTTACAGACTTCAGTAAATAACCCTGTTGTGATTTTTTTTTTTCTTACTCTTCAAATTTTCAGTTTTCTTTCTCAGTTTGTATTCAGTTACTTGACTAATTTGAGAGTACCTTTCCATTCATTCTGACTGAAAAATAAACAGCAAACATGATATGAAAGAGAGCTGGGTATAACTGTGCAAAATGTACTGTTGACGTCAGGAACTCTGAAGTTCTAAAGAGCCTCAACTCTTCTACCTTAATTCTCAGAAGTAGCTGAAGGCTATGCTGTTATTAAAGAACATGAAGAAACCTGTTAGCAATTCAGCATGCCTGTATAAGATAGTATTATGCACTGGTAAGCATTATGTAAAGGAATATGGTTTTTAGAGACCAGAGGATATTAACAGGCTGCACATAGTGGTAGTTGTGCTTACTAAAATGTGGCTTGTCTTATAAAACATATTCAGGGCCAGCTATGTTAAGATTTCTGGTAGTTCAATTGTACAACTTTATAGTGCGATAGTAATGTGCTATATTATAGCATAGCTCATGTGGATTATCTACACTTAAGAACTAACACAAAATCTTTGCACAGACAGCAAACTAATTAACATTGTTGGTAGATGCTTAAAATATACGGTATTTGTGGCTGAAATTGAAGAGCCATATATTCAATCTGTTTGTATTTTCCTATGAGGATATCATCTAGTAATTGTCGAGTGATGCAGTCAATTTAAAAAGAACCCAAAAGTTCAGTGAGTGTTCATTCTCTGCATCAGTTGGCAACAAGAAAAGAATGGTGTAAGAAAAAGCCTGTAGCATCTGATTGGCATCCATTCTCAATCATTTCTGTAACTGTCTAGAATTAAAGGAACAAGTGATAATAGTTACTGGCACCTTCCAGCATAAAGAGTACCCTGACATCTTAGTTGTCCTTTTTCAAGGCTGAGTAGGGTTTTGGGAAGGTCAGTGGGGCCCCATCTGTATGGGTGTATTTCTACAAGTTTGTGTCAGTATGAAGCACAGGCAGAGTGAGAAATATTTATTTTCAAAAATTAGCATTTATTTACATTCCATATAAAATGAAGGCACTAGGCTTAAAAGGAATGGCTTACTTGACAGACTTCAGTAAAATTTGGTAAACTAGTTGGGAACTGTTTGGGCATTTGTAGTTTTGTATGCTATATTATCTCCCTATAGATAATAAGTAGCAAACTATCCCTGATGAATATATTTTTTGCAAACTTTGTGATAAATAATTATTTGGCTATTTTCTGTACACCTTTATTCCTTGCTTTTTGTTTTGTGGTTTGTTTCCTTTTTTTTTTGTTTGTTTTTTGGTTTTGTTCTTGCAAAGAAGCTTGTAATTCATCCTCTCTAACTTGTAAATTGCTGGCAATGAGAAACTAATAGTAGTGCAATCAGGAATAGCTGGTGGACAAAAGCTTGATAGTACTAGTTTTAGACTTAGCATGCATTTTGTATGTAGGAATTTGAGAAATAAAGAAAACACGGCATTCCTTTAATCTCCTTCCAAATGTAGGACTGTGCTAGTTTGTTGGGCAAACTGTGTAAAGAACTTAAGGGCATGGATGTTTGAGGAATAGCTTTAGCCTTCCACATTAGAGAAAGGGCTATCTCTTTTTCTAGGGAGGTATTCTGGTGTGTGCCATCTAGTCCAGTGGTGACCACCATTACCTTTGTTTTAACAAAGGTAATGCATAACTTGTCAATTAGTGTGTATGATCTTAGTGATAAATGTATTAGTTGTATATTGTAGAAACTGTGCAGCAGTCTTTATGAAGGATCTCAGCGTCTAAAGAATAGTAACTTTTGATTGACAGGCAAGAGAATACTGCATATTCTGTCATCTGATCTGTGTAAGTCAGCCCCTTCTCTAGTTTGATAGCTTGCTTGCTCTAATTGGACTGTAGACATGAAAGAAACTAGCTATATGGATCAAGTTAGTAGATCAGAGTTTTGAATTGTAAATGCTATTGGGCATATTCCTGTGTTAAAATAGTGGAGGTATGTTGTCTGTATTATTTAAAATAATCATTATTGAATGATCATGTTTTAAATAGTTTTAAATAGACTCTATGTGTGTACCTGAAAATGGTTCTATGTTTCCTTGCAGCTAACAGAAGATGAAATTGCAACTATTCTGAAATCTACTCTTAAAGGACTTGAATACTTGCACTTTATGAGAAAAATACATAGAGATATAAAGGCTGGAAACATCCTTCTTAACACCGAGGGACATGCAAAATTAGCTGATTTTGGTGTGGCTGGCCAGTTAACAGTAAGTACCTGTGGAAAGATGATTTAAAAATGCTTTAGTGCTCCTAACCATGTTCTTTTACTTTTGTCTTTTTCTGCTGCCTTGAATTTTGTGTCTGAGGAGTGACTAGTGGCAATGGTAGAGCTAACATTCTTTATCATGAGTAGTATTTAATGTATTGCAAAGCTATTTAGTTTTTAGTTGTTTATTTTTGTAACCCAGTGTACTTTAAGTGCCTGATGATCCCACTTTAAACTTTTGTTTGAGGTTTATGATCATTGTCACCTGTTTGGCCTCTGTAGGCCGATGGGTTGAATCTGTTTGGTCTTAATTGGAAGTCACTACCACTTGACCTTTGGGTGGCTAATTTCACTTTTAAATATAGAATTAATATCAAAAGAATATGAAAATAAGCATCACTGTTTTAATCGCATAAATAATATAATTACAGGATACAATGGCAAAACGTAATACTGTTATAGGAACTCCGTTTTGGATGGCTCCTGAAGTAATACAAGAGATTGGCTATAACTGCGTGGCAGACATCTGGTCCCTTGGTATCACTTCAATAGAAATGGCTGAAGGAAAGCCTCCATATGCTGATATTCATCCAATGAGGGTAAGTGTTTATGGTGGTGTTTTCTTGTTTGTTATATTAAAAAACAAAAAAAGCCCCAAAAGCTCCAAAAACTGATACTGGAATCATGGAACTGTGCATTTATGGACAAGGATTTTAAGACTAAGGATTTTTACTTGCTGTCTTGCTTCCTATTTACTGCAGTTTGCCTGTGTTTTGACACATCTCTGTAAGGTTTCAGGATGCTTTTAGCTCCATTTGAGAGAAAGCTAAAGCAGTAAGTGCTTAATTGACTTGAAGGCAACATCCTAGATCCTATTCCATACTGTACTTGCATTTGGAGAGTTCCATAACCAAGAAGCCATCCTCCTTTGAGAGGGAGTTTTCAAGTAAAGGTGACCTAAAGAAGGATTCAGAATTGTCCTATGTGAGCACTGCTAATATTAGTAACCCCTGACAGATTTTATTTATTACTGACTCTTAAAGTCTGTTGCTGAATTAGTTTAGTTTTTGCAAAATAAAATGTAAATAGAATTAGTTGCTTTATGAGAAGTAGCAGTTATAAAGGAATTACTTGGAGAAGTTCATGGGGAACAATGTTTATCTAGGAATAACTGTTGCCACTGTTAGTCATGCTTTTATTTTTTTTTTTTTGAAATGAGCTATAGAATAGCTACACTGATTGCACTGAGCATCAATAAATACTCTGTTCTTGAATTGTTTATATCTAAAGCCCATTTGGTATTAATAAGGCACTTTATATTGCTAAAAGCAGATTTTTTTCATCTTTGTGATTTGCTGCAAAAACGGCATGCTTACTAGATTATTGTATTCAGTTTTCTTTTGCTGGTGCCTCATATATCAGGATCTTAATATAAGGAAGCCGCCACTGTTCAAAGAGAAGGTACTGTTCATATATGATTACTGTAAGGTGACCCATATATGAGTTCAAGTGTATTTAGTGCTATTGGGTTCTTGATTTTTGTTTGTGGGGTTCTTGATTTTTGTTCATGTGTGCTTTTTGGAGCAGAGATGTTTCCTGAAGTTTTATGGCAATGTGCAGCTCAGTTAAAGCTAGTGAGTGTTTTGCAATTAGAAGCATTACATAATTTTGGAAGCAAAACTTAGGAATTTTCTTGTACCATATTATTTTTTTTTTCTGTGTAATTAACAATTTTAAAATTATTGTTCAAACTGAAAATACTCAGGTGAAAGCTGAGAACAAAATAAGTATCTCTGAAGCTTGTTTTTGATGGGAATTTAATTTAAGATTAATTCACATTTAAAAATATTTTGAAGAACTAGTGATTACAAATTATACATTTGATCATGCTGGGGGTTTTGGTTGTACTTTTAATGAAAATGTCTTAATTACATCTGAGTTCATTTTAGCATCATTATATGTAGTAGTACTAGCTATTGAAAGGCAGGGACTACGTTATCAGAGAGGATTTTTATACACGTAACAATAGCTGCTTATAAATCAAAAGTCATTGGGTTTGAAAGCTTGTGAATCTGTTTAATTCTTGTAATCAAATGAATGCTATCAAAGGCCAAAGTAATTTAACACAACAATTCTGGATTACATAGAACATGTGTTCTTGTTAATGAATTACGTTATGGTTTTTAAGGGCTTGTATGCAGTTAGTACTCTTTTGTATATTTGATACCTACAGTTTTTCTTAATTTTTATTAGTGAGTTGTTACAGTGGTTAACAAGAAATACACAGATTTAAGTTGCAATAGTTTTCCCAGTGTCATATGATATAGCTTCACAAGACTTTTGGACATATGTAGATGCTTTCCTACTTTGTTTTAGTTATGACACAGAATTGATACAGGCAGGCATGAAAGCTTGGGCAAATTTTCATTGCTTTTTCTAGATGTTGCTGGAGTTCTGTGGTATTTATGTAAGGCACAATTTTGTTACTTGGGAATGCATGTTGAAATTACCATGTGCACTATTTTGCTGTAGGCTGGTTGGCACTGCCACAAAGGTAATGCACTGCCAGTAGGCCATTTCCTTGTCAACTGCATTTACAGCTTAATAGAAATATTACATGACTTCTTTAAACAAGTGTTTTGGCAGAGAGGAAATAGCAGATTCCATGCAAACAAGCATAGCTTCCTCTGCTTAACCACACTCTAGCTACTCCAGAGAGTTGTACTAGTTTCAGCTGGGAAAGAATGAGAAGTGGGGGGTGCAAAATGGAATTTCATGTTGGGGGAAAAAACAACAGGTTTCTTCTCTTTAAGTATTCCTGCTTTAGTATTTTTGACTGTGTAAGTGTCATCAATGCTATTTCACTTTTCTGCTGCAAACCTGAGTTCAACAAAACCTACAGTTGTCATACTTGGTTTGAGCCTCAAAGGTCAAGACCATTTGCCAGCCCAGTAGGTCTAATGCTTTATTCACATAAGAATTACAGAATGCCTCACATATTCGATATCAGAGTCCTTTTGTGCTTTTGCTAATGATGAAAAGTGAAACTTCTGTATTTTCTCTGAGTTTTCATCAAAGAAGGAGTATTTTCAAGTAGTTTTAAAGGAGGAAGAAATACAGATGTCCTCAAGGTTGCCCTAAAACATGGTGATACAGCCGTTAGAAATAGCAAGGCATTTGCTGGTAAGTCAAAAATCACTCAAGCCTAGATAACTTAATGCATCCAGCAGGGCTAAAAGCATGTTGATTGCAGTAGTCTGCAGTAGCCAGGGTTAATGTGGCTAACAGTGTTTGCATCTGCCTTTGATTGCTCTGCTGGGATGAGCAGTTATGAATTTATAGTACAGCTAATTAAAGAGGGCTTCACTGTGGTTCTAGAGCAAGGCTCAATCTCCTACTCCGAAGCTGCAGTGATATGTTTTAACAGCTGTGTTCCTGTGTCCCCCATTGACTGCAGCATGTATGATGTCCTGTAGTGATAAAGTATTTATGTCCTACCACCGTCTGAATTTAATTCAAACCATTAACTGCTTTGTTCAATCTCTCCTCTTCATGCAATATTTGTCTTTATTATTTCTGTTTGTTTCTAAAGTCCTCTTTTTTTAAAAAAAATCTATAATAGAGGCATAAAGATTGGCACTGTTCTGCTGTAGTAGTTGTGATTTTGCTTTTTGCTAAAAATTGGTAACATGCTTTTGAAATATCTTCCATGTTTGCTAATCAAGCCATAATCTCAAATTTGTCATGTAAAAGAGTTGTTTCTGGTGGAAGATCCTTTAAGCTGCAAAGTTTTTACTTGATCATAATCTACCTTCTGCTGATACATGGCTTTATTAACAAGTAGATTAACAACACTTTGCCATAAAGCTAATCTTAACCCTTAAGAATAGCTGTTTTTTGAGATCCTTTCTCTAGGACTACACTTACCAAAAGTTTTCCTTATATTCATGCAATGACATGATCACTTATTGCTGTGAGGCTGTGATTTTTATTATCATTTTAAATCAGTTTGTGTGTGGATCTCTGGTTATAGAAACAGCCTGTCCTTAACTAGGAGTTTCTGAATTTTCTGATAAGCAAACACTAGTATTTTTGTGGCCTCACATGGAGAGGTAAAAGGAACTGATCTTGTGAAAAGTTAACCTGACAGAAACCTGCTAGAACTGAGCCAGGAGAAGTTGTAGGAGCATGTAGATGGACAGGGGAAGTGGGCTGAGTGGAGTTACTGCATTTGGCCACAGCCATGCCCCGAGACCAACTGTAATACTGCAACCTGCATTTTATAAAATTTGCTCTTCTTTGTAAGGTCAGCACTTACGGACAGGTTGGTGCGCTTCAGATAAATGCTGGTAGCTCTCTTCCAAAAAAAAAAAGCAAAAACCAAAAAAGCACCACAAACCAAAAAACCCAACAAAACCCCCCAAAACCCCAAACTCTTCTTTCATGCTTATCAGGCAGCTGCAATAATTCACATTGCTGTGGTATGGAAGAAGCTGGTGGTAGATGTGTTTTTCAACGCTTCACAGTATTGGCCTTTGTTTCTTTATGGTGAGGTTTGTTGGAAATGGACATGTGGGCATCACATGTTCTGCAGTGAATTGGAGGAAGCCAATTTGAACTGCTTCCATTTGCCTTAAGTCCAATCATGATATTTATTTTTCCATGGCACTTACCCAGATTATCCATGCCTCCTGCTTAGCCTGTGTCATTTCCACTCTGGACTAATCTGTTTGTAATAACCTTTTATTCCTGTTGTATCTTATAACAATCTACCATTTCCCAGTTTTTTATTCTCAGCATATTGCATTAAAACTGGAGATTGAAGTGAGAATTATTGCTGTGTAAAGCTGTAAGAATCAAGGAAGGTGTCATGTTGAACATTGCTGTCTGATTGAGACCAGTTTTTCAATCACTGAGAAAATGGTTTCCTCTGTGCCTTTTGTGCCAGAAGTTGAGAAGAGGAAAAAAGAAAACTAATTCTGGCGATGTCAGATGTCTTTCTGTATAGTCAGTCTTGCATTTCTTCTTTCCAACAGATGGAATTGTCTCATCTGTTTCTATTATTTTCTTTGAGAGTTCACCTATCTTATCTCAGCATTACTGCTTTTAATTTAGAGTAGGTTTGTAAAAGTATATTATATCGTTTTCTTATTTTAGTGCTTTTGCTTATCTTTAGAAAAGGGTTTGAGTTAACTTTTAAAAGTCCTTTTCCTTTTAAGAACTTCCTATGAGGCACTTTTTGTTAATTTGTAACTTGAAATCTTGCCTGCTGTTTCTAGACAGAGTGAGCTAATATTTAAAGAGATTTAAAATATGGATTTTTTGATTGTACATTACTGTTTATTATTTTACTACCTCTTCAGAATCTTGTGTAAGAATGACAGTGAGCTATAGTAGGACTCACTGAGCGTGATTCCTTAGGGAGGTCATAATTCTTCAATATTTGTGTTGTGCATTCTCTATTATGGTAGTTCCCTTACAATTAAATACCCTATGTGTTTTTTAGTGACTTAACGTATTAAGATTATTTAAAAATAGTTAAATCTCAAGTCTTGAAAAAAGCATGTGAGACCCTAACACATCCAGTTCTTTGAATGGTAGGAATGCATATAGTTAAAAGAACAAAAAAAAGTGACTTCCCCTTCCTCTGGGTCTTCCATTGTGTCTTGTCTTGTCTTTCTTAAAAAATCTGATTTCTCAGGACAGGATTTTAGTCTGTGTTGTCTTACACAATACCATAGTCATTCTAATGGATAATGTGTATTTACAGTGGGGACCTAAGACACTGATGTGATATAGTTGAGGCAGTAGACTGGAATTGGAGAAGCATGTGTCTTGCTGCAGGCTTCCCAAAGAGCTGTTGGAAGACATTTCAACCTCTCTAGGCTTTAAATGGAGTTTTTGCGTTTGCTTTAAACTGACCTAAACGCAGGTGATGGCTGCAAAGGGGTGGTAATCCTACCTGTTTCCATGCATTTTCATCGCCCATTTCTGTTGGAACTAGCATTTAGCTGGCCACATGATAAGCTGGATCAGAAAATTGATTCATCTGGAAACTAACCGAGTAAGAAGCTTTCACTGGTATCGTTAACATGGTGCTTGGACTAGGTGGGGACAAAAATACATGGCTGGAACTGGTAGGAGAATCTGATAATCCTTTTTTGGGAATCAGCCAAGTTGGTGCTGAGGTTGACTTAAAGTAATTGCAAAATCAGAGTCTCAGCTGTCCATTTGTAAATGTATTATGATTAAAACTTAATAATTATTTAAGGAAACTCCTGTACACATAAGTACATCAAAGGTCATAATGTATCCAGATACTGTCATGCTTAGGAGCTATAGCTGTAGGTGCACTGCTGCCATGCTGGTTTTGCTGCTCTGAATTTCATTTACCTTTTGAATGCAGAGAGAGTCTGAGGGAAAGGAAAGAGACTGCTCTTCCTTTTTCTGATACACTCCTGAGTGTCTACAGACTGTGGAGCTTCTCTGGAGACTGCCCTTACAAATGCCTGTTGTAAGGGACAAACTGACTTTTTTGTAGCCTGTCCTACCAGTCCTTTTGGACTTTTTCTAGTTGGGCATATCAGTAAAATAATACACGGTTCTAGACCTTTCATGGGTAAGTATCCACCCACAAAGCTTTCCTCCTTTTCCACCTCATCTGTTCTTCCCATCTTTAAATGCTATTGCCATGGTACAGCTGAACTTCATGGGGTAAACTTCCAGTGGCCTTCAGTTTGCATGCAGCTAAAGGCAGGTGTTGCTTCATAATATATTTGCCTCTGTGGTACTGTTTATAACCAGAATTTCAAATAGGTGTTATAACTTTATTCAATTAAAAAAATGAGCACAATTAATAGCAGACAGTATTTGTCTAACAGAAAATAAAGTATGTTCTCTATATAGATTGGGAAAAAAAAAAAAATCAATGTCAAAGGAGTTGCTTCCCACATAAATCACTGCGAGAAATGCAACTCCATATGGTAATAGGATATGTAGCACTTTGAGAAAGTAGTGGTATTTATGTGGTTCAAACCAGTTGCACCTATACTGATACCGGTGCTGATCTGAGTATTGTATCTTTGGTAGTTTTCTTTTTTTTGTTCAACAACTTTCTTTTCAGGGTTGAACTCTAAGGAAGTGTGACTTTATTTAAGGGTTCTTAAACCAGAAAGCTTTAAATTTTCATTTAAATATGCTGCTACTTCAAATCAGTAAGCAGGCTGTCCACCTGCTCTGATCAAAACGTGAATAATGGTTGTATGGCGATTTTTTGCATGAATAAAATAAAGATGCTTCTTTCAACAGTAAAAAAAAAAAAAGTGCCAAATGCTTTTTCATTCAAGATTTATTTCTCTTGTCAAAAAAAAAAAGATTAATATATTTTTTTTTTTTAACCTTGAAGAATGATTAGTGTTTATATTGTGTGAACAGACCTCTTTACCTGAGCTGCTTCTGGTGTGGTGAGTTATTGCTGAGGTGCAGGCCAGTTCCTAACACCGTGTTCATGACTTAACTCCTTTCAACAAGTCTTCTGGAATCAAGAGATGATAAATGTTGGGCAAATTAAAATAAGTAATTGTGTACATTTGAACTTGCACGTCTGTGTGTATTCTGTTTTTTGTGAGCAAATACCTGATGTGCATACCTGGATGAGATATTTGCATAGACTTTGCTAGAACCTTAATATCTAGATATTAGATCTACTGGTCACCAGGAGAGTTGCTCTTTCTGTGAGTTAGGATGCCAGTTAGTGCTTGCTGTAATTGTAATCAGAGTTGGACGTGATTGCTTATTTTGTCAGCATTCTTCAATAGGTATGTAAATGCAAGTTTTCTATGGGTTGTTATATGTAACTTCAGGAAGTACATTTATAAGTTTTCTGGAATACAATTAAAGCAACTGTTAACTATTGCTTCAATGTCATTTTTCCTAGGTGAAAAGAGCCAGTTTTTAGGTACTTGGTGATTGTGTCAGTCTGACATTAGTTTTCACTGTGGTTGAGTTATTTTTAGCAGTGGATTGAAACTAAATGACGTGCAAACTGTGGTCCTGCAGAAAAATCATTGTTTGTCAAAGTTGCACTTGTGGCCCATGGGCAAACTGCTCATAGAGCTGGAGAGATCCCGCTCTATAGATTTATTATTATTTTTTTAATTTCAAGATTTATATGGATGTCCGAACTTAAAGTTATGATTTATTATTTTAGTTAAAATGTGCTTGGTGTTCACTTATATATGTAGGGTGGTCTAGGGAGGGTTCAGGTGCTTTCCTCCTTAGGCTCCTATACTTTGTAGAAATGCTAGGCATAGATACAGGCATAGTACCCTTTGAACATAACTTCTTTTTTAGTGTTTAATGCCTGCAGGATTCATGGAGGAAGCGAATTTCAAAAGGATTTCATTTGCTTATTTGTTTGTGACCAGCCCTTCTATGGACTCACTGTAGAGGAGACAGCGAGGAATATTCTGATGAGTGAGGAAGTCAACCCAGGCAAGTGCCCCTGGGATATATTCCCATTTTTCAGCATGCCTAGCATTGAATTTCAATGAAAGTTGAAAGTTCCTGTATACCAAGCACGGCTTATCCAAAAAAAGATAAACAGAGTAAAAGAAATAATATGTGAGTTGTCCTCAGACCGTGAAGACAAGTTTAGAGGCGTCTGGTTGCAAATATATGAAATAAAGCCTGTGATATTTTACTTATTTTCTTAAATTGCAATCGATAATTCATTGCTTGACTTTACCAGATTCAGTTACATGTATTGAGCCTCCTAGAGAGTGATGTGCTAGCATGACAGCATCCAGTTTCCAAGACTTGACAGCTTGCTAGGCAAAGGGATAATATGCTTAACATCAGCCCATTTCATGTGGAGAGTTTTTGTAATACTCTTGTGAAGGCAAGATAGGAAAAATACCATTTGTCCTCTGGCAAAACTTAGAGATGATAAAAATTTTCTCCCTAATACTCCAAGGAACTTTTTGAAGAGGTTTTGCCACATTGCTTTATCAGGAGCCTGTACTCCCTTTTTCCCACAGAAAAGATTGACAGATCTCTCTGGTTTATGGGACTCTTGAGAGTACGAACCACATAAAAGGCTGGATACATACACCAGTTCAGTTCTCTTTCCCTAGAGATTTGCAAAGGTGTGGAGAACTGGCCTGATAATCTAATTTCTTTTAATCAAGATACTACCATGTTAGTGTCTGGCTCTTCATAGAGAGGAGAAATGATGTAGAGCAGGATGTAAGGAGCAGAAGAAAGTAAAAGATGGGGATAATGGCAAACAGGGTTGGGTTGAGTTCAGCTTTAGAAATCCAGAAGATGCTACTGAGGTAAGACAGGGGAAGCTATGTGAAGTCTGGAAGAAGAGCTCACTAATGAGAGGAAATCATTGCTTTACAAAGGTTCACATTCATTCATATTTATTTGAATAAATCAGCACAGAATGATAGGACATTAGCATTGTTATGCATACTCTGAAAACATTAGATTATTTGAGGTGTGTACGATGATTAAATCAGAAAATGACAAGGCCCTATTCACATCCACATTAAAGCTTTTGAAAAGTCTACTATCTGATGTATGTAATTGTTGTCTTCCTGTAGGTATTGCTTTTCTTATCTTGCATCTCTCTAACTTATTTTTCCCTTCAGTTAAGAGATGACTTGTAAGTTCACGTAGTAAAACTGTTGCAATGTAAATAAAGTGCAGTTAAAAGTATTTGTGATTATAGAATCTAGCACAGAAGTTTCACTGTGGTTTAGAGAATGCATCTTCACTCCATATCACTAGAATTTTTTGGGGTAGAATAAATAATATGTTTATTACTGTTAAAAGTATAAATTCTTTAAATTTTTTAATGATATTGGATTTGTTGGTTGCATATGTGTGCAAGAAGGAAATGTTAATCTGTCATGTGTAATAAAGTAGCAGAAGTGGAGAATATTTGAAATTTGGACTGGAACTGGAGTTTAATTTGAATTAAATGGAAAACATTTATTTCATGCTTCTAAATGAGGATTTAATTAAAATTAAATTAGTTCATCTTTTTAGACTTACCCCTGAATAGGAAATTTGAAACATACTTCAGTTGATGGTTGGTTTTCTCTGACTTTGATTAATCACTTTCAAAGTAAGCAGAGGATCAGTACAGTAATTTCATAATTACACACAAGTGAGTTAACTTGAAACTTTAACTAAAATAACTGTAAAGGAAGTTTGATCTTGGTTAGTTTCATGTAATGCTGTGTATCTTTTGCGTATGATTCAGATTCTTAGAAGTGCTAATCTGAAAAAAGGACCATACTGTGATACTACCCATTTATTTGCAAGATACTTTAATAGCGAAATGTTTGGCCTGGGAATATTATTTTTCAAAGAGGTTGGAACAGTAAACAGAGGCTGAATGCAGCCATGAAATTGATGGAAGGATTCCTGATGACTTGAGTGAGCATTGCATCAAGCCCTACTTCTGTATGCATTGCTACAGATTATTTGATAGAACTGTTAATGTAGGTAAAGCCAGGAATGTATTTAACAGACCTAGTGCAGCATAGGTTAACATTATTCTCTGCTGCTGAGCTGGCTGCTTTCTCCCTGGACAAATGTTAAAAACAAACAAGCAAACAAGCCCCTACCAAAAAGCTCATTCAGAAGTTTCAAATCACTATAGATCTGTTCATTTGTGATGTTAGTAAAACTGTAAACATAGATCATAGTGCAAAGCAAAGCTATTTTGCAACTTGAAAATCTCAAGAAAATTTTATTTGAAATAGGCAATTGGTAGTATATAATCAAGATGCATTAAAACTAAAATCACAATTTTAATGTTACAAGACTTTTTTATTCATTAACTTTACAGACATACTTATTTGAATAAGCCTTTCCATCATTTGAACACATCATTGTATGCTGAACTTATTCCATTTCTTTTTAACTTGTGCTATGGACTTGGAAAATTATTCAGCAAGGTGTTTATGCACAGACTAATGAGAACTCCCTTTACTAAATATTCTACAATACCCTGCAGGATATTGTAAAATATACCACAGTTCAAAACTTTTAAGTGAAGAGCTATATTTATTTACTACAGATGCTTCTATTTCTTTTTATTTCTATTGTCTTTCAAGTTCCAGGATTAACACAAAATATACAAGATTAATTTTTATTCAGAGGTCTGGCAGCTAGCTTTATTGAAGAGGGGGGAATTTGTGTATTGCTTTTAATTCAAATAGGTCTATTTGGATTTCTGTATGTGACTAGTGTCTTGCTAAGCCAAAAAAGAACTCGGTAAATAATTTTAAGAGGGTCTTGGAAGCTTGAATCAATGCTTATTTATTGAAGTGAATATGTTCATTTTTTCTTAAACTTTGACATGTTTTCTGTCAGTATAGCTAGTTGACTTGGAGGAAGTGCTTTAAAGAGACTTTACTATATGGCCAAATTCTTAACACGTTATTACACATTTTAAAAGCAAAAAGGTATTTACTTGGGTTTTAGTTAAAGGGATATTTATTTGATTTTTAATCATGTGGGAGAAAACGTCAGTCAGATTGGGAGGAAAATATTAAGCTTCTATTGCTTCTTACCGTAAGATTTTTAAACACTTTTAAGTCTATACTGGTTGCTTGCTTTGTAGAAAAACTAAAAAATTGCTTAGATTGAAAGAAGGTAAAATTTGGAATGGAGAAAGCTTATTAAGACTGTATGTACCCTGTTCTGCCTTGGTATTATATTGCCTTAAAATGTACACTAGGTCATTTTTAAAAAGGATGATGCATATTTAATGGAAGAAATTTATTTATTTAAAAGGAGGGGTTGCCAATCAGTCTAAATTTGTTTCAGTTAAAACTTGATGGTCTAAAGACAACTTATAATCCTTTTCTTGTTATAAAGTATTGTCAAATTTGTAGTAGTATCAGTTAAAAAGTTTATGGAAACTTTGTTTTAAGGTGGTTTAAAATAGAACTAAATCTTTAATTTGTATTTGATGGCACCTGTTTTCATTTTGTTTCTTCAGCAACACCAGGGGTATCAAAAATTGCCTGTAGACCACCCTGGTTTTAGAGAAGAATGAAACCAGCCTGGCTTTTTCATTTCAGCCTTTTATTTTACTGACTAAATACTTAAACAAAGCTCTAACACACAGTCAGTAGTTTGAACTAACTCGAGTGATTTGGGTATGCAGTTTGTGATTTTTGTATTAGAATTTTCTGTATTAACGCCAGTTTTTTGTTGTTACATTATTTAAAAAATGCATTGAGAGACTGTATAGGAAGTACTTTTGATACCCCATGGCAGAAAAAGCTGTGTTTGAAAGCTGTATTGTCTACCTGCAGAAAAGTAGAGTAAAAGTTTGAAGTTTTTAGATAGCATGGTCTGTTTTTAAGGCTGCATGGATCCAAATTTTTATTCCAGATTTAAGTTCTCATTATTGGCATTCCCATGGGAAAGAAATAAAGTCAACACAAGTGTA
Source organism: Buteo buteo (assembly GCF_964188355.1). Lineage (NCBI taxonomy): Eukaryota > Metazoa > Chordata > Aves > Accipitriformes > Accipitridae > Buteo > Buteo buteo. Next base: position 54,494,195 of record NC_134173.1, on the reverse strand, counting down.
ACCTCCAGATTTCTACTTTCTTCTCTGTGCTTCTTTACCATGTCTGAGAATTCACATTGATTGTACAGAAGATTACATGTATGGCATTCCAAACACCTCAAATCTTAATGGATTATCAGTTTCTAGTTTGTGTTTCAGAAAAGCAAACATGGACATAATTCTTGGAAATACTGCTTATCATTACCTGCCTACCTGAAAGACTCTGCTTTACCAACAAAAGCCTCCTCTGCAAAGTATATTCCTGAACTCCATGCTATGCTGTTGATGATGGAAAAAAAAAAAAAAAGTTGGTGTTCTGGTGGAACACCAGAACTAACAAGAACTTCTGATTTATAATGAGAATTACAGAAACACTGGAGAGTTTGGGAAGTTTCAGGTGTGTTACATTTTCCATTCTCCCCCAGAAATTTAGAATAGTTTTGGAAGATAATGAAGTGATCTGTTCTCAGAGGACTATTTTAATGGGGAGGACCTTTGATGAAGTTCTATGATGGCCCCTGCAGTACTTCCCACTGTCCTGGTGCAGTGATGTAGGCTTGGCAATAGGGATGGCAGCCCAGTATTCTCTCTGCTGCTCCTCCTTTTTTCATGCTCTGAATGTTTACACTGGTAAATGTAAAACAGGTAGCATTAGCAAGCACAAGATTTATGGGCAAACTGACATGCATGTGTTGAAATAGTAATCTGTTTCAACTGGGGTGTTCCTCCAGAAATGTAATAATCATGAACTCTGACCTTAGGACAGAGGGCATGTCTACATTAGGCAGGTACATACAGACACAAGTGAGCTTTGCCCATACTGTCTTCCTTTTGCTTTTTTCCAGGAGTTTCTCCAGAGCACCTGTGTGTGCGCTGTAAATACTTTAATTCTTTGTCAGATGAGGGAGGAATGTTACTCCATCTTGCTTTTTGTTTGTTTCTCTGAATAATACAACTAATTTATGCAAACTGTATTTTTTGATATTCAGAAGCGGTAAGCATTTGATTTTTGGGGGGGTGAAAATGAGCACATGTAAGTTCTTAACTTTTAAAACAAACTGAAAGAGGTGCTTTAATGAATGCAATGTTGTTAAACAGTCAGATTAATTGAAATGTATAGAGAAATCAGTACAAAGTTTCTTAAAAGTTGATCCTTCTTGCGTTCATGTGGATTGTCATATGTAAATGTTGACTGGAGCAACTGGATGTGATGCCACTTTCTTGGTGTGAAAAAATGTGGAGTATGAAGCAGCTAGAAGGTTCTTGCTAGACTGGAAATACTACAGTAAGCTGACAGTGCTACAGAAAGGTCTTGCTGCCATAGTCCCAGATGAACAGTAGCACAGGCTAAAAGCCAAAGGGCATGTCTGTCTGGATGGGTGCTGAAAAATTGATGGATACTTAGATAGCAGTGCTCTCAGAGGGCAGTACGTGACTTGGCTCCAGCTCAGAAGCAGTACACTGCGCTAATATGCATCTGTATCCAAAGCAACATACCTGGCCTCTGAGCTTGTTTACGTGTTTACTCCTCTCTGTGTAAAAAAACCTCCTGTTTCAGGCTGTAGTTCATAACCTTTAATACTGGATTCATTCATAGTGCCTGGACTGAGTGTGGGCACAGAAGTGCATTTCTCTAAGTGGCTAAAGCATATGCTGCAGTAGTTCTGCTGCTGGCTTGTTGACTTTATGCCATGTGAAGGTAGATTAAGATTTGGTTCAGTGCAAAGTTAGCTGATACAAAGTTTAACCTATTATATTTCTTTTTTTAAATTAACTTGCTGGAGGAGAGAGTGTATTCTGTTGCAGTGTTTCTGATCTGGCGCTATGATTCCTAAAGCTGCTTTGGTGTTGCCTGAAAGGAGTTTTGATAAAAATCAACTGGATTAACATGCCCATAATATGGTTACACAGCACAAGTGTGACTGTGTTACTGACAAACATGTCTATTGTAGATGGGTTTTATCTAGGATGTGTCTCAATAGCAGTGATTATGTGGTGGAACAGCAGTATGGGTGCCGGACAAGCTTAGTCAATGAACACAGAAGATCGATATTGCCATGACTTGATTCCATCCATTCTAGCTATACCAGAATGGCACAGTCACACCCTCAATTGCAACCGTTGTAATCCAGAGTTCTTCCGAAAGCTTTCAGAAAAATCATTGAGAAAATAGTCACAAACTTTAAACACCTTTGCTACCTTTTTCTCCCAACTTAATTAAAGTGTAAAATTTAATCAACTTGGCTTTCTGCCATGGAAGGGAACACCCCTAAGGTGTGTCAAGATTTTTGCGCCTAGTGTTTTATCATGTCTTGTGTTTGTCTTACCTGACAAACTTGTCTGGTATTGTCATTGAGCTGATCCAAATTTCTGATTTGATAGAAAGCTTCTTTTTTTTTTTTTGACATGGGGTAATTTTCTACCAAAACAATGAGTTTGATTCATTTAATGCTATCAGAGAAACGCTAGAGGAGTTGGAAGCATGTGATGGGAAGAGTAATCTCCCTTTTCTGTTGTAAGAAGCTGTTACATCAGCGTGATTGTATCACATCAGCTGTGCTGGCACAGCTGGTTTTTGAACAGTGTTGTAAATTGTTTCATTGAGGTGATACTGGTTGGGGGGGGTGGAAAGAAAAGACTTTCTGGAGGAAGAAATTTACCTTAGTATACATGAACATGAAGGTCTGCAGATGGAGGATTTGTCAGGAAACTGCTCCCAAGAAGCCAGCCTGTCTTTCTGTCTGTCTTGAAATGTTTTAGAGGTACAGATTATTATTTTTAAAGATTCCTAGAGATACCAAGCGACCCTGTATATTGAGTGGTTTTCATGTACTTGTAGTACATGTACTCAATAGTACTGACTTCCAAACAAATGGAAAAATTACATGTTTGTATTTATAGCATTCAAAGAGCTGGGTGGAAAAACCTAAAAACTTTGGGAAGAAGTGCTCTGATTTATCTTCCGAGACACATCAATCATTTTGATCAAAAGCCTCTGGTGTTCCTTGCCCCATCAGAAAAACTGGGAGATTAACTACATTCTTGTAGTCTAAGTTTAATCCCACCCTTTATTCCTGAATCTTGCATAACATTTAAATTACTTAACACCACAGTTTTTCACTGTTCACAAAAGCTGTTCTCATTAGACCTGCTTTAGCACATTTGCTTATAGACTTTGATTTATGCAAGAGGGGGTCAAAGCAGGCTGTTGCCCTTTCATGTTAGATTTGTCGTATATTGTATATGTGTGTTCTTCTTAAAACTTGATGCAGTTACAAGCGTCCCCTTTGCATCAAAACTATATCTGGTTCTGATTCGTCTGCCTCTTGAAAGTGTTTTTTTGGTAGATTAAGTGATCCCTGTGATTATTATTTTTTACATCTGTTGTTGACAGGTAACTTAAAGAAGACTGACCTGTATTTAGGCATGCTTTGCCTTCAGCAAATGTTATCATACAGATCAATTTCCTCATATTTGGAAAAAAAAAAGGAAATCAGTATTTGGTGCCTTTGGGGGTTATTAACACTAATATTAGGTTATGTACAGATACACAGGAAAGAAAGTTGTAATGAAAACAGTCTCCCCCTTCATTTTTGTTTCCTTTTCTTTATCATCTCTTCTTTTGTAAATATTTTAACATAACTGCAGAGCAAGGGTAAAAAAAAAAAATCATTAGGAGTCTGTATTTCTGACTTCATATCTTTGACAATCCTTACAGGTATGGATTTTGATACAGCACATTTTGGCTTCCTGGGGCAACTTGAGCTCATTGGCTGGCTTTTTGTAGAATTTGTTCTTGACCCCTTAGTACTTTATCTTCTTCTTATGGATGAAGTCAGTGAGTATAATGTTCATTTTCATAAACCATTAAGAGCCATACGTGTCCTCCAGGTATTGTTTCATGCACTGAGTGCGTTCTTTTCCCACTGCTGCTTAGTAGTCTAGTTAGGATGTTACCTTGATTACTTACCTATATTCAGAAAATAAAAACATGGTTGGCTCAGCTTTCAGACCTCAAGGGAACTTATTTTCCATAAAATTAACCTTTGCTGTTAATGGAAGAAAAAGTTCTACAGTGACTGTCATTTGTAACACAGTTAACTCATAACAGTTATCGGAAGACACATGGTGACTGGATGGAGACTGGCAACCCTGGCAATTACACTGTAAGTTCTTTTTTGCCTGTTATAACATTACTTTGATCAAAAGGCTCTCTTGGTGCATGTTACTAAAATAAGCAATTTCACACTCCAGAATTTCAGCGACTGACAAAAGTTTCCACCTTTTTCAGCTTCCTTTGACAATTATGTTTTTACAAATAGCCTTGCAGAGTGACTTCAAAGGCAGTAAACTGGATTACTAGGGGCCAAGACACCAGATCTGGAGCTAAAGCCAACCACTGAAAATATCTTCCTTTCTATTTAAATGGGAGAACTGTTACCTAGGCTCAAATGCTGTAGTAGACTCACAAGGTGAGGTGACTTCTGCATAATTGCCTTCACTAGCTTCATTTTTGCTTTTGTGTTACGAATCGAAAACTCTATCATTTCATGATTGCTATGCCGAGATGGCCTTCAATAAATAAAATAAATAAATAAATAAACTTTAAAAAAATTATTTATTTTTGCTTCAGTACTTATTTGTAAACATTGAGGGAATGTCAGTATTAAGTTTGTAAGAATTCTACTAGGCTTTTGACATTGAAAGGGTAGCTTTTGGTTGCTGTTGAGACCAGAATTTATTAACAAATAAAGATTATCATCTGCAAGAGAAGTTTGTTCTACAGAGTAAAACGTTATGTTTCCAATGCCTTTGCGTTTCAGCTGATGATGGTTTAAATTATGACACCCACCACTGTGCCTTAGGGCTTGTGATTCTGTAACTTTTTTCAGATGCATCAACTAAGCATTGCCTAATTTGTTATGAAATTGAAAGAAAAGTTGTTCCATAATTCTGAGTTGTGCTGCTAACATCTGTTTCTGATAAAATATTGGTAATATGATAAGAATTTAAAGGAATTGTGTGATTACTGGTTTCAAATAACCATTCCAATGGTAGTCAATCCAAGATGGCTTTTACTTCCTTGAGAGAATCATTCGTATGTATGAGGTGTTAAGTCCAAATGGCAGAGAAATTTAATGCTGGGTGGGATGCGAAGGAGAGGCATGTTGTTTTCAGGTGCTGTTCTTCATGGAAACTCTGGCAAATTTATGAGACAAGTTCTACTTTTTCACTTCTATTTATCATGAAGTGTATTTATAATTTAATTAAGGAAATTGGTTGAGTATTTACTACTAAAATGAAGGTGCGTACTTGTTATAGACAAAATATGTATGCTTAGCTTTTTTGGTTTTAATCAGTATTTTTAATACATAAACAGGTGTTCTCAAGAAAAGATTTTGTGTCCTTTGGTAGGTATGAGATGCGTTCTGGAAGTGGAGGGTGTTAGATGGCCCTGTTTTGAGCCAAAGTAATGGTTGGCTGGTCCCCCACCATAAGTTAAGGCCAAACTTTGGTGCTTGGTCTGTGTTGTTAAGGTCAGGCAAGATCTGCTCAGAACTGTTGTCTTTTTCCCTGATTTCCACATGAATTTTCCTCTCTTCCACCTTCTCTCTTATCCCTGGTGCTTTGGCTAGGCAAAGGGGAGCTCTCCAGCAGGTAGGAGAGAAAAGGTAAGTAAAGCCAGAGGGTTGAAGCTTGGCAAAGTTTCCTTCTTGAGAGATTGCAGTTCTGTTTCACACAGCTTCTGTTTCTCCACACCTGTGAAAATTTGGTGTGGGGATTTGTTTGAATTACATTTTTTTGGTCTTCATGTATGTGAAGTTTGCATATTAGAGGAAGAGGGCATACTGCACCTAACTCTGATTTGGTATTTATGACTTATTTAGCTGCAGTGTGTTAGGAACTTTAGTGAAGATGAGAAACCAGCCATGGTGGGTTTCTTCACTAAGGGAACCTCTGCTTTCGGATTTTTCAGTAGTATTTATTTCACCTGTATTTTGTTGTCTCTGCATTCCAATGTTGTGGTTTAACCCCAGCCAGCAACTAAGCACCATGCAGCTGCTCACTCACTTCCCCGCTGCCTGTCCCCACCAGTGGTATGGGGGAGAAAATCGGGAAAAGAAGTAAAACTTGTGGGTTAAGAATGGTTTGATAGAACAGAAAAGAAGAAGTGAATAATGATAATGATAACACTAATAAAATGACAACAGTAATAATAAAAGGACTGGAGTATACAAGTGGTGCACAATGCAATTGCTCACCACCAGCCGATTGATGCCTAGTTAGTCCCTGAGCAGTGATCCCCCCACCCCCACTTCCCCCAGTTTATATACTGGGCATGACATCACATAGTATGGAATACCCCTTTGGCCAGTTTGGGTCAGCTGTCTTGGCTGTGTCCCCTCCCAACTTCTTGTGCCCCTCCAGCCTTCTTGTTGGCTGGTCATGAGAAGCTGAAAAATCCTTGACTTTAGTCTAAACACTACTGAGCAACAACTGAAAACATCAGTGTGTTATCAACATTCTTCACATACTGAACCCAAAACATAGCACTGTACCAGCTACTAGGAAGACAATTCACTCTATCCCAGCTGAAGCCAGGACAGCCAGCTTCCTAATGAAAAAACCGGTGGCCATGAGGTCAGGGCATGAGTGTGAGTAGGTAATGTGATGTAACTGAAACATAGTAAGAACTCACCCTTCCTTAACTGCTGTGCCTTGTGCTCATGTACCTTAGAGTTATGCTTCATCTCCCATACTGACAGCCTTCATAGGGAAATACATACAAATCTTGTTCAAAGGTAGAGCAATGTATTTAAAAAACTTGCTCCAGAAGATAAATAGATGGTCAGGAGCCTCAGGATCTTCAGTCAAAAATGAGCATTATATTCTTCATAATTTCTTTCCCATGGTTACAAGCTACTTCCAAACATGTGAAATCCTGCCTCCATTGAGTGAAGGTGAAGAAAACAATGAATTTTTATTTTTACTGATTTATATATATATATACAGTTAGTTCTTTGAGAGATACATATGTGTATATATAAGATCCACATGTATCTCTCAATATCTATAATCAAAGAACTCATGTACGTGTATATATATGGAGTTAGGTTTTTTATACAGGGATATACATGTGTGGATATATCTCTCTTAGAGAACTCGATATATATACACATACACACATATGTTATATATATATATTTACAAATAATGTCCTGTTACAGCTGGATATTTTCAGGCAGGCAAAAAAGCGTGGATTTGTTTAATTATTTTTTAATGTCCTTGTTTCCCAACACTCAGAAGGCATTGTTTGTTCAGTAACTTGCATGATGTCTTCTTGCTGACCACATGAGCATGAACTGTTGGTCTTTATATAGCTTTTTACGAAATGTTTATGCCTAAGAGCTATGATGAACTTAAATTGCCATCTGATACTAAACTGAGGCTCTGTCAGTTTTATTGCTAAGAATGGATGCCTTGGGAATGCTAAACTAGTGTGTAGAAAATGTTTGTTTTTTACATGGGTCTTATTATGTATTCCCAACATTAACTGGATGTCAAGTATGTCCTTTGGAGCAAAATTTATCAGAGCTCCTGGTAAATCATTCTGTATTTATCTGTACCGATAGTCAGATTCACATGAAAACATTTTAACTTTGACTTCCAGTCACTGGATATTGTCGTATGAAAAAAATATGATTACGGGCATCGAATCTCTGAATTAACTTACCCTGAGTTTATCCTATCTAAAACTTCTGCTGCTTTTTTTAAGATCAACCTTTTAGTTTAGACTGTGCTTGAATTTTGACTCAAGCAACTGAATTATTTGTCTTTTCTCTTTACATGGTTCCCTTCTAAATCATTGCTTGTGTCAGTCTAACGTAGTAAGGGCAACATAGAAGGGCAACCAAGTTGGTGAGGGGCCTGGAGCTCAAGTCTTATAAGGAGCAGCTGAGGGAACTGGGGCTGTTTAGTCTGGAGAAAAGGAGGCTGAGGGGAGGCCTTATTGCTCTCTACAACTACCTGAAAGGGGGTTGTAGCCAGGTGGGTACTGGTCTCTTCTATCAAGTAACTAGTGATAGGATGAGAGGAAATGGCCTCAAGTTGTGGCAGGGGAAGTTTAGATTAGATATTAGGAAAAATTTCTTTACTGAAAGGGTTGTCAGGTATTGGAACAGACTGCCCAGGGAAGTGGTTGAGTCACCATCCCTGGAGGTATTCAAAAAGCATGTAGACAAGGCACTTCAGGACATGGTTTAGTGGGTATGGTTGATGATTGGACTCGATGATCTTAAAGGTCTTTTCCAACCAAAATGATTCTATCATTCTAAGGTGTTACAGCCCAGCAATCTGTAACAGGCATGCTCACACTCGCTCTTTTTAGCTTCCTGCATGTAAAGGAAGGGTGGAAGAATCTCACATTTCCCTTTCGTTTTGTATGTCAGCTGATTTAGAATCATGGAATCATAGAATCATTTAGGATTGTCTATGGAGTTTGCCACTGCTTAAAATAAAGACCTGCTTAAAATAAATGAAATTTTCTTCAAGTGAATGTTTAATCATCTTTATGGCATTCCTAGCTATGTTTTTATGCCCTCTTTAACTTATGAAGGCTTAGTCCCTTCTTCAGTGGGCATATCCATTTATGGACAAAGAAGATAATTCACTGGACACTATGCTTGTTGGGGGCCTTGGTTATGCAGTGCCAGGGGCTATGCCACAGGAAAGGCCCTTTGGGGTATGCTATGCTGTTTCTGAGTGATTGCTTCAGAACATCCCACGTAGCTCCTTGTAAAGAGCCAAGAAAAACTGCAGGAGAAGTAATCAAGATATCACCCTCTGCACTTTCTGGTCTTGCTGTCTGTTCTAGAGAAACCCTTGCTTTATCACTTGCACTCAGTGCTTTCAGGCTGAGTGCCATGTCTTTAGGCAGAGTGCCCAGCCTTTCTCTACCTGAAGTTTGAACCAGTAGTCTTCAGCAGCTTTCCAGCTCTTGCTATCTTTCAATTCAGTTGCTCTCATTTCTGATTTGAAATAGAATCAGGTGCACTTTGCAGCCTGGTGTTAGGGTAAATGTATAGGGTTGCAGAGGAAAGACATCAGTTCTAAATACAGTGGTAGCAGAAAGACTGTTCCAGAAAAATTTAAGGACTAATAAAGATGTAAAGTTTGTAGGTACAGTCATGGCACTCTTAATGCAAAGTCCTGTGGTGGCCCTGTTTTATATTAGCATATTGCTTTGGTCTGGATGAATGGACTGGATGTCTGGAATTCACATCCACACTGTGCTAGCTCATAACTAACTAACATAACAATTCCCCGGAGACTCAGGTTGTCTGGTATAGCTTCAGTCTTCATCCTGTTCTAAAAAGATGGTGACCACTATCATCCATCTCTCATCATTCACATCAGAAACTTTTGACATAAGAGCTCATCTGTGGCCTGAGGACATTACATGTACATATGACCAAGAGGAGCAATCTCCTAAGAGGGGTCGCTTTGTCCCAAATGAGGGTCAGTCTCCTGAGGAACACTGGCAAAAGAAGGATGCAAGAAGTCAAGGGAAGTTCAAGTTCCTATGAAGCTGTTTGTTCATTATGCTCAACCCCAGGTATATACAGTAGTGTAACATTTCTCAGGAACAGCTTCTGACAGTGTTCAGAAAAAGTTGGATCCGGGACAATGTTTCAAGACTTATCCTTTGAGATGGGGGACTTCCAAAGGAGGTCTTTTTGCCTTGGAAATTCACAGCAAGTAACAATTCTCCCTATTCCATGTCAAGCCTTTTCTTTAGGATTTTTATCACTTGTGTTACTTCTCAATTTATTGGCTTCCATGAGGTACTGATTTTCTTCAGTCCTGCTGTATTTGAGTGCTAGGAGCCCTATTCAGTTAGGAACTGTGCTGGAGCATACTTGAGGTATTCAGAAGCCATCTGGACATGGTCCTGGGCACCTGCCTCTAGGTTGCCCTGCTTGAGCAGGGGGGTTGGACAAGATGACCTCCAGAGGTCCCTTCCAACCTCAACCATTCTGTACTTCTGAGACACTGTGGTATCCCTCAGAAATTCTTTCAGGTCTGTAGTCATTTGCTTCCATCTGCACCTTTTAATAGAGTCTTCCTTTTTGTTGACCTTGGATCTGCAGAGTGACAGAGCAGTTTGATTAATTTTGTGACTCTGTGCAGACTTTTGTTGCGATTAGGTTATTATTTTCTTATGTTGGGAAGCTAACCAGCTGATACTTTTTTTTTTTTCAAAATTGCATGCGTTCTTCAGCTAACATTGTAGATGTCAGGCATGCTTTATTTTTCTATTTGCTTATGAATATCTCTTGCCTCTGTTGTCTCTGCTATAGGGAGCTCTTTAGATACTATTAACCTCAAGCTGGTGACCATCATGTTGGATAGAGGAATTTCTGTGAAGCTGCTTGAGTGGAATGAATACATACAATTAGAGCAAGAGAGAGAGGTGAGATTTTCAGCATTTTCAAAGTGTGCCCTTCTCAGATCTGCAAAGCCTTCACTTGGTAGTTCCATACATGTGCTGTAAAGTACTGTGCCATTCAGAGGTTGTTCAAGTGAGATGAGTCTTGATAAGATGCTCTTTGAGATGCTTTTCATGTGAACTATTTAGTTTACTCAGTGTATAGTTATGTTGCTAGAAGAACCAGGAGTATGAACGCTAACATATCTGTTGAAGGAGAGAGGAAAGGCCATTTATGTGTAACTGTATATGGCTGCCATGTCTTCAATGCCATGCATTCAAAATTCCTTCCCCTGCTTCTGCCTTGAGGTCTTTTTGTATAAAATGGGGACAAGCTGCTAGGAATTAAGGGTATGATATGGCCCATTTATACGATACCAGCATTTCTAGTCACTGCTTCAACCATTGCTATATTGTTTGCATACTTGAGTGATTGCAACAGCCACATTGCTAAACTGTAATTTTTCCAGTAATATAGGCAGTAAATTTTGTTCCCTAAACTGTTTGTGAAGGAATGCTGTTTCTGGGTATACCTACACTAACAAGGCTTTGCTTTCAATTGTTTTGTTTTGTTTTGGTTTTTTTCTCTGCAGTGACAGTCATTGTAGGGAAGCTATGATACATACCTTTGAATGGAACAAAATGCAATAGGTTAAACCAGATCCTAACAAAAATTTAGAAAATGTGATTAATAAGTAAGTGTTTGGACAGGGCAGTTCAACACAGACCACAGATCAGAACCAAAACATATAGCATTTTGTCAGTGTTGCAATAAAATATTCCAGTTTAAATAATTTGGGAATCTTGATATATGCTTGCTATTATTTTTTTTTTTATATTCTTCCTTCAGGTTTGTTTAAAACTTGGTTTAAGCTAAGAAATTTAGATGCAAGGCCAGTTCACACCATTGTGGTTTTTGTATCTCAGTGTCTGTATATCTTTCAGGCCTCAAAATGTTACATCTTATGCTATAGGCTTTTTTCTTAATTACATGAAGACACTTTTTTTCTATGTCCTTTATCCTGTAGAGTGATATCATGTACAGGCAACTAAGCAGTTTATCTGCAGGACTTCTGTGTATTTCCTCTAGGGTGTGCAATATTTCAAAGATGATAACCAAGTCTGGAGGACATCTAATTAGCATGTGTTGTGTTATGCTTCTGTCTCCTGTATTGGGTGAAGTTTGTTAAAAGCTGAGTAGGTCATGTTGGGAGGAAGTAGAGATGGGTACAAAACCTTGAGATGATACAAATAATAACTAACTTGCATAATTCAGTGTGTTATAGAATAAACAAGAAACTGGGCTACTATTTTATAATACGTACTACATTTTACTTTGGCAGTTGATACTACTGTTTAAGAGCTGGAAGTCTTCAGAAAAAAAAGATGCCAAATCCAGACATGGTTAGAAAGAATACCACTGACAGATCTGCAGTCAGTTACACTAAGTCTAAACTGATGTTTTATTTAGTAGCATAGATTTTAATTATGATTTTATAGCTAGTGTTTTAGTCAGAAAAGGTTCAGCCCTTGATCACGACTAAGACATTAACAAAGACATATTGTTTATTTGCCTCTTGGAGATAAGCTTGAGGATTTTCCTACCCCTCTGGAACTAGTTTCTCTGCATTATCAGTAAAGGTTATTGTATGGGTAATTACATAGCAGTTCAGGTTGATTTAAGAATACAAATGTTATTGCAGAAATAGAAGAGGCTTAGACCATTATTATTTTTAGCGTTCACTGAATCTCCAGTGCTATGTTTTTCTTTCTTACTGTGGTAAGTTCAAATGAGCAGGTTTGAAAAGGTTAGTTAGCCACTGGGGATATTAAAAATAAAGTGGGAACTACATTGTTTGTACTTCTTAGAATATTAAAAATGTGGTTTTTTTAAATTGAGTGAAGAAAGAGGAAACAAGAAAAACTTCTGGTGATTCTGTTCATATCTGTCACCTCAGGGTGGGAAAGAGATGGCTTTTAAATTAGTACATTTCAATGTGAGAGATTTAGAAGGTGTGCAGAAAAAAAAAAAGGTAGTATTTAGCTTCAGTTCTGTGTTTGATGTTAGTCAAAATGTAATTCCAGCAATTGTGTTCTGTAGCCACTGTGTGACCTACCCAGTGGCAATCAGCCCCCCCCTTTTTTTTAAAAAAAAAGCTAATTGGCCCATGTTTTGCTTACTAAATGTCATCTGGACTCAGTAAAAAGCAAGTGACCTGCATTGAATTAGTGTAATTGTAATACAAACAGAACATCTCATAGTTATGGTCTTATACAGGAAAAGAGAAAGTTGGAGAGATTTTTCAGTCTGATAAATAAAACTGAAGATACAGGGAGCCAACTTTGGCTCATAGTTCATTTTACCTTTTTACTGTCTTCTTTTAAAAAATTATAATTGGCATTTGAATTTTGCCTGTTTTTTCTTTGGAACATTTTCCTTTCTGGAAGAATCTTCCTTAGGATATGTGTTTTACCAGTTATTAAATCATGACCAATCATTACCAATTCCAGTTTCATCAGACACAATACCATTTCAGGAAGATAACTTCTTTTTTATATACCTAGCCTGTTCAGATTTTAGTATACTATTTTACCTCTGTCGTTTGGTAGGACTACTTTTGAATGTCATTATGTAGTTCATACTTTTTGCTTTCTGTTTCAGTGAGCAATGGTTACACCTACCAGGATAACAAAGTGCCATGAAGAACTGAAGTATCAGTTCCAGTGGTATATTTGAATTTTAACTCTGACTTCCATCTTGTAGCTGTATTATTCACTTTGGTTTAAAAGGGGTGTTATTTTTTAAAATGTAAGACTAGTGTCATTGTGTAAGTAATACTATGCCTTGGTTATACTTCTGGACATTTGAATGACCAAATGAAAAGAGATTTTACTTTATGATGCCACCCGCTGCTTGTGTCTGCATCATGGTCTATGGGGTAGGAAAAAAAGGTTAGATTTGCTCTACCAACTACATTTCCTTATGGAAAGGATGTAGATAACTTTTACACTAATCTAGTAATGAAATTAAGGGGCTACAGTGTAAATGATATTTTTATGAAGCTATTAGGGAGAATATTGGAAATACTGGCTAGGCAAGGACAGTAACACTGTTCTCTATACGTACCTGGTAGCCGGGAAAGCAGTGCTGTTGAGTCTTGTATTCTCTCAGTACATTGGGTGTCAGTGGAGCAGAGACAGGAGAAGAAGTTTCCCTTCTTTGCTTGAAGGTAGACAGAGCTTTAAGATGTAAGAACTTAATACTCAGTTACTCTTTCATAGACTAGAAAATCTTCTGTAATTAATTAGACATTTCCATTATTTCAGTGGGATGTAGGCATTTAATATCTGGAATTTTATAATCTGTCAGCTGAATTTTAGTTCTTAGTTTGAACACTGCAAGTGAATGGGTCATTTTTCTTTGTGCTGGTGGTTGGCTTTTGCTGTCACCTGTTCATCTGTTGCCATTGTAAATGGTGAAGTAGGAAGCAGCAGACATTGCTGTGAGTATTGTTCCTTTGTGTTTCATGTTTCTTCTTTTAAACATGGTCATTCTGTTTCTGTACCTAGGCTAACCAAGCATGATAATCCTCTTTTTTTTTTTTTTTTAAAAATAAATTACCAAAGTCACCTTTGGACATGCTAGTGAGCTGTCAGCCACTGTAGGTTTTTAAATTCAGTGTGCAGATTATTTTCCAGCAAGACTCTATTCCAGTTGTGACATGACTAGATTAAATTCCTGCTTTCTTTTGTGCTACCTGTAACCTCTCAAAGTATTGACTCTTAAATGTCAGTCCTTACATAATCTGCATAAAATCAGAGGCAAAGGAGCTGTTGCAGGGAGAGAGAGCAACCCGTGCTCTCTCAGGTAGTTTATTGGAAGCTTTCCTACTCTATAACCTGAATATTCTTTGTTGAAATTTAAACTCATTAGCTCTTCTTCTGTTCTTGGTAGACTTGAAAAAAAGAGTATTTTCCCCTCCTTTGAAGGGGCATTTAACATGTTGGAGACTGTTACTGTGTTTCTCACTATAGTCACCTCCACGTTAGACTAAGCAATCCTAATTCATTGAATCTTTCCTTGCAGACTGTGTTTTTTAAATATCTAAGCATTATAGTTGCTCTCTTTTGAAACATCTTCAGTTGGTTCACATCTCTGAAAGTGTGATGCCTAAAACTGGACACAATACTGCTGCTGGAGGTCTAATATATCCTGAATAAATAAGAACTACTGCATATTTCTTGAATGCCTTCTGTCATTACTACTGTGTGTGTGGTTATGGCAGAGGTTTCACATTTAATGTCCAGCAAGTTTACTACAGCTTTTTCTCACAAATATAAGTTACTCACTCCTTGACTCTTTTATTAGTAAATATAATTGCAAACGCAGTTTTTCCACTTCATGTCTCAGTAAATGTTAATGTATTTCTGGATGTAATCAATGCCTCATTTTCTCAGAAACTGCAGAAAATACTGTGGGAAGAAAAGATTTTATTCTTAAAATAATTGTTGGAGTTTTCTTGGAGGGAAAGTAAGTTTCTTAGTCTGGGTAACAGAATTGGAAGCTTGTAGGCATTATGTCTATGAATTTCCAAGATAGTACTGAATCAGGAGTAAAAGAAACTATGGTGAAAGAAATATTCTTTCTCTCAATACTCAAAAGAGTGTTCCCCAGATTCAGTCATGTAATGTGCACTTTCAGAACCATTTCCTTGTTTTGTAACTGATAAGAAACTAGTTGTTCAAGTTCAATGCTGAAAAAAGAAAAAGTTGTTGAGGTTCAAGACTCTTCTCTTATGTTCTAGATCTCTCAAATTCTGTGAAAGGGGGGATTTAAGTGATAGCAGGATGCTTCTATCTGAGAGAGGTACCAAGTTCTATGAAGACACCTTCTTCCTCTTTTGATTCCTGGATACCTGTGTGGCTGGGAAATATCCTTTAGGCAGTGAGTTGCCTGGCTCTTGAGCAAACATCTGCCATAATGTATAGTTTGGTGAGAGGCTCTTAAATGTTGGTAAGTTCCCTGAGGGTTGTGGTAGAACCTCAGATTGGCTAGTGGTCTGAAGTGGGCCCATCCCTCTGTTATGGTGATTTCCTCACAAAGAGGTGGTGTTGCCCATCACTATCAAAAGGAAATTTTCTCCTATACAACTATGTTTAAAAATAACTTCTTTTCCAAGTCTGTGTCAAGTAAAAATTGAAGTAGAAGGTTAAACCACTACACCAGGTATTTCTTTCAGTCTAAAGACAGCTTAATATCTATTGCTTTTTTCTACCTTAACCCCCCCCCCCCGAACTCTTCCCTCCCTCAGAAAAAAAACGCCTTTTAAAAAACACATATGCATACATGTGTGCACCTCCTCCTGATTAAATGTATCTTGCTGAGATTGAGGGTACTTTTCAGAACAATAATCATGAATTAATTTGTGCTCATTTAGGTTTTCCTTTTGGTGAGTGAAATTGTTGGAAATACTTTCCTAGATAGTGTCTGCAGTTCCTTTCAGGTGTTTGAAACTCTTGTGTGTGTTTGTAAGACTTGCTGACTTTCATTGTCTTGTTTTCTGGTAGTGTTTGGATTTTTTTAGTTATCATGGGTTTTTTTTGTTTGGTTGGGTTTTTTTGTCCCTGGACACTGTAAAAATGTGGAGACTTGTAATTATTGTGCATGTGAACTTTCAATATAACCTTTCAATAAAATGTTAAGTAATTATACTGTTTTGTACCTATATGGGATTATTTGCAAGTTAGGTATTTTTCTCTGAAAATTCCTGTATATGTCAATTAAAAAAATAAAATTCAAAACCTTTAGCTGCCTGGGGTAGTTCAAGCACAAAATCTTGAGTAGCCTGAAATTATTTTTGTTTTTAGCGAATGGCTTTGCTTTAAAAATTGTGTAATTTCACTTATCTACCCCCCCAAAAAAAAACCAACCCAAAGAAACAACAAAAAAACCCAATGAAGCCAAAGAACAGTTAAAAAACCTTCATGAGATTGCAGATACTTCCATGTGTGATTTTTCATTTTTAAAGACTTTTGAAAGGCATTTGTTGCCCTTCTTTAAAGACTTGCTATCTAACTTAAAGGAGGGGAGAATTTTGAGGATCAGGTTGTTGGCTCTCTTCTGTTGTAACTTCACTGATGTCAATGAGTTCGTAACCTTGCAGATGAAATGGGGACTTGAATGTTATGTTGCTAAAGAAAAAGGAAATGGGAGGACAACGTTCATTTGAATGGCAGAATTGCAGAATTTAACAATATTTTGTGCTGAAGAGTTGGGTTCACGAAATTGAAACAGCCCTACTGAATTGGATAGAAAAACTCAAACTATTCCATTTTAAAGTAGAAGAGGGAAAGTTGGGACAAGATAATAGTTGAAAAACCTACAGGCAAAAGTTATGAAGAATTCCCCAAATCATAGGGAATTATTTAAATATGTTGGAAGAAAGGCTGGAGAAATGTTGGTAGGTCTGCTGGACTTGAAGGGAGAGGAATAAGAAACAAGCAAGCAAAAGAAGGCCAGTGCAGATAAAGTTGTTTCTCTGCATACAACTCTATCAAGTCATTTGTTGAATTGCTTTGAGATCTCTTTGGACAGCACAAGTGATGACTTATGAGAGGTCAAGTAACTTTCAAAAACATTCCCCCCCCTGCAATAAATTGATAAATTAGCTGACAGTAGGACAGCATGCTGAGGTGATATTTCTGGGAAAAGATTGGTGGTATAAATATTTTCATTACTCATCTGAAAAAAGGTTTTGAGAATGAACAGACATATGCAGATGACACGATCCTTTTAGATGAGTTAGCAGGGGGAACTTGCTCTTTGTCTTGCTAATTGGATAACAGCCAGTGCAATAAATTCTGCCTTTTAAATATATCATTGCAGATTTGTCTCAGGACATGGTAGAACTTTAAAGTTATGATAGTGATGGGATTTAAAAATCAGTTGTATAAGTGAGCTTCTTTAAAACCAGTAAAAAACCCCCCACACTGAATGAACTTGTGGCCTTAGAATGCCAATTTCAAGATGTTGTCACAGAACAAATTATCTGTAATATTCTTTTGAAATATAAAGCAATTTTTTTAAAGGAAGTATCACCAAATCATAGAATATCTCAAGTTGGAAGGGACTCATAAGGATCATTGAGTCCAACTCCCACCTTTAGTAGAAAGAGTAAGTTCAGAGGTGAATCTCGAGGCACAGTTCTGTTGCGTGACGGTGCTAATAAGGCAAGGGTTGATTCTTTTCAGTAGATTTACAATTGCACTATTGCAAAATGTTTGAGATTGGTATCTTTACATTCTTAACCTATTGTAACACTGTCAAAATGTTATGAACTTACTAGCACTAATAAATATACAGGTCAATATAAATGGCTTATCTTTCAGTAACCCATCTTTGCTGTTAATCATGTGATTATTCTTTCCATTAAGTATTTTTTTTCTGCGTTTATTACTTTATTACTTTACATCTTAAGTGAATCATACTTTGCTTTGAACAGCAAAGGTCGCAGTTCCAGAGGGAAGCTTGTGACAGTAAATGGCTGATAAACCACTGGTAACAGTTGTGTGGGTTTTGTTTTATTTTTTTTCTCCCTTCTGTTCTGGTGTTTTGTTTTATTTTTTTAAATGCTCCTAGTGTTAATATGTGAGGTGTCTGTCACTTTATCCTAAAATAATTTGAACGTAATTTTTACTGTATGTAGTACTGTGTATGTGATTTAATCAGTGGTCATTACTAAAGAATACTGAGGTGAGCACAATAGAATTGCATGTTAAATGTCACATATATTTCCTTTCATTAGGATTAAAAATTCTCTATCTATTGTTTGTCTGGAATTTCTCTGGACTAAATCTACACTTGTCCCTTCCTGCACTTAGCCCTGTGTTGATAATTCTAGCTGTGCTTCGCTGGGAGCTTGTGAGGCAGGTGGGTGTAACAGCACGGTGTTCTCATTCTGTTACTGGGTTGGATGAACAGTCATTGCTAACTCTCAGTGAAGAAACTGCCTTTTTGTTTGAACAGTGGTAGGAATCTTTAAGTTTTTGCTTAATGTTGGAAATGTAGTTTTATTGCTAAGACTAGGTGTTTTTTAATATTTGGTACTATAGCTTTCAGAATAACGTAATTGCTGGGGTTTTTTTTTGTGTTTTTTGGGGTTTTGTTTTGGTTTTTTTTCAGATGGGACTTCCAAACATTTTTGTTTTGATAATTCATTACTAATGTCGACTGAAAAATAAGTAACTTTACCGAACATCTTTTTTTCCCCTAAATTGGTAACAGCTTCTTCAATATTTTAGCTTAAACCAAAAATGTGTTCTAGCTAAGATGAGGGAGAAGCAGTTATCCATCGGATGGCTAGGTCAGTCTGGAGTATTTATTCACTGAACGTATCTTCAGTAAATGCTTTTTATGACACACAGTTTTAGAAAAGTGTTAGTAGTAAATTAAGAGGATGAAATTTACTTGACAACTTTTGGTTTTTTTATAGTCTTTAATTCAGGGTAAATTGTTCAGTTTTTCGTGAGCAAAATTGAAATGAATGCTCCGTGTTAGTGTGTTTCTTCAAGCCACTTCTCTGTTAGAAGTATGTGAGGTATGAGACAGGCAGTGAAAATGAAGGACCTAGCACTGCATGGGCTGCTGGATGCACAGTTTTGATTTGAGGGTTTCCTTCTTCATCTCTGTAGTTCATGTTGCTCTTGTCACTGAGATTAGTAAAGAGCAGCATTAACCCACCCCCCCAAAAAAAGGAAGACATAATTGGATGAATGAAAATTGGTGCATGACTGAGAAGCCACTTTTTTCTTTCCAAAAAGAAAGAGTAAAAAATGGTATTGGCTTCTTCAACAGAAGTAATGTTTCACATAGAAAGATAATTAAGCTTTTCAAACATTTTGCATCCCACATTCAGATTCCAGTTAGGGGTTTTGTCAAACTTGGAGGATATTGAGAATCTCCTTGGATCAGCTATCTGGCAAATGTCTGATGGAACCTGATGTGTTTGTAATTCTGCACAAAAAGTGTGAGCGCATTAGAAGATCTTCATTAACTAATGTGTTTGCAGAAGAGAGAAGGAAGCTGATGATTTTTTGGGTGCTTCTAATAATTAAATTTATTATCAACACTGAAGGAGATCATAAACTGACTTCCTTGTCTTTAAACACATGAGGTGTTGTTCAGTAACTTTGTTTTTCACCGTCACAAAGTTTTGTGAAAAACTTTGTTGTAACAATATTGTAGTTCTGAATTAAAATAAAAAAACAAAACCAAAAAAAACCAACCAAAAAATGCTCAACAAAGCAAAACCAATGTAGAAGCTGCTAGTATGTCACCCTTCTTGTCCATGCTGATATTTCATTTCTAGACAGCAGTTGAATTGTGTAATTGAATAATCAGCAGTGTTTCAGTAGCCTTTTTGAAGGCCATTCAAGAAGGGAGGGAAGTTCTATGACGTGTATCACAAAGAAGAGAAAAATGTGTCTTTCAGCTGATTCTTTGTTTCTAAAGTTAATAAAATGTTACGGTATTCAATATTTACCCCCCCCAGCCTTAAATAGGATTTCATACTCTAAAATGTGTTCCTGAGTTTAAATGTATTTTGGAGTTTGTTTTCTGCAGTAGATTGATAAACTAAGTAGTATAATTGTGGTGCCAAAAAGTGGAGTCACAAACTGCCTGTGGATGTCTTGTGTCCTTACCTTCTTTATAAAAAAGTTTCTCTCTGTAGATTCTAGCAATGGAGCTTCACAGCATGAAAATTATAAAATTGCCACAATATAAAAATCTTTGCTGTCTTCTTCAGTAGCATTCATGATACTGGGCAAACAATAACAGAAAAAGTGATACTTTTCATTTCCTGCTATTTATTACAAGTCTTTTAACTAAGCAATAGAGATAAGTTATTCAAGAGCTAAAACCCAAAAGACACATAGTAGCTCTACCAAATTACTGTTGATCATTTAATGAGTTCGTGGGCTGTGTGAAATACAGATGTATTACCCTGACTGACAGGAAAAATGAGCTGCAAGGATTTTCTGATTAGGAAATTCCAGATGTGGTATATGAGGGTCTCATTTTTCCTTTGGCATTTCCTAATTCATCATCATCACCATAATTATATTTTCACGCCAATAAAATTGTCCATAGAAAAAACTTCATGAAAAAAATGTTTTCAGCCTGGACTTTATTTAAAATGCTAGACCCTTTAAGAATAATAAAATCATGTGCTGACTTGCGCAGTTCTGCTCTCATTTAAGACCTGGTTCTCAGTCCAGTATTCAGCTTAACTGTAACTGCTGGTTATCAGGCAGGTGAGTGCTTCCAGGCAACAATTGTGGTAGAAACTGTGTTAGATCGTCTAGTGCCCAATTCAGAAGTGGCCACTGAAAGCTGCCCTGCATCTTCCTCCCAGTTGTTGTCACATATATACTGTAATCTGCATTGGATTCTGGTTTCACTGCAGAGTGTAGGACTTGCCTCCGAGCAATATATGAAAGATGATTCAAAGTAGAGTTGGGCTCAAGGTTCAGAGGTGGAAGGGCCAGTTCAGGACAAATTTGGAATGGACTCTCTATTACAGACAGGTGAAGACGAACACTGATTAAGCTGCCATGGTCCCTCAGGCCTGAGTTCTGACACCTCGCACCTTAGAGATTTTTTTTTTTTTAAATTTTTTTTTTAAAAGGATGATTGAATGGTTAAAACTGAAGACTGAGTCATACCATCTAACACCTTGGCTGTATATCTGATGTGTTACTTGAGTAAGACTTGCCAGTCTGCCTCAGATACATAAGGAAATGTGGAAGGGGATGTTGAAGGTGGGAGAGAGAGAAGAATTAGTCCCAGCTCTTTTGTAGTATGTCAGAGCCTGCTCCGTCTGTTGAACAATTTCCTCTTAATGTTTCCTGCAGTTGTTACTGCCAGTTCAGCCCATGTAATTGGGTGGATAGTAGCTTATATTTGGTTTTTCTTTTAAGTGACGGTTGCCTAACACTGGCTGTCTGAGCACTGCTATGAGCCCTACTGTGAGAGCTGAACTAATACCAATAGCTGTGGGAAACTTCTAGAGAAACTTACAAGTGGAGTGGAGGCAAAAAATTACTACAAGTAATAATTTGGGAGAATACAAGGACTGGAGAAAGAGAGAGTAAGATGAAAGAAGCATGAAGAAACCAAGTCTTCTAGGTTTCCTGCTTCCCTCAGCACCCACAGAACAGAATGACTGAAACAGCTTAGTTTTTTGTTTTAAAGTAGGACAGAGTTCTTTTAGGATAGAAGAGATGTATTTGACAAGAAATGGAAGCAAAAATGAGGAATAAGTTCCTGTCAGATAAGTGTTTTGTTTTTATTCCTGGAGATTTGGGACTAGCTTTATAATTCTCCAGTGATTGCTTTGCAAGCTTCTTGGAAGGAAACAGGAGTAGTTGGAAGCTAAATCATAGACTATTTTGAAAGAGACAGGGAACTTAACTATTATGCAAAGAAATATGCAAGCCAAAATGAGGGAGTAGAGGGGGAGAATGGAATTGAAAACCAGCTAGTTAACAAAAGGAAGTGCTGAGAGCTGGGGGGAGAGGTACATGCTAGCAAGTGCATGACAATTAACAAGTTGGACTAAACATTTGGAATAAGTAGTTTCTACATATTTTCTTGCATGACAAAAATGCATCTGATTTTTTTTTTCAGCTAACACAGCTCATGTCATGTATCAAGATTTTTAAAAGCCTGCAGTTTAAGCATTTAATAAATATACATGTTTCTGAAGTAGGTATTTTCAACATATGTACAAAGCATAAATGTGGGTTTAGGACCCTAACTCTAGCTCTTGAATATCTCCTTTTGTGACTTTTATTGCTTGCCATAAAAGAATGATTCATGAATTCCCTCTTTCTTCTCATTGTCCTTTGTGAATTATAAAGAAGCCACTTCTTTGCTGTGGTTCTTAACTGCTGTGTAGTTGATGAAAATAATTGGCAAAGGCAAATAGTTTTCCCAGAACATTGGAGCTGAGGCAGACTCTGAAACTAAGCTTTGCTTACCTGTGGAGAGACAGGTCAATGTTTATTATCAAACAGGAGGTATACATTTTGACACCACATAAACAGAAGTTTCTAGTCTTCTGTTACAGCTGTGCGTTTTCAATAGCTACTGCCAAGCTAGCTGTTAAGAGTAGCTGAAGATAAGATCAAAAGTCATCAGTTCAAAGTTCAGAAGAGATCATTACTTTCAAGGACAGAAACAGCCACTGCTTCATACCAGAAGCACTTTGCTTGTACTGACAATTGATCTTGTATCGCAAGTGAAGTAGGTAAGGCCAATTATGGGGTAATAGAGTGCCATGTTTCCTATCTGAGTTCACATGCTAGTTTGGCATGGCTGCCCACTGAAAATATAAAGCTATCATAGCATACATCTTTATTAAAGAAAATACCCAGGTCTCTTCTTGTAATCCTTGTAGTAGGCAGATAATGAAATGAGTTTTGTAAATGTTTAAGTATTTGAATTAAAGCAAACTATTCAGTACTGAAATAATTTCTCATTAAAATTATAGTAAAGTTTTTGCATCATTTTGCATGGGTTCTGCTTTTCTTCAGCATATGAGAAGAATTTTAGAATGAGGGTTTGAACAAGTTAAACCAACTTTCAAGGCCAGTTAGACTTCTTAAGGAGTTATGGGTAAAATCTCAGGAGGTTCCCTCTCCCTCCTCCCTGTGTTTCGAACACAGGCTGAAGCTTCTGGTGCTTCTCCTATGTTAACAGTGTGCATAATCTCGCATTTATGTATTTTTTTCCCCTTTTCTGAGTATGTGTTGTACTTGTAGAAAAACAAATGAAGAACTTTTACTCCCTTTCACGTTGGACAACATGGTTGAATTGAACCTGGTTTTAGAAGAAAATAATAGCTTATTATTTCTGTCAGTTGACCTAGCTCTGAATAGTGTGTTGCTGTCATGTGTAAATCTTAAACAATGATACTGAATAGATTTGAGATATTACATACAGAAGGTCAAACTTTCCCATTATTTTACAGTGGTCTCTCAGAATTGTGCTGCTTTTTTTTTCCTCTACAAGTGTAAATCTATAATTAGAGGAAAATGTGGAAGAAATCATAAAGAAAAAGGCACAATATATATAATCTTAAGTAGGACAAACATTTTTTTATATAGCATGAATCCTTTTTCCTAGTTGAAAAATCTGTCTGCATATGGTTCTTTACAGGGTGAAATTTATTATATAGGTAAAATGCTGCCTTTTCAGTTTTGTGTAAATTCTCACTGCTAGTAGACAAGTTACTTGATGATTTTATTTTTGTCATCTTTTAGTGTTGTCTTAGGTCTTTTAGCATATGCTTTTAAGTCTTATTAGGAAAAGCAAGTTTTAAAATTACGTCTGAAGAATTATGAATGCAAAAGGAAATAGTAATCCTACCAAGTTTCCTAAGCAAGTCTCCTATAAGACTAAATGCAGTTAAGAGAGGAGAAGGTGAACTTGGCTTTTCACAGCAACTTTATATGTGTCTGTTTAAACTAGCGGTGCTATCAATTCTACTAAGAATTTCTGAAAGAACAAAATCACCTCTTGAGATTAATAAACAGCAATAGATAAATAATGAGTGATGTGCTCAATGGGGTACAGTTTAAACACAGAAAATCTAATGGGAAGTAGCTACATTAGTAGCAGATGGATTTACTTCCTGAATCCCCATCTGAGTGGAAATCCTAGCTTACTTAAAATTTGTCTTCCAGATTTTTAGCCTGATAAGAAAGGTGGATAAAGCAATTCATTTACTTGGCTTCAGTGCTGTGATGATGTGTTTTGTTTAAACTTGCTATTGTTGTTTGATTTTTATCTAGGCTATTTTTATGATTCCTACAAATCCCCCTCCAACCTTCCGGAAGCCAGAGCTCTGGTCTGATGAATTCACAGATTTTGTGAAGAAATGCTTAGTGAAAAATCCTGAACAAAGAGCTACAGCAACACAGCTGCTACAGGTCAGTATTTAAGTTACTGAGGAAATGCAAGTTTTATGGCTTTTTTCCTCTAGTCTCAAACCAGAACGGTTGTGAAAATTTCTAAGGGCAAATCTCATATTAACTATTATCATGCCTTACTTCTTTTCCACTTTGTCAGCTCCTGTATCTCTACCCCCATTTTATTTCTCTTTTGCTGCTTCTAAAAATTAATTGCTCTATATAAAGTTTAGGGCTGGTTGTTGCTATTAAAATTGGATCCTTGCTTTGTGGTGGGAGGCCCTCAATAGATCTCAGGATGTAGGCAAGTGTTAAGTTAAGGAATTGAGCCCAGGTTACCCCTCAGTGTGGACCACCCATGGAGTATATTCAGTCTTTCTGGTCATGTCAAATTAAGCAGACCAGTTGCTCTGTGTCCTATAAGGGTCTGATGCAGATGGACAGTATAACAAGTTTGTTCTTTGGCTGAGTTACACCAAGTGGGCACTTTTAAATTCAAGCATTTGGTGATGTGGACCTGTGGAGCCAGGGCAGGGTGTAGCAGGCTTTTGCCCGCTCACTGACCTGAGCTTCTAGTAGCTGCAGAAATTTAACAGTTGCATCTTTTGGTACTGAGATAGAAATAAAGAAGAGAAATTGCGAAGAACTACAAAAATCAAACAGGAGGGACTGATCTATCAAGAAAGATTTAGTCTTTGTGAAATGGACATAATTTTACAGGGTCCACATATTTTAGTACATGGGGGAGAGAGAAAACATGAAGAAGGTTTTTTCCTTTGACCCCATATTTGTGTTATCCACTGCCTTCAGAGCTGTCATAATAAGCCTACAAGTAACTAAGGAAAAACAAAGACCAAAGGTAGTGAAAGAGACGGGGTGGGGGGAGGTTTCTAGAAAAATTATAATAGGTTCCATGATGATTGAAATGGAATCTAAAATTTCCTGTAAATAAGCTTGCTTTGGTAGTGAGACAGAAGTGAAAAATTTTGCTGTCATTTGCTCCTTTTACTTTCCCGATTCCTAATTCATTAAACTTTTGGATAATTTAGTGTTCTACGCTTTTCACTGCTATTGGTAAATATTATTCTTAATTTTCTTTGTTCATCAGTCTACATAAGAATCTGATCTTCTGAAATTTCATCTGTAAGACACTCATGCTAGATTTATTCTGTCTCTAGGTAGCAATAGCCTCTTTTAAAATTTACATTCCAGTGAACTCCACTACAAGAACATAAAAACTTTGCAAAGTAGTTTCCAGTAATAGATCATCAAATTAATAAGTCATGTTATGATTATTTTATTTTCCACACTGTGACAACACCAAAATATAGACTGCAAGGCGAGTAAAAATTGGAAGTTATAGATTTTCATATGATGTATGAATCAGTACTTGAGACCTTAAAGATTTGAAGTTCATATAGTTAGGTGAACACTGGCAGCTGGATAGAAGAGACTTGCATTAATGTCTGCAAGTAAGAAAAAAAAAGAAAAAAATCTTCAGTGTTCCTCTTTCCACATGCTTACTGGCCAGAAAACCAAATACTGTGGCCCTTTCCCCCAGCTGGAATTTGGAGCATGTGTGATGCAGCTGGAGGTGCTGTGGGTGTGTGTGAGTGGGAATGAAAATACTGCTTGTGGGGAAAGATCATGGATGAAAAAGGAGAGTAATTGAATTAATATATCAAGGGAGAAGGTAGATAGTAAATGTAGGACACTAGGCTTCATCAATTCTGTTCTTCATGGAACAATTTTCTAATATTTAATAATACATTTTTGAGGTGCTTAGAGTTAGGTTTTGCCTAAATTGTATTTGCATATAATAATGCAAAAATGAGAATTTTTCTGACAGCAGGTGTTTATTAGACAGCAAAATGAATGTAAATGGTATCATGCACATATTGTCTTAAAGGAAGAAGTGATGTTTTAAATGGCCTTGAATTAAAAATTAATCTTCCTGCTAAAAGTAGGGTATTTTTTTGCTTATTCGACATTTCAGCGTCATAGATCAAGAAATGTTTTATGACATATAAAGTAGAGGTTTGTTGAAGTAGGCAGCCATAATTGCTCTGCTTACATCCACTAATTTATGCTGTCAGTTTGTTAAGATTAATTAAATTCTGTAACTGAATATCTGAAAATGTTTGTTTTTCTATGTCAGACAATCACCACTCTATTTATTTACTACTTACTGCACGTTTCCTTTGGAAAATTATATCCTTAACTATAAAACAGTTGTTATATGATTACATTTCCCAAGGCTTGCTGTTATTAAAAATAGTTAAAGTAAGATTTTAGTTATGAAATAGCTAAAAGATATTGTATGTTGTGTTAGTGTAGATTTTAATTATTGTGTAATGTAAAATACTATTTATCACTGAAATCTGTGGTGTTGAGTAATACTTGTAATTACATCTGAAGCCTAACTATTGTAATGATGTTATAAAAGTTAATTTTTTTTTTCTAGCATACATTTATTAAGAATGCCAAGCCAGTTTCAATTTTAAGGGACCTAATCACTGAAGCTATGGAGATAAAGGCCAAGCGACATGAGGAACAGCAGAGAGAACTAGAAGAGGAGGAAGAAAATTCGGTGCGTACCTTTTTTCCCTATAACTATCTGTACTTTATAGATAAGTTGCTGTTTTTCCTCTACTTCCTGTACTTGTGTTCAAATACTTTTCTTTACCAGGTTTCTACATGATTTTTAGCCTATGAGGGCTGAATATTCCACTGCTACTTATGATGAGTAAAGCTGCTGTGGGTAATGCCGTATAAGCCAGCTTTCAGCACTCTTCCATGAGATGTCCTAGTAAAAAGGTTTTCTAGGAGGTGGGAAAAGAAACCATGTCAACTTCAGCTGTTCAGACTAACATAAAAAAAATAACAAAACAAAACCCAAAACCCTGAACTGTTAAGATTCCACTTTCACATATGGGCTTCTAGACAAGTGGTTTAATTTTCAGTTCAGGGCATTTTTTTTTTTTTTAAGTCTAATGCGCAGAATAGTTTGTTACGATGCACAGTAAGTGGTGATTACAATATGGTTTGAATCAAGTTGCACCTATGAAGTGAAAAGGTTGACAGCATTCATTCTACAGATGATGTCAGCATTATGTTTGAGGAGAGAAGCAGGTCGTGTGATAAATAGGTTGCATTTAGAATTGTTTGGCAATGTTAGGAATAAGTCAGCGTTCCTGGCATTATTACTCTCCCTACATGATTTATTTTAGGGCAGTCTTGTGCAATGCAGCAGTATGTCCTTCAAAGAAGTGTATTGCCACACATACAATGAGAACCAAGGTCATTCAGGAGTAACATGCAGAGAAGATTGAGATTGTAATGTTAGTAGAAATCTTACAGCTTTGAGCAGACAGAAGAGAGCAGTGCAGTAATGCAGTCTGCCCTATCCCAAATTGTAGAGTCCTTGTTATGTGTTACAGAGTGTTAGGTGGTGATCTATATATAAGAATATTTTTCAAGCAGATTCTGTGGAGTGTTTTGTATCACAACAGACAGTATGGTCTTTTGTTTGCTGGACGTTTTTCTGTTCTAAGAGTATGTTCTAAGAGTATTGATAGCTTGTGTTTATAAAGATGGTTTACTCTGGATTGTATTTGCTCAGTCAGTAATAAAACGGGCAGGGAAGGCTGGGATTATTTCTTTTTACGTTAGGAAATATTGCCTGTGTGGAGATGTGTGACTTGACATGCATAGTTGATGTTTGTGACTTGATATATCGAATAGTTGATCTCTGAAGAGACTGATTTATTACCAACATAAAAACCTAATGTCTTTACTAGCATGCTTTCCTCCCTACTATTGCCTCCTGAACTGTAGACCTCAAACACTTGGGCGTTGTTGATGTCTTTTGCATTAACCCCAAATTAGGTATGACATGTAATTACTTAGTCTGAGGTGCAGATGGGGAATCAGATTGCCAGGCATGGACGAAACAATCCATGCCAGCTCAGTATGTGGTGTACACCTTCCCTCTCCCACTGCTGGTGGGAGGGTGCAACACAAGTTTGGTCCACCTCAACTGAAGAAGCATTTAGCAACTCCTCCTGCTTCTTGCATGGGTGCAAAAGTCAGAATGTAACACTACACTCCCCTCCCCACCCCCCCCCACCCACCCAGGTTATTCAGTGTTTAGTATAAAGGAACCTCAAATCCAGGACTGGGGCAATAACAATCTGTTATTGTGTTACCATTGCAGTAGATGAGAGTTTTGCTTTGAATTTTTGTGGTACAGTCAGGGAATAGCTGATGAGTTAAAAAGACAACAAGACTCTGCTTGTCACTAGCTGTGAAAGATAGGTGCCTCAAATCTGAAAATAACAGAAGTATCTTTGGTTAGCAGGGCTGAAAGCAGAATCACAGAATAGCTGAGGTTGGAAGGGAACACTGGAGGTCATCTGGTCTAACCCCCCTACTCAAACAGAGCCACCTAGACCTGGTTGCCTAGGATTGTGTCCAGACAGATTTTGAGTATCTCCAAGGAGGGAAACTCCACAACCTTTCTGGGCAGTTTGCACCAACGCTTGGTCACCCTCAGAGTAAAAAAGTGTTTCCTGATGTTCAGAGGGAACCTCCTGTTTTTCAGTATGTGTCCATTGCCTCTGGACCTGTCACTGGGCACTACTGAAAAGAGTCTGGCTCTGTCCTCTTTGCACCTTCCCTTCAGATACTTGTACAGATTGAGAAGATCCCCCATGAGCCTTCCCTTCTCCAGGCTGAACAGTCCTAGCTCTCTCAGCCTCTCCTCAGAGGAGTGATGCTTCAGTCCCTCGATCATCTTTATGGCCCTTTGTTGGACTCTCTCTGATCTGCCCATGTCTCTCCTGTACTGGGGAGCCCAGAACTGGACCCAGCAGTCCACGTGTGGCCTCACCAGTGCTGAGCAGAGGGGAAGGATCACCTCCCTTGACCTGCTGGTGACACTCCTCCTAATGCAGCCCAGGAAACCATTTGCCGCCTTTGCTGCAAGATTGCATTGCTCTTAAAAATAAGTGCAGTTGTAGTCTATGGAAGTGCTAAGTCTGTAATTTTTTATTTACACTTAACAGAATTTGAGGAGCTGTAATCATATACCAGTGCATGAGCATCAACAAACCCAGAAGCAGAAGTCAGCCTCCCTTTGAAGAAATTGCTCTTAACTATAAAGCAGAAGGTCAGAGTAGATGACAGAGAGGCACAGGCAGAGGAGATACAAGATTAGTCAGTATAGGAAGCTTGGCATTAGCATATCTTGCTCAATTTTTTTTTCAGGATCATGATGTAGAGGAGTTTTAAAGGACAATAATGATAGTCTTGCAGAGGGCTAGAGGCAGCCCTGCTGGCAGTAGGAGACCTGAGAAAAGAATAAATGGGTTTGAAAATGTAACCGGCGAGTAACAGAAGGGGCCAATTTGAGGCAGAGCTGACTTCTCAGTACGGAATGAAGTGATAGAATAGGAGAAGGCCATGAAAGGGGACTTCAGTCTAATGAAAGACAGAAGGGGATAAGTTGGAAAATGAACCTTTGTAGTTGTATTACCTTGAGTGGAGGGATCACTAGATGAGACTTTAAGATGCAAGAAGGATGAGAAAGTCTGGATAAAAACTACAGCAATACGGACACTTTGAAAAGAAGGTATGTTTGTTAACGCAAGCCCTTTGTACTGCCGTACTTGTAGAAGACTTCAGAATTATTTAAAGAAAATAGTAAAATACATTGAACATGCACATTATGCTGTATGGTATCCTTGGAGTTAATTATTGAAGTTCTTTTTGAAATAATTTTATCATCCTTAGTAATTTGATGTCTTGTACTCCTTTTTAGTTTTCTATGGTAATGTTGACTTACAGACTGTAATTGATTAACTAAAACTAATAAATAATAGCAGCTGATGTTTGCAGGAGATGTTAAGAGAGAGACATCCTGGATATTGAGTGCATAATATATTGCATTTGGACATAATTACATAAGCTCTTGCGGTTGCTGCGTTTTTGAGCTAAGAAGTTTGCTTCCTCAGCAAGATAAACTGGCTGCCTCTATGGCTCTATTTTAATGCAAAGTAAACTTTGTGAAGGGTGGACTTAAAAGTGACACTGAAGGTATGCTGAATACAAAGCACAGAAGAGATTAATACCAGCTATCCCTTAATATTTTAGAGCATAAGAAGACAAGTTTAAGAGTTCAAATGGGAGGTTATTGCATATTGCTAAGGGGTGGTAACTGCTTGAACTACAAATTCTAACTCTGCTTAACACGTTGTTGTAACTTTTTCTTTGGGGAAAACACAGAAAGGTTAATCCTTACAATCATATGTCTGTTTTGTTTGCTGTGAGAGAGATCCTGTAGTAGACTAGGCTACACAAATAGTCTGTAGTCAAGTTCATTGTGGGCTAAGGTAAGTCAGGCTGCCTTATATTTGCTACAGATCTATGTGTGCTTTTGAAGTGACAGTAGTTCAGATCATGTTTGCAATGCCATGGTAAGGCGGTTGAGAGTTTATCTGTAGTTCTCCAGCAAAGGCCAGCTTTGCTCATGGCAGAGAAAATGGATATTTTTAAAAAATAGTTTGTGTCATTCTTATAAACTTCAGTAGGGAGAAGGAATAGATCTCTTTGAGCTTGGGCGAAGTTCCAAATGTAGAGAAAGACCATGTGCAAAGGTAAGAAGAAGATATGCCTCCTGTAAGTGGAGTAAACAAAAGGGAAGTACTAGCTGGTGCTGCTGGCAAAGTGGGAAGTTGCACTTGTCAGTGTGATAATTTCATATTTTTTATCCTGATCATGGATTACTCCTGGAGATTATTCTGGAGAGGTTTTGTGCCTTTTCCCCTTTAGCTCCATCAGCTTTATCAAAGGAAGACTATAAGCCACCATGAATTTACTACTGCAAAAATATCTTGTAATGGACAAGAGGATGTCCAGGTATTTTTGCTGTAAGGTTTATAATGAATACTTAAACATTTGAAAAAGTTTGCTGTTATATTAAAGATGAAGTATAAAAAGGGATTTTTGTTCATTTTTTTTAATGCTGTTGAGATGTTTTAATTCCTTAAGTTTTCATATGGTTTTATGATTCTAAAGAATAATCTATGTTAAGGTTTGTAATTAGGATGAAAGTTTTACTTTTGTTAAAACTGTTAATGTGATATTTGGTAGTAAGTATGACTTTTGCTATCAGTAAATATATGCCTTTAATAATTTCGTATTGCTTGGTAAGCCTTGAGTGAAAAAAGTTTGGAAATACTTAGCTTTAATAGAAAAAGTGAGGGTACAAGTGAATGAAATGAAGAATACTAATGGTGAGGTGAGGAGGAGGGATTTCCTTGTTGACAAATACAGTTTGTCAAAACTCCATGTTTGGTAGTGACCTATGAATAGCTTTTGTGTTGTCACAGTGCAGAACTAATCTTGTTCCGAACTGGTTTTAATAATTTCTTAGTTGTAATACAGACTTCCATGTCTTGCAACTGAGTTTCAATGCAGTACATCATTGCAAGAAATTCCAGATTCATTTGAGAGATAACAGCAGCATCTTGTCCAGTTGCAGTCACTAACAGTTCTGATCAGTTAAAAGCACAAAACCAGCCAAACTAGGGAACAGCAGGGCAAACTGTTACTATTTTTTATTTAATCAGAGAAGTTTTCTGTACCTTGTTTCCTGAATGCGTGTTATTTATGTACTGCATGCTAGAAGACTCCTGAGCAACATGTAGGTGTGATTGAGACCTGAATTAAGTGAAATTCTGGACAGCACAGATTTTCGTTTTCAAAGCATACTAGGCAGAGATTGATGAATGGACACACAAGTTATTAAAGGAGACCAGGATAAAACCCAGAAGAATAGAATGAAAGCATTGGAGTATTTGTGTTTGCCATTTAAAAAACCAACCAAACAACAAATCCCTCAAAATCCTCCACTTCAATTTAAAATAATGCTTAATTTCAAAATAAGCTCAAAGGTTATGTCTTTCATTTAATTTGGAACTTGTTTGGGGAACTGCCAGAAAGGCAATAAACCAATTCTTCTTACACTTCTAACTGAGTGCTTATTCTTTCCCATCTGGAAAGGGAAAACAGATAATGTAAGTGCCAGTTTGGTATACTGTAGTGGATGAAGTCAGCAGTCCAGCATTCAAGTATAAAGATAAATAACCATTGCATATTCCTCCTTCTTATGTACCAGTCTTCACAGAACCCTGAAGAAATATAGGGCTGCTTGTGTGTAGTTTGCATGGCTACACAAACATACAGTTTAAATCATAATACAGGTTTTGATAAGCTAACATGCAATGATGGCAGCAGTTCTAGAAAGAGACAATGACAGTCCCCATGTCACCTTGTGTAGTAGTAGTAGTAGTAGTGACAGTAAGTCATGTGTATATTCATATTTTAATATCTATAAATGTTTTCAGATTGTATATGGAGTTGGAGTCACTGTTCAGTTGGAAAGTAATAGCCACCTAGCACATAAATTTTGGAAAATAACACCTTAAAAGTGGATTTTTCCCAATGATATCACTGTGAAGTCTTCACCGTAGAAGTACAAAGGCAGACTCAAACCTGGAGAAATGCCTATTTAGTAACACCTAAAAGCAAGAGCAAATACTGATGTTAGTGTTAAGTAGAGTCTATCAATGTTAAAGGTCTCTCATGGGCAGTGAATTGAGTCCATATACTATTGAAAAAAGAATGGTTTCAGTTAACCTATTGGGGGCTTGAATTTACCGATCTAACCCCCCAAGAATTCCCTACATAAAGCGTGAGCAGTTGTGCTCATTACTCACTGGTACGTGTTCTGGGACCCATCAAGAAGAAAGGTGTAAAATGTTCTAACTACGATGTTCATTTTGTTAGGAAACCAGATTTTACCCTAACAGTTACATTTGAATAAGTTTTTTTATAGCTTTAATTCCCTCTTAAAACCATATATGTATTGTAATGGGCACTCAGGTTGTAAGTGACTTGCATAACTGAAAGTGGAATGGAGAGGAGATGGTGGTTTTTGAGAATTAATCAGATGCAAAGATTTCACACTTAGGTACTTAATTTTCAGGATCAATTCAGGTTGTTTTCCTTAAAGTGAGGAAGATTCACATCTGTAAAAATGATTCTTATTTTTCATTTTTACCACTGTCTGTGAACTTTTTATAGTATGGGAAGTTGTCAATTGTAACGTAAATATTTTATGCTGTTCAAAACTCCATATTATACAGCTGTAAATAAATGGCCACGTTGAATACAGTCTTCATGTCTGTATCATTCCAGAGAGAGATAATATCATTACAAACAGTGTGCTCTGAATTGATTTTATGCCTGTTACGAGAGCTGCTCATGTGATGAGAATGCCTTCTGACAAACTGACATGTTTTGATAGGTGCTGAGGTAATTGTACAGATTTTTTTAATTAAGCAAAAATTGCAAGTGGTGTATTCTATAGAAGGTTAATCCCAATATCAAAGTTTAAATGTTAGTTTAGGCATTACTAAACATGACCAATCTCTTCTCTCATGCATTTTTTGAAATGTGATGTGAATTGGATGCTGAGGCTGGGCAGCTGTATTATGGGAATGTAAAGTAACTCGTTGCCTGGCAGCTCACAGGAAACATGTCTAAATATTTATTTCTGTGGATCTTTAAAGGAATGAGCTAACAAGCAGCTCTTCCTGTATGTTTTCTTTTACATTTTAATGTCTCTGTTATGTGAGGAATGCTTAATTATTTTAGAATATTCAGACAAGGAATTACTACTTCAGTACTCCATTTTTGTTTTTCTTAGACACTTAGTGGTTGAAAACTATCAACAACTTAGCCAACTGTCAATAATCAGTTATTCCTATATGTAGGCTTATTTATTCATTCATACAAAAGTTTCTTTGGTTAATCATATATTAATTATGAAAAGTTGGCATCTGTCTTTTGAGACCTTAAGAAATAATTGCTTTAATTATATTCCTTTATACTTTTACAATATTTGTATAGTGATTTTAAAAGAACTAGTGAAGCATTTGACTTATTCTGTATTTTAAATCTGGTACACCAGGCTGTATTTTTCTGAAGGTTTTTATATTTACTTTCATGCATCTTTCATGTGTTTGTATGTATATGATATATCTATGTATCTCTGTGTGTGTGTGTGTGTATATATATGTATATAACTTTGCATGACAAACAGTGTTAGAACCTTCTGTTCTCATAGCATTTTTCTTTTAAGCCAAAGAACACTTGACATAAATGCTAATTAAATTTGACGGCAGTCCTTTAAGTGTCCTGAAGTTAGAAATATATAAATATGACTTTGTCAAAAGAAATATAGCTAGCTACCCAAGGGGCATAAACAGCTTTTTAAGAGCATATTGTTAAAATCCACAGCAATTTAAAGCCAGAAATCCATTAGAAGAAGATAAACATAGGGAGGTAATTATGCGCAGCAAGTTGTTGTTACTAGGTATATCAATTAGAAGGAGGTAGAAAACAAGCTTAAACGCTGTTTCATGACATATGTCTATTGAATTTGATGTGGTATGAGTGTGTGCTGAAAGTTAAGTTTTTACCTGTTTTGCTGATGGGTCTAAGCTTAAATGTGTGTTCAGTATTAAGCATATACTCTGGTTGTAGTTGGGCTTTGTACGTGTTAGGAACTTTTATAAAATCCTTGTTCTTGACCAAACTATATTATGTGTTTATGTAGCTACTGCTGTGCTTTTACAAAAAGATAGCTGTGACTACAGCCACGTTTTTCAAAGGTGATGATGAGGTGTTAATAGTAAATGAAATTATTTTACAGGATACTAAATTTTGCCAGCATGTAAATCTTCCTTTAATGTATTGCAGCCTAGTTAGCTGTCTTTGGTGCCCTCTAGTGTTCTTCTTACATGCACAAACCATAGTTAAAGAGATTTTAAAAGCAAGCTGCCATATATGCTTGTCCTGTTTGGTTTTTTCTTTATCAGTCTTCATCCCTTTTTTCCTATGAATGTTAAAAATGCAACAGAAAAATCCATTAATCATTATCACCTCGGCTCATTTGCATCTATCATGATGAAGACTCAGGTATGATGTGCAAGGCCATCTTTTCTGACAAAACTTATCGTGTAATGATGAGATCTTTTATGTTACAGGCGTATCACAAAGTCCTGCGTGTTGTTTCCACTGACATCTTTTTGAATTTGCTGTCCTAATAATCAAGTCTCTATGATTGCAATTTCATGCTTTAAGGGTTGGTTTTGTTAATCTTCTAACTTATTTTGGTACCTAAGAAGATCCAAAGAGTTAGTCCCATAGGGTTGCAGCATATTGGCAATGTTTCACTTGTACTTGCTTTACGTTATAATGTTGTTCAGAGTTTCTGTAGTTTATTGTCATTTGTGTAGCATTTCAAGAGATATTAGAGTACTTGCTTGTGCACTCTTTCTGTTGCTGTACAGTGGTGTATCAGAAACACCTGTCAAATACAAGTTTGGTGCTTATTACTTGTACACAAGAGAACAGCAGACAGTTTAATTCCAGAGTTAGCTGTTTTTATTGCTTGATGCTTGGATCTGTTTTCATAAACAGTATGAGAACATGACACTTCAGCTTTAATACCTTATATTTTTTTCCTGGTTAAAATTGAGATTATGTTTGTTTTTATTTAATCAGTGAGTTTACCTTTTTTAACAACAGATCAAAATTTCTGCATCAATATTTATGAACTGTAAAGCGTGAATCAGAATTTGTACAAAGGAATCGCTTTCATCTCATTTAAATGTGCACTTACATAACTTGGATATACTGGATATTTTTATGAAGTTACTTTTTCGGATCCAGTATAGTCTACTGCTGTGTTAGCTAAATCTCATATTTGTGAGAAATACTGGAATGATATAGTTCTGGAGGCAATCTGACTTAAACCACAAAATTAATCATTCTGGGGCATGCACAGGCCCCGGAAAAGTTTTATATTGCTTTCTCTCAGTACCTCATTCCTGATGTAGGGAAAACAGTATTGATCGAAATTGTCATGCGCTTCCCTTCTTGGGACAACTATTCTGTTAGTACTGACGTGGGCTTTTGTGATCTTTAGTCTTCTAGGTACTAGAAGGTAACTGTTCTCTCTGCCTAGAGACAATAGTAAGATAAAGGCTTCTGACACTCAGACTGGAAAATGAAATGCTATTCTTCAGAACAAATTGAAATACTTGATTTGACTAAAGAAATAAAATATCAATTTTTTTAATGAAGCAGAAGATAAGAAAATGGTTACTTAGGACTCCATTTCATACTTGTTCATATTTTTAGCCATCACTTCTTTTCACTAACTTCTAAAATACAACTTTTAAGCTTCAGGAAAGTGTTTCATTTCTGATTTGGGTTTTAGTAAGTTTAGGACCATATGCACTGCAAATGGATATTAATATTAGTCAAGTAAATCTGTAAATCAAATGAAACTGTGCCTTAAACTCAGGGATTTGTCTGCCTGTATGTTAGAGATGCCACATTTGTGGCGCTTAATAGGAGAAATAGCAGTACATTGTGAGTCAGCTTTGCATTGTATTGCAGTACTGAAAGGAGCATTTGGAAATAACAACTTAATTGTTCTGGCACTTTTAAGATGCCATGCAAAAAGGCACTTGTGGACTCTACTTTCTGAGTACTCCTGTTAGAAAGGGAAAAATACAACTCGTAGAAAACACTGGGGTTAGCAAGAACATTGTGGTGCGGGGGGAGCAAGGTAAAGAAAATCAAAGTTGCCACCAGGAGGAGCAGTACCAAAATACTCTCATTTATTTATTTACTGGCACAGTCCTCTAGTACTGTAGCTGTAAACTATCTGTATCTTTGGGATATCATAAGTTTTTTAAGGGTAGGGTACTAAATATAGCGTATTAGAATGCAACTAAAAAACACAGAAAGAATGCACATGAAGAACTTTAATATTTTTGCAAATTATAATCCAGAAAATAATGATTCTTTTGACATTTGCAATTTGAAATTTTAATCACAGATTTAGGACTGTATCCTGGTTTCAGATTGTTATGCTATTAGCCAGACTCTCTGAATCAAAATTAGATCTATTTTTGTGCCTCTGAGTTGAGACGTATTAGAATAGTTTTCAGGAGCTGGTGTATTGGTATTATTGCTAACTACAGTTCACTGTATCTGCTTAGACCAACCATTAGAGAAGCAGGCACTCAGGCAGTGTAGCTAGCTCATGCACTTATGTCTATACTAGAGGCAAATTGTCTGCTGTGTCAGGGAATAACAGGAAAGGAAAAGAGTGAGTTCAGTGAGAAACAGAAAGTGCCATACCTTGTAGGGTCTTGTATTTAAAATTTAAAAATTTGACATAGAATGACTTCACAGTGATGGATATTATTTCTTATGTAATCAACAAGGAGAATTCCCCCCCCCCCCCCTTGGGTAATAGATTTTACTGATACAGAAAATGTGTATAGTCCATTACATTATTCCTGAAATGCTGTGATGTTGTACGTATGTATAATCCAAATCAGGCTTTGGAAAGCAGTGGGATTTCCCATAAATGTTTTCAAATATAGGTATTCCATATGAATTTTGTAATTCATCAACTGGATTGTCATTAGTTCTCTGTTTCACATTCCTGGCCCATTATTGTCACCGATTCAAAGTGCTACTGTATCTCTTCATTATATTAGCTCACCTACCCACTTACCTGTAGAGCACACACTTAACCACTATTTTTCTACATAGTATCAACAAGTAATTTTGCTCACTCTTATGACAGAGATTTTTTAAAGAGAACTAAATACTTGAAATAAGCCAAGTTGATTTTCTGTTTCTGGGGTAGACTTCCAAAACTGTTTTGGAGGATTGTTTATTAGCTAAATTGAATGGGAGTCTGTCATCTGGGTGCTGTGTGTAATGTAAGATGCTGGGCATGATACTTTAGTTAAGGATGATCAGCACAACTCCTTGGTGATAGTCCATTGCAAAACAACCAAATCACTTTCTATAAATTGTGGTACTGATATGGAACCCAGGGAGGTATAGTGGGTCATGAAAATCACTGCGATATTCAAAACTGGATACTGATGCAAAGTGGGTATGTGGGCCACGTTGCTGTTATATCCACTCTGCCATACACCTGTGAGAAAGAAGAAAGTTTTTATTCTTCCTTTATATGGAACATTTTTCATTTTTTGATTTCTTTTAAAGTTTTAAGCCTGAGGTCTAGCAGTACAACTAGGTCATAGGAAGATATAAAACTAATGAATAAGCATTTAAATGATTGCTTCTTAACTTTGTTTATTTAAATTATCTGCTGCATTCTGGCAAATGTTTCTCCATAGGATGAAGATGAGCTGGACTCTCACACCATGGTGAAGACTAGTTCAGAAAGCGCTGGTACCATGAGGGCCACAAGCACGATGAGTGAAGGCGCTCAGACAATGATTGAACATAACAGTACTATGTTAGAATCAGACTTGGGGACCATGGTAATAAATAGCGATGATGATGAAGAGGAAGATGGGACCATGAAAAGTATGTTGTTAATTTACTTTCCTTTTCTTTTAATAATATAATGTTTTCTCATACTGCATGAGAATGTTCTGTCATCAGTGGCATTTAAGTGTCCAGTTCTGTGGTTAAAACAAGGGCAGAAGGGTATTTGTGTCTCTAAGCACTCTCTGTAGCTTGTGGAGAAAAAGGTGACTATAGTGGGAGATTCAAAGCAGAAGCCCGGTTTTGGTGCTTTGCTAAGCCTCCCTGGAGGACTCTGAAATTAGCCTTCTCTGAATTGTCCTTTCTACTGCTTGTCTCTTGCTTTTTCCCTCCTGTCCCACATAAATTTGGACCAGTTCCTTGGAGCTAAACTGGAGTGATGTGATTATGTGAGAAACTGCTGCTTCAATAAGAGTGGTCCTGGGAACTCGTCATGGCTCTTCATGGGTTCAGCAATCGGTACACATCTTGCTGCAAAATTGTTTTGTAACTTAAGATCGATTAGCAGATTTTTATTTTGTGAGTTATTATTTGAACATTTGTTGGAGTATAATTCAATAATGCTTGATTTAAGGCAATGGTCAAAACCTAAGTATGTTGAAATATAAGTAAAAAGTCTAAATGTACTTAAGCAGCATGTGAAGGAGTACGTAACAAAGAGAAAAAAAATTGCAAATGTTTTGAAGAATAAAATTATAAGTTACACTGAAATATATATAAATACATATTTGTTACATAGTTAATTTACATACTGATGTGCTCATTATTTGGCTGAAGACTACTGCAGAATGAGGCCCACTGAATTTAATAGAATTATTTGCTTTTGCTTAAAATGAGCAGCATCAATAGATGAATCTAACTCAAGCTATAGGTGTCTGGTTTCATGAGGTACAATATAATGTTTAACCCCAGGCAATTGTTTGGGTAGTGGGGGTAGGTAATATATAAAGCTAATGTCTCAAAAGTGGAAATCAGTGCCAAATAAGTAACTTTGTAGAATGCTTTATAGCAAACATACAAGTTGTATTTGTGTTTGTACATATACACCTGATGTGATTTATGCGAGATTAGCTGGAAGTGCAAAGCAGGAATATGTTTTCGTTGCTGTTTAATGTACAGCAAATTAGAAGAAAGGAGGGGTTTTCTTGATTTTTTTTTTTTTGTTTGTTTGTTTGGGGGCTTTTTTGTGGTTGGTTTTGGTTTGTTGTTGGGTTTTGTTCGTTTGTTTTTGGTTGGGTCTTTTTTTTATTGTTCTCATCAATAAGGCGGAAACCATACCTCTTGATAAGTGATTAGTTTAAGTAGGATGATTCACCTCATGAAGACACTCAGTATGTCCTTTGATTTGTTTTTGTGCTGAAACAGTATTTACCTATTAAACTGTGAGGCTAATGGAGGGATAGTACAAGTGATCTTAAACTCATTGATTTCAACAAGTCAAAGAAAAGATGAGTGGTGATGTAAAAAAAAAAAGGTGGAAGATATTACAAGAAAATTTGGAGTAAAGGATAAAAAAATAATTCTTAGGTTGGAAGTATTATGAAGTAGGGTTTAGTGCAGTTTCTATGCAGCCTGTCAAATCACTTCAGGCTTAATAGACAAGTTCTATGTAAGTAGTATACCAAATGGCACAACACTATCCATGTAGCTTTTTTATGTGCTGGGAGGAAATACCTATTAGTATGCCAGACAGATCAAAAAGTGTCATTAGGTTTGCACTGCAATCTCTTCATCTGTGTCCTGTTTCTCTGCTATGTTGCTGGAGACAAATGTACTGTTATTTTCAATTTTTAATTGATTCCAGTAACAGTCTGTGGTTAGAAAGGGAATTACCTTTCTCTACCTTGGCATTTAGTCAGTATAATTCTTAAACCCATTCTTCCTTTTTGTCAAACAAGAATATATAATCTTTGGGACAGCAGGCTTCTTTCCCTCCCTCACCCCATAGGTGACTCTCTTAAGACCTGTAACTCTAGTGAAGGAAAGCCCACAAACTGAAAGTAGCCTAATGGCAAGTGATGGTTTCACCATTCAGCTGGCAGGCAACAGGTTTGATTCCAGTACTTACTTGCAGAATGTTCTTGTATTTTGCCTGAGACATGCATTGATTAAAAACTAGAAATAATTCAAGAATGGCACCTCTCCATCTGTCAGCTGAAAGTAAATATAATTCATGTCCACTGTAGCTGGTCCTCCTCTGGTTCTGCGATTCATGTACTGTTGGCTTAAACAGGAGCAATAGCGAGGGTCCTAAATAAATGTCATCAGGAAGGGACATACAAATCCTTGCTCTCCCTGAGAGGCAGACATAGATTTTGTGCTGCTTTGTGCTTGACAAAGACACAAGATTTTGGAGATTGGTTGCTTTTCCCAATATACCTTTATAGGCAAGGTGGGCACTTCCTACATGTTCGAGTGATTTGATTATAGTAAATCAGAACAAGTAGCTTAAAAGTGCTCTTTGATACTTCTGAGTAATAGAACATTGCAAGCAAGAAACTTGGAGAAATAAACAGTGAACTAGGGAAGAGAGATTTCATTTCCTTCCTAGAGACACAAAATATTTATGACAAACTTTTTGTTTTGTAATTGCTCTAGTGTTTAGTTTCAGGTTTTGTTTCCTTCTGCCTTTTGTTTCCC
This sequence comes from Buteo buteo, assembly GCF_964188355.1. Classification (NCBI taxonomy): domain Eukaryota; kingdom Metazoa; phylum Chordata; class Aves; order Accipitriformes; family Accipitridae; genus Buteo; species Buteo buteo. Next base: position 54,452,656 of record NC_134173.1, on the reverse strand, counting down.
TGCTCAAGGACAAAATAAGAAACAATAATAAGTTTTTATTTATAAGTGCTCATGCTTAGAGGCTTCTGGGAGCCATGACAGAAAATAACTAAAACCATATTTTTTTCACAAATAGGGAATTGTGCCTGGATAAAATTGGGATTTGGAACAAAAAGAGGCCTGTCATCCTACCCCAACATACAATATACAGCCTAGCAATAAACAACATTTATGCCTTCTTGCTTAGTATGCCTGTGCATGCTCTGAGCAGGGACTACATGGTATGTACCCAGAAGGAGGAAAGGAAATGCAGAATACAGAGAGATGAGAGGACAGAGCTTAACTTTAGGAGGTTTACCATGGAGTGGAAGAAAGAGTGGGATTGATGGAAGGTAGTACTGCTTTTGTTCAGCTGCCTGGATTGTTCTTACTTTCATGTAGAAGCTTTTTCACATCTCAATTCAGAGACAAGTGTTCAAACCAGCTTCCCCACATTCCCTTTGTGGCTTTTTGGCAAGGCTTAGTGTTAGGGCTTTCTGGTGCAGCAAGAGTACTTCTGACTGTTCTCCTTTCTCCTTTTCATTAACGCTTCCCCCCTCTTCTCCACCACCCCCCCCCCCCCCCCAATTAAATTTGTATTTGCCATCTGCTTTGGGCTGGAAAACAAGTTGCCTCTTCTTGCCGTTTGGACTTATTCTGGGTATCTAGCTGTTGCTTCAGACTTCAGTGAAGCTTCTAGATAGTTCATGGTTGGTAATGAATGTATTAAAAGAGGACAGTGAACTAATGAGGTGGCATTTGACAGACAGAATGTAGAAAAGGGGTCAGGTTTTTACTTTATTATTGCCCTGTAAGACATGATGATCTAGGTTTAGTCAGTATAATTTTTAAACACATTCTTCCTTCTTATCAAAACAGAAGAATATAATCTTTGGGACAGCAGGCTTCCTTCCCCTCCCTCCTCCCCCATAGGTGACTGTCCTGAGACCTGTAACACCAACGAAGGAAAGCCAGCAAACGAGGTAGCCTGATGGCAAGTGATGGTTTCATCATTCAGCTGGCAAGTGACAGGTTTGGTTCCAGCACTTACTCGCTGAACTTTCTTGTGTTATTGTATTATGGGATCCTTGATTACAGCACAACATGCACTATGCTGTAGAACCTACATTTTGAAAGGAGAATTCATGAGTTGGTTTTGTTGTTGTTGTTTGGGTTTTGGTGTTTGTTTTTTTTAAAGTTTTTGTTTTGGTTTTTGGTTTGGGTTTTTTTGTGTGTGATTTCAGTGCATCCAGTGTAAGAGATTGTGCCATGCTGTAAGTCGGTCTCCTCTATGATAGGAGGTGGATGCTTGGGTAGCTCTGGAGTGATGCTTTGTAACTCTTAAAAAGGCCTAAGTCCCACAGCTGGTTTTTCAGCTGAAGAGCAAAAGCTATTGATATGTGACTCGTAACAGTCTATGACGCAGGTCCTACAGGAATTCAGCAAGCAAGCTTAATTATGGGCTGGTTTCAGTGGTGCTGTAGCCTGGGCATTGATTTTTCATGGACATAGTTTTGTTCGAGCATGTTTACTGTGCCCATGTTAAGACTGTTTGCTTGATGGCATATGCAGGTGTACTAGTGCTTTACTCCTGTATATACAGAAAGAGATGATAGGTGTTTCCAAGCCTATTCCAGTCCTCGAGCCCTCTCCCTGTGGTTGGTGATAAAGTTGTTCATTTATGCCACGAGTAGTGGTATCTTTTACAGATGGGATTTTTTTTCAAAGAAAAACATCCTGTTGGCAATTCTGCTTCAAGAGCTGTTGCAAAATGCTAGCTTAACATGGATTTTCTTTGTTTTGCTGAAAGCAGAAATAAAGTATAACTCAGCTGGAATGGACTAATGGGTTTATAACAGTAGTGTCATTGGATATTTTTTCCTTTTCTCCAGGAGGTGGAAAAATAGAACAAAATTTATTAAACCAGTTTTACAATTCTCATTCTCAGGAAGCAAAGCAATGTTTTGTGCAGGAAACTCTTTTCCCCATAAAAAATTCTTTAAACAAGTTCACACTGTTTCAAAAAGTCTGTGAAGGCTTTAGCTGGTTGAAAAATATGTGGATTTTTGTCCTGGTTTCAGCTGGGATAGAGTTAATTGTCTTCCTAGTAGCTGGTACGGTGCTATGTTTTGAGTTCAGTATGAGAAGAATGTTGATAACACACTGATGTTTTCAGTTGTTGCTAAGTAGTGTTTAGTCTAAAGTCAAGGATTTTTCAGCTTCTCATGCCCAGCCAGCGAGAAAGCTGGAGGGGCACAAGAAGTTGGCACAGGACAGAGCCAGGGCAGCTGACCCAAACTGGCCAAAGGGGTATTCCATACCATGTAACATCACATCTAGTATAGAAACTGGGGGAGTGGGCAGGGGATTGCCACTTGGGGACTAACTGGGTGTCAATCGGCGGGTGGTGAGCAATTGCACTGCGCATCATTTGTACATTCCAATCCTATTATTATTACTGTTGTCATTTTATTAGTGTTATCATTATCATTACTAGTTTCTTCTTTTCTGCTCTATCAAACTGTTCTTATCTCAACCCACGAGTTTTACTTTTCCCGATTTTCTCCCCCACCCCACTGGGGGGCTGGGGAGGAGTGAGTGAGCGGCTGCGTGGTGCTTAGTTGCTGGCTGGGCTTAAACCATGACAATTTTGCATTTAAATGCCAGTTGCAATTATTTCTGATAAATAGGTATATTATGAAACAAACAACCAAAAGACTGAATGAGGCCTGAATTTGAATGAAGACTTGGGTGTGTAAGTCACTGTGATGTGAAAACTGCAAACTCAGTAACGACTTTGTTCCACAGCTCTCTGTAGTCAAGCATTTCGTAGATACAACCTTTGATAGACTCCCAGCTGCTCTGGCCTAAGGAACTAGTGATCTGGTTTCTGCTGATGCTTCCTTGTGATTCAGAAACTAAGTAGACTGACCTCTAATTCTCTGAGGTGGTTGTCTAACAGGCATTTATTAGCAGCTGAACTCAGCCATTCATAAAATACAGTCAAACTTTCTGCTTAAAATATGGCTGAAGGAAGTGGCTGTGGCAACCTTCTACATGGTAGTTCACTGTTAAGTGCGCTTGCCTGGACATTGAGGTCAAGATTCTAGGCTCTCTTCAACCTTATCATATTCAAAGCTGTCTCCCATTTCCCAGGAGAATTACTGCCACTGTGTTGTAGGCCACCTTGTGTGGTAAGAAAGTAGTGGTAGGAATGTAGGAAATATAAAGCCTAAGCAGTATATATTGTTGTATAAGCTGTTGTGGCCTTTGTAGTAGAGGTGATAGTCCAAATAATGCTAAAAGCTGATTGCAATACAGCTTCTCGCTCTAATAGTGACAAAGCAATGTATTTTGAGGGAATAAAGATACTGACAGGATCTTCACAGCACTGCAGACAGGAGAGCCTGATCCCCTAACTTCACCAAAGAGGCAGCAGCTGGACATGTTCCTCAATTGAGTGGCAGATGGAGATCCCCAGGATGGATGGGGAAGGCTGTGGAAGCTTGTGGCTTTTGGCAAAAGGAGGAAAGCTTTCCTCTGTAGATTTGGAGCTGCAGAAGAGGTCTGGTGCCCCAGTAGTTACAGAGCAAGAGAAAGACTTAGAGACTTCCCATAGGAAATTGTAAAAAAAACACAAACAAACAACCAAAACACCACCACCACCTGCCCCCTCCCAGGAAATTGTAGTGGGAGACTCGCCCTTGTAGGAGATGGATGCCCTTATCTGCTGACCTTACTTGCTATCTAGGGAAAGTTATTTCTTGCCCAGGGCCCAGTCCCACAATGCTGAAAGACTGCCAGGGCTTGTCCAGTGCTTAGACTATTGTCTCCTGCTGCCCATCCACGTGGGCATGCGTCAGTGATACTGCTAGAGGAGACCTTGAGAGTGACCTTGAGAGTAACTCTAGGTTTGTGAGGGTGTTCTTGATCATGATGGTGAAGGGAAAGCCTTGAAGGAATGGATGGATCCTATGGGTCAACACTTGGTTGTCCCTCTAGTGTTGTTGGCAGAGGTTTGACTTCTGTTGATCATGGGGCCCTCTTTGAAGATCAGAGACTGCTGTGGATAGATGGGTTCCAGCTGACAAAGTAAGGCAAGAGTGGTTTTGGCCAACAAGCTGGCCCTGAGTTAGCCAGACCAGCATGGGGGAATGTATACATGGCTCAGCCCAACATAGAGTATAAAAACTTAACAATTAGCAGCAGAACTTTTAACACATTTAAAATCAATTTAATATTAATATAATACTTTTCTGTTGCAAATACATCACTACAAAAGCATTTTTATTTATAGATGACATCAATTTAATTTGATCAAAACATGCAGTAGAATGGAATGTGCATTCCTTCTTATTTTGAAATGTGTATTTAGAGGTTTTTATTTTAGTTATGATATGTTTTTGAAACAGAGTTGGTGGTGTGTTATATCATTGCCTCATTCATTTTATCCAGCATACTTTTTGCAAGAAATTCTCTTATGTAACTATTTGGGGACATCCCCATTGGCTGTATTCTTATCAGGTGTATTGCTGAGGTAGAACGTATGTTTTCAGTGTCCATGGTGGTCTCTGCATTCCACGGCTTGCCAGAAATTTCTCGGGTTGCTGTTTTTACTGTGGCTTTCTTCCCAAAGTCATCTTGAAGTCCTGCAGTGGGCAAGTCTAGGGTTGTTAAGAGACTGATATTCGTAAATGTTGAAACTGTGGCAAACATTTTTAAACATGATCACCTTTTGCTGAAGAGCAAAGAAAAATGGGAAGAACTGGAAAATCCAAATCCTCCTAGAATGGAACAGTCTATTGTGCAATAAGTTTTCAGTGCAAGTGTGGAGTGATACTGATTGTGCTGCAGATTTTTTGTGGCAAATATATGGCTTGTGTAAAAAATAACTTACTGGATAGTTGAGTGAATTAATTGTCCTTAAAGGAATCTTTATGTATTGTCCTTGTAAATTTTGTGATTCTTGAAAGACAGTTGACAAGATACTGTTACTCTGTTGTTCATGAAAGTTAGAAGTGCTTTCAGACCAAAATGATCTTCTTATAACCTTACATTTTGAAAAAAAAGTAATCCACATCAGTTTACACTGGCATAAAGAGCCTGAGTGTTTTATAAAGTCAGTACAAAAGAGATAGGAGCCTTCACAGGGCTTTTAAACTAGTAGGTGTCAACCTACCCCATTTTCCATGAAATATTAACTAAACTTGTTTGTGTTAGGTTAGCTAGAGATCTGAAAAGACTCTCTTTTTTCCTTTAATTATTTCTAAAAGTAAAATAAAACCTTAAAAATAAATCTTTAAATATATCATTCATTGTTTTTACATTGGGGAAAAAACAAACAAATCTTGAAACACCTTTGGTCCCATTGTTTTGCAGGCATAATAGTCCTGTTTTGTGTGTGAGTTTTTATGTTTGCAGTGAAGGTAAGCAGCTCTTGTTCTTTTAAGTGGGTTAACTAACTGTATACTAAATTGGAATCAGAAGTGAGTTCTAAATTCTTATTTATCAAAACAAATAGAACAAGTCCTCAAAGTGTAAAATAAATGTACTTTGCTCATTTTCCAGTAATTTCAGTCCTGTTGGCCCACTTTCCTTATTATGCATTTGATAGCAAGGAATTTGGAGGGGTTGTTTTACATATGTAGGCAGTCTTCTGTTACATATATAAGGAAGATATTTATAAATAGCTCTAAAACTTAAGAGCAGTGCTTGGAAAATCTTTAGTATTTTCTGTTACATGAGAGGAGGGAATCTACCTTACCTGTAACGGGCCAACAATTTGGTACTTAGAGTTTCTAACAGAGACAGTGGTAATCTTCTTGTTTATAAGTATGTCTCAAGGATGAAACATAAGTACAACCATCTCAGCAGAAGAAAAAAATTGGTTGTGAAAGGCCAGCAATGTGGTGTCCTATCTTTTTGGTACAAATAATTTCAGCGGTTTTGGGCAGTGATCAACAAGTAGTAAAAAGTTTGTATTAAGAAAACGCATGGTATTTCTGTTTTTAATTCCACCTCCTTCATACTTTTACCTTCCCTTGGATCTGTTTTCTAAACCTGTGCTTTGCTAAAGTTTAGATTCTTCAGTTTTTGCCCTTTAGTGCTTATTTCTATAGTTATTTGGCATCCCTGCTGTTTACTTCTCATCCCTTCCTCAGTCTCAGACTCCAGAGATCCAGAAAGCTCACTCAAATGATCTTCAGTTCAGTGGGGCAAACTTGGGAGATTCTGGAGAAGAGGTATCTGCTGTGTGGTCTGTTAAATTCAACCTGGAGTTTAGTTCACTGAATGTTTTTGTTATGGTCATGGTTGTCATTAATTAAAAGATGAGTAGAGATAACTATGATCTGGGATTCGAAAAGAATATTAGAAAAGAGCATGGCAACAACTGAGAGAAAAATCAGCTAAAAAAAATGCGAGGAGGAAGTGTGTATGGAAACATGGCAGACTAAATGGAGGGATCATTGTGGAGTTGAAGAGAAGCAACCGGAGTCAAGTACAGTAAAGCCTAGAGCAAGACAGTAGAAGAACACATTAAAAAAAGCCAGAAGAAATCTTACTAGAACAGAATAATGTAGAAAAAGCAGAAAGAAAAAAACAGGTAAATCAACATGCTATAAAAGATGGCAGTACAAAAATAAGCATTCATGAAAAAAATAGGAAGCTATTAATCTTGCATTAAAATTAGAATGAATTAAGAAATCTTTAAACAGAGGGAATGGGAAGACATGATGAAATAAGAGGTGAAAGAGGAGGGGGGGAAATAACCACTTAATGAATTAATAAAAACAAATGTAAAGCCAGATAAGAAGATCAGCAAGTCCTAGTGGTCATGTTAAGCACAAGCTCAAAACATATTTCCAGTTGTTTACCTTTTCACTTGTTAAAACAAGTGGTTCAAATAAAAATTCCTAATTATTTTATTATGCTTATAATTAAAAACTATAGTTCTGCCTGTGGATTGTTTTTTGATTTTTTTTGTTGTTGTTTGGTTTGGTTTTTTTCCAGCTTAGTTATTTATATCTCTCATCCTGTTTCATATTTTACTTGTGGAAATGTACTTCATATTGCTCTATGTAGAATGTGTTACCCTGCAAACAAGTACACGTTTCATGAGTCAGTGCAATGCAGAATATAGTCTCTGAGGTGACAATTATGTAGAACTACTAAAGCATTTCTTATGTTTTATTTATTGTTCTATTTTGTAATGAATTTGCTTTGAAATCCCACAAATGAAAACAAATTTCAGTCATTTAGGGTTGTAGATATTTTTTTTTTACATTTAGTTTCATGAAAAGGATAATAGAATGGGAGTTCACACTGATTTCGATCTGTTTCATAAAGCTTTTGCAGCTGCGTAGATGATGACAAAAATCCCCCAGGGTTTCCACACCATGGAGATAGGGTGCTTTGCAGCCATCTGTAGAGTGTGATTTCATAATTTGATGAGAAACCTCATTGGCAATGAATTTAATAATTAAGCAGTGTCTAGACACAGTTTGCATGGTTGTTTTTTGCAAGTTCTTTTTCTAAATAATTTTTAAATCGCACCTTTGGTGAAACTGATGGAACTCTGTTGCTTTCCTACAAGTGTGTACCAGGCCTTGATGTTAGGGGCATTCAGCACCCAAAGGGATGCTTAGCACCTTGTGTTATTCAGTCTCTATAACAACAAATAGATATCGCATGAAGTAACTTCTAATATTATTTGTGTGTGCAACTCTGAAATGTCTTGAACATTTCTCCACATTGTATCTTGCTACAAAAATATCATTCTTCGGCTATGAGCTTTTATGCCAAAGATCCTCAGGGGACAAACGGAGGCTTGCACCACATACAGATGACTGTATTAGTTTCTGTAAAATCCAAGAAAATTAATAAAAATGAGTTTATTTTATAGTGCAGTAAATCTTTAAATAATTTAAACTTTTTTTTTCTTTTTTCTTTCAACCAAGGAAATGCTACTTCACCGCAAGTTCAAAGACCTTCTTTCATGGACTACTTTGATAAACAAGATTCCAAGAATAAAAGCCCTGAAAACTGTAATCAGAACATGCATGAACCTTACCACATATCCAAAAACGTTTTCCCTGATAACTGGAAAGTCCCTCAAGATGGAGACTTTGATTTCGTAAGTACATTTTTATTGTTTACTTTCTTGCATGCTGTTTATTTTATATGTGCCAAAAATAGTTAAACCCTTTCTATAACTATGTTAATACAAGTAAAATAAGTAAACTTTCAAGAACACTATCCAATTATCTAATCTTAATGCCTTATTCTGGTTGTTGAAATAAGTACATTTGGTTAACGCGGGACCTTTTTAATGAGGAATGGTATGTGACATTATGAATATATTTCTTTGTAACTACTTTTTTTTTTTTAAAGTATTTTTGGTTCTTTATGTGTTATAACAACTTTAAAATTTGACCCAGTTCTATTTAAAAAAAAATAATATTGCTACAGGCATGGAATATTGTCATGTTTGCTGAGTAACTCAGTAAAATGATAAGCATTTTAAACTGGTTTGGAGCCATTTAATCAATCTCCTTGGAGATGGTTAAGATCACCTACTGTTTTGCACAAGCCAGCTTCTTGGTACTATTCCAATGGCGCACATCTCTCTGCATAGAACTATTCTATCTAACACCAGTCTCTCTGTTTTAGAGTGGTGTTTTCCACCCTCCAAAATATGTGTAGTTTATTTCTTTTTGCCTATGTTGCAAATTATAACAAGGGCAAGAAGAAAACGTTCCTAAGTTACAGGTTGCTCTTAAAGTGAAATAAATAATTACTGTTTAGAGACTTGTAGATAATTATACCTGGTTTTCACCTTTGTTAATTTTTTTAACATGTTTGAATGAAAGAATTTAGTTTATCTGTTGTAGATTAAACTTGTTCTTAACTGCAGTGCAGTAGCTAAATATGATCACATGGCACCTTTTTGAAAGTACACTTGGGATTTGGAGAAAAATGTTGTGTTTAATTTTAGGTGACAGCTGTAGGTGTGGGATTTTTTTCCCAGTTTTCACTTACTGCATTTCTACATAAAGCTGACTTAAATTTAAGCTACTGGAGTAAAGCCAGTTAAATAGCACAGTACAAGCTGTTGCTGCTGCAGAGTTTTGGTTAAGTTGGATTTTGGTTTGGGTGGGGTTTTTTTAGGCTTTTTTTTTTTTGACCATAAAATGCAATAGTCATCATCCTGATAATTGACTAACAAAACAATTATTTGCACTATTCATTGGAAAATAACTGGCTGTTATTTAAGTGGGGTTATTATAGTGGCAATAAAATTGCCCTTAGAACAATTTAAAATTCATCCTATTTTTTCCATTACTTGTTAAGAAATGCAAGCAAAAACTATTATTCTTGTAAATGCTAAGATCCTGATTCTGTAAGTATTCATGAATAAGTAAGTGTATTCATGAATAATTCACACATGGATAATCCTGTGGAACTTGTTGATGCAGCTTGTACATATGAAGTTGCCTTCTTGAAATTGGAATTTGTCCTAGAACCAAACCCGAGGAGTTCTGATCTTCAGAAACTTAACTGCTCTCTGTGTTGTAGACAAACTTTGCTAGTGGTCTTAGACTGGCAAGTCAAAGACTTCAGAATCCTAGAATCATAGAATGGTTTGTGTTGGAAGGGACCTTTAAAGGTCATCTAGTCCCGCTTCCCTGCCGTGGGCAGGCACATCTTTCACTAGTCGCTCAAAGCCCTGTCCAGCCTGACCTTGAACACTTCCAATGACGGGGCATCCACAACTTATCTGGGCAACCTGTTCCAGTGTCTCATGGAAGTTACATGATGTGCAGTTTGTCCTTGACTTCCTAAAAAGGCAGTGTTGTAAGGCTTGTTGCTACAAAGTCATTCTGCTTGAAGACCAAATAGGATTTTTAAAAAAGTGAATAGCTATTTGCATGGGCAAGGTGTGTAGTTGGCGGGGTGGGGAGGTGGAATTTTGTTTTAAGCATGACGAAAGCCAAATACATCCATAGATAAGTCAGCCTAAGAAAGAGTTTAGGAAGACTTCTCAATAATGGATGTACTGCTTCAGGGTAGTCCACTCAAGAATACATTTCTCTGAAGCATCTGGTACCAGCTGATGTGACACAGGATATTGGTTTTAACAGCCTGCTGATTTGAACCATAGGCAATTATTATTTATTCATATATTTAAGAAGCACTTCTATTTATATTTGAGACAGCGAGGGGCAGTATTGGTAAGTGGCCTGCCAGAGGCTTTCTGAAAGGATAAATCAGTGGGCAGTATGCATAATATATTGTCTGCTCTTTGTGAGATCAACATGAATGTTTTCAGTTGCCGACATGAAGTCTTTAAATGATGCATGAAAGGGATAAATAATGGACACCTTTTGTACTAAATAATTCCATTCTATTTTGTTTGGAATTAGCCTTAATGGGATATAGAAAAGGGTCATATGGTATACAGTAAATGCTGACAGTCATAATTTTATTTAAAGAAGGGATTGATACACTAGAACTAAAATATAAATGATCAAAATCTAACTTAATGGTAATATATTCTAATAGTACTCCAGCTTTCTGTGTGGAAGAGGAGGGATGCTCTGCAAGTTGGAGGTCACCAAACTCATTTGCTGAATAATACCATTATTCTTACTTAACTGTATACCCTTATAAGTTGTACATTGCATGCTAGTGCTGGCAGCCAACAAGTGCTTTACTTGTGAGCCAGAGCAGAATGACAGTGCCATGCTAATTCAAGTGTATCAAATGGAAAGACTTAGAAGTTTATTAGTGTTTGTGTCTGTTACAGCATAAACTAGAGAAGCAGAAATGCCATTGAGGTGGGAGGGAGAAGGAAATAAAAACAGTCCTTATAAAACACTGCAACTAATCAGTTTGCTTATTTCTATGCATAAGGTGACACCTGCAGAATTAGGAGCTAATTCTTGTGGCAAATGGCATGTTTGCTTTAGGTCGCAGTGATATTTTATCCTATTCCTAGTATATTTTACTGTTTGATAAAACAATACATAGTTATTTTATTTGTTTAAATGTACAAATACATGTAATGCAGATATAGCAGTTAGTCTTACACACTTTCTGCTGGTTTTAGATAATGTAAATAAATGACACAGGAAACTTTTCTCATAAGATGTATAAATGAATGTAAAAAATAATGCAAAATGAATTTAGCATTAGGTCTGGTTTGAAAGTTTTTGTGTGAGCATAGTTTTCTGCCCTGATGTAAATGTTTTAAAAACTCCTTGCCAATGAAAATAGAAGACTTTTCCAAGAAAATAAGATGCTTTGGTCATCAATCTGAGCTTTAAAACCAGCAATTTTAGCAGTATTTTTTCTTCTGTAAGTACACATTTATGCTTTGTTTTTCACTGTTAAAGTACATCTGTTTTGAAATGCAAAAGCTGATCTTATTTCTTTTTCACTAATGCCATATCGGAATTTGAGATCCATCTCTGACTGTTGGTCCTGTAGGCCTTCAGTTCTGTGATCAATCTGTGCTGGTTATTGATGTAATGTTTCATAACTGATGAGGAAAAAATTGCCACTGCAGACCTTCAAGTTTTACATTGTATTGAATCAGGTATATTGCAAATAACTTTTAACCAGACTTAATTCTGGTATTGTCACATTGAATATTACATTATTGCAAATTTTTACCCTGTTATGTATGCTTCAGGACTAAGGTACCGTTTTTCATGCATAAGAGGTGTTTAGGGGTTTTATACTACTTTTCTTCTTACTTTTAAAAAAACCACACCAAACAACCCCAAACATTTTTGAATGTTGTCTTTTCTGTGACTAGGAATTTATACAGGGTTGCTTTTTTTGGATCTTTGTTTTCAGTTATTTTGTTGTGTATTTTTGTTGTCTCATGATAAATTCTGAAAACCAAAAGTATGGCGCTTTTATATCAGTGAATCTTAAGGAAATGTATTTCTGGGGAAGTACTTGTAAATGTTTTGGTTTGGTTTTTTCCTCTTCAGCCTTTGAAATGGAAATGTTGAAGCTGTGATTGGATATAAATCTTACAAAAACCAAACTAGTGTTTATTCAAACTTCAGCTTTTATATTAAATGTTTAATATATATTTCACACTCAAGGATCATTGTTGGTTTTCGTTTTCAATGAATACTCTCAGACTATAGGCAATTCTTTTACACATTTTCATTATTTTCAAGGGGCATGCAGCAGATAGCAAAATTAAAGCAATATTTTTAACCCTAATTCTGTCACTTTTACTTGGGGTTAAGTGATTTTCTACTCACAGGAAACCTTGATGCCAGTAAGCCTAATCAAGAAGATACTACTCACTGTAAGGAAAAGCGGCATAATGTCTTTAAATAAGTAAAGTTGCACTAAAGCTATATAATGTATGGATATGATATTCATAGAAATGTTAATGATGCATGGTATAAGCAGCTTTTTATAAGGAGGCTTGACTGTTTAACAGGCCAACTTTTAGTCTTAGCTCACAAGTCAGCAGTTTGGATCAGAGTGCCGAATTAGAGCAAGTGATATGTTTGTTTTGACCGTCTAAGTGACCAGTCCTTTTAAGAACAGTTGTTTTTTTATAGATATTATGTATTCGTATGACCATGTTGCCATTATGATAGCTTTGTTCTTTCTATGGGATTTGTTTTTGTCTTTCACAGTTGAAGATTTTGTCATACTTTGTGTAGCATTTATCACATTTTTATGAGCGTTATAGAAGATAGTTTTCACCAAAAAAGGTGAACTTTCAATAAGCAAGAAGTGCTCGAAATTTTTATCGTGTGGGAAAAACAGGTAAATCTTAGCTTGCTAGATTACTGTGCTATGTGGATGTGTTGTTAAATAACCTGCTGCTTACATTTTTACTGTATCATGACATTTTACATCTCATTAAGATACAAAATTGCTGTGTAAATCCTTCTACCCCTTAGTAATAATATGTGTTAGCGTGAGACATGATGTTAACAAAGGATTTACATGAAGTACAGTGAAGTGCTATCTAATTGATGATAACCTGTGAATTAACATTACTGAGAGTAAGTTGCTAAACTTCATTTACACTGAGTGAATATATTATTTCATTTTAAATGTGTAATTTACTTTTTGTAATGAGATGATAAAATGTAAAAAGGCAAATCTATTTATTATAGCAATGCTAGGGTAATGATTTCCGTCTTTAGTAGAATTATTTCCAAACAGGAATGGTATCCAGATTGTTAAATATTAAACAGTGAACATGTAGATCATGTTTTGCAGTATCTGCAGTATCATGTTTAAGTAGATGCATTTTGGGTGACTTAAAGATTCTGGAATAGCAACAAAAATTCAAAAAACCATCTGTTACCCTAGGCAGAATATTTCTCTGGGTTTCAACCAGAACGAATACATTAGAATATAATCATCGTGAAATAATAGTATTGCAGATAGTGAGCACTTTAGTTAACATTTATAAATGTATAATGTCACAATTCAGTAAAAAAGTAAATACCATAAAATGACTAAAGATCATATAGAATTTAATTAAAACTTCAGTAATAAAGCGAGGCTGAATTAGCTTCATTGGAAATACTTCTTTGTCCAAAAACCTTGGCTGGGTTTACTCTGATCTTATTTAAGCAGCAGATGAGTTTGTTTGGTACAGTCTTCTTTCTAATTAATGGGAATGAAAGTATTTAATCTATTTTCAACCATCTGAGGTTCTCCTCTAAGTAATTTGAAAATTTAAAATGAAATATTAACATATATTCATTTTGCTTTGTTTTTAATTAGTTGCTTGAATATCACGAAGCATTTCCAGATGCTGACAGGAAGAATTTTTTCTTAACTAAGCAAATATGAGACTTAGGTTTCTGGGTTTGCATGGGCTGTATGCATATGAGATAAACAGAAGATTATTTACAATGTCATATAGTCAACGAAAGTAGTATTGGTGTCAGCAGTCTGCATGCAGAATTTTATTCACTTCAGTTCAAAGATGGCTAAGAGAGGAGAGACTGGAAAATTAATATAATGAATATAATATGCTTTATCTAGCTCATTTTGTGCAGACAGTGTGAACCTCAGCAGTGAGGTTTTCTCTACCTCTTATAATAGGTGGCCGGTATAGAAGCTTCTTGTATGTTGAGTGGTTATTTAAAAAAGTGAAAGGTTTGTAGGTCATGGCTGTGGTTTGTTAGGCTTATCATGCAGCTGTTCAAGCAGGCAGTAGGGGAGGTTGTGCCAATCTGACATGTAAACTAAAAATGTGTTATTGGTTGGTGGGTTTTTTCCATTGGGCAAAGAGAACAAATCAACCTATTACATGCTTTTTCTTTTTTTTAACTCTGCAATTCAAATACTGACTGATTTAACTAAATCTTGTTTGTATATTCTAACCACAAAAGGAGAATTATTTCTCTTGCAGAGAGCAGGGGAAGACTCTACCTGAGCAGAGTGTTTCCTCCAACTGGTATTGAATACAGGATCCTTTCTCTTTGAATATGTCCCTTCCCCTATTAGTATAGAAGTAAATAATTGAAAATCAAGCCTAGTAATTTGGTGTCATATATGACTAAATTGTTTAGGCTGTAAACAGAATCAATCCTTTCTGTTTATCTTAAATTGTAGGATTATTTTAAAGCTGTTACTCTGATCACTGAGTCAGGCATGCCAAAGTGCTAGTGCTGTACTTTTGCAGTTTTGGAAGGTGAATTCTGTGCTGTCTGACAAAGGTTATTTGAATTTTGTATCCTAAAAGAGTAAACACCCTTCTAGGCCAAAAAGCTTTTTGCATTCTTACATGTGAAAAACAGAATTAAAGATATTTTTTTTTATCATTGACATATCATCTGAAGATAAGACAAGAACTCAGGCTTGAATTGCAGCGATTTATTTGAAGTTAGATAGTAAGAAGAATGTCTGACAGGATAACAATGTGTGACAGCAGATTGCTTCAGAGGGTTGCAGAAGTTGCCGTTATTGTGAATGTTGAAGACCTGGTTAGATAAACACATCAGGAATAGTTTTGGTGGAGCTGATCCCACTTGGAGCAAAGGATTTTTGTAGGTGACCTCCTCCTGTAAATGTTTCCAATGGCCTTATTTCCTATGGCTTTTTAAGCTACTGCTGGTGGGCTGATGTTTGTAATCATAAAGGATGTTGAGAACACATAGGTCTTAGAAACTCAAGCTCTCAAAAATAGTGACATACTTGACTTGTTTTAGGAGCATCAGTATATTGGAGGAGCTAGACCTTGGATAACCTTGACAATTTTTGCAATTAGCAATCAACTATTATTTCCAAACGTGAGCCTGCCTCTGGAAAATTTCAGCCAAGATTCAGTTAATAAAACTTAACCATGTTTTCTCTCCCAAAAGTTCAAAGTATCTCTGTCATCTTACTTTATCATGTCAAATAGTTTCAATGTGCCATGTGTTTTTTAATTACAAAATAGTTTCTAGTGAGAAGACTTTTTAAAACTTATTTTTCAGCCAACTTTCAAATTCTTAGTATAGAGTGAAGAGTGACACTACTTCACTCCATAGAGTTTAAATCCTTGCATCATCTAACCCCCCTTCTTTTTTTCTCATTAGCTCAAACGGAGAGACTGAAGTGTAGCTCTAGTGTATATATTTAGTTATACAGCAGGTCTGTAATTTGTGCATAGTTTAAGGAGAACAAAGGAAAGAAATGAGTGAAGCTGATGAGCTGGGGCAGCTCTGCTGGTTTAAAGTAACATCTTGTTACCTTAGTAACCAGTTGTCTGTACTAATGTACCTCTTTGAGATCATTGTGTAATAGCTAAGTAATGTGTATAGCCTAGAAAGAGCTTTGAAATACTTGGAAAAAACAGTTGTGGCAGGACAATTTTTAGATGATCCTTTTTGTCCATCAAACCAATTCAGTTTCAGGTCTCTATTCTGTTTTCTCTTACAAAAGCGGGGGGGGGGGCAGAATATAGGGAGATGCTTAATCCAAATTGTTTCCATGTTGCATGAATCACTGTTAATGTCAAGACAGTGTACCACACCTTTGTGTGTAATGTCTGATCCCCAAAGTGAGTGCTGACACCAAGGGGTGCGTGTTCTACTTCAGGGTTTCAGCAGAATTCTTTGAAATCATCTCTATGGCAGTATCATGCAAATTTACCACCAAGAAACAAAATCTGTTCTCCTACTCTTTGCTGTGATGATTAATGATAATGAAAAGAAGTAAAAATAAAACTTGCCTCAGGAGAGTGGGCGACTGGAATTTTGCAAGACTGTTTTAAGTTAATTTTTTTAACTCCTTAGTTTTGAGTAGGATTTCCTCATTATGCGATTTGGTAAAGAACATGGGATTTTTTTTCAGCTTAGCTTTTTAAAAAAATTTTTTTATTTTTTTACTGGACTCAGGAGCATGAGAACTTGTAAGATAGGATTCTAGCAATTTAACAGAAAAAAATTTTTGGATTAGTTTGGTTGTCTGCATGGCTAGTTCTCAATAATCAAAAAGCTTGTATTAGATTTCTGTGCCTCATGTCTTGATTGGCAGCCAATAAGTACCATGTGTAGACTATATATTAAGCATAGATGTTAACAATATTTCATAAACAAAATACTGGAAATTAAATGGCTGACATTTAATACTACTGAGCTTTATGAAGAATGGAAAAAATTCTGTGTGGTTTTTGTTTGCAAATAACTTGTAGAATTTGAAGAAAGAAACTTCTGCATTAAGGCATTGACTTCAAACAGAGGGCTTATAATACTTGGAGTTCTTTGTTATTTGGAATTAATATCTTCAGATATCTGATTAGATTGGATTTACTACACATTTACCAAAACCAGGGATTGCCCAGAATATTTTGGTTTGCATGTAAATTTTATTTCCTTTCCTTATAACTGCCATAACTCGGAGATAAAAGGGAACTCCTATGAAACTTGAAAGCAAAATCTGTATTTCTATAAGAATACACTTATTATTCTCATTTAGTTGTATTTTAAAAATGTGTAAAATGTATACATTAAAATTATCCTAATGTCATTTTTTACATTAGATCTCTGACTATAGATGTCTTATAGCCCACATTTTACTTTTGTTTACTGGGAGTTGTAGAATTGGTATGCACTAGTCATTTTATTTTTGGTGAAAAAGGTGAGGCTTTTTCTAGAGATGTGTGCAGTGTAAAGCTGTAAGCTAACTGTTTGGAGACTTGATTTTTTTCATTCAGTGTTGTTGTTACTTGTGTCTGAATAAAAGTGTGCCTCATGGACAGCGCCAGTACCTAAAAAGGTAAAAAAAACTTATGTAAAATTGCCAGGCGGGGGGTGGGTGATGAACCCAACAATATCACAAAATTACTTTGGCAAGTTTTTATACCTATTTTATAATGTTATATGAGTAACAATTTAAAAATAAAGCTATGCAAGCCCAATGTATAAAGCTGCAGCTATTGACAAACTCTCTATAGAAGGGTTGATCTCATACTTGCTACAGTCAATGGCAAAGCTCCTACTGATGGCAATGTTAAGTTCAGCTGTTCAGATTATTAAAGAAACCACTTTCATTTGTGTGCTTAAATGTGAAACTGCATTTAGGTTTAGGGTTAGAAATTTCACAGCTTAGACTGCATGTCTCAGTAGTCCTTAGTTTAG
This sequence comes from Buteo buteo, assembly GCF_964188355.1. Lineage (NCBI taxonomy): Eukaryota > Metazoa > Chordata > Aves > Accipitriformes > Accipitridae > Buteo > Buteo buteo. The sequence goes on along the minus strand of NC_134173.1, from coordinate 54,435,014 downwards.
GGCAAGTATGCCTAGATCCTAGTAAAGAAATATGTGAAGAATTAGCACTTATTTAGCATCTACTTAAAGATCTTGGTATTGCTTACATTTACATTTGTGTTGACAGTAGGAGTTGTACAGACTTAAGAATACTACTAAAGAAAATTTAGTTTCTTAACCTAAATAAGATGTACCAGGACAAAATTGCTCTGTAGGAAAGCTCTAAAGGTACAGTAGCATAGTTATAGCTGTTTCAAAAAGCTGCTTGATGCTCAGCTGAGAACCCTGACTCCATTTCCCTGACAATTTTTAGTGTGCCATAGTGAGAACTAAAACAAGTTAGCTTAAACCACTTTGAAGAATTTAACTTATTTTACTTTGCATTGCAACAGACTAGGGTCATGGACAAGGTTAGGTCTTCAGCTGAGAAGCAGGAAATTTGCAAACTGCAGCCTTGACTGCATGAAACTGTATGAGCACGCTGTAGTGCTTGTAGATGTGAATTAGGTGGAACTTTCTAAAAACATGTTTGAATTTTTTTTCCCTCATGGTGTCACTACAGCCCAATATATTTAGTTGTTTTTTATATTTGAATATTCTTCTTTCAAGTAAGAATGGAGGAAAAAATGTTTTACAGACCAAACTTCCCCATCACCCCAAAAAGTTCTCTACATCCAAAAAGTTCTCTTAGTAAAAATGAACTGTCCCAAAATGACTCTGTCTTTTCTTTTGTTGTGTCCTCTTTGAAGATTGTGGGTTTTGGCATAAGGATTTACTTTAAGAAGTGTGTGAATGGAAGAGGAGGCTTTCTTACAGGAAGCACCTTGGGCATTGGTCCCACTGGAACCTGGAGGAGGAGCTTATATTTTTTTGAGGGTAGTTCTTCCTATGCCTCTGCTGCAAATGTTTGGTGTGGGTTTTTTCTGCAGTGTCAGATGGATTATCACTTTCACAGAATGGTCATTTATTTTTTGTTGAAGTTAGTTGTTACTTTAAGATTGCCATTAAGAATAGTCACCTGTTCTAAATGCCATCCACACCCAAGAAGTATGTGCACTCTACAGAGATGGATAATTATCTCAAGATGAGAACTATTATCCTGATAATGTTCATAGAGATAGAAATGTGATATTTCCATGGTGCTTGTGATGTGTGTGTATAGGCTGGAATGGGCTTTTGATTTTACTTTTGCAAAGTTAGAAATTTCATTGCTATTTCTGTGTTTCTAAAGAGTTTCCATTAACTAATAGAATACTACTGTGAGTCAAGATAAAGAGACCGATGTAAGTAAGCCTACATTCAGACAGATACAGTTAAAGTAAGGAAGACATTAAATTAAAAAAGGTGAAACTGGTGCTTGTCCTTTGGGATTTTGTCTATGACTAATGATTCAACGAGGTATGAGCACCTCTGTGCAGCCCACCCTCAATGCTACTTCAAAGAAGCAGAGGAGGAACTGGTAGGAGTGTGTTGATCGTAGGGCAGCATGGTGTGTACATGCTCGGCTGTTGCATTTGTTGTCTCTTGAGCTGGTTAACTTCCTTGTCATGGGTTTCAAAGAGACCTGGTTTACAGTGTTTGTTTTTTCCCTACATCAAGTTCTCTGACAACTGCTAGCACATTTTGAATGGTACTGTCACATAGAGCCTTTTGAAGGAATGGCGTTAGGGCCAGATAATGCACCTTTCACTTGCACTCAGCAGTTAACAGGATTTAACTCCCAAATTGTGCAGTGCCCTTTTATTTAAAAAACAAAACCGAAAAAACCCAAAAATGTAAGCCCCAAACATTTTTCAGAGTAAAAGATGTTTGCAGAGGAAAAAAGATGGAAAAGAGCTGATGCCTCTGAAGAGGATTTCTGAAGGATTTGGGGGAAAGAGCGGTAGATGGAGGGAGGCCAAACTCCATGTTACTTACGCATCCCCATGGCCTGTGAAAATCAAGAGCCTTGTTTTCTCCTGTCTGCTGGCTGATGACTCTATGGCAACAGCCCACTGATCATCTCGGAGGTGGGCTAATTCAAAACTACAGGGGAAAACAGCGATATTGAAACAGTGGTTAGTTTGAAACTACCTAACCTGTTTTCCATGTTTTAAAGAGCTGTTGCTACAGCAACAGCAGCTCGATGAGGACCAAGCACTGCTAAGTTTCAGAGGTTCGGCAGTCACGTGCACGTGGAGGAGCTGTATCACTTCCAACACCAAGCTGTGTTCCCTGCACCCATCTTTTTTACAGATACCTATGCTACCCTAGAATTAACATGGATGCTTTAGAAAACATATTATCTAAATCCTAATGGAGTAGTTTACTAATCTATCTTGATTTCAACTCAGTTCTTCCTTTGTTCATCTTCTCCATCTTACTGCAGCTTCCCAAAATAGAGCACCTCCGAAGAACTATGGTTTCCATATCCTGTGGTCCTCAAACTGTCCCGTCACCCAACACCATGATCATTTTGTACTGCAATTCCATATCCCATATTATGAAAGTCGGCAAACGTAAGCTGTTTGACCATGGGTTAGGGAGAAATTAATTCCAGAGCTGAGATGTCTTCATTGAAAAATAGCCTGACAGTTTTAATCAGTGAATTAGTATCTGAAATGCCTCTGCTGCTGGCAGTTGCCATTATAACATATGGGGGAGAGAGGATTTTGCAGATGGCCAATTCAAGAAACTATTTTACAGCTTTAAATTGAAAATCAGTGCAGTGAGCTTCACCTGGCATCTGGAGTGTACTGTGCTTATTGTGAAAACCATCACTTAGTAAGTGGACAACAGTCTAGTGTGCTAACAGAAATGATTGGTTAGTAGAAGTGTAATCCAATTTTCGATTTAGTGCAATTTTTTTGTTACGGAGTGAGAGGAGTGGCTGTAATGTGATCCATATCTGAAAGGAAGGTACGTTCTTGCCTAGCACAGATTTCAAGAGACGTCCTTGTCAAAACTGCACCTCGGATTCACAGAAGAATTTGGGAGCCCAGTGAAACACCTTACTTAGAGTAATATGGGAGCCTCTGCCATACTTAGTGGGAGCTATGAGAAGAAAGAACATTGTAGCTAGCTGCTTTTTTTTTCCTTCCAAATCTGTTAGCGTTATTTTGGACTTGCTCATGTTGAGCCATGGATTGAAAGCCTTCCTCCATCTCTAACAACCAGATTATAAGACCAAATATGAAAGAGAATGTTCATCTGTGATGTTTAGTTTACTAGTTATCTGGGGAAAAGTGATGTGATAATTGTGAAGGATTCTCAACTAATCTTATTAAATGCAAAAAAGTCTTAAAAAACTGTGTTCAGGTGCTGAAATCAAATGCTCAAAAGATAGGGAGTGATGCATTTATGATCGCATTATGGGCCCATTCTTTAACTGAGTTTTAACCCATAGTCATATAATTAAAGAATGTGTTACAGTGTTTAAGTATAATAAGAAAAAAGCAAAATTAAGGTTGCTTAAGGAGTTGTAAGGTGTTCTTCCCTAATGTCTTTCAAGTATTTGACTTAAAACCTCTTTGAAAGAATGTTATACATAGAATCATAGAATGTAGTATCTTATCAATTTAAAAAGGAAAAGGAGGAAGAAAAGCAACAATTATTCCATGCAAGCACAACAGCCCTCCACTACACAACATTGGTGAGGTTTGAACACTGAATTGTTAACCATTGGTACCGAGATCATGTTGTCTTCAATTGTTAGAATAAGTATGTTGACTGTTAGAGAGAGGAAACCAAAAGGAGGAATAGGCTACTGGGAGCCTGGATGGAGGGAACAGGGAAGGGAAGGAAACAAGGAATATTGACTTAGTCTTTCTCCTGCTCATGGGATAGGATTAATATGAGCTGATCCCACAGAGGTATTTCTCTGAACAAGACACAAGTGGCTTTGAGCAGCAGTCATTGTGGCAAGAGTCAGTCCAACCCAGCCTTCATATAATAGTGTATATGTAACAGAATTGCCCAGTAGATGTGTTATGATGCATACTGTGAGATGAGAATAGGGACTGATTAGGTGAGTAAGACTTGAGGGTTCAAGTATCAATTATTTCTGCTTCCATGAGAAGTGGAACTAGCCTTAAAATGCTTTTAAAAAGGGAGTTGGATTAGATGATCTTTAAAGGTCTCTTCCAACACAAACCATTCTATGAACGTGCACTTGCAGCTTAGAAGGCCATTCCTATCCTGGGCTGCATAAAAAGAAGCATGGTCAGCAGGTCAAGGGAGGTGATTCTTCCCCGCTACTCTGCTCTTGTGAGACCCCACCTGGAGTACTGCATCCAACTCTGGAGTCCTCAGTACAAGAAAGATGTGAACCTGTTAGAGTGGGTCCAGAAGAGGGCCACAAAGATGATCAGAGTGCTGGAACATCTCTCCTGTGAGGAAAGACTGAGAGAGTTAGGGTAGTTTAGTCTGGAGAAGGGTCCAGGGAGACCTTACTGTGGCCTTTCAATATATACAGGGGGCTTCTAAGAAAGACAAAGAGAGACTTTTTACCAGGGCCTGTAGTGATGGGAGAAGGGGCAACGATTTTAAACTGAATTACGGTAGATTTAGATTGGACATAAGAAGAAAATTTTTTTGTGATAAGGTTGGAACAAGTTGCCCAGAGAAGTTGTGGATGCCCCATAACTGGAAGTGTTCAAGGTCAGGTTGGACAGGGTTTTGAGCAACCTGGTCTAGTGAAAGATGTCCCTGCCCATGGCAAGGGGGTTGGACTAGATGGTCTTTAAAGGTCCCTTCCAACGCTAACCATTCTATGAAAACTATGAGGAGGAAGGAGTGGCAGCAAGGAACTGTTATGGACTGATCATAACTGCTCACCCTCCATCCCTCTGTGTTGCTGGGGGGGAGGGGAATGGGGGTGGGTAGAAGAGTCTGTAATGAAGGAGTGAAGTTGAGCCTGGGAAAGAGAGGAGGCAAAGTGTTGCTTCAATGTTTTTCTTTTTTGTTTCTTACTACCCAAATCTATTTTTATTGGCAATAAATTAAATTTTCCCCATGTCGAGTATGTTTTGCCCATGATGGTAATTGGTAAACAATCTCCATGTCTTTATCTTGAGACTTGAGCTTTCTCATCCTATTTTCTCCCTGTCCTGCTAAGGAGGGGGAGCGAGTGAGCAGCTGGGTGGGCATTTGGCTGTTAGCCAAGGTTCACCCACTACACTTGGTAAGACTCATTTTAGGAGTCTTCTGTAGCTAGAAGTTCATCTCCATCTTTGACATAAGCATAAGTCTTCTTCATCTGTCTCAGCTCTCCTTTATGTTTTCCTGATACAGCACTTCTGTCGTGCGGCCGTAGCTCAATAACTAAGCACCATTGCAGATGCTCGTTTTATTGGAAAGAGCGCCAGGTCTGGTTCCCCCTCCATGATCTAAAGCACAAATACCATCTGTCCTACAGTTAAGAACACTTCAGTGAGTTTCTACATAACTGCTCACACTTGCCAGAGACAGAGAATCATTCTAGCTGCTTTTTAATTTCTTTTTACAGAACTGTCCTCAAATTGCCCCATATCACATGTACAGAAGTACTGATTCCAAATTTGTATTCATTAAAGTCGGCAGCTTTCTCTGGAACTTCTCAGAAGAAGGCCTTGTCTGCAGTATAAGGGCTTCAGGGTGGCCTGAACGCATTTCTTGGCTTTTCGGTGGAGTGACTAGCTGTCCTCAGAATCGTGATCAAGTCAGAGCTGGCTCAGAGCCGCCTTGGTATTTTGCAACAGCTAGATGATTGGCGAGTAGGTATACTAGTGAATGTTTAAGTCTTGCAGCTGGTGAAATTCATTAGGCAGGCACATGCTTTTTTCAGATACACCCCAAAGGGCAGCTGCGGTTGAAGAAATTGATCCCACCCGGCCCATCCCACCTGGTGCTCCACTGTGGCAATAGAGTATTAGGAACAATCTAAGCTTCTGTATGTCAAGAACACCAAGAACATACCAGGACAATAATTTTTGTGAACAAACAAGGAGGCATGAGATCTTGATGCCATGCAGAAAAGATGATGATATTTGGAATTGATATATCTAGTATCAGACTCATACTGGCTATCTATTTCTTGATATCTCTGATAATATGGGGTAAGGGAGACTGGAGAATTGTGAGTGAGTAGGCTTCAGGAAGACACTCAAGCCAGTTTTCTGGGACCTGAGATACTTCAATGGGCCTGTTTTTCCTGATAATGAAGAAGAAATATTTTTGACTGAGTGAATAGATGTTTTTAGTCTTGGCCTGGTTTATCCACAGGGTCCCGTTTGGATACCTTTTTAATGCACTAGTCACAGTCATTTTACTAATCTTTTTCTTGCAACTCATCTTCACTAATGATCCTCAGAAAGTTATGATAGTCAAAAGACGTAAGTTTTCCCTATCTTCGTGAAGGCAGTTTTTATTCTAGAATCTCTTCCACCTCTCTGTGATAACAATTAGTTTTGGGATTTCAGGCTTGCATTGCCTGACTCCTGAAGTCTTAGGCCAGATTGTTGAAAGTCTCCTGATCCTACACTGATCCTCTGAGAACATGCTTATTAAAAAGTGTTGGGAAGTTCACTATATGTATACACACAGCCAAGCGGACCAATTTGTGTGGGTGGTGGCCAGCTTTGTACTTATCCTCTGTGTTTTGAGGGGGACGTCTCCTTCGCCTTGATCTGGATCATTTTTTGAAAACAAAAATAACAGTTGTTCTTTAGGCACTCTTTAGGAGTGCACCTCTCTCCTGGAAATGTTTTCATGATGTTCTTAAGTGAAGCTTCCCAAGAGCTTCATATGAGTTTTCTGGCTGATCTGCTGAACCAGTCTTTTATTGAGACTTTAATGTTGTCTTTACATCCCCTTATGGATCATCTCTATGAGCTTATGGCTACATGTTCACTTGTTCATTTTTCTAATTCTTTTAGTGAGAATAGTCTTTTCTAGTGATTACTGTGTACTTGGGAAAATATATCTTCAGTCATACTGGCTTTCTTTATGTTGGAAAAAACTATATAAGGTTGCACTTTGTGTGGTTCCTGCACGGTTTGATTCAAGCCAGGAAAAGAACCTGCCTGTGTTCTTACCAAAGTCACACACATCCAGGACTGAGACATCAGATTTTTTTTTATTATTATTTTTTTAAATTTGGATGAGAAGGTTTAGGAAGATTGTTCAGCTTTTCAAACGAATGGCAAAACCACCTGTATGCATAATGATTTCCCCACAAGGAAATAGTGTAGTGAGAATAGCATGCTGGGTCAGGATCTACTGCAAGAGGGCTAGGGGTGTGATTCATCTGCATCCACATGAGCACAAGTGTGCTTTGAGATCTGAGAAATGTGTCCATCCCTGAAACTTGCAGATTTGTCCTGAAAAATTTCATACATGCTTTCTGTAAGCATGGTACCATTATGGAGGGCTTCTGAGCATGATGCAGCTCTTGAGAGTGGTTCTTCAGTCATTGTTTTCCTCAAGGCTTTACATTTCTTCATCAGTCAACCTGTAGGTTCAGCTTGTAATGGAACTTCTTCAAGAAGTTATATTCACGTGTATATTCCTAACTCTACCTGAAGTCCCATTAAAAGTTACTTGGGATTCTGGGTGTGAGGAACCAAGGATGCACATTAATGTGCACATTAATGCACATTATATACCTCACATACACAACCTTCACAGCATGGCCTTGAGTATATATGCCTACAAATATTGCAAAAGCAAAAAAAAAAAAAAAAAAAAAAATTTTTCTAGGATTGTGCATAGAGCAGCACATTTCGAAGATGTTTTAGTTACTGCTCAATAACTTATTTTGGGTGATGGTGTATATTCTTATTTATAAAAAAGAAAAAAGCCCTTTGGGAATTAAACAGAGAACTTCAATATCCACTTGTTTAATGAAATAAGCAGAGTTAAGGGAGAACAAAACATAAGTTTAGAAGAAACTTCTGCTTGAAGAATCCTACGTCTAAATGTGTGGTTCTTTAGATAACAACCACTCATTTAAGTTTTGAGGTTGTTAACTTTGCACACTTTTGCAAGAAAATGCAAATAATGAAACCACCATGAGGCTGCAAGTCTTCTGGTAACATTGGAAACTGTAATGCTTATTCTCTTTCACTGCCAGGTTTATGGTTTTGATTTCCTATCTGGACATTTAGAAGAACTGGGATTTTTTTTCAGTAGTAAGGCATTCTGGGACAAAGATGAAGGGAAAAGCTTCAGCAGCAGTCAAAATTAGAGGAAGGCTTGGACCGTGGTTATTCTCCATGGCATTAACAATCTAAATGTAACTGTATTAGAGAAGCCGAGTTGAGGAGGTAAATAGTTGGTGTAATATATTGAGTTAAACTTTATATACTAATGTGACTATAGAAGACATTCACATTCTCTTATTTCAGCAGTTAGTACTATTTCAGTTAAAACTGAAATTCTTTGGATATCCATACAGTATGAGAAAAGAAAGAAAGAACAGAAAGAACATGGCTCTTGAAATTGGGTAGGAAGGGTTGTTTTGAGCTGCTGCTTTGTTTCTGTTGTAATAGGAGTAAAATCCCAGTCATCTGATAACTACACAAGTAAAAAACTGAGTCAAAAACTGTTTTATGCTTTCCTGTGTAAGACTAATGATAGCATCTGCAACCCTTGTTTTAAATGCTTTTTCTTGTATTTCATTTCTTCCCCTTGCTTGTATACAGATTCACCTTATTCTGTCTCTTCCTTCCACCTTTCCATTTACTATAAATGTTGAACACAACAGTGTGATAACAATTAATGGCTAGATCAAATAATTTATATTAATCTCAGATGTGACATATCACAAGTTGCACAGGAAGCACCCTTTATGTCAGCTATACATTGCCAATAGATTCTCTGTCAACTGTAATTTATCACCTTTTCCAGTATGAACTGTGAAGATGTGTAAACTTAATTCTGATTTAATTAGATTTTCTAGCCAGTAATTTGCACTTATCAACTCCTTAAGCTTTCTTATCTCTGTAAGATATCTGCCTATCTCTAGCTTTTCCCCTCTTGAGAATTCGTACTGACCCTCTTTGACCCTCTCATCCCTCTTCTTTGCAAATACCAGGTTTCTGCCTCTAATTTGGCATGCCATTAACTTGGCTCACCTGTGTTATTTAAGTTGTAGTTTACAACATGTGTTGATAATACCACTTCTTTAGTCAGAAGTTTAACTTCAGTTATGTGAAAAAAATGTATAGGGTCTCAATAGTAGTTTGCATCTGCCACTAAATTGTGGGTAGACAGGGTTACCTTGAATACACCTTGTATTTGAGGAAAACCTGCTTCTACTATTAATTTGGGGGCAGGCAGGATTTCTCCAAAGACATGTTGTATCTGAATACACTACTACTTGAGGATCACCAATTTCTGACCTTAGCTCTTTGGGGTTTTCCTAAACAATCTCAAAATATTGACTTTGTAAGTTGTTGGGAAAGAATTGTACAAGTTATTTTTCTCCTTCAAATCAAAAGCAGGTAGGTCCAAAAATACTGTAAATAGATGGTTTTCCTGCAAAGGGTATAAAAGTTGACTTATGCAGACTGTCATGATTTTTGTTGTGGCCTTTAAAAATTTTGATTTCAGGTAAACTTGAGTTTCACTTTCCCTTTATGCTTAAATGAGCACCTAACTTAAAGAAAACATTAAGTCACAAAACCACACAAGTCCACTGGTGATACCCATTACAACTCAAAATTATCAGAACAATGATTTATTTTTTCAGTGGTTTCTGAGCCTCTTATACTTGGGATGTGTTGACATGGTAACTGGAGTATGAGTACATGTAGAGGTCATCTTAAAGTAAATTAGCAACTAAATAATGATTCCAACATTTTCTTTTCTTGTGTACTACTGTATTATTTTTATTTAGTAAGGTACTTCTTGTCCAAACTACTATTAATCTGAAAAATGAGAGATTAAAATTACTTTCTAAATGATCTTTTCTGTATCCCTACAAAAGCAGATGTGCTACCAGATGCTTTTTCCAGACTAGTTTAACACATCTGTATTCAAGGTACTTCCATCACTTTCCTTGGGGGCCTGTGTCACAGTTTTATAGATCTGACAGCTAAACAATATTTTTTTTTTTATCTTCAGCTTAAAATTTTTTTATGTTATGCCTAGTTATAGCTCTTTGAACAATCTTCAACAATTTTCTTACTCCTCCAAGGAGGAATAACTTACTCAAGTTATATAGGTTATTAAATCTTCCCTTACGTTTCTATCTTAGGGAGAATATTGCGCAGATAAAACAATATATGCATGAGTGTATAAATACCCACCCCAGAAATTATTATAAAGATTTGGAGTTCATTTCTACTTTGAAGGTCCCTGGAGCATAACCAAGTTGTCAGTAGCTGCCAAGAATATGATTGGTTCCCCCATGTGTCGATTCTCTATTTGCATCATGAGCATCTGCAGGTGGCAATAGCTGGTTCTCCAGGAGTAGGACATCTGCCATGAGGCCACTAATTTTAAGTTGTGACAAGCCATCCTTGGTTCTGGAACAACAGCACAGGAGCAAAAATACAGTAACTGCCTTGTAGCCCCTTGACAACGGCCAGCGGAGATTAGTCAGTCTGTGTGCCATCTTCCCTAAGGAGCTACTTTCTCTCCCTATACATTGAATTGACTCTAGACAAACTCGGAGAAAAGGTTTTCAAGCTCAGAATCTTTCCTTTTGGACACAAAAGACAAAACACTGTCAAGTTAAAAACCAACCAAACAAAACCCCTCTGTTGTTTCATGTGTGAACTGTTTTAAGATACCGTGTAAATAAATTACTGGTTTCACAGAAGGAAGAGGCTAGCCACTGGCAGACAGCAAGGAATTTATCCTCAGGGATACTGCCAGGGTTATTAAAATAGTTGTGTAGTGTCGAAAGCATAGATGGAGCCATTATCTTCAGTCTCAGTATTTCATTCATGTAATCCAGCGGTTTGTAGGAATGCTTTTTTAGAGTGAATGATTTTCTGCTTGAACTATATTGTGATGTCTTATGGCTGGTATTAAGGGCTTTAAAGAAGAAAGTATCTTATACTATACATATATTAAGATAGGTTAATTAAGTTCATTACTAGAAATACAAATGCCAACTTAAGGAAACAGTCTTTTAAACTTTTAGGATTGTCTCTTGATTCCAAAATGGGAAAAAAAAAAAATAAAAAATGATCATGTACAGATTTTTAGGCTTGTGTTCCTATTTTCACCATAGATTTGCCTTCTTGCAATATTTTTTACAAGTTTATTGTGCTGTAATTCTAGCTGTAGAAATGGTTAACCGTGTGCTTTGAACAGTTCAGAGATTAAGTAATGTCACTTTCTTTGGATCAGATTTAATTGAACAAAAAGATTATCTTAATTTGCCTGTGTTGTGCTTGTGAAATGGTGATTATTCCCCCCCCCCCCCCCCCCCATTTAGGGAGGTACTCTTCAGGAAAAAAATATTACTGTTTTTGATCTGCAGATAAACTGCATTTTCACTCTTTGTGCCAATTCGTTTCAGAGTTCATGAGAACTCAGCTGTATTAGAAGATTTTGCCCTGCATTGTCTCAAGGCTTTTTCTCCACATTACCTTTTTAACCACTGGTGCTGACGTTATTCCTCTGTGCTAATGTAACACGCCTATTTTGCTCCAGGTTATGTTTATGTCACTAGCATTGGTTGACAGACAAGATTATTTTAATTTCAAACTAGCATAGCCATGCCAGATCTGAAGGGAATGAAACCCTGTTTGAACCTATGACAAATTATTTTCACGGTATATTAGTGGGTCCCATATTTGTGTGTTTGGCATAGCCTATGTTCAAAGAACAGGACTTTGTGGTAGGGCTAAAGCAATGTAATTGCATTGGCAGAGACCTTTTGGTTGAGAGACGACAGTGAGAAGGATTCAGATCTGAGTATTTATTCAAGGACTTTCTTAATTGTAGCCTTGTAACAGAGAATGAATAAATGCTGTTATCAGGAGAATGGTGGCAGAGAAACAGAAAGTGAGTGATTCCACAATGAGTTCATGTCAAAGCTGGAATAAGACTCAGGAGTCTTGCCATCAGGTCTCATGTGAAGTGTAAACTCTGCTCACTCCTATGTATCTCATCTTCACTTTCAAATGATCCACTACTTTGTGACAAGCTTATCTCACTTAAGTTGTGTCCCCTTCTGGGCAGTTTGGAACATGCCAGGTAATGGAGTCTTGGTTTGGATGCTGTTGCAGTTCAGTTAAATAATAAGTGATGTATACCATTATTTAATCAACATCTATTACATATATGGTTTATGTTGTAAAATATTTTCTTACTCTATCATTTCTTTTAATATATTTATTGAATTGCATCTGTTGGGTATTAAAAGTTTGGGATTCTTTTCTCCTTTAGGCAATCACTGTTGTCCTTATTTTGCCAGCCAAGTAAATTAAGTGATGGATGTTTGTCAGCCTTCATGATAACCCTGAATATATTTGCTTATCTAATAGGATACTTTCATATGACATTGTGTAACCTAATGATGGGTGAAGAATTATTTTTCTCAACAAGCTTCAGACCTACTATATATGCAAAACACTCTAACTTTCATGTCATCTATGTTCAAAATGTTGGCTGTGTCAGTGGTGATAGTAATCTGTTCTCATGCTGAAATGTCAAAATTTCTAATAGCCAGCTTCTCTACCCCTTGTGCGTTGGAGTATTCTGTTTTAGAAGTATGCCGTGATCAGCAATACAGAAAATAGGCAAATATTCTGAGAGTACATCTTTGAAAGCCAGCTGTTTATGAATTAGCCAGTAGTTTGGTAGATCTTTGCTAAGCATGCTCAAATTTTAATTCGTCTTTCGTTAATACTGTTATTGACATCATTTACCTCAAATGCACTGTACATTTGCTTTTCTGACACGTTGAGGTGGCAAGCTCTAGGGCTGTAATGATGACCAAGGTCACAAGTACAAGGAAATTACTAGAAATCTTTTGAGGACAATGTGTACTTAAATTATTCCTGTACTGAAATGAATTTGCAATGTAAAAAAAAAAATACATAGTGTAAAATGATATGTGATCTGGTTATATTACAGAAATTTTAGGCTGTATTGAATTTTGTGTAGGCAATACATTCTGTTGACTTTAAATCCCAGACGCTTTATTAAATATGCTGTGTCTAATTTCTTAGCATTACTTGGTCACAAATAGGAGTAAAAAACCTGTATCAAATATGTGAAGACTATTCACTAATATATTGAAGCATTCTTGTAAAAACAATTTGTCACTGAAACTCTTCAACACAGCTGAAGAAGGAATTTAAGCACATACTCAATTTCAAGCAGGTAGTAAGTAACCACATTCCAGCAGTAGGATAACTAATGTATTTATTGAAGTTTCTCGTGTTAAAGCCCTTTGTTGCCTCTTTTGCAGCATATTATCATTGCTATAGCTTCATGCTCCTTTTGTTCATAGTTATGATACTCATACAAAATCACTAGTTTCTGAAAAAAGTTGCTTCAGCCTTACCAGGCTGCTGCTTGTCAAAACTAGATTTAGTATAGTCTAACACATTAAAAATATCGGTAGTGTGAACTTGGTGTTTACCTATAGAACTGTTTATAGCACTATTGAAATCTAAGAGGGATTTGCATTAATAATGAGGAAAGCCATAAAGAGTGTGTACAGATGTTTCCTAATGCAGTAAGTCTGTTGCTCTAAAGGCATATGATCACATTTGGAAAATTGCTATTGCATGTCTTGGCAGTTCGTTAAAAACTGAAAACTTAAAGTTAACTGGTATTTTGATAGACTAAGTTCAAGGTCACCTTTTGTTTAAATGATGTTTTGTTTTCTGTAATTAGACCATGCCAGGTGTATTAAGTATGTAATTAAAAACACAAGGTTTGGCTAATTCAGAGTAAATGAGAATGAAATACAAGGTCATTATTCGTCTCTAGTGAGACTCCAGATGAACAGCGCACATGGAACTATTTATAAAACATTTTGCATGGTCAAAAATTGCTTTAGGTTGCTGTCCATGACTTTTAAATTAAACTACTCACAGATTTTTACAAAAGTACCTGTAGCATAGAAATATGTTCCCATGCCAAGTGTTGAATGTGAATGGAAATAAAATATATATAATGTACAATTTTATGGCATAGATTTAAAAAAGAAAAAAGAAAAGCAAAAAAGGTAGTAAGAGAGCCTATGAGGCACTCAGCAAAATGTTATTAGGGTGAACTTCCACTGACAGCCACGGTACCGAGCAACTGGTTCAAAGTGTCAGAAATAATACCTGAAAGGCAATGGACTACTTTTGTACTAGTGGGTTGAACTTCTTGCTCTGTAAATACTTTGTGTAGTACATTGGTGGCAAATTTCCACCACTGTACTTACACAGTATTCAAACCTTAATGGAGGCAGAATTCATCTATCATTGATGATATTCATTGCTTCTGCACTCTGACCCACATAAACTTCTCCCGTGGGGTGGTTCCCACAGTGTGGGGCTGGAGTGGGATGTAGACTACAGATCTGACCAGTCCAGGGCAGAGCCCGTGGAAGTTGGTTTAACCAGGGAGACTTTTGTGGTCTTCCTCTCCTGAGGTTAGCATCCTTTTTTTGTACCACGTTTACTTCAGGAAAAGTTAAGTTGAAGACAAATGCAGTAAAGTGTACTACTTCTATTTCATATATGCAAGTGAAATCCCTTAGATTTGTCTTCAAAAATTAAAATAGTCCAAAGCTGCAGGGGTACCTAAAGTTAAGCTAGTACTTAGAAAAGTGATATGTGATTGGCTCTTGGGGTTTTGGGAGAGGTTGTGAGGAGTTTGGTTCTTTGGGTTGGTTTTGGGGGCGGGGTGTGTTTTGGTCTTTTGGTTTGGTTTGGGGTTTTTTTTTAAGAAAATGAAGTCCACGCTCTAAAATCAGTCCCTTTGGAATACCATAAATTGGCCTCACTGAATTCAGGTGAAACAAGGAATATCTATACTTTGATTTCATGGGCTTTGGTATTTTGAGTATTTTTACACAGATGAAATTATAAGAACTAGGTTGTTTAGAGTTACACATTTTCTTTAGAACTACAATGTGCTTGGAAACGCTTTTCAGAGAGAGGCCCCTATTCTTCACAGTTTGTATCAACATCTTCACTCTGTTTAAAAGTGACTAGGGATTGAAGAGAGGTGCCTCTGAAGGACTATCAAGAGTAGCCAGCCATGTAGAAATGCAGTCACCAGAAGCAAGTTGCTGAGCTTCATGCTTATTGCTATGTTTCCTGAGGGAAAAAATTCAGAATGCATACACAGGATAGCTGGACAATTCCTTTTGCCATTTGTATTTCTGTAGAGGTAGGACCAGAAACTGTGACAAGTGGGTCAGCATGAGGGGTTAATTCTTAATCTTCTGTTTATATCTCATTTTCTATTTTAGAACTTAGGCTTATTAAAATCCCAGAGGAGGAAGAAGGAGTATCATGATGTTGCTGTGCTGGTTTAGTTGTAGTCATGGGAATGTGATAACATTTGAAATTACTTTCATGTCAGATTACTGCTTATTTTTTGAAAAATACCCTCATTTCTTTTCATGGTTTTGCCTTTTGCATGTTTACTGCTACATAACTAATCCTGTTTCCTATTGTCTGTGGTTTTTTTTCTTAATCTTATTTTCTACTGTAAAATGAGTTCATTATTTTTGCAGTTTGTCCTGACAACCTTGAATCCACAAAAGTATTCATTTCTTGGAACTTGCTGCCAAACAATTTCACTGGCTTCTTACTACATGATAATCCTACTCTTCATTTGGAAAATAAAGCACTGGTCTAAGCTGTACATTGTAAAGCCCATCTCAAAAAGCAAGCAAAGGTGATTGAATGTATTTGGGCTGTGTGGCACTGGTGCAGTCCGCAGCATATGCTGGAGCTGTGGTAATTGACGGTAACCGACTGCAGCTGCCAACACTCTTCTGCAGCCCAGAGGCTATACAGCACTCGACAGTGAAGCTGGCACCTGTCCTGTATGTGTCCATCTTGAAGTTGATACATACAGAAACTTCTGTACCAGGATCTAACAAGGCACTGGAAGAAGGAGGGTCTACATGGGTGCACCCACAGCTATATATGCAGGGTCTGTAACTGCGCAGCTCCTGCAGCAGTCTCTGTCTGGGAATATGCAGTCCCCTTTGCAAAAGTGGGCGCTGGTGCCAGAGCCATGGGAATGCCCCTGTCTATTACTAGACCATGGTTAATGGAATGCATACTAGAGTTTTTCAGCTAAAAATTGAAATGGGTGCCTGATGCATGAAACTACTGACTCAGGAGCCTGGCGATCCTGCCAGCTGCTTTTGCAGGACTGACTACATTAGAAAGATAAAAAAACAAAAGAAAACCAAACAAAAAAACCACAAAAAACAATTTGGAATGCAGTGTCCCTGAGAATATATAAACACGTAGCATAAATCATATTTTGAGTAAGATCTGGTTTGCTTCTTATTATCAGCAATACGAGTTTCTTCAGCTGAACAAAGGTGAAAGATTAAAATAAGACACATTCCATTCCTGAAGTTAAATGAAAGCATGTTTGTGCTTGATATGATGGGAAATAGCTTGAAGAATATTCTATTCTTTAAAAAAGAAAAATAGAAAAAAGGTATTTTAAAGCTGCCAAGAACTTTGTGTGCAGGTGGTTATCAATTGAGTAAGTGTCAGGTATTTAAGTGAAAGCTGGCTGGCTTATCCATATGGGATTTTTTATGAGTAGTTTTATTTTTTTAGCCAATTGTGCCAGCAAACTTCATGCTTTGTTTCGCTTTGTACTCATCTAAATACATGGTACTTAGTGCTAAGGCAGTCCATGATCACAGCTAACCTTTTGTGAAATTTAACTAGAATTGCTGTTTTTGATGCATTCATGAACATGGAATATATACTTTTATGTATGAGTAATGTCTTGCATACTTGATACATTCTTTAAGGGAGTTTTTCTGCTTGCTCTGGTGGTTGCTGTTGAATCTTTGCTACATTTGTACATAAAAAAAGCATATGTTGATTTATGGGGAAAAAAGTACAGAGTAAAAATGCTGCTTTTTATTACTTCTGTTAATAGCAGCCATGTCTACTTGTGAAGCATGCAAGAGATAGTATTTTGCTGTAAATACAGCAGGACTTGTATCAATTTAGGGAGAACTACAGGAGACATCTCAGGAGGTTCGTAAATGTCTTAAGATTGTTTTTGGTAAATGTCAGGCTCATGCTGACACTGGTGCTTTAGGAAGTTCATGTCTAGATGGACAATCATAGGAATCATTAAGGGAGAGTTTCCTGTCTCTGTTCCTTGCCAAATTTTCATTTCTATTTCTTCCTTCATGAGTGGATATACTAGGCGACTTTACATTTTCAGTATAGAAGGGCTTCTAGCTTTTGTCTGTGGGAGGCTTAGGTTAAGAAGTGATATTTTACTTTTACAGTATACGTATTTAAAGTATACGTTGACAGTAGTCATCTCAGACTTGTTCCGATTTTGAAATTTTCAAAGCAGCCCCCTGAAAGAAGTTGAATCCTTTAAATTAGCACATATGTCATGATGATGTGATACAGGGAATCTAAATACAATTAGACTGCACTTCAGACTTTGCGTCACAAAAAGCCATTTGCCTTACAGGATAGGTACTGCGATGGCTTATCTCTTGGACCGTGTACTGTGCTGGATGGCAGTGAATGAAAAGCTCTCTTTCCCCACTGCCTTTGGTTTGCCAGTTTAGGTTGTGAATAATCTTAGCCCGTCATTTTAGTAACACCTTTTGACCTCTGTGTTACGTGTTGGATAGCATGAAGTAAAACTAAATGAGGTGGTGGTGTCCTTATTAGTGAAATGTGTAATTACTTCAGGTGTAAGATACATTTTTCTTGCAGCATTGTAGAATCTCAGTATTTGGAGAGTTTTAGTAGGCTATACAGTAGCTTACTTCGCAGTACTTGCAGAATTTTTTTGCCCTGCTTTTGATATTCATTAGGTCCACAGATGCCTTTTAATTCATAGGACTGAGAATTTCCTAGTAAACGTTCACATTCTGGTGAAATGTTTCCTAATGAGACTGTGATTGTGACTTAAACTTTTATTGTAATTAGTTGTATTGTTTTTAATGATAATTAAAATCTATGGTAAAAACCTGAAATAGCAATTTCCTCATTGAAATATTTTAACTAAAACATTTTTGTTGGAGTGTTAAGATTGTCTTTGCATTTTTAGCAGAGCTATCATGACACTTACGGACTCTGCTATTCATATCCTGCTTTTAAATTTGTCATGTTTTTGATAAAGTGATGCTTTTGCACAACGGTGAGAAGATGTGATGCTAATTTGCTGGAGGCTTTTCTGAGAGAGAAGCTTTTGAATGCTTCCAAATTCAACCAGGGGCTGCCTGAGCAGTTAATTGAACACAGGTCAGGACCTCAGCAGTAACACTGAAGCAACATAAAGGGTGGACTGTCAGTGACACCTTAAACTTTTTCTCCAAAGACTATATTTCTTTTTCTTCAAGGGTGTGAAGGCTTTTTAGAAATACATTTGATGAATTAGATTGTGTTTTAAAATTCATTGTTGTGTAACTGCAGCATTTGAGCAGATACCCATCTACATCCGCTATTGGGGCATAATTTGCATTCTTTTTATAATGTGAGAAGATCAAATTTATATGGAGAATAAAAGAATCCACGATACTAGATTCTTGTTCTATTGCTTTTATTCCCTTTTCATTTTTCTCATGATATTTTTAGTTTGTATTAGGAAGAGATATAAAAACTTAAGAAATTATTGCAATAGTTTATTTTGGAAGATGGTGTTACAAAAAAATTTTCAAAAGCATGTATTGTGTAGCCCACTGATAATGTCTGATGATCATACTATAGCATTTACTGTGTGCATTTTGCATTTAAAGAAAACTTTGTGAAGTAAGAAAAAAGTTTACAATTTAATTTTCTAAGTCTACTATTCCCAAACCCACAAGAAATAATTGGTACAAAAGCTTTGCTTGCTGGTATTAAATTTTCACTTACAGCTTATTGGGTTTTCAGATTCCCTGCCATTTTTTGTATAGGTAGGGCAGTCTTATTTCACTGTCAAATATAACATGAATCCTAAAATGTGCTGAGGATACACCATCTTTGTGTTTCTTCTAAAGTGCTATGAATACCAGAAAGAGAAAAGCCTCTGTGTTGGTTGCCTCCCAGCCCTGCAGAATCCCCCCCTGTTGTATTCGAATTACTTGTTTACAGTTCTGCTTGCAGACTGAATTTGAGGAAACTGCTAATCCTGTTGCCAGAGCTTTGGGGGAAATATTTTATACGATTAATTCTTTAGTAGTTGTAGTGTATAAAATCAATTTTATTCACTTTGTCATAAAAGCATGGCCATCTTTCATAGATTTTTATGATCCCCCCTTAACCTATACTTGGCCAAAACGGGATACTCAGTTTTACTTTGTGTTTTCTGTTAACATTTAATCGTATTGATGTTTCCAATTTTTAATTACCCTGTACAAAGAAGATTTTTGTGCAGTCTAGCTGTTTATTATTTTTGGTGTGTTTCCTGAGGAAACGGGACTTATGTGACTGTGCTGTTTGTCTTTAACTTTTGAGTCATATTGTCCAAATTTGGCAAAGGTGAAGGTTTCAAAGGAAGTTAATTTGCTACAAGTTTCAATACTACTACTATTACTACTACTACTACTACTACCACTACTGATCTGCCTCTGAGAAGAGGGATCCGGATCAATACCTATGCTGAAGTATGGGTTGTGGTCTGAGGTCAATAGTCAGCTGTTGTCTTTGGCCTGCTGGTGAATTGACCTTGGCCCCTGTAGCTTGGAAGCAGGGATAGATGGGTGGCATCTTACCCCAGACTTACTCAGGAGATGGGGCTTATGGAAAGAGAAAGGCATGGCAGAAGGGGGCACCTGCTTATTTCTGTTACTCTCCCTGTATCGATCACAGCAGTCATTGCCAGAGAGCTGAGTCAATTCAGGGTGCTTAAAAAACATCTGACACCCCCTTGTCCTCCCCCCTCTCCCAGCTCACCCTGCAGTTGCAGGATTGGTAGGTCCTATGCAAGGAAGCGGTTAGGAGCCCAAGGGTTTCACATGGTAGGACTGACCCTTTTGGCTACCTCCTGTCATTAGATCAGATTAAGTGCAGAAAGAAGCTACTTCCTTAATCTCTATCCTTTTTTAGACTGCTCTCAAGATTCTTGTCTTTGGGTTAGTTGCATCTCACCTGAACTGACTTTTTTATGCAAGAATTCCCTTCTTTATATAATGATTTCCATATGTCTGCTGAATTGGATCTAAATTTACCATCTTTGGTTTGAACTCCATTTTAATCCCATCTGCTTTTTTGTCCTCCTTTGAAACAAGAAAGATGTGAAACGAAAGTGTTTTTACTTAATTATGCTCTCAATACAAGTCGGTGGATAAAATCCAAAAAGGAGTTTTACTAGACAGAGTTCGATTTTGGCTTTGTTAATTCTTTAAACAAAGAGCTGTAAATGTATTATTTCTTCTACTGTTCACAAAACTTTGATTTTGACTGGTCTGTGTGTTGATTCTAACTTTGATATGGACATATCTGTATAACATTTATTTTTATTTTAGGAGAAATAAATGCATTAAAGATGTTTTGCTTGTAGGTAGGAATGTCATATTATCCAGCCTGTATGACTTCCACGTTAAACAAAATTCAGGCTCCAGGATATTTTCTCTGAAAGGTCGTTGGAAAGGTGAGGAGCAGAGATTAAATGATATCATTTCATGTTTACATTTATTATACAGTGCAATAGTGGATTGACCTACAGGAAAATAGATCCTTACATTTGAATTCCTTCATAACTTCCTAAGTCAATTGTTAGTTCCTTCTGCTGGAGGGAATTTTGGAAAACCATGTAGAACTGGCAGCAATTTAGCT